>NC_090934.1:917781590-918406590 GCF_040938575.1 Ambystoma mexicanum | reverse complement strand
TCTGCCAACCGTTTGAAGTTGGATCTTTTCATTCCATGATGTCAAGGGCCTCTGAGCTGTTTCAGTTGGTTCCCGAGGAGACTAAGAAAGAAGGGTTCCTGTACCAGCTGCGCAAGTCGAGAAGAAAGACCATCATGTCCGCTCCCTTCCTGTACGACATCTGGGAGGAAGGCCTGGTGCTAATGAAGAACTTGAGTACGGCCCCGCCCAAGCGTGACAGATTGGAGAAAAGGTATAGGGTACCAGATTCAGCGCCCAGGTGCTAAAGGTCTTAGCCCTCGCCCGACTCAGTGGTCTCGGCCGCAGCCAGGAAGCGCTCTGCGAATCCATTGTTTTCAGCCATGGTACCTCCGGACCAGGAGGGGAAGAAGCTGGGTGCAATGGGCAAGAGGATAATTTATGCAGCAGCCTCTACCATCAAGACAGCTAATACCCTAGCCATTTTGTCCTGGTATGACCGGGAACTAAGGTACAAGCTGGGTCCTATTCTAGACTTCCTGCCTGAGGACAAGAAGGTTGAGGCACTGGAACTTTTTCAAGAAGGGGAATTGGCCCTGGACCATGCCATCACAGTGGTGGTGGACCTGGGTTACCGCTAGATGGGGAACGGGGTCTCCCTGCGTGGGCAAAGTTGCCTAGCAACCATTCCAGACAAGCTTTTAGGCAACGTGGGCAACCAGAAGGCAGAAGCCAACCCCCTGCCCAAGGCCCCACTGCACAAGGACCCCCTGTCTGCGCATTCATTCCTGAGCCCTCACCGTTGGGACTGGAGCCCCGCAGCCCTGAAGCTGCAGGAGCAGCTGTGTTTTGATCATCCCGATGTGCGAACGCTGCAGGAGCAGCTAGACTTCTGCTCGAGTCTCCACGACATTGCCACATTTCAGAGTCAGCCGAGTTTCACTTTCCAGGCTTAACCGTGAGGAGGCCTACCTGGCCTGAGGCCCACGTGGAGCCTCAGGCCAGGTAGGCCTCAGCCCACGTGGAGCTGCTGTTCCGTGGTCCCCTCGCCCGATACAAGCACCCTACAACCGACAGGTAATCTCTGCCACCCCCACTGGTCACCTGTGATGTTGTGTGCCCTCCACACCCTCCCCACTGGTCGCCTGTGATGTTGTGTGTGCGCCCCCCCCCCCCCGCACCCTCCCGGCCGCCTGTGATATTGTGTTCCCCCTCACCCCTGCTCCTGCCCTTGTTGACCTTCCCCATCCCCTCATCCAAACCCAATAGTGCCAATTAATTAACTCTTAAATTTTCATGATGCTGCCACCCTGCAACATGTGGTAGGCACCATTTATGTGCCCTTTACTGTTTTTTTGCATTTATGTGCTGCTGCCACCCTACAACATGGGGCTTGGCTCCTCTAATGTGGTCCACCGAGTTGACTCTTGTGCATCGTGTGTGTAGCCGCCCTGCAACATGGGGTATGGCTCCTCTAGTGTCGCCCACCAAATTGACTCTTTTGCATTGTGTTTGCAGCCGCCCTGCAACATGGGATATGGCTCTTCTAATGTTGCCCACCAAATTGGCTCTCCTGTATTGTTGTGAAATACATGTTAGTGATAGCACCCATAACAAGAGATTCGGCTTCCTAGTGTGTATTTACATCACCTACTATGTCTTATGATGCATGTTAGTGATAACCCGCGTACCAAGAGGTTGGCCTTCTAGCTTGTATTTACACTACCTACTATGTTTTGTGATGCATGCCAGTGACAACCCCCACTTCAAGAGGTGTGGATTCCTAGCATGCAGCAGTGTATGGCTTGTCTCTTATCTACCACATGCCCGATGCCGCTTCCTGTAACCAGTGGTGTGGCCTCCTAGTATGTATTATCTGCACTAATTGTGTTCAAATAACGTACTGTAACATATGTTGTTCAAGCACTTACTGTAACCGTCTTAAGCCAATTGCGCCTACATACCCCAGGATTGTCCACGCTATATAAATGTAAAATAAATAAAATACAAATAAAGGTTGGTTGAATGCAACAAACTTCCACCTGGACGTTCAGGCTAAGGTGCAGGATATGCTGTTTGACAGGAAAAACCTCTTCGGCAAGGCAGTTGACGAGTCTTTGCATGCAATAAAAGCCGACACGCAGACAGCACGCTCCCTGGGAATTTTACAGCAACGACGGTGGTCGTTCTTTCACTCATCCAGAGGAAAACCCGGCAGATCTTCCAAGTGTTATAATACCCTGTACCGGCAGCCTTCACTGTCTTCCATGCAAGAATCTTACTGGGGCCGCTCTCAAGACAGCAGAGGACAGTGCCGGCTGCAGAGCAGAGCTCCGATCCCAAGCAGGCCTGAACCGGCCCTAGCCTCGGGGCCCCCACTTATGCACCCCAGTGGGAGGCTGGCTGACGAAGTTCATCAGCACATGGAAGATCACCATGGATAGATGGGTGCTGGATGCTCTCAAACAGGGTCGCACCTTGGAGATCCATTGCAGGTGTCCTCGCATTCCGCCGATTCCGCGACAAGAACAGAGACCACTTCTGCAGGAGGTGCGACAGAAAGGGGCAATAGAACCCGTAGGCAGCGCCTCCGGCGTCCAGAGTATATTCCAGATACTGTATGGCTCGAAAGAAAGCAGGCGGTTGGAAACCGATCCTGGATCTGCGTTGTCTCAACAAATACTTAAAGTCCCAAAAGTTGCGGATGGCCGCTTTGCTGCATGTGCGCGGCCAACTGGAGGCAGGGGATTTTCTGACGTTGGATCTGGAGGATGCCTTCTTCCACATTCACAAGAAACACTGCAAGTGCCTACAATTCGTGGTTCAGGGTCAGCATTACCAGTTCAAGGCTCTGCCCTGAAGTCTTCCACAAGGGTTTGTACGAAGTGCCTGGCCCCAGTGGCGGTGCATCTTCTTCTACAAGGCATCCACGTATACCCTTACCTGGACTGGCTGGTGCGTTCCCACTCCCACTCTCACATTCTGGCAAGCGGGCACACATCGAGGACTGTACGTCTGCTGACGGAGTTGGGTTTCTCCATAAACTATCCAAAGTCCTGTTTGATGCCATCTAAGGACACACTGTTCCCAGGTGCCCAACTCAACACAGTGACGTGTTTGGCATCTTCCTCTGAGGAGAGGGTGAGAGCCAGACAAGGCAAAGTGCAGTGCTTGTCATCAGCACAGAGGGCGACGATGCAGCCCATCAAATCGCTGCTGGGCATGATGTATTCCAGCATCGGCCTTGTCTGCCTCTGCAGACTTCACATGAGACCTCTCCAGGAGTTTCTGGATTTAAGGTGGATGTAAGTATCGGGGATCTTTGCGGACAAGATATCCCTCGGCGAGGAGTTCCGTCGGCGAAACAGTGGTGGGGTGTAAGACCACATCTCATCCAGGGGACTCCATTTCATGTTCTGCCTTACCAGGAGACCGTAAACACGGACTCCTCTCTAGAAAGATGGAGAGCCCACACCAGAAAGTTGCACACCAGAGGCCTCTGGCAACCTCAGGAAAAGGTCCTCCACATCAACGTCCTGGAGCTTTGAGACGTATTAACGGCCCTCAAGTCTTTTATGCCGTTTTTGAAGCGCAAGGTGGTGAGGATCCTCACAGAACACACAACCACCATGTTTTACATCCGGAAGCAAGGGGGACCAGCTCACCGGTGCTCTCCAAGGAAGCCCAGGGTCTATGGCTCTAGGCCATTCGGCAGGGCACATTCCTCGTCCCTTTTCACCTGCCGGACTCGCTGAGCAGGGAGTTGCGTTCCTGCCTCGAATGGGAGCTTTGCAAGGACCAGGTGGACCTTCTGTTAAACAAATTGGGCAAACCCCATATCGATCTCTTCGCGACGGTGGCAAATGACAAGTGGCAGAGGTTCGCCTGCAGGTTCCCTCAGTCGAGGGGCATGAGAGGCGCGTTCTCATTCCCGTGGGAGGGACGGTTCCTGTAGGCTTTTCCCCAGTTTCCACTCGTGCTACATTTGATCAACACACTCCGACAGTACCACTGCAAGATAATATTTGTTGGTCTATAGTGGCAGAAGCAGATCTGGTATCCGGGCCTTCTGTGTGCCCGTCCATCAGGCTACCGCTGTTTCCGGACCTACTCACTAGAGAGGGAGGGGAAATTCTGCATCACAACCCGGGGTCCCTGAACCTGAGGGCATGGCTCCTTACAGCCCTAAATTTTGGGGTTCTGCTTTACCAGTGGAATGTAAGGCGATCCTGGCCAGAGCCAGAGTCTCGGCAACATTAAAATGCTACGCCCATAAATGGAAGCACTTCTCCATGTGGTACTGGACTCAGAAGATTACCCCTCTGCGGGTCACGGCCCCTCAACTTCTTCACTATTTGCTTTCCTTGGCCAAGGCGGGATTGGCACAAGCCTCTATCAACCTGCACCTTGCTGCCATATCATGCAGACATGCCAAAGAGTTCTTCAATGAGCTATTCAGGACTTTTCTGCTGGTAAAGTCTCCAGCCCCAGCTTGGGAATCTAGTACTGACAAAATTCATGGGAGCTCCTTTTGAACCTATGCATCAAGTCCCGCTCAAGTTCCTCTAGTGGAAGACGGCTTTCTTTGTGGCTATCACCTCGGCCAGGAGGGCCGGGGAGATCCCGGCCCTGTCGTGCAACAGCCCTACTTGTCTTTCTACGCTTTAAAGAGGTGGTACTGCGTACACACCCCACCTTTATGCCGTAGCTACCATCTGAATTCCACCTCAACGAACCTTTGGTGTTACTTGTCTTCTTCCTGAATCTGTCGTCACCAACAAAGAGGGCCTTGAATTCGCTGGACGTTGCTCGTGCCTTGAAGTTCTACGTGGCAAGTACAACGGATTTTCGGAAGACTTCTCAGTTGTTCGTCAACTTTGGACCTGTAAATCACAGAAAAGCCTTATCAAAGGCTTCCATCTCCAGCTGTCTCTTCGGCTGCATCATGCACTGTCATGGACTGGCGAGCAGGCCGTTGCCAGGCCGACTGAGATCCCATTCCACCAGAGCCATCGCAGCAATGACGTTTCTTTCTTATGTGCCCCTGCTCGACATTTGCAGGGCTGCTATGTGGAGGTCCACGCACCTTCACAAGATTCTACTGTGTCGACAGGGATTCCAGGGAGGAGTCCAGAGTCGGCCAAGCTGTGCTACGCAACCGTTTCACTGGAGTCTGTTCCAGAGGCAAGTGTGCTATTGTTTCTGTTGAGCCTTGCCACCTCCCGTGGTTGTGTATATTTACTGCTCTGTAATAGTTATTCATGAGCATGTGAATCCATGCGAGACCCCATGCTGGAGAAGGCTTAAGTTACTTACTTGTAACTATTGTTCTCCAGCATGGGTCCGGCATGGATTCACATGTGAAACCCTCCCTCCTTCCCTTCTGTAGCTCTTGCTGGTTTTACATGCTTACCAAATCTGAAGATGGCCACCAGGGGTGGATCTTAAAGAGAGGACTGTCATATGATGGGGGCAGTATGACCCAGAGGTCAGTGATTGGTTTAGAAGAGAAATACTGTTTTCAAGCGAAAGTGAAACTTTATTTTTTTTCCAAGGATTCCCAGCCTGGCAACTGGGAATATTGAGGATTCCCAGCCTGACGACTGGGAATATTCATGAGCATGTGAATCCATACCAGACCCATGCTGGAGAACAATAGTTAAGATAAGTAACTTAAACCTTGTAGCTGGCTGAGTCCTGCTCCTTGGTCATGGTGACGAAAAGGGGGGACCTCTGGCAGGCTTCTGCAGCAGCACCTGAGAGAAGGGGTCGGCAGCAATGGATTCAGCTCACTGCAGTGGCTCCTTGTGGTTTTGGCATATTTTTCTTAGCGGCAAGAAGAAACGAATATTGCTGGTTGGATTCTCTTCGATTTACTCACCTCTGAACTCTGGTGAGGGGACTTTTGGTGAATAATTCCTGCCTTTGGAGGTCCACACCCATGCCTGCAAAGTTTCAGCTGGTTTTCAGAGACCATGCACTCGATAATGGTCCAGGTACCTCAGGTATTGGGATTCTGCAGCACAGGAAAGTCGCAGCAATGGCAGATGGCCCAAAATGAAAAGGTCTTGAGGCTAGTTGGTCCCACCAGCCTAAGGGAGGAAGTCGCCCTTGGCGGATCTTCCCTGTTGATTTGAAAATGGGGTCAGCACAGCTGCAAAGCTTCACCAGTGCTTCTGCGATCCTGGAACGTACTGCTGTCATCTTTGCTCGTCTTCTGCTTCGGATTCCTTATTCTCTGCCTGTGGTCCCAAAATCCTCACCTTTTATGCTGGAACCCATTAATTCACACACCTAATGCTGTCAATAACCTGGACCTCCAGCCAGCTGCCCAGTTAGAACTGGTTTCAGCCAGGCATACCTACAGACAAAGGTCAGTGAAGTTTCGGGTTCCTCCCTCACTTCCTGCTTTCCCAGACACAATGGAGCCTGGGCGGGCTTCAGGGCTGAAGCCTGCCAAAGGCAAAACTCGCAAAGGACTCATATCTACTCTAAACAATCGAAGAAAAGCCCAGAAGGAACTGACAAACGAAAAAGGGCATCAAAAGAAGACTGGTGCCATTTTTAGGTAATAGTCACCCATGGGTGCTGTACTGCAGCTGAGAAATCAGCCTGCTAGTAACCTGCACAAAAGGTAGTAAAAAGTAACCACTGCCAGCAGCCATTTAAGTTAGTCAGTGTACCAAAATATTACACGAGGAGTAGGTGAAGGAGTTACAATGTAACCCCCCAGCACCCCACTTACGGTGGTGTGTGCTGAACCCGCACAAGAAAAGATAAGTAAGATGAATGTTATCTTATTATTCTTGGGAACAGTAGTTCTCACAAGGAAACGTATTTGAACACACAGAGAAGTACAAAGGACTTTTCAGTGATGCTGTACATAGGGTCCTGGGTGTGTCAAAGCAAAACGCAGATGCCCGTATTAAACACATAGTTTACCAAACTCCATAAAACAGTCAAAATAAAAATCTCAGTCAGAGAAAAATAATGAGTGACTGGTAAAAAGCTGCACTCACTCAGGAGATTGAAGCCAAAAAAGTCCAGAGTCCAGCAAAAGTGCTGGGGGTCTCTCAGGTTAAAGGGAATTAGCACAGAAACTGAAAATTCTCCCTACCATCGCCCTTCAGCTAATCCAGAATAGGGCTGCAAAATGTATCCTTGGCCTCATGCCCAGGAAATGCATCTCTCCAGCCCTAAAATCTCTCCACTAGTTCCTGGTGGCCGCGAGGATCAAATTCAGACCCTCTGCCTCATCCAGAAGGCTTTCTAGGCCCTGGGAACACACTCTCTAGTTTTACCTCCCTAAATATCTCCCAGCTAGAGCTCTTCGCTCCTCTAACCCCAACTCTTTGATTGTCAGACGCTTCTCCAAGCAGAGAGTGTGGGGTAGGTCTCTCTCCTCGGCTCATGGCTCCCTTTGGAACTGCCTGCCTGCCCCTCTGAGACTTGAGCCGGACCTCCTTAAGTTCCATAAACTGCTCAAAACTTTTCTCTACCTGTTTCCCTTCCTTGCTAACTACCCCACTGCTGCTGAGATCGATGGCCTGCTATACATGAATCCCACAGGCTCCATGTCCTCTGCCCACTCGACCCCAGCACCCCTCCACCCCCCACCCCCACTGCACTACCCCCTGCGTGCCTCTATTTGGTGGCTCTGCAGCTTACCTTTGGATTTGTCCGCCGTAGCACTTAGCCTGAGGCCTCCTCATAGGGTTCCCCTTGGCACGTCCGTCCCGGGCACCCACCTGCACTTTCCATTTCCCCCCATCCCTATCTCTTGCACCTCTCTTCTCTGCACTTGCATGTCTGAATGCCACAAGGCCTAGTAGGACCACAAATGTATGCTTGCTGTTTTGCCATTGTTATTAATTCCCTCCCTAATTAGACTTGTGGCGTCCTAAAACACAATTCTGTTGTATAGGTGCCTAACAAAGGCTCAATAAATAAATATATTGCTTTATGTTCAATTTGTTGGGTGTGTTGCTGATACGAGGAGCTCCTTAGATTCAAAATGGTGATCGTATTTCTGCTGTCCATTGGAAAGCCTTTGGTTTTGTGCTGCATGGATTGTGAAGTACCAGGAGCTGTATAAATTGCAGCAACTTTTCTGTTTAGGGTCATGGTCTTTGACCAACTGGACACTGCTGCTTTTCCATTTTCTTTCCCTTTGAACCTTCTATGCAAGACCAAGCGGCTATTACCAATGGGATAGTTATTGATTTTACCCATGTTCCTTTGGGCGCAAGCACCCTTTCCATCACCTGTTGCCAGTGCCAGCATTGTTGCTTTTACTTGGGACTTCTGTTCCTTTTACTCCCAGGAAGCCTGTTCCACAGCTTTTGCCCCATCTGCTTAGGTTTGGAGTTCAGCGTTTATCAGACTATATATTTGCTTATATCTACTTGTCCAGTGTGTGGTGTGGTTTGCAAGAGTGCTGTTAACTTGCATTTGTTTTGCTTTTGTTGAGGTTGATTTTCTTCTGGATATTAATGTTCTTTTCTGATCTTTCCCGTACTTGGTTGCGATGCCCTATTTTCATCTCCATTGTGCCACCATCATACCTTTTGTTTCATATTGCTGCACACTAAAAAGTGCACTATTTTCATCATACATGTTATTTATTCTTCGGGAATTTATCAAGGTTGCTATGGTTTCTTTTGACCTGTTGCTTGATTTACTTCCCATG
Source organism: Ambystoma mexicanum (assembly GCF_040938575.1). Classification (NCBI taxonomy): domain Eukaryota; kingdom Metazoa; phylum Chordata; class Amphibia; order Caudata; family Ambystomatidae; genus Ambystoma; species Ambystoma mexicanum. The sequence continues at coordinate 918,397,943 of NC_090934.1, read as the reverse complement.
GTGGACTTCCTTCCTGTGTGACGGAGTCACTTGGTTAGCTGACTGTTAGTGGACTGGCTGCCATGCAGGATATCTCCTTGATGGATCCTTTCATCACTTCTACTTATCTTCCTGCCCCTCAACACCCCCCCCCCCCTCCCTGCTTTTTGCTGTACCATCGTGGATGAGCACTCCCCTTTGAATGATTTGTAATCCTTGATTTGCAGATAGCTTCTCTGTGATACATTTGTTAATGCCAGTGTACGGTCATCCTATCAGTGACACATAGGTTGTTTATGGTAATCTGGTCGAAGGCTTGGGTTTGGTATTTTCCCATGGGCTGTGGAAGAGGGGCAAGAAGGAAATGGGTGATTTCATTTCCAGTGATGTTCATTCAATTCTTCCTGATTTCCATCCAGACATTTCTCCCTTCCGTTCTCCTTCGTTGCCTCTTTTTGACTAACCTTGGTTTTCTGAATCTGAATTTCTAAAAAAGACGTAAAGTATATTTATATCCAGTTTAGGAGTGGGTTTAGTGAATTATTTGATGAATCGCAAAAAGCAGACTGTCTTAAGAAGTAGGGCAAAATGTAGTGGAAGTTAATGGCACAGACCAAATGAATTACTCTCATTAAGGTATTTATAGCCCAACATCTGGCTAGAAAATGGATACACACACCTTCCTGTCCAACAATAACAGCACAGCACCGTACTAGTTCATGTATGTGTTTGGGGGCCACGCAGAAAATAATCTACTCCAAGGTGCCATTGGAAAACTAGGAAGGCAGCTGAGTGAAATGCACATGGCTTAGGGTGAAGTTCAGGCCGAAGGAAGCAATGAGAGGGGACGCGACTATTCCTAGGCAATTGTCTAATGTGCATTTCTCAATCAATAAAGTTCAACCTGTCAGTCCTGTTCTCCCCTAGAGTCTACATTTAGAAGTGCCAGAGTTTTTTTGTAAATTGTTTCTTTAGTACATTTTGGTGGTATCGTGCATACTTGTTATAACTTCAGTAGGACAAGGTCATGTAGTGCAAGATGTAAGAAGGACCTCTCCATTTCTGTCTTCTGTCTGTCCTACCAGAAAACCTAGATGAAGATTTTCCTTAAACAAAATTGTTTCCACCAAACTAGATGTTGACCACTGTGAAAGCAGCCGTATTTGTCTCATGAACTGCATCTCCTTGTTAGCCTCTGTTCACCTCTTCGTTTTATTTAACAGGCCACTGTGCTGGAAGAGATGCCCCCATTCCCAGAAAGGGAATCCTCCATCCTTACCAAGTTGAAGAAGAAAAAGGGCCCTGGAACAGTCACCGACCTTGATGATTCCAAGAAGGAGAGAAGCTCATCTGACCTGAACGGAGGCACTGAGCCCGCCCCGATCATCGCCAGTACTGTGGTAAGTTCTCTGCAATATTTTGTTTCCCACAAGCACAACCACTATCTCAGTTTGCGTTTCCCCTAATGATAGCTTGGAACAATTGAAGATTGGTGTTTTCTATCTGCTTTGCTTGTTTATATACCACCACTCCAGTGTTTGAGGACTGTGTATTGTAAAAGGGAATTGAGTAAATCATGTAACACAGGATACTTGCATGGTTGCCACATATAAAAATACTTCCAGATCACCACCAAGCCGTGGAACTACTGGGAACCTCCCAGAGTGGCCAGCATTGCAGACAAAAAAATGGGTGGTAGAAGTAGTCTTGGTAAATTGAGAACAATGAAGCTTAAAGGAAAGAATACCTTCTCAGTTGTCATCCACAGTTAATAAGATTCTTCAATACAGAACATATACTCTTACAACCAGTCTCTTTTACTGCACATTTATGGAATGTTGGTCCCTCAGGTGGGACATGCATCACTCATTTGAAAGAATAAAGTACACACTGATGCATCTTGGATAATATTTAATCTTTTGCTCCCCCTCCCCCCTTTTTACTCTACCTAGAGGAATGGATGTCAGCAGCCTCATGCCTTGCTTTCTTTTTTAAGCCTCTTTAGAGTGGTTTTCTCCTCCCAACCGTAGCTCCTTGTATGACAGAATGGTATGGGTTCAGGCAATGCTGTTCGGATGTGTTTCTTCTCTCTGAGCTGTAAGTATTGTGTGCCACACCTGCGACTTGACTCTGGATACTCTGAGCATTTATGGGTGTGCTTTCTTTCAGAGCCCTCTGAGCATGTCTTTTCTGTTGGACATCCCTCTTAAAGACACCTTTCTTGGTCAGTTTAGGCATTTGTTGCTAGAGAATAAGCAGTCCGTTCATTCCTTTTTTCTTGAGTGCATTTGTCCAGTGAACTAACTGGTGGTACTTACCTGCGCTCAAAGTGGCTCTTTCTGCACCCTTTCACTCGATTGGGGTTGACCATGTTGAGAGATCCTTGGGGCCTGAAAAGGAATTTTCCTGAGGTTCCTATTCAGTGTTGCACCAGCGCTCATCCAGTGTCGCACAAACTACTGAACCTGCCCACACGTCATAGCATCAGATATTTTTGCCTGAGATTATTCCCAGTGAACGGGACTGGCGGCCATGCACTGCTTCCAAACCTTGTATGGACTTGCATCACTGAGATTGCTCCTCATTGTTATGGCTGTCATTGCACTACTGAATTCTCCATGTTATTGCACCTATTTCCTTGTATGCTGCCTGTAGTAGCTTATATGGCTACCAGTGCAGGGTGTCGGGAAAGATTTTCTTTTTGTGGCTTTTCTCCAATAGACTTCTATGAGGCACCATTACGTTTTGCTTTGTTTTGAACTGTGTCCTGATTTTTTTGGAGGTACGTGAAGTTTCCTGCTTTACTTCCATTGCCTGTTTGCTCATTGTTATGGAGAAGCTAACTAGTGCCTGTCTCTTTGTGAACTCTTGTTTTGTTACAATTACACACATCACTTTAAAGTGAAGTGCAGTTAGGGTACTGTGTATCCATATAACTTTTTATAGAATGGCTTTTTGGTTAGATGTACAATGTGCCTAAGGCAAGCTAGTGGCAGCAGTGATATATTTACCTTTTTTGAAGCTTTTTACTCATGCATTTATGCATTTACCGCAGATTGCTGCTAAATGTGGCTAGTACCCTAAGATGGCCGTGCCACAAGGTTTTTCGCTTGTTCTTTGGTCATATTGTTCTTTGGCCTTCTTCCTGCCTTCTCAGGTCAGGAAATGCCTTATATTGAAATCTCTTTTCTGTTGAAAGGTGTGGCTTTTTGCTGGCTAAGGGGTGGTTACTGTGTGTGGCCAGATGATGGGCTGGGACTATCTAGTCCCAATCCACATCCCGGGGTTTATGAATGTCTGTTACTGGGCCGATGTTGTGGCCAGTGGCTATCCACGGTTGGATAGCCACTGCCAGTTTGGTACAGATCCTTACCATTGGTGGGCTGAGGTATACAATCAGCCCAAATGTTGGATAAAAGGAGGGTTTGTGAGGCCATTCAATAGATCTTTGGAGCCAAGACCTCTATGAAAAAGTGCAGCCTGCTGATGACCAAAGGACAACTCTGGCAGCTGACCAGCATCGACTCCAGAGCTGTCTTTGCGAGGCCCTGCTCCTCTGCCTGATTTCAAGAAGGCACTCATCAGTGCTTTGACCCTGGACCGGAGGGGCAACCAGTCTCGACCCCTGCCTTCTGAGCCTTCAGAAGTGTGCCTGGATCAACCGGTGGACTGACGAGCCTCTCCTGGTCTACCTCACTGCAGCTGACACCGTTCTGAGTACATCCTTGGAACTTTGAGGGTCTTCAGCTTATGGAACAAGGTGCCCGATCCTGACTTTTCAGCCTTCTTGCAGGAACAGAAGCTGCAAGAAGCTGCTCCTATAGATCACCTGTCGCTACCTAACTGTAGACCCCCGTTGCAACACTCCTTCAATTCTGTAACGTGTCTTGAGGTGGTTTGTCCCGCATAAGTCTTCATCTTTCCTTGTTTGGGTGTTCTACTGGAAGCTTCCTGGAACCGATTGCTGTGCACCATGACCGACCGTAACTAAAACCTAATGCCAAAAGTGACCTCTGCACCTGTGACCCCTGGGCCTTCTCTCGACAGGACCAAGCACAGAAGAGCCCCCCTACCCCCTGCCCCCCAACCATCCAAAACGGAATCCGGAACAGTGGTCTCTGGAAGAATCAGAGTCTAGGTGGAGGGTGTTAAGTTAGCCTACCTGTTTCTGTCCGCCCCTGTTTTCTATAGGGTTACATGGGTGGAAAGTCCTGTCCCCAAATAATTATTTCCTGACTTTGTTCAGTGGAGGCTTGGTCAAGGATCCCTTCACTGGACTATCCTAAGGACTAGGATTGAGTGGTTATAATTTACTGAACTAGAACTTTTTTTCTTTTATTAATTACCACTGGCACTACAAATCCCTTTATAAGCCTACCTGAAAAGTATCTACTTTGGACTTCTTGACTTTTGTGCACAATACCCCCACACCATCTGAAGTTGTACCTTATAAGAGCTAGGGAAGCAGTGTTATGATTATTTTAGGGTTCTTTAAATTTCTAAAGGATTAGAGTGCTTTCCTGTGTTGCACTGGCCATTGAATCAAATGCTATTCTAGGTCTTCTAATCGTGGATGTATATATCGGTTATATAAGGATTTGGTGTGGCAATAGTTGACTGGAGGTTTTATTTGCTTAGTCTGTATGTTTAAGGCCTAATAAACTATTGTTTATTTTTATACTTGCCTCTCTAACTTTAATTATTGGTGTGGACGAATTTTAGCCCTAGAGCACTCTCGCACCCTGAGACTAAGACTTGATGCTCTGCTACCTTACCTTCATGTTTCGTGGCTAACCTCAGTTGTTTCCCGGTTGACCATAATAGGGTGGCCTCTGTGATGAATCCGGTGAAGTCATCACTGATTTCCCGACACTGACCCCCTCACATGTGGTCAGGGACGACAGCTGCTACCCGATCCTGACCCTGGGGTGGCTACATGGGAGGATCACATGGGAGGAGCAGCCTCTGGGGAGATGTCATGGCTTCATCAGATGAGACATGGCATCCCCCATTTTCCCTTGAAAATAACCTTCCTATATCTAAAACCCTCATGGTTTGTCATGCAGCTACCTTTCCTCTGAAGAATGGGGAAAACCTTTTCACCAAATCTATAGACCAGCCTTCCAACTTTGGTCTGCCTTGCTAGACTTTTGAAAATACCTATCCAAGTTCCTTGAGTCAATTATCAATAATGGACTTATTTTCCCAGAATTCTCAAAATACTGGGACGAGAAAGAGGGATTGAGCGCCGAGGAGCAAAAGAGACTACAAGCTCAGCAAGCTCCCTAGTGGTTGCTCGCTTACACCTGTGCCCAGGAAATGTAAGCAGCTAGAGCAGAGAGTCGAGATCTGCTGCTGCGGCCACACTGGCGAGAGAGAGTTGCACCTCTCTGCAAGGAAGGGAAAGCTGAAAAGCTGGGACCAGCGTGGTGGAGCCCAGGTGGCTCACAGACAGAGAAGAAAGAAGCTGCTGCACCAGCACATGCTGCAGCAACGTCGGGACCCAGCCAGGGACTCCTGGGCATTTACAGGTGATACAAAGCAGCGCTTTACTTACCAGAGCCAAGAAGAAAGCAGACGTGTCAACTCGAAGCTACAGAAGATGGAAATATGATGTAACAGCTGTTGCACGAAGGAAGCAGATGGGAATCCTTCACCGACGGACCATGAGAGAATCCAGGAATGCCAACAAGAGCTGGTGAGTCCACCTGGAAGCAGCGAACCAGGGCGTATCTGCGAGAATGCCGAGTGCAAATAATTGTGAACAACGTAACTGAGAGAGGAAAAGAAAGGACATATTGTAAATGGTGGAATTAAATTACAAATGGCCCGTCTCCAAATGTGTGAATGCATATAGTGCAAATACATTATAACAAAATATATTAACAACTTTGGGAGCTGGCAAACGCCCTGAAAGAACAGAAGCCCTGGCAGGAGAGTATACCAGACAGTTGCAAGTGTGTGAATACCAGAATTCTGGGCAGCAGAGTATACCAAGCAGTTTCAAGTGTGTGAACCGGAAATCCTGACAGGAAAGTATACCAGGCAATTTCAAGTGTGTAAACCATAAGTCCTGGCAGGAGAGTGCACCGGGCAATTAAAGGATTGTGTTGATTAGACCCAGAGAAGTCCTGAAAAGGAGCATCAGGACTGGGAAAAGGGATTGTGTTAATCGAGAGTGAATGAGCAACATCATCTGCCAGAATAATATAGCAGATGTTCTGAAAGAAACTAAAGCTATACAGCCAGACCATTTTGTGTGCAAGTGTTGGTGTCGGCCAAGAGAGGCCCAAAGAACTGTTGTGTATAAAACCTCAGAGTAAAGAAGAATCCAGGAGAAGGGAACCACCATCTGGAGCAAGGACCTTATCCTTGAAGAACATTGTTTTGTTGGAACTATTGTGTTTATGAACAATTTTCTGAACCACCCAAGGCTAAAGACATTTCCCTCTTCACCTTAGAGTTAAGTATATAGTGCGAGGGTCTGAATAGAACTTTGGACACTGGACAGTTTTCTTGTTTGGACATTCTGACACGGACAAATCCTTAGTTTTGGTTTAGGTAGGGACATTCCTTTTGGAACAGGTCCAGAAAGGCATTTTCCCAACCCCTTTTATTTTCAATTAGTCTTTAACCAAAATCATGGCTAACTTGTGTCTGAGTTTCATTCCTGACTCCTCACACCTCCCAAATTCCTCCGCCCCCCAACCGACGGGGTATTTTTCAGGCCATCAGCAGTCAGCTCATCTTATGGCTGTCAGTGCCCCACAGAACTGTCAAGGGTATTTTGTATCAGCTCATTGAAGCCTCCCAGAATTAAGACGTCACCTACATGGCCCAACAAGTGCTGCAAACATTTTGGAACAACGGTTTGTCCGTGAATGTTGGGGTATAAATATTACACATCAACATAATCCTGGAATTGAACCAGAGTGGAGGCAATCCTCACTGGGCTATCGTGCGCAGTGGACAATATAGTCATCAGAAGATTTTTACAAATTAAAATGTGTGCCCCTCTTCCCTTGGATTCATAACTTGGGTATCAAGTCTTACTAGCCTCCCCCATTCTTGGCTTCCGCTTTCAGTAGGTGGGTCTTCCACAAGAATTTTACATTACAACCTGTATTATTTGGACAAGACCACACTTTTTTGCTTTTCCTCGCACAGTTCAGTCAATTTACATTTCATCTCGCAGATCTGATCACGCTTTTAACCTGCACTGGGATCCTGGACTTTATTGGAGAAGCTAGCAATTTGTGCATGTCTTATCCTGCCCCCTTCAGCAGTGGACCCACAGTGGGTGTCCCACCAAGTTTTCCATCCTATTACAAGAGTACACAATAGGTAATGACAAAGCTGCATACAGTTCTGATGGGAAAACATACGCTGGTGCAGTTTGTGGTGTGCTGTCATCGGTAGGCAAATGTCTCAGCCTGCTTGAGGGCAGTCCTCGAGTGCCCTTGTTTCAATGTCAGAAGTGCCCTAGTAGATCAACTGTGATTGGATAAGTAAGCTCCAACCTGCTTATAAAACTCAAATCATTAACTCGGAGATGGCAACCTGTGAAGTCCTGACTGTTTTAAATTAGGATGCTCAATACTTTCTGACAAAATTACACACCCAATATGACTGACCCTGCCCATTTTCCTTCCTGGGGTTCTCTCCTGTGAGGCATTGTTTTTTAATGCTAGTGCACTGACAAATAAATGTGTAACATATTTCACTATTTTATCTGTGGTCTGTTTTGTGTATGTGGATAATTGTTCTTTGGTACCAGACCATCCTTTCCTAATAGAGAAACCAGGCTACTCGGCCATGTCACCCATTGCAAGAGTTTTGTTGTAACTTTGTGGACCTCCTGTTCTTCCACTCGGGATAAGTCTCTTCACACCCCTCACCCAGAAGGCCATGAAAAAGCCTTCTGAAGAATTCCTATGGAAGAACCTTTAGGAACCTAGGCTCTCTTAAAGTAACCTACATGCACTGCAACATATTTGTTTGGTCTCCCCTAGGGCTCTGGCGTCGTTGGGAAAAACATTTTATTTAGACAGTATCAGTGATGTATTGTAGTTTTTGTCACATTTGTGCAATAGGGACTGATGGTGTTACAGTAACCACAGTTGATTAACATTGTGTTTATCATTTTCCAGTGATGACCTGGTATCAGGCCCAGTACGGTTTCTAATTTTACTTTCCGTCCCATGACCTTTCGACATATTTTCTATGTTGTTCTAAAACTTTTCCACGCTTGTTCCTAGGACCACTAGGCCTAGTACTCCCCTGTTAGGGTAGTCCAATATATTGTGTCCTGGGGTGAGTTGGAATCGGTCTTATCCCTTTAATGTGTTATTTCATTTTGCTTGCTTTGTATATTTGGAAGTGCATGTTTAACACTATCTTTTCATCCTAATGCAATACTAAATAAATATATATACATATTTTACAGTATGTTATGCATTGTGTATGGGGACTAATTGTACTAGTACATCCTCTAATAGTGACGCCTGACTGCTTTGCTGTGTACTCCATTGAGTGTTTTGTTCTAACTTGGACACCATGCGCTCTCCACCTCTCCCCCCACCCGCCCCCCCACAACCCCTCCCGCACCAGAGGCCTATGGAAATACCTCCAAAATAATCTTTGTCCACCCAGTCACTGTAATTCATCCCGATTCATCCTTTTGAACACATTCTTCAACTAGTGTGTCCGTGAAGTCTGAGTCACATGGCAACAAATAGGTTCTTTGTCTTTGTGCCTGTCCATGTAGGTTCCTTAAAGAAGCAGCATTTCCATATATCCATTCTATCCCTAGTTTTCTTCTTCCTTGCCCAATTGTATTGATAGACAGATGCTGCTGCTCAAATGGGCAGTTGTCTCCCTGAAACCTTGAATAGCATCAGGTTCTCTTATCCCCCAGGACCCAGGGCCTACCTCATTGCATTTACTTGATTGACCATCTTGAAGAAATATGTAGAGCAAGTGCCTGTAACTGATCACTTGTTAAGGGGTATATATCGACTCATGACTACTGAGGCAAGATATGTTCTGGCTTCACCCCAGAAAGGAAAGCTACATTTTCATCCCTACCTTTGCTCTTCAGGGGTCATTTATGTGCCAACCACCCTATGCTGTATAGGCTTCTTGGGCCTAGAGGTGTTTAGGGATGTTTTTCTTTGGACATTCTAGGGTCTAAATATCAACATACTTTGTTTATATAATGGTTTCCCCAAGTTATTCTGACTGCGAGCGATAGAATGCCCGAGCAGTCAATGCCAACCCTTCAGAAGGTGCAGGATGCTTGAAAGGAAAACACTTGGTCTGCAAAACTTTCTTGTTTTTTTATTTTTTTTGATGAAGGGGTTAATGGCCTCTTGTGCATTCAGTTTATAGACTTAATTCTCAAACTCTGGTATCCAAGTTACAGGTTATGTGTTAGTTTTATACAACTCTATTAATACATGAGAAACGTGTCCAATGGCGCAAGACTAACAAAAACACGTATTACATTACTGCATCAATGCGAAGCAATTAATGACAAAATACAATTCTTCCACTGCAAAGGAAAAATATTTGATAACTACTTTTCTATGGAAACTATAATTAAAGATAAAATTGCTGAAAATCTTACTGGTCTGTCGTCTTTGTGCACTGATACTACGTCACCTGGGCACCGTGGAACCAAACAGGAGTAGTTTTAATATCAGTTTCTCCACTTGACCAACATTATGTGATTCTTTTTTTTTTCTATTTTTATTGTTGCATTGTTAGTTTACATAAAACCTTATACAACATTTCACACAAAATACAAATATACAATTCATTTTATAAAGCAGCATATAAGATATAAAAATAAATTTCATCAAAATCACAAACATTATCATAAAATCTTTCATAACATTTTCATAAAATATCTCTCCCAGTCCTTAATTAGTATTGTAATTGTATTCCCTTTCTTTTCCATTTTCTTTCCATTCCTGTTATTCCTCTGTAGAAACCTTACATATGAAGTTCCTTTTTTCCAATTCCTCCATTATATTTTGAAGCAATAGATTTAATGCAAGAATTAAAGCAATATTTACACCCCACATACAGCGGCTCCAAAACAAATGGATAGACAATTCAAGATCCCTGTTAAATCTATCTTTAAGATAGAGCTCTCGTTTAGACTCAAAATGGGTACAGGTTAAGACAAGGTGCTTGAGAGTTTTTAACATGTCAGTTCCTCCACAGAAGCGACATGTGAAGCTGATTTGATCTTGATTAGGTAACTCTTTATGTCCCCAGTGCCGAATCCTTTCTAAAGTCGGCATCTGATTGAGTCTGAAGCGCATAAATGTTAATCTCGCCCTATAACAAGGGAATCTTTGTATATAATTGTTGTTATTGTTATTTTGCATTTATATAGCGCCTTATATACCATTGGTATGGTCTGAAGGCGCTGGTAGGTTGAAGGCCCTTGGGAACCAAAGTTCGAGTCAGTAGAGAGAGAGCAGAGAGAGTCCAATGGTGCATGTGCGCACCAGGTATGTGTGCAGCTGGTGCGGAGTTCGTGTGGTAGCTGCTGCTTAGCGGTAGGTGTGGTGGTGGAGAGATCAGGAGTATGTGTTCGCTCTGATGGGATTTATCCCGACCGAGAGTGGTTGCGTTAGGCCTGAGGACAAACGCCTAGCTGGGGGTGTGGAGCCAGCAGTGTTTACTTAGAGTGATGGGGGGAGAGCGGGAGATGTTGATATGAGAACAGTTATACAGAATGGTGTCATAGTATCCCTGTGTTCTATTTGAGTGGTGGTGTAAAGAAGAGAGTAAGCGTGGGGTGTGGTATGATATATGCTCGTTCAAATGTTCCATGCATTCCAAAACATGTTATGTATGTCACGCAATTCTATGCGATCAGGTTCGATCTGTGGATTTTATTCATTTCAGGCGTTCAAGATTGTCCTACACACATCAGTCTGCTTGACATACTTACACTCTCAAGTGCGCCTTGCGTGAACTGGTCTATCTCTCATTCTCCAGTGTGCCGCTGCGCGTGTTCTCATGGATTCCACATGCGTGCGCTATGCATTCTTGTCCTCCCCGCGCGTGCACTCCAGTCTACCATGCGCATGTACTCCCGTCTGCCTACGCACTCATCCGCACTGTATACTCGTCCGATCTGTATACTCCTCTGTTCTGTACGCTCCTCCGCTCTGTACCTTCATCCGGTCTACACACTCATCTGGTATACATACTCATCCTATCCACACACTCATCCGCCCAACATACTCGTCCGCTCTATGTGTGAATACATTCCCTTGCGTGTCCAAAGTTAGCATACTCCTTATAGGAGGAGTAAGACTCTATGCCATTTACTGTGTCCACCCAATCTGCCTTAACTAAAAGTCTCTTGACTAATCCCGGTCGTTGTACCAGGTCTTCTAAACAAAGGCCTAGAGTATCTAATAGAAGATTAATTTTATCACAGAATCCTCTAATGGATTTTACTAACCTGGATTTAACGACCTTATTTAGCAACTCATATAGGGTGTTTGCTGGTGGATCATTCATCTTTCTAAACAAAGGTAATTGTCTCCACAAGTATCTTGCTTTGAGTGAGATAAGACATAACTCATGGCAGATAATGGCGTTGGGGAATGCCATGGATAGGCCCAATACTTCTTTCCACATTTTCCCCTGAACCACATTCAGGTATGAGCTCATATCATGGGTACAAATGTCCAGACAAATGTCCAGACCATACAAAAGAACCGGCTCTGCTTTCGCAAGATAAAAACGTCTGATCAGTAGGAACTAGGCTCAATTTCCACATCTTAACGCTAGATTTATTAGTAAAGTTATAGCCTAGATATGTTATAGCCTGGACCTGTTCCACCCAAACATCACCCATCTTCCAAATATATGATTTGATAGTTCTTTTCTTAGTGCCCACAATCGTTCGGGATTTGGATGCATTGGGGGAGAGATTGTTCACCATCACATACTGAAAGAAAATATCCATCTTTCTACGAAGGCCACCTGGAGTGCAGTCAAATAGAATAAAATCATCAGCAAAGGCCATCCATTCAATAGCCAAACTCCCCAACCTAACTGGCGCAATGGAAGGACCCTGCCACATGTCCTCCACATCGCTAACATATAGGTTGAAGAGCGTGGGTGCAAGTGAACAGCCCTGCTTGACCCCAACCTTAGTGTCAATGGCATCGGATAGCAAGCCTTCCTGAGTCAAACGAACCCTGACCGAGGTGTTCCTATGCAACAGAGCCAAGAGTTGGACAATCTTTCGCGGAAAGTTCATTGCTAACATTTTAGTCCACAATCTTGCTCTGATTACCCCGTCAAAGGCATTGGAAAGGTCTAAAGATGCCATAAAAACTTCACCCGTATTGGATTGATGGACTCTATCTCTTAAATGGGCCAAAATATAACCATTCAAGTCGGTTCCCAACCCCTCTCTATCTAAAGCCAACCTGAAATTTACTAAAGCAAGCATTCCTCCTAATCACTTTATTAAGATCCCTTAAAAGTAGTATACCGAAGACCTTACTAGCTGCATCTAAAAGTGCTATGCGTCTATAATTCTGGGGGTTGAGGACATCACCTTCTTAAAATATTGATACAATAATACTTTGAGCCCAAGATTTAAGGATGATATGATTTTTAGAAATATCATCAAATATGGGTTTGAGCAACTCAGCCCACATTTCAGGGGCCGCCTTTATGACGAATAGAGGGATGCCATTGGGGCCGGTGCTCTAGATGGTTTAAGTTTATTGATGGCCCACATGATATCTTCAATATCCCACAAGCAATCACCCACCACTGGAGGACCTAAGTCCAAATCCTGTTCCCTAGAGAAGGCTGAAGGCAATGCACATTTTTCCTTGTAATAGGCTCACCACGCCTTTGCTTGGATAGGACAATCAAGTTCATCTTTTACCGGCGTGAGTGCATTGTTGACAGTAGCCCAAAATTTAACATCTCTGCCCTTGCAGAGATTATATATCATCAATTGGTGTGCTTCAAGATATTGATCCATTCTCAGGGACTTAATCAAATTTTAATGTTTCAGGATAATTTTTTTCTTCCTAAACTGTAATTCAGAAAGGGAGATGGGTAATTTCTTTCGAATTTTTAGATCCCTGTATTTGATACGCCTGGGTTTTTGGATTCTGGAGTCACCAACCTTCCCCCTAGATTTCAGCACCTCCATATTGCCTGCCCTACTGATTTTATAAACACATGACAATATTAATTTAATTTAATTTGGAATTTATATAGCGCTACGAACCCTCAGGTATCTGAGCGCTTCTTATTACCCACGGTGGGTGGTGCTCATTTATCGACCTCGGAAGGATGAAAGGCTGAGTTTGGCCCCGCCGGGATTCGAACCTGCGTTAGCAGGCTCTGCACCGATGTCAAAGCGAGCGCTCTACTCGCTGTGCCACTTGACCGGCTAATATAATATTATTGTAATAAGATCCCCCCAATACGATGTCCTCTTCCCTACTAATTCGATGCGATAATAGGGTCAGGTTCTCCAGAACCAAGATATTGAATTTCATAATCGTTTTCTTATTCCATACATTCCTTCTCCCATTATTTGCCGCCTTTAGGCCCAAAAACATAGGATTAATGTGATTACCAAAATTAGGAATTGATAAATAAAAGCATAGGGGAATGTGATCACCCTACTCTACCTTCATGAGCGTCAATTTTCTACATGCTTGCTTCCAGCTATTGGATACATAGAAGAAATCAATTCTGGAGCTATTACTTCCTCTTTTCCAGGTATATTTGGGTAAATTCCAATCCGAGGCATGGTCTAAGAGCCCCAAATCCCAATGGTCAAGGAACTTATCCCACCATATACCTCTCTTAAGACTAGGGTGAAGCAGTTTAGGGATCACTCCTCTTTCATTTAGCATAGAGCCCTCAGCACAGGCTGAATTAAAATCGCCTCCCAGGATAATGTGATTTCCAAACCCCTTCTCAAACTAACATCCCAGAATTTCTCCAAGAGAGTCTTCCACTGTATCAATGGTCACTTTTAGTGGATTCTAGTATAAGTTCAACAGGAGGATCAGATCTACGTTATTCTCTGACTATAGTACAATACCCAGAAGCCAATCACTCCTAAAAATAACATTACCATGAAACTCCGAATTACGATCAACAGTAATAATCAAACCGCCACTAGGTCGACTCGCTAGCCCCCCAGATGCTAAAGAAGAGAAGTTATAGAATCCTTCTATATAGGTATCAGACAACATCATGGTTTCCTGGAAAAAATAGATACGGGGACAGGTGTAAGTTTCACCTTTAGTGAAGAATGTGTTCAAGTGTAGTCCCCCACATGAATTCCAGGAAATAACATCGATATTAGAGCTGTTAGGAGCACCCCTTACCTTGTGTAAGGGTCTCTAAAGTTTTGAGCACTGGTTGCAACCATGACCAATCTTGACCACGGTTAAGAAGGCTCGAAATTAAAGCCATCCCTGGATCTGAATTTTCTGCTTTTTTATTTTCCAATTGTGCAATTTGTTGCATTTGGATGTTAATCAATAACTGTCATGATGCCTACCCCCAAGGAGCCAGACCGGGCCCAGCAACCCCAGAGGCAGACATCATGTTCCCGAGGGAAGTCCCAGCGGCCCCAGGTAGGGGCCCTTTGGACTCAGTCCTGGCGCCTTTGGCGCAAGGCTTATGTTGGACAACAGTCCTGGCGCCATAGGCGCAAAGCTCATAAAGGATGGCTTTGTGTGAAGAAGTGCTTTGTGTGAACTTACCTGATGCAGACCGTGCTGCAACATCCAGGCCACCTAGAGGCCTGAATGGGACTATTATACCTATGGGACTACTTTACCACACGGGTGTGGCCGGAGGAAGAATACATACCTTAGAGGAAGAATACATACCTGGAACTACTTTGAAGGCTATTTAAGCCACGCCCAAGCAGCAACTCCCGCTTCGCGTTGTTCTGCACCTAGCAGCTGGACGCTCACCGTGTCTGCTCCTGCATCCGCCCTCCAGCCACGCCCGACAGCATCCTGGAACACCTGTAAAGGGAAAAGAGAGGAGAACAGGAGAAAGAAGAGACATTACCTGCTTAATCCGCAGTCCAGAGTCATCTCGCCGACGATCCTAAAGGGAAGACATTCATTTTTAAAAGCACATCGCATTGCTCACTGCAGCGCAGCATTCCACTCACCTTTACTAGGCGCCTTCTTGCCCATCAGCGATCATCTGGATCTTCCGCCGCATTTCAGCGCCTAAAGGAGAAAAAGACAAGAACAAAGTTGAGCTAGGGAAGAGAATAAGAAAGGCTTAATTTCCACCATAAGACTTACCTGTTGGGTCAATCCCTCTTCACTTCGGGTCGGCGCCGTTTCTTCGGCATTTCCGCACCCCGGCCCCTAAGGGGAAAAAGACATTAGCATTAGTGAGCGAATGCAAGGGCATTAGCGGAACGCTCATCAAAGACTTACCTGATATCTTTTGGGACATTTCTTCTCACTTCGGGTCGGTGCCGTATCTTCGGCATTTCCGAACCCCGACCCCTAAGGGGAAAAAGACACAAGCATTAGTGCATTAATGCAAGAACACTAGAGGAACCACTCATCAAAAACTCACCAGAGTTTTCCCTCGACGGTTCCATTTCCTAACTCGGAATCTTCATTCAGCACCTGAAATAGAGAAAACGGACAATGGTTATTTAAAGCTTGAACTTGCAACAGAATTCTTACGGTACCTTACCGGAAAAGTCAAGCGAACTGGAACTCTCACCAATCCGCGATCCAGTGAAGTAACTGGATAACAACGCGCCCCTGCATCAGAAGCAGGATGGAGAGCTTGTCCTTTCAGTCCCTAAGGTGAGACTTCACGGGGAATCGCAGAAGGGTTTCGTGGAGGGTGAGAAGGGAAGTGGGAGGCCTACGCATTATCCCGCAGATTGTTAGTGCTCCCTTTTCACACACAGAAGGATATTTCTACGAGCCAGACAAGCCAGATTTGGGGGTCCGGTCCATTCCATCTTCCAAGTCCTGAGCATCACCCTAAAAGAGGCCACAGCAATCCAAACCAGGCCAGCACCTCCGTGGGAGTCAGGTGAGCGTTACAATAACTTATATTGAAGGAAATTATCGGCCTCTTTGTCATCTGCTAATGTAGATAGATCATATCTCAAAGAATTAAAAAAAAATTCTTGGGCACGCACTATGTCTGCCACCATCACCGAGTGAAAGCAACTTACCATGCGATGATTATTATGATTGGGTAAAGAGATAGCGTCTATATCATCTGTTATATCCCGCAGTAGAGGAATTCTTTTGAACAGATTTAAAAGATGTGTTAGCCTGAGAGTCTGTTTTATTATTAGTAATCCAACCCAGAATCTTCCCTGTATGGATCTTTGAAAGGGGCTGGCCCAAAATAGATTGCATCTTTGTGTTATCAACAAAAGGTTTAGCCAATGCATTTCCTTGAAAGTCCTGGATTTTAAAAGACTGAGTATCTAGGGGGCTTTCCCCCATATTATTAGTCGTACAACCACTCCTACTCTCAACCATGGCAATCGGCCCATTAAGGGAGGGAGTGTTGGAATATATTATTGGCGTTATAACTTGGGCCGCAGGGAGAAGTTTAATTTGTTGTGTGCCTATTGATGTTCTGGCATGCTTGGTGCTGGTTATTTTATCTTCGTTTGTTTAGTTTGGGGGCGATCTAGCCCAATTTTCAGTAAATTACTCTCATCCATGTTAGGGTTGGTGTTTTTTTTCTCCCCCAACTGAAGAGCCTTTTTTAGAGACCTTCCCCCGCACTTTACCCTCTTCCCTGTTAGGGCCATTCACTACCCCACTATCATCACACTCTTCTTGAACAGGAATATTCCTAATTGCTTTAAGATTGGACTTTCTGCCTTTAATTTTAGTATAAGGCTTATGTTTTGTTTTTTTGAGCATCCTAACCTGATTTTTTGCTTTTTTACGTCTATACACTGGAGATTGGGGTACCTCATTAATATCATAGTCCGAATTGTTAACAGGACATATTTCGTCGGAATTCGTCATTCCATTCGTTTCTAATGCTGGGTCTACTAGTTTTTTCTCTATAGGTTTTATCTTTCGTTTACATTTTTTCCCCTTTTTAGGTGGAGTTAGTTGGATAATTATCGCTTCTTCACTGCTGATATTCAAGCATTCCCTTCCCCCTCCTTAGATAATTCACTCGCGTACTCCTGGGCACTAGAGTTTTCCAAAAACTGTTCTTGAGTAAGCCCCCCTGTTGCTCTTACAATAGCGTCCAAAAGGACAGAAGGACTATCTGTACAGCTCAATTAATTTCCATATTTATTATTGGATTTTTTACCTTTTTGGTCAAGGAGGTCTGGGTCCACTATCCCTTTATGTGGGGTGGTAGGGCGATCCCCTGAAAGCATAATTTTCTACAAAGTGGTGATTTTTGCATCCATAGTTGTTAACCTAATATCTTGTTCCTCTCTGTATTTATCGTATATATTCTGTTCTTTAATATTATGATCATTGTGGGTCTTACCCTCCACTAGGCCCTCCAAAAATGCCAAGCGAGTGACTAATTGGTTAAAAGCAGCTTGTTGGCCTACCATGGAGCCACCGAGCATCTCTTGAGACTCGCCCATAGTTTTCAGAGCCACATTTAAACTAATATGTAGGTTAGATAGGAGGGGTATCCGATAATCTCCTCTATCCTCCCTAGCCGAACAGGGTATTTCGTATTTATCCTTAGCTACAGAATGACTTTCCAATATTGTTTGATGGGGTTCAGTGGCACTATCCACTGTTTTAGGTCGATGGTACCGTCCCTTATCCGTTTGAATGCAAGCTGTCTTCCTATGTATAAAAGTTTTTGGTGTCTCTAATGCCGGTCTAGTGGAGGTTAGTTGCTTGCCTTCTTGTTGTTTCCCCATCATAGTAGTATCTCTAGTAGTACCACTTGGCGCCCCCTCAGATAGGCTCCTCACATCTTTACCCTTGGATAGAAATCTCTCTGTCGGTATCTCCAAATCAATAATTTCTTTGAGCAAGTCACCCGTAGCATCTGCCATAAGCAGAAAGGAATTATCCAAATCACCCCCCCCGATAGGTAGATTAAGATTATGATTAGAACGGATAGGTGTCCCTTTAAATTGTTCTCCCCAATTGGCACGGTTAGACTGGGTAGGGCTAATAGCACTTTGCATCTTATCCTGTTCACCCCTCCCAAAAATAAACACTGCTGGCGAGATATGAGTGGAATGCTTAGTGCCAAATGGGTATTTACCCTTATTATTTCCCATTATATTCAATTTGGATAAATCTGAGCCGTTAATTTCCCCAGCTTGCATTTTTCCACTTAAAAACATCTTCTGAAGTGGAGTGGATGCATGAAAACGGACCACACTTTTATTACCAAATAGACTTTGTTGAATACATTCTTTGTCTGTAAGTTCCTGTCTAGAATCGGGCATGTCCCTATGAGCCCCAGTGGCCTTTATATCTAATATGTCCAAATTTCCCCCAATAGGAGCTTGCACCTCAAAAGCTGCAGAATCAATAATGGACGGTCCCTCCACACTCGCTTCAGATGTGTGAATTGACTTTTCATTTTTAATTTCAGCAGATACATTAGAAGCAGCCTTATTTTCCATGTGGTCTATATCAACAGGCGCCTCACACTGTATCGGAGAACCCAATTGAACTTCTACTATCTTATTCTCTTGACTCTCAACAGTTTCAAACCCGCTTCTAAGTGCAGGCATACTCGAATAGTTTGATTATACAGCAACACTCCCTTCAGATAAAAAGAAAGAGGAGAGTACAACTCGCAGCCTCTATGAGGAGAAAATAAAAAAAAATAGAAGAAGAATATATAAGGGCTGGGAAAGAAAGCAATATAATTAAAATATGTATAACATTCAACAATTTTCAAAATCACTATAGCATAGATTTAAAAGTAATTATATTATGTTTGCACTGCCTTGGGAACGCCCGATGGCTTGAGGAGCAGCCTTAGTCCATCTCTCCTCCCCAATGTCCAACTAAATACAGGAGCTAGCCAACACGAATTTCCTTTTTAAAAGTTAGATAAACATTGAAGGAAATCACGAGTATCTACCATGCAAGTCAAATGCTTAAATAGCAGTAATTGTAGTGCAATAATTGGGCTCAAAGAGAACTCCTCCACAGTCATCCAATGTCCTACTAAGTACACCATACTAGCAGCAAAATTGTAATGGAAGAAACTTGCAAAAGTACTTGAATTACACACAGGATCACCTCCAGAACCCAGCGCCTCCGAGAGCCAAACAGCAGACAAACAGTGCTGTCAATGCTGCGCCCTTGTCTCTGTTGCGGGCTTAACCTGCTCGGGCGACTGGACCTTCAGTTAATGTTCTAAATGGGTCACGTGATACGTCACATGGTCTGCTCAGGCTCCGCCTCCTCCAGGAAGCTTGAGCAACACAGCAAGAGCACTCGACAGCTCGCAATGCTGTGCAAAGGAACGGAATGAAAGTGGACGTTCCTTACATATAGCAGACCTCCACTTAGGCAGCAAAACACTGTGTGATTCTGGGCAAATCACTTTTTCAGACCAGGCCTCACTTATATTGTCAGCGAACATTTGTAGTGTTTAGAAACATGCTAAACATTTACTAGCCTTAAGCACTATCAAGAAACTGTTTGAAGTGTTGATCTATTCACTATTTGTCACAATAGAAAGTCAAAATACTGAAGTCCACGGAAAGTCATACACTCTAAGACAAACCAGTGGGTTTCGGTGCCCACTGTTAGGGTTGCATGCAGTTAACACTTTTTGGTTTGATCCCAGCCTGTATTTCTTTAGAGGTTATCAATACGTTGTTCATATCATTTAAGCAGCTTGAGGCAATTCCGTTTGTGATGTGGGATATTTGGCTGATCCCTCTATTTTCCAACAATGGGGACAGAAATGCTAAATGCGAGATCTGGAAATTAGCTGCTTATGTGATCATTTCAGCCTACAATGAGCTGCAGACAATGGGCCATATGTTGCAGTCGGTAAATAGTTATTGCTTGGCATATAGCCATTAAAATAAAAAAAAGTTGTATAAGAAAGTACCATTAAGTACTCAAATGTAGCTGATCCATTGCATGCAAATGGATACTTCAAACATGGGTAAGCAGCCATTGTGCTGTAGTTGGTCTGGTCGGCGTACTCGCACTTTGTAACCTACTCCTTTCACAGCAGGCAATCCAAAGCTATATCAAGACTCTTCTTACTTTTGAAGATGGGCAAAATGTTAGGGCATACCTACAGTTGGGTTTATTTAGTTTTTTTTTTAAATTTCAACTATGGGATCAGGCTTCTACATCCTCAGGAGCTATTTTTAGGTTTCTACCATCATGCTTTGACACCCAAACCAACACACGGCTATATACGCCCCCTTTGCTTCAAATAACAGTGGGATACACCCAAACCTGAATTGCAGAAATATTTTGCAGCACCCAATGGGAAACCTGCAGCCAACAAATTTTCAGGGCCACAACATTATTTATCTTCTGTAGAACACGTGGGGTTTGGGCATCTGGACTCACCTAGTGCTGCGCTGGGTGAGTAAGTCTCATACATAGAAATACTTGATATTATCAGTGGCTGCTGCATAACCACAATATGTGACCATGCCGGTGCCACAGTTGGGCTCACCTGTTATCACTGATGAATAATCATGTTCACATACGCAAATTCCATTAGCATGATATAGATATATTCTGCCTCCATAACGCAGACACGTTTCATTGAATAGATGTGTAGCAAGATGGTAGGTTTGTTACTTTGTTAAAACCTCTGAAACTGTCACGTGTTTCGACCTGCTTGGTCTTAAAGCTTTGGTACAATTCTTTACCTATACACAATTAGCTATTGATGGGTACTAATTAAAATGTGATCTATTTTACCAAGCGTTATTGGGTCTCATTCTGTTGTAAAGACTTGTATATCCGGAAATGAACTGCGTGGTAGCTTGGACATTTCTTGAATTGTCGCCTCATATATATATATATATATATATATATATTTGTT
Organism: Ambystoma mexicanum; assembly: GCF_040938575.1. NCBI lineage: Eukaryota > Metazoa > Chordata > Amphibia > Caudata > Ambystomatidae > Ambystoma > Ambystoma mexicanum. Next base: position 918,376,892 of record NC_090934.1, on the reverse strand, counting down.
ACTGTTAGAAAATAAAAAAAGACATTCGAAAAAAAAAATGCTGCCATTTTTTTCGACATTTTGACTTTCGGACATTGTTATTCGAAATGATCACTATAAACCAACCAGGAGATCTTCAAACAGGCATTCTTGGCCAGAATGTTCTGTAATGCATCTTGGAATACAGCAGCCTTGAAATTTAGTCAGTACGTCATGCAGGGCACTGCAAGAGCAGTGCTATCTGTTAACAAATTGTCTTCCTTCCCTGTGCAAGGGCCCTGCATGGAAGGAGGGTGAAAGGCGGCCGTCATTAAACCTAAAAAAAATCCTTTAAGAAACCATTTCCACTACCAATAAATGTGGGCATTGAGCATCTCTCAAAATGTCTGCCCCTTGTGTGGCCACCTTTCTCGAGCGCTAAGGCCTGCCTCACCTCTGCTCAGTAACATCTACCTGTGGTCCCCAGCCACTTTTGATTAAATTGGAAGGCAAGTTAACCACAATGGGTAACTATTTTAAAAGGTCGGTCTCATCGTTGGTGCCTCCGCAGGACTATTAGTTTTTTCTGTTCACAGTAGCGGCGGAAAGCCCTCATGGGTTCATGTCTCTCTCTGTGTATGTGTCATTAAAATGGCATTTTTAAAATAAATTGCAGAGGCTCTGACTGGCCCCCTGATTATGTTGAACCTTTGCAATGAGAACTTTCTCAATCATTCATGAAATGCTGAACAGGGTGGGTGCCAGCATGCAGTCATGTCCGACTCCCAACTCCACTTTCAGCTGACCAAAGCTCCACTCTGGGGCCGTAAATGAGCTCCTAATATCTTAATCTGCCCTTCTCCCAAGTCTTCCTCCCTCAAGGGTTCCTAAAGTACATTTCTGTCCCCTGAATTGAATGTTGTTGTGTCGACAAATAGAAGGAAAAGGAGAGAATTGGTAAGCTAATAAGTAGAGATGGATGTATTGATCAGTGGTGCCCAGACCTGTGCACCATAGAGGATTTCACAACCATTGGTTCATCTCTGAGCCAATTTGAAAGTACCTTCCCAAAAATGTTCCAGAATCAAGTACCAATATTCTGAAATTATCAGGAGTATCTGTTAGGGAGATTTTTCATGTTTATGCCACATCTCCTCTACCTGTTAGACCCCCAACAGTTTTTGCTGGACTATTGGACCTTTTTCTTCTCCTGAATGAGGGGAAAGTTTTTTGCCATATTCATTCTTTTTGCTCTGACCATGGGAACCCTGTTCATTATGTTTTTACTTTGTTTTATGGAGTCTTGCTTTCCTTCATACTTTTTAAAGTCATCTGTGTTTAACGTTTGCAGCACACAGCACCAGTGTTGCTGGGACCCCTTTAGGCTCTCCTTTTTATATTCTTTCATGTTCTTAAGAACTACTGTTCTCAAGGTTACAGGGATGCTTTTTCTTCTTCACTTTTCTTTTTGTGAGATCAGCACACACCACCCTATGTGGAGTGCTGAGGGGTTTCCTTGTATCCCCTTTCTCACTGCTCCCGCCACATTTGTTTTACAGTGACAAGCATACATTGATGGCAGGTGACGGTGGACATGTTCTACCAACTTTTGTGACATTTCTATTCGAAGCTGTCTTCACAGCTGTGGTTATGTACAGAAGGGTCACCATTGACCAAAAATGTGTGGTTTCTTTCTTTTATCGCCATTTCTTGTGTGCTTTTCCTTTCCCGGTCCTTCCTCTACCACCCTGGGCGGGGGAGGTCCTGGTTTGAGTTTTGTCTTTGGGGGAATCCTTTGTGTTGTTCGCTGAGGCTCCAGTGTGTCTGCGAGGACAGGAAATAGGGGAGGATCCCGAATCTCTGCTGTTTGTCTTCTGGTGTGCCTCAGAGAAACCGGTTCCCACTGGGGAAGATGGCTGTTGTGATTGGACAGCCACCCGTCCCTTTCTGTGAACTGCAGGGAGAGTTTGCAGAGGATGTGTGGGTTCCTGATAAAAGGCGAGGATCCTGAGGCCAAAAGACTAGTTGACCAATGAACAGAAGAACTGAAGAAGACTAGCAGAGACGCCTGCAATACCTTCCAGCAACCGGAAAGAGACTACTAATGTCCTAGCTCTGAAGATGAAGACTCATTTACTTTGGATGGTGGGACTGATCAGACATAAGACGACCTACAAAACAAGACATCCAACGACATGCTGCAACCTTCCTGGACTGCAAATCACCAATACCTTGGGAGCTCCGACCCTATTGCAGTGCATCATTGTCTCGTAAACAAATCCTGCCAGAACGTTGGTGGACTCCTGTTGGACCTCCTGGGGTAAGAGCCCCTCTCCTCAAAGTCCCCTCACCAGCAGAGTGCAGGACAGAAGAATTGAGGCGGATTGACCGGGCGGTAAACGTTCACTCTTGAGTCTGTAACTATGCGCCAATACTGCAAACCGACGTTGGAGCATGAAAAATCCTTTGCTGGGAGGCTTTTCTCTCAACTGCTGGACCGTGGAAGAATCCAACTGCATCTTCTTCATAACTCATCAGGTACTGTGAGACTCATGGTAGTACATACCATGAGTCATTCTGTCGCTCCTTTGTGGGTGGAGTGCTGATTCCAGTGTTTGTGTGATCAGCCATATTGTTCGTCCAGGTCTAGTGCTTGTGCGCCCACACAGAACCTTTCCCAAGGTCCCTGAAACCTTTTTGACCAACATAAGGCCTTTACGTATTTTGTAACGGAAGAATGCTCTAGAAACTTCTTTTATGCATCTGTGTCTTGTCTGCTTTACTTCCAATCTGAATTTGAAGAACTCATACTTAGATAGGGATGGACTGCTAAATCCTTAAGGCCTCTGATACAAGTCTTTTAAAGTACTGACTTGCTATTGTTGGTGTTGCTTAACTTTTTTATTCCTGCGACAGAACATTTTCTGAGTTGCTATAACTAGTGATTTTACTCACCATTGAACTGTGTTCAGTTACCGCTAAAATTCGTAACTTATGGTTTGCTCAAATGAAGTATTGCTTTGATTATAAATTACGTTGCTTAGTTTGAAGTAGTACTTGAGACTTAACTTTAACCTTGCGTATATAAAATAAATAACTATTTAACTACAACTGCAAGTGTGTAAGAGTTTCTTTGGGCCTTTGTATTTACTGAGTTCATTGTACATATCCACAGTTCACATCTCCCTCATAAGATGAGCTTGACTGCTCTGCCATACGACTAATAGTACAGATTTACACTAGAAGTTGGGGCCTGTATGCCCAAGGGATGGCTTTATAGAGTGTTACGACAGGTAGACTTTAGGAAAACTTCCCCCAACATTATCTTTGACCTTTTTTAAAAATTGGAATGATCTCCGATTGATTGTTTTCCTGGTCACTTGGATGCTCGTTTCTAAAGCAGCGTTCATAACTCTAAGCAACGATGGTTGCCAGAGTTCTTCTCTATACTTGCACAAATTGGTCAGTATTTTAGCAAGACAGGGGCCTTGTTGGCTTTTTGTCTTGATAGCGGAGTGATGACTTTGAAGATAAAGGGGAGGGAGCTGAGCACAGGATGTCAAAATGAACTAAGAAAAAGTGTCTAAATTTAAAGACACCTGCACACCATTAAAGCTGAAATAAATCAGTCAATACAGTATTTATATTTTCAAAAATATGTAATTCAGAGTAATCAACTCAAGGTAAAAAAATATATATAGATTTGGTTTAGCAAATGAATTCGTACAAACAATAGTAATTTACACATAAGGCAATCATAAAAAGTAAATGAAAAAACCAAACAATATGTTCTTATGTTCAGGTGTGATTTCCAACTCTACGCGTTTCGGGGAAACTCCCCTTCTTCAGGAGCAAAAGAAATCTGCAATTACATATATACATACAATTATTAATCACCTTTTAAATAAATGAAATCTCAAAATCAATTAGACAAAGCATTCACATTATTCATTTCTAACTTAATGCAGAAAGAGAAAAAGCTCATTCCCTATATATTTTACTTGATGATTGGTGAACCATAATTCTAACACCGGTATGACTCCAAAAGGAAAGAACTAAAAGGGCAATAGTGTAAAAAGTTACCTCTGCTGTGTCTTTATATGTAGTCTATCACACTGAATGCATATTATGTAAGTCAAGGATAGCCACAGCTGTCTTCTAATCTATGGGGATTCCATCAAGGATATCTAATTTAGACAGGCGGCCATGCTCACTAATCAAAAATCCGAACAACAAGTCCCGATTCAACTAATCGTCAACCAAAGATGTGTAAACCAAGAATAGATAAATAATGACCCAAGTGCTTACCCAAAGGTTTGGAAGATAGAGAATAATTCCCAATGGAACTTAAGTAGGAAAAACAACGAGGTTGTACAATCTCTGTTTTAGATATAATCGAAGTATCCTAAGGCTGGCAGAAGCCCTAAATTAATGTAAAAACTCAGTTAGTGTTGAGATTGATCTAAATGAGCGTATCGATATCTCGCTATGGACCACCCTTACCTCAGTGAAGTATCTGTTGAAGATACAGTGTCTCCCAACTAATCGGGCAAAGATAATTCGACTCGTCATAAATGGATGACACCGGTGTTCCAGTCAAATCGTCTAGGCACTTGCAGATTCAAAATCACATACTGTTAGATTCTAGAAGGGGTAAGCATACAACAATGCTCATTATAATTCAATGAACCACGATGGCCCCATATTAAATACAGATCCAGATACTTCTAAATGAAGTCACCATCGTGATGCTTACAACAGATGAAAACGATCTTCTGCTCAGGCAAAATCCCAGCGATTAAGTGTAACATGCACCACTCGCACGGTGTCCTCTCAGTATCAGATACCTGCCTTCATTGTCCACCTCCTTCGACAATAGTTTGAATGGAGTTGCACCATCGATCCACGTGTACACTCCACACGCCTACTTAGAGTAGGCTGCGCCGAAGCCCTGCCCTCCCCATCTCTCGGCCACTTTAGCGGTGTCTTCAGCCGTTAGGTGTGTTTTCTGCTGGAGCACAGTGGTGACATGTTTCCATTTCAGGTAGAATTTGATTCTGTTCCTTCGCATGTAGGAGCCCATCCCCCTGACATTCCAAGTCATCACTTTGATATTAGCCGCCATCTTTGTGTTGTGTTATCCATTTCCGCAATTCCGCTGCCCATTGGTCCTGTGTAAGCATCGTGGCGAAGACTAAAGAACGTATAAAACAGTAACTTAAGGAACTCAACTAACTGCACCCAGCAGTTGCGCCCTGTGGGCAACCCTAAGGCACCCCCGCCGCTGAATGATCTCTCCAGGCGATGGCAGGTTGTGATGCGACGGCAACAGGCCTGCATCTGTCCTTTTGCTGGGTCGTGCCATCTTGCACGGGTCAGACGGTGAGGTAGTCTTCCAATTGCTCTTTGTGGATGAATCGCTCCAGCGAGAGACCGCAGGTCAGTGGTTGCATCCTGCTTCCGTTTCTCCGTCCTCTGCCATGTTGTTGTGCTCGAGCCACATGTTTGCCGCTGCTGGGGTCTCGAGGAAGATGGCCAGCCCTTTGTGTATGATCTCGAGTCTCGACGGGTAAAGCAACATGTATTTGAGGTTCAGCTGGCGCAGCCTGGCCTTTATTGGTATGAAAGTTATTCTTGCCCTCTGGACCACCGGGGTGTAGTCTGGGTATATCGTGATCTTTGCATTGTCCCTGTTTAGTGTTCCTCCTTCACGTGAGTGGCGTAGTATGACTTCCCTATCTTCGAAGTTAAGGATCCTAGCTATGATCGGCCGTGGCTAGGATCCAGGAGGAGGCTTTTTCTGAAGGGTCCTGTGTGCCCTTTCCACAGCAAATCCTTGTGAGAGTCAACCGGCCCCTATCTCCTGTTGAATCAGCGTTTCTACAAAGTTTGTGGGGTCGAGGCCCTCAGTACCCTCTGGAACACCAAGCAACCGGACATTGTTGCATCTGGATCTCCCTTCGGCGTCCTCAGCTCTGTCTTCTAATATTTTGTTGTGCCTTTCCAGTGCCTCCACCCTAGCTTGCACATCTTTCAGTGCTGTGGATGTCTCTTGCTGCTCTGATTCCGTGGCCGTGACGCCTTCCGCTAGATTGCGCATGTCTTGGCGCATTAGTTGCATGTTCGATATCACTTCCTCTATCTTGGTGTCAATGAAGGAGCAAAGCCCTGATATCGCTTCTAGTATCTCTTCCTTGTTGGTGTGTTCCTCTGGAGCTTGTTGAATTGGTTCCGTCCCCTTGGTTTCCTGCCTTTGTTCTTTTGGTTGGGCCGCAGCAAATGATTCCATGATGTAAGTCCTGCCTTTCCCTTTGGAAGGTGACATGTCCTGGTTTTGTGAGTTGGAGGCGTGACAGGTGAGGTCGCAAGGCTACATTAGACCCTTTGCGTTTGGGTCTGCGTGTGCTTCTGTGTTGGCTGCTCGATGTTTGCCCGTTTTGGCCGCCTTCTTGAGCTGCTACCGGTTTCTTTGCGGTGTGGTGTCCAAGTGGTCTTCAGGCGGGAGTGGTCAGCAGCTTTTGTTCTCCATGTTATACTGTGCCAGCGGCTGAGGTGGCGGCGCTAGCAAACTGGTTTTTTTTGGGTCTATTCCTTCTTCTTCAGTGACTAATATTGCACCACTTGTAATATATGGGTGGCTAGTTCGTTTTGTGTCTCTACCGGTCACAGCGGGTGGGGATTTGCCCTATCGGGGCAATGCGGCTCTTAGTTTGGCGGCACTGTGAGCGGGTTGTTGGGCTAGAGGTTATAAATGCGTTCTGGGCCGGTTGGTGCTGGTGCGTGCTTGTCAGTGTAGGTTAAGCACCAGTTATGGTGGGTAGTTGGCACTGCCACGCTTTGTGGACCGCTAATAGTGTTCATTGTTGTAAGTTTTGTTTTGCGCTATGGGCGCATCCACCTGCCTCGGCGTTGCCTCTTGCTCTCCATGTGGCGCTTTGTTAGGTAGGTTAGTCCAGCGCTCGGCGCTAACCTTTGTGGAGGGGCGCCGTATGTATATGAGCCTTTGATGAATTGCTGCGGCTAGTGTGCGGGGGCTACGCTCCTCTGGCTTTGTCCATGTTTCGGGGGCTCCCTCCCCCTGGCTTTTTTTCTTTTTTGCCCTGGGTTTCCCAGTACACTTCAGGTGGTGCCCGAGGGCTTTGTGTGCGGGTGTCCCCTCTCCTCTACACCCATGGGGTTTTAATCCCTGCCCCCCAGACCGTGTAGGGGGTATTCGTTGGGCTGGGTCTTCCCCTGGCCCCTTGCCCTGCCCCGTCTAACCTTGGGTCTGCTTCCTCGGGGCACGCCTCGGTACCTCTTGGTCAGGCCTTCCCTTTGATCGCCGGCTGGTTGCCACACCGCAGTCGCCTTTGCTGCCTCCCGCCTGAGCTACGGCTCCGGGGCGTTTTTGCTATGGTGTCTTGGTGGCTCCGTCTGCTCGCCGCTGCTCCGCTTCCTGCATCCCCAGGGTGCCTCGTTACCCTCCATCCATCCGGGTCGCCACTCAAAGTCCTTGCGGTCCTCTTCGTCCTCCGGCGTCGCTTTCTGGCTCCAGAGCTTCTAGGCAATGTTCAGCTGATCTCATCCACTCGCCGTCACACTGCCTCCTCTTACGCAGTCCAGCCGTTTCGCCTGGCCTCCTTTTTCTTGCACTGCGGTCTGCTTTACAAGGTGGGTTTCACCAAGCCCGGATTCTGTTGCGTTGGTGCCACAGATTGTGCAGTGTGCCCCTGTCTCTCGCTATTATCAGCCACGGGCTCCTGCACCATCCGCCATCTTGGCTGGCCCCAGGCTCGGCTTCGTTCACTTGGTGGGCAGGTTTGCCGGGTCCGATTCGGCCTGTTTTCGCTGCAGGATGTGCTGTGGTGGTTCCCGCACAGGAGCGCTCGCTAATTGGGTTTATTTATTTGCTTCAGCTGAAGTTCGTAAGATCGAGACAGGGAGCTCCGTCCCGACACGTCTCTACATCGCGTGCTCAGGCCACGCCCCCCTGAACAGAACTCCAAGTGCCTCCAGTTTGCCAGCTGGTATCCCCAAGTAGGGCGTATGGGGACGCCTTCTCCAAACATGGGAAAGTCAGTTCCTCTATGTGTTCTCTCCACTTCTATGTCAAGTGCTACGCCTACTCGAACGGAGCAGCTTCCAGATGATCTTAATCGCTCCTGCATGGCCACGCCAAATGTGGTTCTCCGACCTACTTCCTCTGTCGGTCGCTCGTTGCATCAAGCTACCCCCTCTGGCGGATCTCCACTCCAGAGACAGCTGATCAGTGCTACATTACAATCCAGCATCCCTAATGTTAAGAGCTTGGCTCCTACAGCCTAAGAATTCTGACACTTTGCCTTCCATCTAGAATGCAGAAATTTTCTTTGAAAAGCTAGGACTCCCTCTACATTGTCATGCTACAAGCACAGATGGAAACATTTAGCCATATCTCCTGTCATTGGCAAAAATGTGACTTCCACATGTGTCCATTAAGGTGCATTTGGCAGCCTTTTCACCCTGCAATGGCACTACTGGCTGGCCTTCTCTATGGTCCCACAGACTTGTCAAGGAATTCCTTGGGGGACTTCTAGGCTTTTCCTCCTGTTAAAGCTCCGGTGCCAGTGTTGGAACTCAGTGTTCTTTCAAGGTTAATGGGCCCTCCATTTGAACCTCTTCACCGGGCTCCGTTGAGGTTTCTATCATGGAAGACCACCTTCTCCAGCATGGGGTCTGGCATGGATTCACATGCTCATGAATATTCCCCGTTGTCAGGCTGGGAATCCTCGGTAAAGAAAAAATCATTCAGTTTCATTTCTGAACTGTCTTTCTACTAATAACCAATCACTGGTCTCTGTGTCATACTGCCCCCAGCCAATGACTGCCCTCTACCTAAGCCCCTCCTCTGGCAGCCATCTTGAGATTTTTACCGCACATTCAAGTGTTGGGAGTCCTCGTGCTATAGTTCTCAAGCTTTTACTGCATTTTGCTTTTTTCCTAAGCGTTTATGCTTATTTTTCGGTCAATTCAAGCCTCAAGCTCCACCGATTCTTCTTCCGACTAAAGGGGACCCGTTTCGTAAATTTTCTTCACCCCTCAAGTGCGAAACTTTGTCGAGTTTTCTCTTCTTGGAGGATTCCGGAAGATCTTTGAGGCCTACCCCGCGTGGACATGGCCCAAAACAAAGGAGACATGACACCCGTTGGATCCAAGCTGTTTAGGATCTGCCCAGGATGTGGATTACAGAATGTCTTCAAGGAGGATGAGCACTCCCAGTGCCTCTACTGCCTTCACAACGACAAGTCGCACGTGGAAGAGTACTGCGCGTTCTGTAAGAACATGTCCGTCCCGACATTGAAGGACCGACAGACTCGACTCACAAGCTGGCTGGAGGGGAAGAGCCCAGCAGCAGGTGGGAAGAAGTCAGAGCGGTCTTCTAAGACCTTTGAGGGCACTCTGTGGACGGGGGCCCAGCAAAAGGCAAAGCACCGCGAGTCCGTGGGCACCGGGAGCGCTGTTGGTTCGGGCTCCTCGGCTGACAGGCAGGGCGCGATGTCACCGACGCCATCTTCCACGAGCCAACGCTCTGGCTTGGGGAAAAGGAAGTCGGAGAACCCGGGTAAGCTTCGGGAGAAGCCCCGGTTGATCCCGACAGAGAAATCCAAGGGGGGCGAGGCAGTGACCCTCCCCTGAAGGTGAAGGCCCCAGACGCGCCCAAGGTCGTGAAGGCCCTGATTCACCCGGCAAAGGCCTCAAATTGAAGGAGTCGTAAGCTGTGAAGGCTACCCCAGTGGAGACGACTTCCGGGCCTAGAGTTTCCCTGCCACCCTGGAGGGAATCAGCTTTCCAGCCTATCGAGAAGACTCCCTGGACGAGAAAGAGTGGGGCGGGGGCACGGTAGCCATAACGGACACAAATACCACCTCCGAAGATGAGCTGGCTGGCGTCAAAAAGATCCTGGACAAGAAGTTTGAGGAAGTCTGGTCCTACGGGAGGGATCCCGACGAGGCGGACAAAGAGAGTAATGGTGGGGCCGCCGAGGAACAGCGGGCCACGGAGGAAACATAGGTCCCAGCTCCCCAGTCGTCGCTCTCGTCGCAACCGATGCCTATGCCACAGGACAACTCAGGAGCAGTCTTGATGGCTATCCAGACCCTGTGTACGGAGTTAAGGACAAGGTTGCCCTTACCCCCAGTGCCCTTACAATCCAGTGGCGCCTGGACCGTCGGGGAGCCCACCGAACAAGCGGAGGAGAGGCCATCCTCCCCCTCCCTTCCAGCCTTCACCTCCATCCCCTCCACCGAGGAAGGAGACGGGAACGGAGAGGGCGACGACAGGGACAGACGACGGTGGTGACGATGGGACGGATCTCCCATCAACCCCTTCCCGGGCCTCCCCCCTGACAAAATTGGCTCCTTTCATGGCATAATCACCAGGGCATCAGAGCTTTTCCAGCTTTGTCCCAAAGAGCAGAAGGAGGGTTTCCTCTACCAACGACGGGAGGCCAAGAGGAAGACCGTCCTCTCTGTCCAGTTACTGGACGACATCTGGGACGAAGGACTGTCACTGCTGAAGAACCCGTCCACGGCTCCTGCGAAGAGGGACCGGTCCGAGAAGTAATACTGGGTCCTAGCCTGCGCCCCTATGTGCCTCAGAGCACAGCCGTCCCCAGATTCAGTGGTCTCCCCGGCGGCCAAGAAGAAATCGCCAGGGGGCGACGGCATCAATTTCCACTTCGCCACCGGACGGCGAGGGGAAGAAGCTGGACGCCATGGGACGGGTCATCTCGTCGGCGGCGACGACCATCAAAGCGGCCAACGCCCTCACAATTGTGGCACGTTACGACAGTGGCTGTGATTGAAGATGGCTCCCCTCCTGGATTTCCTGCCAGACAAGAGGGCGGAAGCCCTTGAAATCCTACAGGAAGGCGAGGTGGCTTCGGACCACGCCATCACGGTGGCCACGGACATTGCCGACACCGGCTTTCTCCAGGTGGGCAACAGCGTTTGCCTTCGCCGGCGCGGTTGGCTCAAGGCCACTGACTTCCGAAAGGATGTACAGACCAGGGTACTGGACATGCCCTTCAACGGGAACAACCTGTTTGGCAAGGCAGTGGATGAGTCACTGCAGGCCATCAAGGCAGACACCGAGACGGCCGGGCCTTGGGTTCTCTCCATCAATAACAGCCGTCCTTTCGGACTTCCGGAGGCAAGTCTCAAGGTGCCTCCAAAGGATGGACGTCATGCTCCTCGTCGCAGGAAGCCTACAGAGGCCGCAGCAAGGCCGGAGGACATCGTCGTCGCCAAGGTGGCCAAGCCTCAGCGAAGCAAGACTGAACCGGCCGTGATGTTGGGCCCCCACCCGAGCACCCCGGTGGGAGGCCGGCTGGCGAATTTCATCAGTGTGTGGGAGTCCATCTCCACCAACCGTTGGGTGCTAGATGCTCTGGCCCACGGGCACACTCTGGAATTCCAAAGAAAGTGTCCCCGTCTACCACCCGTGGCCAGGAAGGAAAACCACGTGCCACAGTTGCTTCTGGAGGTGCGAGCAATGCTAAAAAAAAGGGCGCGATAGAGCTCGTCCGGAAGAGGCTCCGGAGTATACTCGCAGTACTTCCTCGTCCGAAAGAAGACCGGCGGCTGAAGGCCCATCCTAGACCTTCGCCGCCTCAACAAATACATCAAGTCCCAGAAGTTCCGGATGGTCACCCTTCCGCACGTGCTGGGACAGCTGGAGGAGGGCGACTTCCTGTCGTTGCTGGACTTGGGATGCCTACTTCCACATCCCCATACACAAAGGACATCGAAAATTCCTACAATTTGTGGTCAAAGGGCGGCACTACCAGTTCAAGGCCCTGCCCTTCGGGTTGAAGTCGGCGCCAAGGGTCTTCACCAAGTGCCTGGCACCGGTGGCGGTGCGGCTGCGCCTGAAGGGGATGCACCTATACCCCTACCTGGACGATTGGCTCATCTGGGCAAAGTCGAGTAAACTCGCCGTCTATCACACAGCGGAGACCATCCGCCTGCTCACAGATCTGGGATTCTCAATCATTGACGAAATGGTACCTTCGCGAGACGCTCTGTTCCTGGGAGCCAGACTCGACACAGTGGCGCGGTTTGCTTCACCATCTGGAGAAAGGATGAAGGCCATCCTGGGCAAGGTACAACGGCTGTTGACCATGGAAGTGGCCAGGGTGAGGTCCATCAAGTCCCTGCTCAGCATGATGTCATTGTGCATCTACCTCGTGCGTCTATGCAGGTTGCAGATGTGGCCACTGCAGGAGTTCCTCGACGCCCGTTGGATGCAAGCAGCGTGCAGCTTCGAAGACAAGATCTCCCTCGAGACACTTAGGCATGTACTTCCAGAACCCAGCGCATCAGGAGACGTTGACGACGGTCGCTTCCCTGGAGGAACGGGGAGCGCACACCGGAGATCTCCACGCAAGAGGCCTGTGGCTCCCGGAGGAGAGGTCCCTGCACATCAATGTCCTGGAGCTCCAGGCTGTGTTCTGGGCCCTTATGTCTTTCCTTCCGTCCCTCAAGGGCAAGGTGGTACGGATCTTCACCGACAACACCACAATGTTCTACATCCGGAAGCAAGGGGGGCACCAGATCCCCAGCCCTGTCCAAGGAAGCGCTGGATCTGTGGCACTGGGCCGTCCCCCAGGGTATGTTCCTGGTACCTTTTCATCTGGCAGGAGTGAAAAACACTGTCACCGACTCACTCAGCAGGGAGCTGCACTCTTGCCACGAGTGGGAGCTTTTGCAGGACCAAGTGGATCGCCTATTCCGACAATGGGGCAGTCCCCAGATCAACCTGTTCGCGACTGCAGAGAACACCAAGTGCCGGAGGTTCGCCAGCATGTTTCCTCACCCGGGGGGCATGGGCGATGCATTCTCCTTTCCCAGGGACAGCCTGTTCCTGTACGTGTTGCCGTTGCTTCTGCGGCTCATCAATCAACTCAGACGGTCCCGGTGCACAGTGGGGCCCCCAGACATGTTTCATAGGGGTGCCTGATGAGGCCACAGGAAATCATTGGGTGGCACACAGGGTGCCACACATGGGCTGATCCAGTCTCAACATTTTGGCAGGGCTGGGTGGCAAATTGAAAACCGTTAGCGAGACAGGACATTAAACCTATTGCCCTTCTGAACCCCCCTCTTCCCAACACCCCCTCCCCCAAGCCCATGAGGCTGAGTAGATATGTCGTCTTCCTTTGGCCCATTAGATGCATCTTTCACCCCAACTCACCAGAGGCATAGCCATGGTTCTGTAACAAGTGGGGCCTGGAGCTAATGTCGTAGGGCCCACATTAAGAAGAGCCCACAGAAGTAAGGGCACTTGGTCTGCCCCCAGCCAAATTGTATAGGAGTGACAGAGTAGTGAGGGTGGGCGAACCAATCAAGGGGGGGTTGTCCCCTTGAGAAAAGATTTTAAATAATGGGTTCAAATAGGGCATTTTACAGTACACTTTGTGATAAATTAGGTAAAAAGCCACACAGTTTACAATCGGTTTTATAGGGTAAGACATAAAAAGTATGTTACATGCCAAGTCACTAACCGTGCACAGGAGCATTTTCAAACACATATTCATAATGCCTTTGTCCGCTATATGCCAGTACTATATATGCCACTATTCCCACATAGGAAAATAATCACGTTTGCTTTGTCGATAATGCCAGTAACAATACTATAACAAAGCATGTTATGCTAGCTCTCCCAATACATGCCAGTATCCCCATGTAAGAACATACTCCTGTTGGCTTGGCCTTAATGCCAGTGAAAAAAAGCCATGCCACAGTAAGAAAATATATCCTTGCTGGCTACACAAATACCCCACTCCACATATAAGAACACTCATCGTGTTGTAATCATGATTTATTTGCTCCCTAACGGCAGTAAAAAATGTCATGCCACAGTTAAAAAAACAAAAAAAACATTGCAGGCAGCATGAATGCCCCCACCCCAATCTAAGAATACTTACGTTGCCTTCGGCCTTAACACCAGTAATAAACTGCAATGCTACAGTAAGAAGACATGCTCTTGCTAGCTAGCCGGTAAAATAGCTCAGCGGGTTGGGCACATGCTTTTGTAAACCAAATGTGATTCGCAGGTTCAAATCCTGGCAAGGCCAACTCAGCCTTTCATACTTCAAAGTGACCAGCGTAATATCTACCCTCCTCCAGGGACCTTGTACTATTATGTTGCTTTTGCATCTTGTTACCTCTCTTACTCTGTACTGTAGTGTTTTCCCTGCTCACCAAGTTGTACCACCGCTGTCATACTTACAGGTTTGGGCGATGTCAATAAATAAATAAAGCTCATTAAATGAGTGCAAACTTCGGCTGGGTGATACATTTGATGTAAATATGTTCTCGATACATTGCTTTGGCAAAAGTGCTATTTAAATAGCATATCATCACACAAATCCCCCCCATACAAGAACACTTATGTTCCATGCACCATGTTATATTCCCCCATGTTAAGGGTATGTATGTTGCCTTTGACCTTAAACACTAGTAAAATAAAGACCCAAGTCAAAATAAGGAAACATGCGCTCCCCATGTAAGAACACTCATCATGTTGCCGTTGACCTTAATGTGAGTACAACATTCCATGCCACAGTAAGGCCCAGCCAGGCCGGCACCACTGTAGTATTCTCCCCCACCCCACCCCCACTCCAACCCCACCATCACATAAAAACACTCAAATTGGCTTTCCTTTGCCCATAAACGTCAGTAAAACATGCCATGCTCTTGTCAAAAAATGTTCATTCTCCAATGCCCCTCCCCAGATACACAGAGATATGGATACATTCAACACATACACCCACACAGCTTATCTGTCATTCACACGAGCACCCAGAACATTTAGACTGTGTTAATGAGCGCACAGTCACACCATTCACACAGTCACAATGCATTAATTCATAGGTGTGCACTTGCAGACACTGCCTGGCATACAAACATACAACCATTACGCACTCCCTCACATGCATGCATACTTACATACAATCCCTGCATGCACACAAATATACTTTTTTTTTGTTAATGGTATTTATTGAAAGCATGGGCCATGTAAAAGCTGAGCCAGCAGGTAAGCCTTTAGCTGCAACATTGGGGTGGAGGGAGTCCTACTGATGGGCTGACAGGATTTTGTGATTTTGTCCTCCGCCTCTACCCTTCACTTCAATGCATGTTTTCTCACCTCAGAGAACGGTGTATTTGTTTAAGTAAATACACCGCTCTCTGAGGTGAAAAATGAGACAGGTTCTTGTCGGCTGGGCCAGGGCTGGGCATAACAACAGTGATGCCTGCTGCTCGTGATGGCGCCGGAACTGGCAGATCGTATTCTAATCTTCTAAATGTGATTTGAAAACTCTACACCTGTAGTGTAGTGTTTGTTTATGACATCAGAACTGGCCGATGGCATGGCTCCCCTCGAATCTTCATATCACATCTAATCCTTAAAGTGTGAACACTTACGGACACATGGGAGAAGCTTGTAGCCCCCATGGGTCCTTTTTGTAGTGTTTGGCTCTGAATTTCACCCGCTCTGTATTCTAAAGGCCTAATTCACAGAGGCGTTTTATAATAGGAAAACCGCATTGGAAAACGCTCTGTGAAGGATATAATAACCCAGCTCGCGTACTCATTTTATGGACATTGGAGCGTTCTTGGCTGGCCCTGTTGATATTTAAACCAATGGCTGCAGGTTGCAATCGGATCTCCGAGGCGAGTTGGCTGAACACGTTTAGGGCATCCATAGGGGACCCCTTGCCCCCCTCCTCTGGAGTTTCTGAGCAATGTTTTTAAAAGCAACATGTGCACGTGTCAAGAGGAAATCTATGATCTACATTATATACACTTGTCATTTTTGCGTCTCCACTGTTGTAAAATAGTCAATTGACTTTGTTCATGCAACTTATTAATATAGACCTGTAGCCGTACAGGCTCCTTTCATATATCTATATATTGCCCGTACAAAAATCCACTCACTCCTCGGCTATTGCTACCCCTAGGGAATAGGCTGGGAGCGGCATAGGGGATAACGCGCGCCCACTGTGCGTTATATAGGCAGTGTAAGTGCCGGAGGTATTAAAATCCAGGGTGCTGGATACGTGTGGGCATTATTCTTTATAAAGCCAAACTACACATTGCTATTCCTTTGAAGCAGTCAGTGGGAGCATTGGAGTTAGGGACATGGAGAAGCTCATTACACTATACCTGCAGGTAGTAAGGTGGTTTGTATAGTTTTCTATCCAGCCACACAACCCCCGCCAATCGCTGTTATGAAGCCTTTGCTTCTCTGCAAACTTCCACGATGTTACTGTTTGTCACACCTCATCTACAATCGCAGTAATGCATACCATGTCCGACGGCTGTTTAGGGTTATGTAAAAAAAAATCCTGATTTGAAAACCAGTTCGTAACCTTGCTCAGAGAGAGTATTCATGCAAAATCCAGTGCCCTGTGCACTGCCGGCACCTGGGCGGAACACAACCTGAGCCAGCATGAGCCAAAGCAGAAATGCACGCGCTCAGGCTGTGTTTATTTCCGGGTCGATCGACTGGCACTGAGCATGTGCGATCATCAAAAGGGGGCAGGGCCACCATTGCGCTTTGACTCTCCAGTCCATTGCGGGCTGAGCCTGCGGCAAGAAAAAAGCACACAAAAAATTAACTTTTTTTCGCACTGAACTGGGCATATTATTACTGTCCATGCACAGATCAGTGCGAAAAAAAAAAGTATTTTTTGTTTGCTTTTTTCACAGGGTGGTATAAAAAAATAATTGACTAAAATCCAGGCCCATTACTTATGCCGAGCCACTACTTATTTTATCGTTATATCCTCGTAGTATCACCTTCTCAGCTTTGTTTACATGCTAAGGATCCCATTGCTTTTATCATCATAAAAGAATTCCGTGTGGCACTACCTTCTCAACCTATTATGGCTGAGGATCCCTTTCTTCTCAGTCTTTATAGGGTGAGGCTACCTTCCTCCATTATAAAAAGTATAAAAACAGAAATGCATGACAATTTCAATACATAACCCACCTCCTATCCAATCTATACCTTAACATATCACCTGAAATCCTGTACAATCTATACCGTAACACATCACTAAAAGGCCTATCCGCTCTGTCATTGACCTCATACTTCATCCATTCACACCAACATAATGTCATACACACATGTCCCCTTGTTGTTATCTCTTACAAGAATCTACTCACATGTGCGTGTTCACCAGAGTTTCCCTCTTTTCCGGGGTCCCAATACTAGCCTGTCCTTCTCTCTGGAGCCACGCCCGCTTCAGTGAGCAGCGAGTATTTCTTTTAAAATGGCTCCTTCTAAAACCGCTCAAGAAACACGTAATTTTTGATTTGGGGGACCGGTCGCTGTATGTGGTTGTGGCTCTTTCCTGATGAAGAGGCCTGGGACCATTCCGCAAAGTATGGGGGGGACTGGGATAATGTCAGGATAGTCACCACTTGTAGGAGTGTCCCTAATTAAGCTGATAGCAGAATACACTCCTCTAGAGAAATAAGTCAAGAGGGCGATATTGTAAGGCTAACAAGTTTAATCTTACAAAATGAGGATGGTAGCAAAGGACTCTGCTGCATGAACGGTCTTCTCCTGTCCCTCTTCTATTCCTTCCTGCCAAAGTTGAGTTTGAGGCAGGCGTGTATATAGTCCTGGCTTGCTGTGGTGGCATCACTGGATATGGATTATTGGCTTCATCCCATTCCGTCCCTTTTCCATAATGGGGATGCTCCAAAGTCATCTTTCTTCGTTGTCAGCGCTTTTGTCAGGGCATGCTGTTCTACATTTTGCTAGCTCTGCAAGAACACACTGTTGATCATGCTTTGGACCTATGCAAAAACACACTGGAGTTCAGCAGACTTTTAAAAACCTCGAGGCCTAGCACAAGGAAAAAAGTAAACATTTTTATTAACAATTGTCATTCATTCTATTCATATTTCACTCCTCCTGCTACGTTATCTGGGCCCTGTAGTCTCCTTCACACTTTTTTACACTTTATTTTTATAATTTGTCCCACAGAACATGTCATTCCTATTTTTAACCTGCATGGACCCTTGACGGACCGTAGACAGCTGGTGAGTCCGTTTGTGCTGCCAGTGATTAGCCATAGTGACGAACACCGCACACGGTGGTCAATTTTTAGAATCCCACAGGCCGCATTCCTTCTGGGAAGGAGCTTGAATCCTCTTAGCACTTTAGATTTTCCAATGCCTTGGATCTGACATTCCAAATCTATCCAGCTAAAAGTTAATTGTGCCTTTATATTTAGACAATAACTACCTTCTTCCGTGCTTGCCTATGTCTGTGTATCTGATTATATTTGCATGAGAGAGCTTTCCCAGTACCCCTCCTCCCCCCTAGCCCATTACAGTACCTTAAAGAGGTCTTGCCTAACTCTAAAGCGCGTGGGGGTTTCGGAGGACCCTGGTTTCATCCCAACAGCTGCAGCAGCCGTTGGAATTGAGAAATCAGTGAGTATTACGATGGGCTGTTAGATTACATGTGGAACATGCTTTTTTTTGCCATACTTGAGAAACCAAGAGCACATTGACAACTTGGAGATCATTGGGTTATGAGGTCATGATCTCAAATCCATTGATCAAAATAGTTGGATGTCACACAGTGAACCCAGCAAGGTTCGTAGCAGGACCAGTGGAAGAGGGTGATTATGTACATGACTGCAGAACCTAAACAGATTTCTATGACGACGTGCCTCGCGTCAAGGAAAATGACCTAGGAGGCGGCTTGATTCTCTTCATTGATGGGTCATCGACGATCTACCAGAGTAGTGGATTACGACATAGTGGGGTAGCATTTGTGAAGGCAATAGACAAAGGAAAGTTTGAAGTTGTGAAAAGTGAGAGATTGCCAGCAAATTTTTCAGCACAAGCTGCAGAGTTGGTAGCTATGATTTTAGCGCTTGAGGAGCATGAAGATGAGGCCTTGACAGTAACGACAACAGTACCTTCAGGGTTGTCAAGTTCAAAAAGGCGTGCTTCCTGCATGCAGCCGGTTCACCAGTACAGCATGCGTCATTGTTAGACTATTGGAAGCCCTTGAACGTCCATCACCGATAGCCGTGGTCAAGTGTGCAGCGCATACGAGAGGCACAGACCTGATATCTTGCGGCAACAAAGCCGAGACTCCAAAAGTGCAGCATATTTTCCTGAGATACTGGACATTATAACTAGCCCAGACAAATACACATGCACACGTAATATTGTTATGACTGAGGGTTTTAACACACTGCCCATAATGCAGATTGTGGAGTTGAAGGGACGTGCCCTGCCAGAAGAGCAGGATTTGTGGAGAAAGAGGAGGTGCTCTTTACCCCCCTCTGAATTAGTGTGGCAACAGCATAGCACAGGGAAACCAATTAAGCTGGATTTTGACATGCACCCGAGTCCTCCATCATTGAGTATTATTTTGACTAATTCTGTGATCCTGGGCATTGTTTTAACACTTGAGCATAGAATGTGTATGTGAGAAGATAAATTATGTTTTGCGCACAATCGTCTGATTTTTCCACTTAGTCCATTTCTGCATGAACCACAGAATTGAGTGGCTATTGCCATACCCATATTCTCCACCCCAACCTTTTTTTAACTGCCAATTTCAATGTCAGAGAGTCCACCTAATTGTCTACCTCGGCTCCTTGGACCTATTCTGTGGGTCGGAGTTACCGCTGAGGCCGACCAGCCTTTGCTCTCCCCCCCTCAATGACTTTCATAACTTTCCCTAGGAGACAACACAGACAATAACAATAATGCATCCTTGGTTGGGCAGGAAACCTCAAAGAAAACTGCAGCATGACGTGAGATTGAGGAGAATGCACACGTCATGGCAAAAGAGGGCAGGAGATTGTTTGCTCCAATCTTTTTTATTCTGTCTGCCAAAGCATGGAATCTTCCCCAGTTCCTTTGACCTGTCATTGCTCTGATGTTGAAAACATGAGTGACTTTTCTTTATTTGTGTGACATTAAGCTATACATTTGTTAGACTATTGTAAGCTAAAAAAAGTGGCTACACAAACACCATTTATTCATCTCCAAAAAATATGCATGTTCCAATTGTGCTCAGTTCTGTTTTCCAGTGCTCCATTTCAGGACCAGCGGTTGAAATATATTTTCAATGCACCAGTTACACATTTCAAACACGCACTCTGCAGACACGTTCATATGCTAGAGTGATTATTCCACAGTCTCCAGCATGGGATCTTTCATGGATTCACATGCTTATGAATATTCCCCTTCGTCATGCCGGGAATACTCAGTAATATTAATGCAGTTTAGTAAAGCCTAAAAAAAAATGCTAGTCATTAATGCAGCCTATTGCTGTCACTTTTGGATCATACGGCCCCATCCAATGTCATTAGTCCTCCTATTGACTTTTGTACTATTTTTGAGAATTTTCCATCGTTTCTTCAACATCGTCACCTTTGACTGCTGGTAGCGGGGATCTGTTGCCGGTGAAGAACCAGACAATCATCTGATCTTCCCGCTGTATGAGGCCTTCTTCCCTTGAGGTCTTCCCCACACGGCCATGGCAGACGCCAACAAGAAAGGCCTGTTTAGGCTCTGCTCCAAGTGTCATCTAAACAACATTTTTGTGGACGGCCGGCATGGTAAAAATATCGCCATCAAAGGTTAGTCACTTGGCTGGAGGAAGGTGACTGGGCCGCTGACTCTGCTTTGTTCCGAAGTCACGCCTCTGCCTGGGTCAGCAGACCTGTGGAAACGACTCCCTCTGTGAAGATGTCAAGATCACAAGAGTACACTTCCCTGGGGAAGAAACCTAAAAGGGGACATAGGTTGCACACCTCAACTACCCTTCCAACCCCTGTCTATGACAGCGGCGGCTCATCTATATAAGGAACTCATGGTGGCAACAGTAAAGACAGACACAAGTGATCACAGTTCAAGGGTGTTTATTGAATTTTATAATGGGTGAGATAAAAGCCTAATCTAAACCTAAATCTAAGATGGGAGCAAGCTACGAACATCACATAATAAGGCAGTCCTCATAGCGTCTTTTCAAATGATAAGAGCCTATACTTAAAAAAAAAAAAACTATTGCCAATCCTTACTACTAATTTACAAAAAGAGTGTGGGATAATATTCACCAGAAAATTAAGAAGTGTTCACAAAATGATAAGTCAGGATGGTATGGCTGGGTCTCCCTTCCCCGCGTGCACGGGACAAGGCGGGACCCACGAGCACTGCACACCCCTGGGCCTCGACAGCATGAGGTTAACAGTCAAGTCCAACAACATCAAAACCCCTTCAGAGGCTAAGTCTCTTGCCACAGATGGTTTGCTGGTTTAAAATAACAAAGTTCTCTCTGTGGTCTTGCACCTTGGGCGACCGATCTTCGCCTCTAGGTTCTCCCTCTGTCAGGCTCAGATCCTCTTTGCCAACTGGGCCTCCCTCTGTCTGGTTCACTACGGCCTCTCAGAAATGGCTTGTATTCTTTAGGAGCTTTAATGTCAGTTTAGAGAAACAACAAGGTGTACAGCCCTCTACCGGGTTCACTCGCGTTGACACTGTTCTCTGGTATATTATTCTTCACCCCTGGGATCTCCCTCTGCCGATCCAACCTGCAAAAAACAGGCCTCCCTCTGTCGGGTTCACTATGGCCTTTCTTCAACACAGTTCATGTATTCCTAATACAGTTAATGTATTGCTCTGTTTCATCAGAAAGCTGGGTTTTCCTTCTCCTAGCTTTCTTTCAGCATCCATCTGTCTGGTTCACACTTGTCTATTATCACAGTTCACAATCGTAGTGGAAAGCGGGGTTCCCTTTCCCTAGCTTTCCTCTGACAACGGGTCAGAATCTTACGATTCTACAGGGAATTTGACATGACCCCTGTAGGACCATTGACGCCTCACGCCACCCTTTCCTAGGGCCTTCTGGTTCTTGAAGTTTAAAAAACAAGTCCCGGTCAGAGCCTTTCAGATGAGCGCCCACATGGCGCTGGACCCCTCTGCACCTGGACCTTAACTGGGGTTTCTTTAAAGTTCAAACATACACACATGTTCTTCTTCTTGTAAATTCCTTGCGTTCCAAAATGTTGCTATGTGCAACCTTGGGCTCAACACAGTTCAGTTTTCTATCAATTTCCTCCGACTCACTAGCTGTGCTGAACTCGTTGGCTTCTTTGTTCTCTGGACTCAAGAATAGTACCACGGTATCCAGCTTGCCTTTCCGCCTACGTTTTCCATGCGGGAGGCCCCTGTGTACCATTGACAACTGCTGCTCCACACGCCAGCTGTAACTCCCATTCTTATGTTTTCCCTTTCGGAGGGTTTGCGGGTCTGAGTTGAAAAGGGCAAGCGCAATCCCCGTCCTTCCATGTCTCACCGCTTTTCTTCTCCCTTTGTACTGCCGGTTTGGTATAGCTGTCTCCTCGTGTGCTCGAAGTGTGTTTTCATGCTCCTCCTTTTATCCCTGTGGTGAAGGTAAAGGGCCGTCAGGTGTGCATGGTTAGTGTCAATTACCTGTCTCTGTCGGACCTGTGTGTTGGGACACAGAGCCAGGTAAATGGCTCTGGTGTTAGTCTGTTGTCTGTTACAGTGTAAGAAAGTGTTTGTATTGGAAGGGGGGGGGTTAGTGTTTCTAAATATCCTACAGGGTAGGTTGAGGAAAAGGTGTTCTATGGAATCGTAGCCTTCACAATAGGGTTTTTGGGAAACTCAGAAGGATGTGTTTGGCAGGGTTTGTGAAACCAATGGGAATGACCGGGATTGTCTTGAAATGAACAGGGAGGATTGTGGGAATGGTAGTGTGTTAAAGCAAATTGGGAAGTGGGAAAATAAAGAGAGGGACAGGAAGAAAAATAACTAGGAGTGTTCGGGTAGGATGCAGGGAAAAAAGTCTTGGGAGACAGGGGTTTTAAGGAAACAGGGCTTGGGCTCCCAGGGGATTTACCAGATATGGAGGGTTCGTTCGATTTGGGTAAGGGAAATTCTTTGGATGGAAGAGAGGCAGACGTGGAAAAAGCTACAAAGGCTTCTCGGACTTCGTCCCTGTTATAGTACTGTATCTCACCTGGGGCATTTCCCCAAGCACAACCCCGGGTTCCCCCCTTCCAGGTGATTCTGACTCGCTCGTCCGCCTGCGGAGTCGGGATCTGAGTGGGCCAGTCCTTCTCTGGCCACCTAAATAAGGGAATCTCGAGGTCTGCTCAGGAGAACACCCTCAGGTTTCTCACATCAAAAAGGTGCCACCACCTGTGCCACTGCTTGTTCCACCCACTGCTATGCCTACGGTACCCTTGGGAACACCATTAGCACCCAGAAATCTGTCATTGGACATCTTATCAACTTTACAGACTTTAGTCACAGAATTGCAGCAGCAGCTAGCTCCTCCAGCCCCTCAAGGTTGCCCTTGTAGGAGCCCTCCAGCACTGCCCTCACGTGAGGATGTAATCGCGCACCTTGTCTTCCTCGACCAACACCTCAGTTGTTCTCACTCCCAGTGGCTGCTTACACGGACACAGGTCCTGACACTGACGCATCCCAGATGCACATACTGCAAATGAGTATGAGGACCTTGTGCCAATGGATGGAGAAACCCATGATCTGCCTTTCCGAGATTCTCCACCGGATGCAATGGGTTCTTTTTACACTCTATTAACCGGTGCAGTGAAGTTTTTTGACCTGCTTACGGAGGAACAGCAGAAAGAGGGTTTCCTGTTTCAAAGGTGCGAAGCCTCCAGCCAATCGGTTGTGGCCATCCTTATGCTTTCCAACATCTGAGAGAAGGGTTTGCTGGTCAGGAAAAATCAATCGCCTAGAAAAGAAATATGAAATTCCAGCTACCAAGCTCAAGTGTCTTCACCCTCAGCCATCCCCTGACTCTGTCGTGTCTGCTACAGCAAGGTAGTGCATGCATGGTGCCCCTGGGGAAGCAACTAGATGCCTTTGGAAAACTGGTGATTACTATGGCTGCTGCCACTATCCAGGCCCAAATTATTCTTTAGCTATTCTTTCCCAATCCGACCAGGAATTGTATTATTAGATGGGACCCATCCTAGATTTTCTGCCAGACAAAACAAAAGGATGAGGTTCTTGCATTGCTACACAAAGGGGAGATGTGCAGGTATTTACTTCTACCCCTACCTAGATGACTGGCTAATACACGCCCCCTCACAGCCGCTAGCCATTGAAGAGACCGTCCAATGCCTGAATTCTCTGGGATTTTCCAACTCTCCAAAGTCATGCATATCGCTGTCTCAGAATGCTCTGTTCCTTGGATCACGTCTGGACACAATGCAATGTCTAGCGACTCCCACAGAGGAAAGAGCCGAAGCCATTCTCTGTAAGGTCCAGGAGCTGTCCTCTCTCCAGCTGACAACAGTTCGCTCAGTCAAGTTGCTACAGGGGATGTTGTCTTCCTGCATTCTTCTAGCACCTGACTGCAGGTTGCATGAGACACCTTCAGGATTTCCTAGATGTCAGGTGGAAACAGTTGTCAGATTCCTGGAACAACAAAATCAAGCTCAACCCGGTGTTTCGCTGAACTTTGCATTGGTGGGGCCATCGACAACACCTCACACAGGGCTCTCCCTTTCACCCACTGGTGCATCAGGCCACAGTGACAACCGGTGCCTCCCGGGAAAGTTGAGGAGCGCACTCAGGAAAATTCCACACCAGAGGCCTCTGGCAGCCGGAGGACAAGTTGCTTCACATCGTGTTGGAGCTCCGAGCGGTGTTCTGGGCTCTTAAGTCATTCAGACCCCAGTTGCAATGCAAGGTTGTTTGCATCTTCACAGACAACACAACAACCATGTTCTACAGCAAGAAGCATGGAGGGACCCACTCTCCCATTCTCTCCAAAGAATCGCAAAGACTGTGGAACTGGGCGAACTCGCACTGTATGTTTCTCATTCCGTTTCATCTGGCTGGGATCCACAACACCATCGCAAATTCCCTCAGCAGGGAACTGCGAAACTGCCAAGAATGGAACTCCTTCAAGACCAGGTTCTCTGTCTTTTCTAGACATGAGACGGCCCGCAGATCGACTTATTAACCACAGCAGCGAACTCGGAGTGCACCCAGTTTGCTAGCAGATATCCTCAATGGAGGAGTTTGGGGGACGCCTTCTAAATTCCACGAAAGGGCCTGTTTGTCAATGCATTACATCCAATCCCACTCCTTCTATGAGTCATCGAGACACTCATTGCCAATGTAAGATGATCCTCATTTCTCTGGCATGACCACAGCAAATTTGGTATCTAATCTTCATCTGTTGGTAGTGCCTCTCTTCCAGACTGCTCTCCAGAGAAGGATGATGCGTGCTGCACCACAACCCAGTGTCCCTCAAATTGACCACTTGAGTCCTGCAGCCCTACAGTTTGTACATTTCCAATTGCCTTTAGAATGCTGTGCAATCCTGTCGAAGGCTAGCGCTCTATCCACTATAGCATGCAACAAGCACAAGTGGAAGTGTTTTACTACATGGTGTAATTTGCAACAGCTCGACCCTCTCAGATTCTGCTATCATTAGCAGAGGCAGGCTTAGCACACACATTCATAAAAGGCCACATGGCTGCTATCTCTCATTACAATTGAATGACAGGCCATCTTGCTGGTCTCATTGATTGGCAAAAGAATTCCTCATCTGCCTGTTTCGGACTTTCCCTCCAGGAAATGCCCCTGCCCCAGCTTGGGAGCTGAATGTGGTCCTATCCAAATTAATAGGCCTGCCCTTTGAACCTCTGCATTGTACTCCTCCTAGGTTTCTTTCATGGAAGACTGCCTTTCTAGTGACTATCACTACTGCCAGACGTTTCGGAGAGTTACAAGCTCACTGCTGCAAGCCACCGTCTTTAACGTTCCATCAATCCAAGGTGGTTCTGCATACTCATCCCTCATTTATGCAAAAGGTAGCATCAACTTATCTCAGCTAACCTCTGGTCCTACTTGTGTTCTTTGGCTCTCCCACCTCTCTGGCAGATAGGGCATTGCATTCACTGGATGTTGCACGTGTGTTGAAGTTCTATATCGAACGCAAAGGACTTTACATTTTGTGGCATTTGAACCGGTTGATAAAGGGAAGGCCTTGTCGAAGTCTGCCATTTCCAGGTGGCTATCTGGCTGCATTTCGCATTGTCATCGGCTCACGAACAGGCTACTTTTCCACCAGGGTCATGGCTTCTACTACAGCGTTCCTGGCTAGTTTTGCCTTGCTCATTTCTGCCAGGCTGCTACGTGGAGGTCTACCCACACCTTTACAAGATTGTACTGCGTTGTCAGGGATTCCAGGGAGGAGTCCTGTCTCGGACAAGCAGTGTTTCGCAATCTATTTACCTGAAGTGAGTGTTCCATGGGTGAGTTCCATTGCTTCTGTAGAGCTGTACCGTCTCCCATTGGTTGTGATTTATATACTCCTGTGTAATCGTATTCATAAGCATGTGAATCCATGAAAGATCCCATGCTGGAGAATGAACAAGTTACTTACCTGCAACTCCTGTTCTCCAACATGGGCATCTTTCATGGAATCACATGAGACACTCCCTCATACCCCTCTATGGCTCTGTTATTCCTTCTACCACATTTTGTGCACTTCCAAATCTGAAGAGGGAGGACTAATGCCATTGGCTGGGGCAGTAAAACCTAAAGTGACAACAATAGGCTATATAAGTGACAATATTTCTTTTTAGGATTTAAAGCTAAACTGCTTTAATATTACAGAGGATTCCCAGCCTGACAATGGAAATAGTCATAAGCATGTGAATCCCCAGATGAGGTTTCTAGACCAGTCCGATCTATGAAAGTCTCGTCAACAGGTTCATTCCTGTTTCTCCAAAACCATCAAAGGCCACATTGACTCCCTAGCTCCTGCTTTGGCCGACTTCTGCAACCACTCCTTCGCCACTGGAGTCTTCCCCTCCCCCGTGAAGCACTCCCTTGTGAAACCCTTTTCTTAAGAAACCCTCTGCCGACCCGTCCTAACTATCGCCCAATCGTCAGCACTCCTTTCCTGGGCAAACTCCTGGAAAAACTGGCCATCTCCCTGCTCAATCTCCACACTGAATCTGTTGTCTTCTTGATCATCAGTCTGGCTTCAGAGCCACCAGAAGCACGGAAACTGCTCTCCTGAACATCTGTGAAAACCTGCTCTCCAACCTTGATTCCAACACCCCCTGTGTCCTCATCTTACTTAATCTCTCTTCTGCCTTTGACACGGTCAACCATACCATCCTGCTGAACTGTGTCCGTGCTAACCTGGGTATCACCGGTCAGGCCCTGGCGTGGCTGACTTCTTCCCTCTCTGATCGACCCTGCCAGGTCCAACTTGGGTCCTTCCTCTCTATCTCTATTTCTACCTGTGGTATTCCCCATGGGTCTAACCTCTCTCCCTGGCTGTTCAAGCAATACCTGACACTTCTTGCCCACCGTATTGCCGCTCTCTGCCCCAACTTCCAGTGCTATGCGGATGACACTCGGCTCATTTTCAGGCTACCGTCAGCCACCTCTTCTTCTCCTTCACTCATCTCTGACTGTCTGCTATCCAGGAGTGGTGTGCCGCCAATGATCTCTGCCTTAATGCCAGTAAGACTGAGATTCTCCTCATCGGCACACCCGCTCCCTCCTTTCTTGTCACTCTCAGGCCGGCCTCTCTTGGCCCTCCTCCTGCTCCAACCTTTACGGCTAAAAACCTTAGGGCCATCTTCGACTCCACACTCCTCCTCTCCTCACATCTCTGACGTCTCTAAGAAGTCACACTACCAGCTGCACCTCGTCAGAGGTTTTCTTCCTTTCCTCTACTTCCCCCAGAAGCTCCCCGTCTCCAGAGCTCTGGTTTTCTCTAGGCTGGACTATTGCAACAGCCTCTTTCTAAATCTGCCTGTTTCTACTTGGTCACCCTCTGCAACTCATCCAGAACAGGACTGCAAGACTTGTCCTTGGCCACAAGCCCAGGGATCGTGTCTCTCCAGGACTGCATTGTCTACAAGGCCTTCCTTTTGGGGACTGGGGCCTCAATACCTTCAGCTCTCTCTTCCTAAATATCTTCCTACTGGAGCTCTTCGCTCATCCGCCTCCAACTACCTCAGGGTCAGTTGCTTCTCCAAGCAACGAGTTGGTGGTAGATCTCTTTATTCGGCTGGGGCCTCCCTCTGGAACAGCCTCCCTGAAACTTGAGAACCATCTTCGGTTCCGGAAGCACCTCAGAACCTTCCTCTTTGCTTCTGCTGTCTCTCTCCCTCTCCCCTGCTGAATTCCTGGCTGATACTAAAACTGCACTGGTTACCTGGCCACCCTTCTGATCTCGGGCCCAGGTCACCTCCCCCGCCAGTTGCACACCTGCACTGCCTCCCTGGCAACCCCCTCACTTGGGGACTGTTTTTCTGTATCCCTACAGTCCCTATACGAGCACTTGACACCGGATGTCTGCACTTACCCTTGCAACCAGCTGGCCGTACTTCTTTACTATTATTTTATTTATTCTATTTATACCATGTACTGCATTGTCCCCTCCCCCTCACACTTTTTCTCTTCCCATGCACTTGTGCGATCTGAATGACACCTGGCCTAGTAAGATTGTTGTCTCTGTCTTCCCTCTGTCCCCCCTCCCTTGCCTCGTCGCGCCTCGAAACACTTGTGTACAGGCACGTTATAAATGCCATATCATATCATGCCCATGCTGGAGTACAGGAGTTACAGGTAAGTAACTTGTTCCATAGTGAGGGCCAGGGACTTGTCTAAACTAGCCGAAACCTCTCTAATGTAGCACAGTGGCCATTGTAGGCCTTCCTCTTGGTTTCTCTGAACAAAAAAGACCCCAGAAACAAAGTGGATGAGAATAGGACTTTAAAAAAATACAATTGTATCACAATGGTACCAAAAAAGTGCATTTGGTTACTAATGCAGTAAATCAGCTTGCTCCCCTGGTGAGGTCGAAACTAAATTACAGCTGCCACCAACCTGCTCCTTTAAACCAATGTAGGATGATATGATAGCTCTAGGCCCAAGTGGGTGGACTCAAAAGCTCCTCTGTCCCAGGAGCCATGTGAACTTACATGGAAGTTACACAGTCCACAAAAATAGGACTGTCATCCAGTAAAACCCAACAGAGGGAGTATTGTAGAAGGTAGGGAGAGCAATCCTTTTGTAGTTATAGAAGTCTAAAAGGACTTTTGGCATGAACAGATTGATCCCAATGACAGTCTTGTCCTTATAAAATCAAAATAGGGTTTAAAATGGTCTATTCGTTGAACAGGAGTATATGAAAGTAAAGCAAGTCTTGCGATAGACCTAACAAGAAAAGAATAATGTTTAGAGCACATACATGGAGTGAGTGCTGATGACACATTGGATGGAATGAATTTTAACTGAAAAAACGTTTTCATTGTCACTGGTCCAAATGGGGATTAATCCAACATGCAACAGCCTTAAATCCCATTTGTCAAGAAGGCTGTTTCTTTTTGCTGCTGTCCAATCTCTTTCAGTGCAACTTTAACCTATCTACTTACTGCCTGATCCTGACCTTGTTTAGATGTTGGAGTTTTTCAGTCTGGCTCACTAAAGTAACTAATTATGTTTTGGTGGCAGTGGTTAGTTCCCTAAGCTACTGTTGCAAAGTTAGTGACTAGGCGCATCAAGAACCTATACAGTGAGGTTTATTGGAAAGTGTCTGATACAGAAAGTACCACTGCATTAGCAAGCACATGCCCTGTCCTCCGGCTCCCTCTAACTCGCACACCTGGAATCGTCTCCCCATCACATTCTCGGAACAGCACTATGGTTCTAGGACCCTCACAATCTCAAGGTTCGATGCACACGATTCTGATGCAACACCCCATCCCTTATGCTGTATGACACTTCTCCTTCCCTATTTATTTGTTCTTTTATTTCTCACCCATTTCCATCTGTGCACACAAGAGGTGGGACATCAGTTGCACTTTGTCCATGTCACACCTTTACCACCCTCTTGAGATATTCCACACCTGGTCGTTCTGAATTCACACCACATTTTTCCACTGTTTGCCCATTTGACGCTGGAAATGCTTTGGGAGGGACAGGTCATCATTGTCCTTGTCCTGGCACTTCTCCGTTGGTGTTTTCTGTGTGTTCTTCTGCACAAGAGTCCAGTTTGTATCCCTGGCAGTGAAGGTCATTTTTACCTTTTTGATGAATGGTACCCATGGGACACCCATGGGCAGGGTTAGACCCCTGTCCCCCCTAGTGTATGTTTATGGGCACATGTGTTGCCCACTGAAGTATGGACTGGTGACAGCTACATTCTGACTTGGCAGTGTCTCTGGGCATGCTTCATTTGTGGGATACCCAGGCCCTGCCATATGAATCAATGGATGCCTACAGGAAGGCAAGATGGCCACTGGTGGCCTCTTGATTTCCTTTGCTCCCCCCCTTGTTTCTCAAATTGCTGAAAGGCCCTGGCTCTGTTCCCTTCCCCTGTATGGCTGTTAGGTGGAAGGACCATATATGGCTCTGGGGCTGCCGCCTCCCAGACTGGCTGGTGCCTTACCAGGGACAGCTTGTTGTGGGTACACCCTTAGGGTGGAGCCTGCAAAATTGGAATGAGTAGTCAATATGCATTCTGTTTTGTGGGTGTCCGGTTTTGGTTGTGTGATGCAATGTCTGAGCCAGCACTAACTGACACTTGAATGAATGCATTCTAGTGCACTGAAAGGCTGGGGAGAAGCCCCCCAATCCACACCCTGTGTTGTGGTTATCTGGTTTCTGGTGAATTGCCTGAGAGCCTGATTGGGTGCTGCCTGCATGAATGCACTTGTGTGTGATTGGCTGGCAGAGCATGGCTCAAGCTGAGTGAATGCAGAGTGTTTTTCACACCCGCCTCCTTGTCAGAAGCTGAAACAAGAAATCTGAGGCAGAAGCTGAAGTCATCTTAGGCTTGCTTCCTGGCGTACAGCTGGAGGAAGAAGTCTTTGGCTGCAAATCTTCAAGTAATCTGAAAACTGCTGGGCTGACTCAAGGACTGAACCAGACAGGACCTGGATAGTTGACATCTTCCCGTAGCCACATAGGAACATCGTGCAACTGCTGCTCTTCACCGGAAGTGTCCTGGAAGCCAGTTGTGTGTGCCTGCCATCTGGAGAAGGGCTCTTTGTGGGTCCAGATGAGGAGATCCTTGACATCTTGAAGTCGAGACGCCATCTCTTTTGCCCAGAGTCAGGAGGAGTGTTAGTGACCGTTGGAAGCCAAGCCGTTGAGTATCGCCCGGAGGAGAGCGTACTGTGGCATAGTGCTGCCCGACACCCGGAGCTTCCAAAGTTCCAACCATCCGCAAAATCTTCAAGGGGCAACTCTGCCACGACATCTATCCACTTTTCCACGCCAGAGAAGATCCAGGGTCTCTGTCAGCAGCAGAGTGTCCTCCGGTGGGTTGCCTACCACCCAAATCCAAAGATGATGTCCTGAGGGTCCAGACTTAGTTAGGGTCCGTAGTCCAGTACAGTGGTCGTCCCCAGATCGCCAGGAGCCATCCTGATGTCCGTGCTGCGGCTTCAGCACCGAACAACCGAAAGGTGTTAAACCTTCTCTAGTAGGCTCGACGATTGCAACGCTCTTTACTTGGCTCAGCCGGCTGGTCTTATCCATCGGCTCTCCACTAACTCCCAGTCCACTAGTGGCACACATTATGCTGGGGTTAATATTAAACCTGTTAAGTGTTGAATGTAACCCCCCTAAAGCTATCGCCCCTCCCTTTCCGTTTGCCCCATGTTCTGAATTTACCATTTGTCAGATCACCTCCAGCATGAAGCCCACCTCGTGCCAGGGTGATGTTTGCCCTACCAGCCTGTCATCAACTAAAATTACAAACCCTCGATAAGGTGGCATACACTCAGTTTCAGCACTTCGATTAACAGGTAGAATATTGTTTTGTTTGACAGTCGGGTTTCTGAATGGGGCATGGTACGGAAACGGCCATGCTTGATCTCAAGGCTAATTTGTTGAATATCATTGAGCACGGGCATCCAGCATTGCTAATGCTTCTGGATTTGTCCTCTGCTTTCGACCTCGTCGACCATGCATTATTGGCAGATAGATTCTGTACCGTTGTTGGTGCTCCCCTAAGTCGTCTCAATGGATCTCTTCCTTTCTTGGTCCACGCAACACCAGAGTAAGTGTGGGTGAGGCCCTCTCTAACCCCAGCCCATTAATTGTGCTGTTTCGCAGGGGTCATCTTCCCCCCCCCTCCCAGTTCAATATCTATATTATCCCTTTCCTGAGACTCTTGGACGGCCTGGGTGTCCAGTACTAATATTGCCCATTTCACCCAGGTCATCGTCAAACTTACAGGTTCTTGCTACCAGGATTTGGATCTAAACTCCATCTACTCCGCAATCCATGTATGGATGGCTACTAACTCCTTGGCCTTGTATACCAAAAAGACAGGGACTTGAGTTTGGCGCTGGAGGCTACAATCAGAATTTCTATCATCGGAATACACGTTTTTTTCTCATTTTTGGCTCTATTATCCCTGCGGCAAAAAAGGTGAAGACCTTGGGTGTTACCCTTGATGCAGAGCTTACGATGAACCAGCAGGTTGCTCAGAGTCTTTCTTCTTGTGGACTGATCAATAAATTACTTTACAGTATTCAACCTTGCTTGACACACGAAAACGCAGCCATTCTTGCCACTGTGCTAATCAATTCTCGCCTTGATTACTTCAATAGCCTTCTAAGTGGCTGCTCTCAGCTCAGTGTGTCATCTATCCAGGTCTCCCAAAATGGAGCTGTCCGCGCCATTTAAGGCCTCTCAAGGCGAGCTCATGTGACTGCCTATAGGCGAGACCTTCATTGGCTCCCTGTGAAGTTTAGGATTACGCATAAATTGCTTACTTTGACCGATAAATGCTTTCTTAACTAGGCCCCTAAAAAACTTGCGCATCGTCTAAGGCACGATGTTCCAACTCGTACCCTTAGGTCTGAGAATCAACTCAGAATGGTACAGCTGAGATTCAAATCTGCCGAGGTCAGCGGTCGCAGCTTTGATGTCCAGGGTCCTATTGCCTGGAATGCTTTACCGTTCAGCCTCAGAACAATTCCAACAACTGTTGAATTTAGAAAAAGGCTTAAGACATATCTTTTCAACCTACCACCAGACTAATCTGCCCCATGCCTTTATTCTTCTGCCGCCTGTCTCTGATTCTGCCTGAATTGTCTGTTTGTCCCCTGTGTGTGCTCTGAGGCAAACGGGCATGTGGCATGGCCTACAAACATTTTAAATAAATAACTGTTACTGAACCTGGCTGCGTGTTTTGCCACTGCAACACCACATGGTTCCCACATCAGCCCGGTTTTGCGTCGTTTCCACTGGCTTCCGATGAAACCGTGCATAGCTTTTAAATCCCTAGGTCTTGTTCACCAGCCTACTATCAGGTTGGGCCTGATTTCCTTCAGAATAAGTTCCAGCCTTATATTCCCCACCGGACTGTCCGCTCTGGTAGTGACCGCCTGGTTCTAGTTCCCAAGTTCTGCCTTCAGAAAGTTGGTGGCCGGGCCCTCTCCGTAGCGGCTGGTAAACTTTGAAATAGTCTTCCATTGGAACTTAAACAGACTGAAACCCATTTGGACTTCCGTCGTTACTTAAAACCGCTCATTTTGGTTAAAATGTTGATGGCTGCGGTCCTGTTGTGTTTTTTGCTCGTGCCAAGATGCCTCTGGGTGAACGTGCGCGCTATAAATGTACCTAACATAACACAGTATTGCATTAATTTACACTAAGGAAAGCATTCTGACGATGTTCTAATTACCTGCCTTTATACAGTAATGTTTTGTGAGTTAACCCTTGCCTAATGATGTAAATGCTTTTTAATACCCGTCAGCAGTTGGTGCATTACAGTTGAATTTAAAGGTAACAGTGGTACCACATAGAACTGTATGTATGTATGTATATATCTATATATATATCTATATATATATATATATATATATATATATATATAATCTTCATTTATGTTAACTGTTTAGATTTCTAGTAAAAAGTGAGTCTTATTTATTTGTGAACATCTACCTGACTTTTATCATTTAATAAAAGGACTGTGTTTTCACCCAACATAATTGTGGGGACATTCCATTGTGGGGAGCCTGGGTATTCACTGTACCTAAGAACCAGCCTGCATCACCTCCTTTCAGTCTCAGCCTTGGTTGCTCGCCCATAGCTCCCATTGGGGAACATTGGCTGGGGTGCTATGTGCCTCTATCCCAACTATATAGTGAGCAGAAGTATAAATAAGCCCCTCCAGTATTTACAGCCCACATGTGCAGGCTCAACAAACAACCCATCTCCTGTTTGTTCAATGTGTGGCCTTCCCCAGCACATAACTTCAACAGCCTTGTGGTTCTAGCACACTGGCAATCTCAAGGTTTCCTGGACAGGAGGACGATGCAACACCTTATTCACCTTAAAGCAATATTACCGCTACTAGTGCAGAGGAACCCAGTACCCTGTTGAATTGTTTGAGTAGCATTACTACCCACCTCAAGGATAGTAGGATTGGGGGAGGTTGCCCCCCACCCCTGTTACTTTTACACTTAAACAGTGTAGCCCAGCCAGGCTGGTGACAGTGATACCGCTTTTAACATTTTTAGGCCAAACCTGTGCACCTAACCTGTATTTTATGACATAGTAGCAATTTGTCAGTTATGGTCAAAATAGCTAACCTTGTTGTTAATCCTGTCTTAATGGGTCGCTGACCTTATAACTCTTCCTCCCATGCGAGGTTGGAAATGGCCATATATGGTCATGCATTTTCGTGGACTTGATGGGGCGTTGCAGAAACCCCAATAAACATAACAAACCAAAGTGATGTCACAAGTACATACAAACTGGCTACCTAGGATTTGATAGCCAGTCATGTTGCTTTTACAAGAAAAGCCCAATTTCTGAGCAAACACACAAGTTGTGCAGAGGGACAGCCGCTGACTACGTAAAAGTCACAGAGGTTGGCACTGCTTTAGAAGAATAAACCTATTTTGCTCACAAATATGGCAAATTAAAACCAATTCATGGATGCCTCTCCCATATTATAGTAAATCCAATTGGTTAAAGTCCCCAAGACTCTTTCCCCCCCAAACACAATGACAAACCAAAAACTCAAGACAAGTCTTATGAACCCATCACCAAAACCTAAACATGAACATCAATTCACAAGTGAAGAAAAGGCATCATCGGTCCGCATTAGTCTGATACTTGGATATAGTGCGGATGGCGGTGGGAGTAACTGTTCCTTTTCTCCCGTAATCATATAGTACAGTGACCTTTCAGAACATATGACCACATAATGCAGGAAAATAGTTTCAAACAGATTTGTTTAGGTCCTAGGTGGGCTGGGGCATCCCAATCCAGGTTTCTGTATGTAAGGAGGGGACATGGAGCAAACTGTTCAGTTTATCACTAGAATCCAAAACACAGAGGCCACATGAGTTCACTGGAAGCTGCTACTGTGATAACCTTTGTCAAGGCCCTTACTGGAGCTGACATCCTTTGTCCTTCTTCACTGCTGCCTGCAGACCCTTTCCTTTGTCTCCAAGAAAACTTTCAGCTGCTGCATTGTTGTTGTCCTTCCATGTTGTGGGAGTTAAAGCAGAGGTCCATTCATGCCCATCTCAAGTCCAGCTCCTGGTTGTATCTGGAACCGTGAGGTCTGAAGCAAAACTAGAACTGACATTTTGAACTGACATTTTGCCAGACCGAAAGCCAACACTGAAACTTGACTGAACACACAACTCTGTGCCCCACTACAGTAACCAGAGACACAGAAAGTTGTCCTAACCTCCTATGCCAGGGGTCTGCAACCTTTGGCTCTCCAGATGTTTTGGACTGCAACTCCCATCATCCCTAGCCAGCATATTCGATGGCAAAGGATCATGGGAAATGCATCCCAAACATGTGCAGAGCCAAAGGTTGCAGGCTTACCGGCGTTATCAATCCGCTGGGTCTGGTTTTTGGGGTCTGGTTTTCACCTCTTTTGTTGCCTTCCTGGACCCCATAATACCCAACATGGTGTAAAATAATTTTGACACCACTCTTGCTTTACAGTTGGTGGAATATGGGTACAGGAGTCTCGTGTCGGGTCCCCAAAACTCCCAGTATACGTGGCTGCCTTCTTCTCTTAAGGAAGACCTGTATGTACCATTTTTAAGAAATGTCACTACATCTGGACTTTACTGTTGCATTGAGACCATTTAACACTCTAGGGGAACTTGTTAAAACTTTAGTGTGTGATAGGTGTCCAATGTTGACACTAATGTTGTGTTTTGTGTGTGTATACAGAGTTATTATTACTTACCTTGTAGTTGCTGAATTTAATTCACCTAGGTTTTTAGTAATAAGTATATTTCGCATACATGCCGGTTTGGACAATCTGTTATTTGTCAACCATTGTGTAGATCATCTGTACCATACCAGTCTCCTTCCTGCCTTGGTTTAAACCTAGCTGCTCAGTCATATTACCAGAGAGAAGATTTGCCTAATTTGTTGCAAGTTCTTCAGGTCCACTAAACATAGCCTCTCAGAACCCTATCCCAGTAGTGATTCTGAAAAACTCTAGTAACACCAATGTTCATATATGGACCTTGAACCTATGATGTGACATTTTTGCAGCAGGTGAGTAACTATTTTACAGTGTACACATTGAGATATTCAATAATCATAAATACCTTATTATTGTTGGCTGGTATTTGCTGCAAATCTCCAATTTTAATATTGTCTGAAGGCAGTTGAGGCTGAAGGAACGTTAAATACATACATATTTCGTCAAAAAACATTTAACGCCACAGCCCCAAAAAGCATGTGGCATTGTGCCTGTATGTTTAATCAAGGCATAGCTTAATGGTGCCCAGTACAGACCAGGCATATTTAATGGTGATCCATGTGTTGTAGTGCTATACCTTAGAAGGAGCCTGTAGGCTTTCATTTCCAAGGAGCACCAGTGACATTCTGATGCTTGCGATGTACTTGCTGCCATAGCTTTTATGGACTTGATTGTATGAATTTGAAAATATCCCCTTCTGTCTTTGCAGTCGACACCTTCTCCGTCTGCAGATCTGCTGGGCCTTGGTGCAGCTCCCTCCACAAACTCTGTCCCTCTGCCTGCCTCCAGTGGCAGCCTACTTGTGGATGTGTTCTCGGACGCTGCATCAGCAGTGGCACCCCTTGCTGCTGGCTCTGAAGAGAACTTTGCAAGGTATTTCCAAAGAGGTGGCAATTCATAATTCACCTTATGGTCATGTTTTTAAAAGTGCCTTATGAAAACTGTTTCTAATGCGCACTATTCATTTAAAAAGGCATCTGACCAATTTGGGACATTCTTTTTTTTGTTCAGGTATACCAAATGCATCCTGAAACTTGTCCATCCTTTTCATGCCGAGATACCAAAATGGCCATTGGCTGGATACACAGAAATCTGCTAGCCTGTCAAAATCTTTCCACATTGAAAAACCATAAAGCTGCAGTGCTGTCTAAAAATGTTTACCAACAAGAACTTACATTTATTTGCAAGACAAGATCCTAAATGCTGGTAATTTTGCCCAATCAGGAAAACTCAGATCATTAGCAACTTATGTTGTCTATCCCGATCATTAGTTCAAGCACTTTGATTGTGCCCTTATGATATTGGAGAGTATGCAAGAGTTCATGCCTCAAGGCCAGTTTGGCTCCCCATTTGAAAATTGGTACCGAACGGCATTATGCACTTTTGGAAACGGGAGAAAGTGATGGGGTCTACTGCAGCATTTTAGAGTGCTTAGCTTATTTGACGATTCCCCACCTGTGTCCTTATATTGTTAGTAGACGGTAGGGGCCGGGTTCTCAAGGCATACCTCCTCATGGTGGGGATTTTGAGAATGATGGTAAGACTTTAGTATTTTTGCTAGAGTCCTAAACAAGTCAATGGACGCAATAAGCCGATATTGTGGCTGCCTTACTCATTTCAGTAGATGTATTTTCTCACTGCTTTGCCTTAAAGGAGCGTGGATGATTGCTAATCAAATAAATAAGTACTTGTTGATACCGTTCATGTTGATAGGGTTCAAACTAATATGCATGCTTTAAGTGGCATAGCTCCTTCTGAATTTATGTCTCCAATGTAAAATTATTTTTTATAAAGTAAAGCAGGGGTGATGGGGAAACAAAAACGTGAAGAAAATGGGTCAGTTAACAAAAATCGTAAAAAGAATTGTAGGAATTCTTTTCGGACTAACATCTCGGTGGGTTCTGTTAGGCAAGAATTGATGTGGTAACCCTGTGGGAGACTACACAACCCTTGTCCTCTTGGTATTAGGTAGCCCACCTTTTTGGTATAGGCTTGTACTACACAACTTGGTAGTGTGACTGAGCAGCCAGTCTTCTCTCAAGAGGGGCAAATGTGAGCTGTAGCAATGAAATCCACAAATACAAATAGCCAAGTAACACTTATACTCAAGGTTTTTGTTATAAATAATTATTTATTTAACATCAGTTTTTAAATAAGCATTCTTTAAAAAAGGCAATTTATGTAACAATCATATCTACTTTAAAATACTTTCCCAGATTCAACACAAAGCTAGTAGATACTCTTTAGAGATGCTTCTTACACACTTCCTGCACCCTGAGGTGCCTTCACTAACTAGGACAGTAATGGCATTTATATATCTGTGGTACACCTTGTAGATTCCGAGGTTTATAGAAAGGAAAGGTTAAAGGAAAAAGGTTAAGCAGGTTCTCAGAGCATGGGAGCACTTTAAATCTTCAAAATCTTCCAATGAATCTAAATAAAAACCTTTCCCAGCAATAATATTTAAAACCCAAGTTATTACCTATGCTGGACAGTACATATCAAAGTCAAATGGACTGGAAGAGACTGCAGGGAGCCCAGACAGCCAAAGTCAATTGGAGCATAGTTTATGGAGCTGGGGCACTTTTTAGATAGCAAAGTATTGCACAAAGTTAGAAAATGTGTTGTGGGGTCACAAGCTGTTACACTTGTGAAGGGTAGAGCTGAAATTAACCTTAGCAAAGCAGCTACTGCAAGTCTCAACTGAGAAGAGCAAAGCTACAGACAATGCGGTTAGTACCCCAAGTCAGAACAGTACCTTAGGTTAGAAGAAGAGTGGTTCCACCTGGCTTCTGTCTGGTTGCAGTGATGCAGATCCTTTGTTCCTGGGTCTCAGTCGTGGGGACAAGGGGGAGGACGTCTGGAGGACTCCTGCACAGCAATTCAGAGGTCGGCGGCAGCTACAGGCTTTTTTTCAGGTCAGCGGCACTTCGCGGTTTCAGCGCGTGGTAAACAGCACCATCTCGGATCTTGGATACTGGTTGGGCTTCCTTCACTCCTTGAGTCCTGCACTCTGGTGAGGGGACTTGAGCTCTGCTCGTCCTACTTCTAGAGGGTCCTGGGGAGACTCCTGGAGCTTCTGGCCGGATCACAGATGTTGCACTCGACTACAGATTGTTTGACCTGTGGCACTCGGTTCCTGCAGCAGCAAAGAAGTACAGCCAGTTGGGGAAGGTGATCCAGTGGAGTTCGTCTTGGGGTTAGTTGGTCCCACTAACCTAAGGGAAGAAGTCCCTTTTGTAGCTTCTCTTGTTGATTAGAAAAAGTAGTTCCAGTACAGCAGCATGCCTTCACCAGGCAATTCAAAGATCCAGGAGAATGCAGCACGCTTCGTTCACGGTTTCTTCGTCGGGTTGTTCTTCACAGTGGTCGACTCTGTCTTGAGTCCCAAAACCATCCCCTTTTAAGCAGGTTCTCCCATTCATGCAAAGCCTAGCTGTCCCTCAAACAGCAGGGTGGCTAATCAGGACTTGGTGCATTCAGGCATTCCTAAAGACAAAGGACAAGGGAGTTTTGGGAACCTTCCTCACTTCCTACACTTTCAGACATGCTGGAGCCAGAGGCGGGTTTCAGTATTAAGCCTGCCAAAGGCAAAACAAACAAAGGGCTCAAACCTGGCTTGGCGAGCAGAGTAAAACTCAAGAAAGTCCACACACACACACAAAATGGCAAAAAAAAAAAGACCGGGGCCATTTTGACAAAATGGTCGCCCATGGGTGCTATACTGCAGCTGAGAATTCAGCCTGCAGTAGAAAAGCACAATGATAGGAACATTAAACCACTGCCACTAGCCATTTAAAGTAGTGATGGTAACATAAACATTTTTACATGAGTAAGTAGGAAAGGGGGCTACCAGTAACACTCCAGCACTCTACATTGGATGGGGTGTGCTAGACCTACAAAGAGAAAGGGTAAGTAAAGTCAATTTCACTTTACTGTTCTTGGGAACAGTATTTTACAGAAGAAAATGTATTTAAGCCTTATGAGAAATATAAAGGATTGCTCTGTGACATTGGACTGAAAATGTTGTGTGTCACCATACAAAAAGTAGATGCATATGAGGTTTGTCAGACTCCAAAAACAAAGGAAATGCATAACCCAAATCAGGTCAAAACACATGAGAGAGTGCGAAAAAGGGCTCATTCACTCCAGGGTTAAAATTTAAAAAGTCCTAAAGTCCAGCAAAAGAGCTGGGGATCTCTAGGTTTGAAGGGAATTTGCACAGAAATGAGAATTCTCCCTAACAACCGTCCTGCCCAGACTAAGGGACAGGATGATTGAATCCACTCCTGGATGAATCTCCTAATCCAGTCGGTCATACTTTCTGGAGAGACCATCAGCATTTTTTTGATTACACCCTGGCCTGTGTTCTATGGTGAAATCAACCCTTGGAGGCTGATTGACCACCTTAACAATTTTAGATTCTCCCCTTCATCTGCATTAACCCTTTCAAGGGTTGGTGGTATGTCTGAATAATGAAAGTAGAACCAGACAAGTATGGCCTAAACTACTTCAGAGACCACACAATGTCACAACACTCACGTTCAATAGTTTCCCACCTTGTCCCACGGTCCTTCAGTTTCCTGCTGATGAAGCAGATGGGGTGTTCCCTGCCTTTGTCACCTAGTTGACTAAAAACTGCACCTATCCTTGTGTTAGAAGCATCTGTCTGTACAATGAAGGATTGGGTGTAATCAGGATCTCTCAAGAATGGTGCTTGACAAAGGGCTTTCTTTAGTCCTCCAAAAGCCTCAGTGCACTCCTGATTCCACCTGACCTTCTTGGGTAATTTGGTTGAGGAGATCACATTCTAGGGAGAAGCTATGGT
The DNA here is from genome assembly GCF_040938575.1 of Ambystoma mexicanum. Lineage (NCBI taxonomy): Eukaryota > Metazoa > Chordata > Amphibia > Caudata > Ambystomatidae > Ambystoma > Ambystoma mexicanum. Next base: position 918,335,797 of record NC_090934.1, on the reverse strand, counting down.
CCCATAGTTCTCTATGAAGTTCCTGTAGTACCCAGTGAGACCTAGGAAGGCTCTCACTTGGGTCTGAGAAGAAGGGGTGGCCCAGTCTTGTACACCTCGTACCTTGCTAGGCAATGGCCTTATTTCACCTGCTCCTACCTCGTTTACAAGGTAGACCACTTTACTCTGAACAATTTGACATTTACTAGCCTTTATGGTCCGTCAGATGAGCCTGTTCCAGAGCCTGCAAAGCATATCCTAGGTGGTGAAGATGCTCTTCCCAAGTGTGGCTGAACACTGCAATGTCATCCAAGTATGCCATGCAGAAGTCATGTGACCCATTCAGAACTTGATTCACCATCCTCCCAAATGTAGCAGGTGCATTTTTGAGTCCAAAAGGCATACACTTAAACTGGTAGAGGCCTCCTGGAGTGGAAAATGCAGTTTTCGCCTTGGCATGGTCTGTCAGAGCTATTTGCCAATAGCCTAAGTTCAGGTCAAATGTACTGAGGAACTTGGCTGAACCAGGTTTGTCCACCAGCTCATCTGTCCTGGGTAAAGGATGGGCATCAGTCGTGGTGACTGCATTAAGAGCTCTATTGTCCACACAGAATCTCAACTCTTTTGTTCCTGCTTTTGGCAATCGTACACCTGGACTAGCCCATGGACTTGTAGATGGCTCAATAACCCCAGGATCAAGCATCTTCTTGAGCTCTTCCTTTATGTGGGATCTTACATGATCTGAAATTCTGTAACCTCTGCTTTTGACAGGGAGACTGTCACCATTGAGAATATCGTGCTGGCCCCAAGGGGTCAAGCCTGGTGTCAGTGAGAACAGGGAGGCAAACTGATTCGAAAGAGCCTTGCACTCCTCCTGTTGTTGCAGAGTCAAATCTGAAGAGAGTGTTACTCCTTCAATTGTCTCATCTCAGGGTTGTTCCCTGAGGACATAAGGGTTAGGTTCACTCTCCGCCTCCTCTTGATCAGAGGCTAGAAGCAAAGCTCCTTGTTCTGGTCTGAAAACATAAGCCTTCAGATGTTAGTGTGACTGACCCTGGGGACCTACTTCGGATTGCTCAAGTACAAAATCATTGGCCTCTCCAAGTTTACCCACAATCTTGAAGGGTCCAATCCATTTGCCCTGTAAGGCACTCTGCCTTGTAGGTACCATAACCAAAACAAGCTGGTCTGGAGTAAACTCCACCATGTTGGCCTTCTGGTCATGCCAGTATTTGACCAGAGCCTAAACTGCTTTCATGTTATCTGAAGCTTCTGTCATCATGAGTGCCATCCTCTTCCTGAGGCCGAGCACATAGTCTGTGACACTCACTGGCTGTAGGGAAGGAGCACTCTCCAACCCTTCCCTGATCAGGGCCATGGGCCTCAGTGGATGACAATAGAGAAGTTCAAAGGGGCTGAACCCAACCCTTGCTTGAGGGACTTCCCTATAAGCAAAGAAAAGTAATGGCAGTAGAAGGTCCCACTTTCTTCTAAGGGATTCTTCTAAAGCACCTATCATGCTCTTTTTAGTTCTGTTAAACCTCTCCCCCAGCCCATTGGTTTGGGGATGGTAGGATGTTGAGTACTTTTAGGTCACTCCATAGTTCTTCCACATGGTCTGCATGTAGTAGGACATAAAATTAGATCCCCCATAAGAGATAGCAGGGAGGGCCTTAGCCACTGCCTCAGCAGTAACAGCTCTCATAGGTATGGTTTCAGGATACCTGGTAGCATGGTCTACCACAACCAATATAAATTGGTTGCCTGAAGAAGTTCGGACCAACAATGTCACTCCCCACCCTCTCAAAAGGGACTTCCACCATAGTGAGGGGCACTAAAGGTGCCACATTCTTGGACCCACTCTTGCCAGATAACTGACAAGTGTGGCAGCTCTTACATTTCTCTACATCAGCCCCCATCCTTGGCCAGTAGAAGTACAGAGATACCCTCTCTTTGGTCCTCTTGAAACTCAAGTGGCCAGCCAGAGGGATCTCATGTGCTAACTGTAAGAACTTCTGTCTCATCTCCTGGGGCACTACCAGTCTCCTGTAGTACCCTGGGGTAGACTCAGTAGGTTCACTGTAGAGGAGGCCTTCTTCCTAGTAAAGCCTATGCTTCCATGACTCTTGCCCTTCCAGCTGTGAAGCTGTTTGCTGGCGCAGACCTTCTAGAGAGAGACACTCTCTTTGTCCTCTGCTGAAATCTGCCCAGAGGGTCCACCTTCTGCAAGTAAAGTCTGTAGCTCAGGATGATCTCTTGGATCCAGATTTTCAACACAGGGAAGGTTTTTGTTCTAGCTCTGTGTCACCAGTAGCTATCTCTACAGAGGTTGGTTGGTCCTCCCACTCAGCCTCAGCTGGGGAAGGGGTCTCCAGGGTGACGTGGCATGGTCCTATGATGGATGTCCTTGTCCTGTGGACAGGTTTATGTTTGAGACCTTTCTTTCTCCCAGAGACCTTGGATTTCTTCTTTGTCTCTTTCTTTTTCTTGGCAATAGAAGGGTAGCCTTCCTGTGGACTGGAGGTATTGGAATCTCCTCAACCTCAAACTGAGAGTGTCTCAAGGTTGCTGCTCTGGCCAATCTTGTTTGCTCCAGGTTCCTTTTGCTGGGAGGTCTGCGGGTACTTGATATAACTCTAAGAGTTTTCAAATAATTTCCCAACAGGCCTCTCCCTGGCACTTCATTCTGTACACTAACAGGAATTCTAACCGTCATATTGCACTGGATGAGAGCTGGCAAGATAGGAACAATTTGGATAGGGCCTCCTGAAAGTTTAGTGGGACGTTTGGGTGCCTTAGCTACATTCTCAGGTTTGAAAATACTTTCATCTATCACTGTAATGCTTGCCCTAGTGTCTCTGATGGCAGGGGTATCCGGACCATTTACAAGAACACTGTCCTTATAATATTCTTTTGTGTTATCTGGTATGGAGTTGTACACCTCCACATTCTGTTGTTCCCACAGACCCAGGGACACTAAAGAAACACTGGCCATGTGTGCTTCTCCCTCGGGGATGAAGGCTAAGGAGGCAGTGTGGACCCCTGAAGGTGTACCCTTACATCTGTGATTCCCTTTCACATGATCTACAGACCCACATACAAAACATTTCCCAAATGTTCTCTGGAATGGGGGTTTCTGTTGACAAGAGGTTTCACTAGACCTACCAGGTTTCCCATAGAATGTACCTTTGCTATGTTTGTAGCCCGCTTTTGTATGGTTGAAATTAGAATTCTTTTCCCTCTTTCTTGTGCTGCTTCCCCTCTTCCTTTTTGTGAGTTGCCCCATTGTCCTTGTGGCCCCGTTGGCTACCCACAAGTCAGCAGCCTGTGCTAACTTTTTGGGATCAATCTCTTTTGAGTCAGCCAAGTGCTGTCTCGGCTCAGGAGAGCAGGCATTAAAAATAGATTCTAACAAAACAGGATTCCTCATTCCTTCAAAGGAGTTCACCCTGTAACCCTTAACCCAACCATCTAAGTGTTCCAAACACTCAAATGCCCAGGTAGCCCAAGGGGTACCATCAGTCATTTTGAGGATCCTAAACCTCTTAAGGTTCTGGGATGGGGTTTTCCCATATCTGGCTATTAATGCCAGTTTTACTGATTCATAATCCTTTCTCTCAATGGCACACAACTCCATTACAGCGTCACAGCATCACAGCCATACAGGGGGAGCCTAGATATGAGCCATAGAACAAAATCATTCCCACTGATTCCTTGAAGACCATAGGTGTATTCAAACATACCCAGCCAATCCAACACATCAAGTTTAGGTTCATACATACTCACTGCTTCTTGGGGCAGGCCTCTTGGGACTAGCGGACCTAGAGGACCCTGAAAGGGAAGCAGAATCAAGGGACATTCTTCTCGTATCCATTTCATGTTGCATCTCTCTCTCTTAGTTTCACCTCTTGATGTTTAGCTTCAGCTTCGGCATTTAGTTTCTTGAACTCCAACTCTAAGCTCAGTGTTTTAAGAGAAACATATTCTGGGCTGAACTGTGGACCTTGTGGGGGTCCCAAAGGAAAATGGGTGAGGCTTAGGGACAGGCTGTGGCAAAGGAGGTCTCTCTCCTACTGAGACTCTTCTTCCTCCTTTGACGCCTCTTGCAGATTAGAGCTTGACTCTAAACTGACATCACTATGTTCAACATTACTTGGGTGAGTATTTGTTACAGGCCTACTACCCAAACTTTGGTGATTAAACAACCTTGTAATCAATTCACATTTTCTTCCTTTTTTTTCCTTCGAGAGTTAGATCCCTGGTTTAACACGTGTCTTTTATCTTTCAGTTGATCTACTGTCAGGACAATCAGGGCTGCCTCATTAAAGTTATCCATATTTGGCTTGTTACAATTACTTCACTTTTTGATGGAGCTGAGCTTTGCGGCTGGTTTAGTAGGGCACAAGTACAGCAAATACTCATTGTAACCGCTCTGTTTATCCCACCACCTGCCACCAGTGTTAGGCAAGAATTGATGTAGTAACCCTGTGGGAGACTACACAACCCTTCTCCTCTTGGTATTAGATAACCCACCTTTTGGTATAGGCCTGTAATCCACAAGTTGATGGTGTGACTGAGCAGCCTGGCTTATCTCAAGATGGGTAATTATGAGCTGTAGAGCTGTAGCAATGAAATCCACAAATACAAGTAGCCAATTAACACTTATACTCACGTTTTTTGTTATAAATAATTATTTATATATTTAACATCAGTTTTTAAATAAGCATTCTTTAAAACTGGCAATTTATGTAACAATCAAATATACTTTAAAATACTTTTCCAGAATCAACACAAAGCTAGTTGAGACTCTATAGAGATGCTTCTTACACACTTCCTACACCCTGAGGTGACTTCACTAACTAGGACAGTAATGGCATTTACATATCACTAGTACACTTTGTAGATTCTGAGGTTTGTAGAAAGGAACGATTAAAGGAAGGAAAAAAGTTAAACAGGTTCTCAGCGCACGTGTGCACTTTAAATCTTCCAAAGAAGTCTAGCTAAAAACCTTTCCCAGCAATAATAGTTAAAAAACAAGTTATCACCTATGAGGGACAGTAAGTATCAAAGTCAAATGGACTAGAAGAGTCTGCAGGGAGCTAGGACAGCCAAAGTCAATTTGAGCATAGTCTATGGAGCGGAGGCACTTCTTAGATAGCAAAGTCTTGCACAAAGTTAGTGAGTTTGTTGAAGAAAAATCACTGTAGGGTCCTGAGCTGTTACACTTGTACTTGTGAAGGGTATAGCTGAAATCAACTCTAGCAAAGCAGCTACTGCAAGTCTCAACTGAGAAGAGCAAAGCTACAGACAATGAGGTAAGTACCCCAAGTCAGAACAGTAACTTAGGTTAGAAGATTGGTCCAGCTGGCTTCTGTCTGGTTGCAGTGATGCAGATCCTGTGTTCCTGGGCCTCAGTCATCGGGACAAGAGGGAAGACGTCTGGAGGACTCTACACAGCAATTCTGAGGTCGGCGGCAGCTACGGGCTCTTTTCAGGTCAGTGGCACTACAGTGCCAGCGCGCGGTAAACAGCACCACTGCGGATCTTGGGCACAGGTTGGGCCTCCTTCACTCCTGGAGTTCTGCACTCTGGTGAGGGGACTCGAACTCTAGTCGTTCTGCTTCTGGAGGGTCCTGGGGAGACTCCTAGAGCCTCTGGCCGGATCAGCCGTGCACTCGACTACAGATTTTTTGACCCATGGCGCTCGGTTCCTGCAGAGAAGTACAGCCAGTTGTGGAAGGTGGTCCAGTGGAGTTACCCAAGGGAAGAAGTCATCCCTTCCGGAGCTTCTCTTGTCGATTAGAAAAAGGAGTTTAAGCACAGTAGCAGGGCTTCACCTGGCAATTCAAAGGTCCATAAGGATGCAGCAAGGTTTCTTCGTCGGGTTGTTTTCCCAAGTGATCGACTCTGTCTTCAGTCCCAAAACCATTGACTTTCAAGCAGGTTTCTCCCATTCATGCACAGGCTGGCTGTCGCTCAAGCAGCATGGTGGCTGTCCTGAAAGGACAACCAGCCAGCCAATCAGGACTGGGTGCATTCAGGCATTCCTAAAGACAAAAGACAGGGGAGTTTCGGGAACCTCCCTCACTTCCTGCTCGTCCAGACACACTGGAGCCAGAGGCGTGTTTCAGTACTGAATCCCACCAAGACAAAATGAACTAAGGGCTCAAACCTGGCTTGGCGTGCAGAGTAAAATACAAGAAAGACCTTACAAACAGAAAATGGGGAAAAAAGACGACCAAGGCCTTTTGACAAAATGGTCACCAGTGGGTGCTATACTGCAGCTGAGGATTCAGCCTACGGTAGAAAAGCACAACGGTAGGAAAATTAAACCTCTGCCACCAGCCATTTAAAGTAGTTTTGTTTATTTATTTCTATAGCGCACTTAACCCTCAGGTATCTAAGTGCATTTTAGCTTGGGTACAGAGTTACAAATACAAGTCATCTCACAGTTGAATTAAACATATATACACAATTTACAAAATAAAGCCAATATAGATACGTCATCTCGCAGTAGAGTTAAGAATACATGCAAAATGTACAATTGCAGCAGGATATAAAGCAGCTGGCTTGTGTTACAATGCAAGTCTAGGGTTCAGGTGACAAGCATAGGTACAGTGAAACCAGTCATAGTATACAATTTCAGTAGCAGTCTTGCTGGGAAAAGAGCCATGTTTTTACCCTAGATTTAAAGGTCCAGAAAGAGGGTCCGGCTCTGATGGCAGTGGGGAGGGAGTTCCAGCACTTGGTTGCTAACACTGGGAAGCTTGAGCCCCCTGCCGTTTTTAGATTATACTTGGGTAAATTGAGGCAGTGTAGGTAGGATGCCTCACATTCCCCAGATTCAACCTCAAAACCGCAGGAGGAGCAAGCTTCCCTGTTCAAGCAGCCAACCTCTGGAACTTGCTACCCTCTTCCATCAGACTAGAACCATCCTTCAATGCCTTCAAAACCAGCGTCAAACTCTGGTTCACTGATAAGCCCACAAATCACTGAGTCTAAATTATCCTGCATCACAGTGATCCTGCATCACAGCCCATTGTCTGTTTGATGTCCCGTTGCTCCTCATTTTACCTGTACCTGCCTAAATGGTCAGACTAACATTTAACCTAAGTCGACCTTCTCATTATTATTGTGTATATTTGCACTTATTTTGAAGGTCTGACCAATATGTAAATTGTAACCTAGGTCGACCTTTCCGCCATTACTGTGCTTATCCTATATGTAAATGTTTATGTACCTATGTTTTCTGCTTGTAACATGCTAAGTTTTCCAGCGCCCAGTTACCTCAGGGTTAGGTGCGCGATACAAATACAAAAAATAATGGGTCTGATAGAGGAATGTCTTGAGAATTTGTCAGTCGGGTATTGGGGGGCTATATTAGCCAAGCATTTGAGTAATGACGAGTGTGTGTAGTTTAATTCTGTCCTGTATTGGAAGCCAGAGTGAGTCTCGTCTGAAGGACTAGATGTGACAGGAGCGTGGTATGGTCAAAGCACAGCGAAGGGCGTTGTTCTGGACAACTTGTAATCTATTCAGGTTATGCTCAGTGGAGCCTAGAAATAGGGATTCGAAGGGATTGTGTCCTCCGACGTATTCCTTATCTATGATATTTGTATCTCCAGCTTGCTGGCCTCGGAAACATTTTTCCCCAGTAGAGGGCGCTGTGCGTCGACGTCCGTCGAGTAGGTGTTCCTCGACAGCCACCGTATCGACGCCGACGTCATCATGCCTATAAATGGCCACGCGCAGCGTCCGTTGCTCAGTTCCGTTTTTCCGCGCTTCGTGTGCCTCGGAATACCGTTGCTCAGTTCGTCAGTCGAAATATATTCATATTTCCTCGAAAACACCGACTCGTACTCGATGGCTTCCTCCTCCGACCCGACGACTCCTCGGTCCGGTTTCAAAAAATGCCGAGACTGTGGGCAGAAAATGTCGTTGACGGATCCTCACAGGATCCCTTTGTGGTGTCTGGGAATCGAACACCAGTGTTCGGAGTGTGAGGAATGCCTATCCATGACGGCGAAAGCCTTGAAGGAGCGTAAGGGGAAGCTCGAGAGAGGTAAGTCAGTTTTAACTTCCTCGAAAGTTTCCGCGATAGAGTCGAGACATTCGTCTCCTCACCATCGAAAGCATTCTCGGTCTAGGTCTCGAAGTGGCTCCCACCACTCGTCGAGGTCTAGACACTCGAAAAAGAGACGTAGAAGATCTCCTTTGTCGTCGTCTTCTAGATCCCCTGAAAGAGTAAATTGCCCCACAAAACACAGCTCTCAGGCTGAGTGGGAGGAATTCAGAAAAAAGATGCTAAGCGTCTTCGAGAAAGCGGCCTCGACCCTCTCGAAGTCAGCTGAGGGTGATACCCTGGGTGAAAAGCCCAAAAAATCTAAACGCCGCGAGTCGAAGTACCCGGCTCAAGAGTCGACCCGAAAGCGCCATGAGCCATCGGGAAGTAAAGCATTTTCGACTCCATCGTCGAAAGCCCGTTCGAAGCATAGATCGGCGCCATCAACGCTGTTATCGAAGGGTTCTTCGACGCATCCGTCGATCGAGTCGATGCCGACATCGACGCCGATAAAAGAAAAACCCACAGCTACGCCACAGCCAACGGTTACACCGAGAGCCTCCGACACGACGTTGAGAACGTCGTCGACATCCTCGAGCAGGATTCCGATCCTCTCGAGTTCTTCGAGGCCTCTTCCAGTTTTCTCAACGCCTTTGAGGATTTTTACATCGGCGTCGACGACATCGACCTTTTCAAGGCCACTGATGATGGCTCCCTCTGCTTTAGAGATGGGTTTTATACCATTTCACAGGCCAGAGCATCCCCCCTTAACTTCAATTTATGAAGAAAGGGAAGATTCTGATCAAGAAAGGCTGCAGAGGACCACATCACCTGAACCAGAGACTTTTGCCTCTGAGGAAAGAAGGTTGAAAGACCTTCAGGATGCATTACAGGAAGCAAGTGGCCCAGACACTTCCCCAGAAGTGGAATTTATCAAACCAGACCCAGGGGAACATGCTGAAACCCCTTATAGAACCCTAATGTCAAGAATTATGGAGTTCATGGGTTGGTCTGCGCCTTCACCTGTTTTTCAACAGGATGACCTCACAGATATTCTGGATAAAGGTCCACAGGAGGATCCTGTGGTTCCCTTTCATTCTGCTTTACAAAGAAAGATTTTAACTAACTGGGAAACTCCTGAAGTTGTCAGCGAAATATAGGGTATCTGCTGCTGACCCTGAATACCTATCTAAGCACCCTACTCCAGAGAGTCTGGTGGTCCAGGCTGCAACTTCATCAGGCAGGTACATCTGCATACCCCACTGCTCCACAGGATAGGGATGATAGAAAATATGATGCCATGGCTAAGAAAGTCTCCTCGGCCTGTAGCATGGCTTTAAAATCTGTTAATGCGACTTGTACGCTCGCTAGGTTCAGCCACACTCTTTGGGAGTGTGCTTCATCAGCGGCTGACTGCCTCCAGGAAGGAGAAGAAAGGGACGCATTTTTAAATATCATCAGAGATGGTAAAGATGCAATGTGTGAGTCCCTTCAAACTGGCATTGATTCTGCTGACAGTATCAGCAGGGCCATGGCGGCAAGTACCACAATCCGCAGGCATGCATGATTGAGAAAGTCCGGCTTTGCTTGTGACGTACAGGCCAGACTTTTAAATATGCCCTTTGACGGCTCTTCCCTGTTTGGTAAGAAGGCGGATGACAGTTTGGAAAAACTGCAAACATCTAAAGCAGCAGCCAAGTCACTAGGAGCTGCAATCCGCCAAACTAATTTTCGTCCCTCAGGATCCTCTTGGAGAGGAAGGTCCTTTCGCTATTATTCCTCATATGGAAGAGGCAGAGGACGGCCGGCTCAAAGAGGCCAAGGAAAATTTACCCGTGGTGGACGGGGTAAAGGAAAGAAAGCCGCATCAGCAGGAGCAGGAGCCGCTTTACCTTCGGCAACTGCATCAGCCGCTCCCAAACCACTCTGAGGTCTCCCATCACAAGACACCTGTAGGGGGCAGGTTAACTCACCATATGAAGGAATGGCAGGCTATTACGTCAGATGCTTGGGTATTGGAGACAGTTGCCCAAGGTTACTGCCTGCCTTTTCTACGCATCCCTCAGAGCCATCCACCGGGGAACAGCTCTCTGAAAGTGCCGGATCCGCTCCTCTTGCAGGAAATTGTAGACCTGCTAGAGAAAGGTGCCATAGAACCGGTACCCGTAGCGGACAGGAACAAGAGCTGGTACTCCCCCTACTTTCTCATACCAAAGAAAGACGGAGGACTGAGACCCATCCTGGACTTGCGAGAATGGAACAAGTTCCTCAGGAAGGACAAGTTCAAGATGGTAACTCTCTCTCAGATCCTTCAGGCCCTTCAGCTTCAGGACTGGTTGGTATCTCTGGACCTTCAGGATGCTTATTTCCATGTGCCAATCCATCCCAAGCACAGGAAGTACCTGAGGTTCGCAATTGTCAACTCTCATTATCAATTTCGAGTTCTGCCATTTGGGCTGACCTCCGCCCCGAGGGTCTTCACCAAGCTAATGTCGGTTGTGGCTGCAAGTCTAAGGAGGGAAGGGATTCACGTCTACCCCTACCTGGACGATTGGTTGATCAGAGCAGTTTCTTCGGAACAAGCTTGGATCCAACTAGATTGTCTGCCACTTTCTTCACAAGCTGGGCTTCTCCCTCAATTTAAAGAAGTCACAGATGATACCATCACAGAGACTCCAGTTCATTGGAGCAGTCCTGGACACGTCCCTGGGAAAAGCCTCGCCACCAGAGGTGAGGGCTCAAGATATTCTGCAGATGGTCACCGGTTTCAAAATGCCCAACGTCTCCCAGCCTACGACTTTTTGAGGTTGCTAGGCCTCATGGCATCCTGCATATCCCTTGTGCCAGAGGCTCGTCTGAGAATGAGATCCCTTCAGTGGGCACTGAGGACTCAGTGGTCACAATTCTCAGGGAGGATGACAGATCTCCTCCGGATTCCGGACAAGGTAGCCCACGACCTTCAATGGTGGGCCTCTCCAGAGAACATCTTGAAAGGAGAACTGTTTTGGCAACCATGGCCGGAGATAACAGTAGTCACAGACGCCTCACTCACGGGGTGGGGAGCCCATGCCAACGACTTGGCCATCAGCGGTCGTTGGTCTCCATCAGAGTCCAGACTACACATCAACCTGTTGGAGCTGAGAGCCATCAGACTGGCACTGAAGGCTTTTCTGCCGTCTGTACGGGGGAGAAACGTCCTGATAATGACGAACAATACAGTGGCCATGCCTACCTCAACAAACGAGGAGGCGTAGGGTCACTGCCACTGTGCAGAGAGGCGATGCAGCTCTGGTTTTGGACAATTCAGGAAGGAATCTCTCTATCGGCAATTCACCTAGCCGGAGAGAAGAACTTGACAGCGGACGCTCTGAGCAGGCAGAACACAGTCTCCCACGAGTGGGAGATAGCTCAGGAAGTCCTTCAAGAGATCTTCGCCCTTTGGGGAACCCCTCAAGTGGATCTGTTCGCCACCAGTATCAACAGGAAGTGCGACAGATTTTGCTCAAGGGAATTTCCCCCGAGAGGAGCTCTAGGAGACGCGTTCGTAGTGGACTGGGAGTTCCCACTTCTGTACGCGTTTCCTCCGGTCCCTGTCATTCCTCAAATGATCAGGAGGTTGAGAAGGTTTCGGAAGACCATGATCCTAATTGCCCCGGATTGGGCCAGGAGAACGTGGTACCCGGACCTTCTGGACATGTCCATCCATCCTCCAATTCGTCTACCGTACAGAGAGGATCTTCTCTCGCAGAAGGGAGGTCAGGTTCTCCATCCAGCCATCAAGACCCTCAACCTTCACGCTTGGTATCTGAAAGGTTGAGGTACAAGGATTGGGACCTTCCAGATGACGTCATGGAGGTGTTGCTTTCGGCCAGAAGGCCAGCAACTAAAACTCTATACTGCTGCCGTTGGAATAAATTTTGCAGCTGGTGCAGAGAAAAGAATATCGAACCCTTTTCATGCGGTACACCTGCGGTGTTATCCGTCTTACTTTATTTGGCAAATTCAGGCCTTCAAGTTGGCACTATTAAGGGCTATCTCGCAGCGCTATCGATCTTTAAGCGCACTGCAGAGGAGCCATCGTATTTCAAAATTCCATTGGTAATACAATACCTGAAAGGTCTAACTAATGTTTACCCTCCAAGACCATTCCAAGTTCCCTTATGGGACTTAAATCTAGTTTTAAACTTCCTAAAGGGTGCTCCTTTTGAACCACTCCACTCTTTTTCATTGAAGTTTCTCGCTCTCAAAACTGTTTTATTGGTAGCATTAACATCTGCTAGAAGGGTTAGCGAGATACAAGCCCTATCTTGTAAACCTCCTCATACAATTTTTCACAAGGACAAAGTCGTTGTACAGGTGAAGCCTAACTTCCTCCCAAAGGTAGTTTCTGAATTTCACATTACTCAGAATATTACTTTACCTTCATTCTATCCTCCTCCCCATCCGGGGAAAGAGGAAGAGAGACTACGCAGGCTGGACCCTAAGCGAGCCTTGAATTTTTATATCAGTAGACTTGCTAAAATTAGACAAGCAGACCAACTCTTTGTAGGTTACGCAGGACATAAGTTGGGATTACCAATAACCAAACAAACCATCTCCAGATGGATTAATTTAGCCATTGTGGAATGCTACAAACTGGCAGGGAAAGAGCCCCCTCAAAATCTAAGGGCTCATTCGACCAGGGGTATCGCAGCCTCCTCAGCTCTTCAAAGAGGGGTACCAATTAGAGACATATTTGCGGCTGCCACATGGTTGTCCGCACATACCTTTACCAAATTTTATAGCCTGGATTCCTCCTCTAGTCAAGAGACTAGATTTGGCAAAGCTGTGTTACACTCTGTTCATTCTTAAAGAGTAATATGGCATCTCTTACTCCCGCCTCCAATCACATACCACTGCTATGGGAGTCTATCATAGATAAGGAATACGTCGGAGGACACAATCCCTTCGAAGAACAAGTTACTCCTTACCTGGTAACGTTCTTTCGATGGGATGTTCCTCCAACGTATTCCTTATCGCCCCTCCCATCCATCCCTGCAGTAACATTTCCCTTGTGGTTGCAGCTTACGCTCCTTCAAGGGTAGTAACATTCATGCAATAACTACCTTACTCTACAAAACAGAACTGAGCAACGGACGCTGCGCATGGCCATTTATAGGCATGATGACGTCGGCGTCGATACGGTGGCTGTCGAGGAACACCTACTTGACGGACGTCGACGCACAGCACCCTCTACTGGGAAACAATTTTTCCGAGGCCAGCAAGCTGGAGATACAAATATCATAGATAAGGAATACGTCAGAGGAACATCACATCGAAAGAACGTTACCAGGTAAGGAGTAACTTGTTCATTACAGTAATCCAGTTTGGACAAAATCAGTGCCTTTGCTAGCGTGAGGCAGCTGTTTGTGGATAAAAAGGGTTTGCAGGCATTGATTAATTTGTTAGTGTATTCTTTGGTACAGGCTGTGGAGTTTACTTGTTTTTTTAGAGAGGGGGTGGAGTCTAGACAGACACCAAGGGTTTTCACCTCGTTGGCAACTTTGATGATATTGCTGTCAATGTTAAAGGATTTGTAGCTGGGGTCGAGTTTATTTAGCCGGACTTGAGAACCGACAATCCGAAGTTACGTCTTGTCATTTAGGCAGAGGCTGTGAGGGGCAGTCGATTCCTGAATTTCAAGATGGATTTAGTTTAGTTTTTCGAAATCTCTTTCATAGCAACCAGTGAGTGTGATGAGGACCTGAGTGTCGTCTGCATAATTGGTGTAGATGACACCCAGGTTATCAAGACGATCAAAGAGGAGCTTAGTAAATATGTTATAAAGCGTTGGTGAAACACAGGATCCTTGAGGGACACCACAGTGGATGGGAACTGGCTCAGCAGCCGCTGTAGGATCAAAAACTCTGGTAGTCATATTAAAGAGGAAGGATTGGATCTAACTGGTGGCGTTAAGTGAAAATGCTGCAGCGGTGGAAAGGTGTTTGGTCAGAATTTGATAGTCGACAAGGTCGAATGCCACTGATAAGTCGGAAGAGGAGCAAGATGGCCAGATTACCCTTGTCTCTGGCTTCATCTATTTGGATTTTTAAATCTAGAAGGGCTGATTCCGTTCATGCCTAGGTCTGAAGCCGGACTGTCGCAAGCCACAAAGGTTATTAACTTCTAAGTGTTGTTGAATTTCTAGATAGGCTACTCTATCTAGTATCTTTAAGAGGAATATGACCATTATGAGTCGGTAATTTGTAGGTATGTTTGGGTCTAGGTTTTTTATTTTAATTTTATTTTTTTTATTATTTTTTATTACATTTTTCCAGAACATACAATCTAACAAGTGGCAAAGGAATGCATAATATCTCACAATACATCAAATTAATTTCAATACAGCAAAATTAATTCCCAACTCTATTAAATTTTGTACCTTGAATTCATTTAACACATCAAGACTGCCTGCAAGTTCATTCATAAATAAAAGATCGGAGGAGGAGTATCTCACAATATATCAAATTAATTTCAATAAAGCAAAATTCATACCCAACCATATTACTCTTTGTCCCTTGAATTCCTTAAACACATCAAGACCGCCTACAGGTTCATTCTTAAGTAAAGGATAGAAGGGGGAATGAAATTTAAGTTAAAAAGTCAGCTAGTTAAAGATTCACAGTGTCCACATTACGGATTCATAAAATACTTAATTACAGCCAGTTGGAAGAACATCTGCTCTCTTTCTGAAACGAAGTCAAGGAATGAGCTCCAAGTCTGTTTGAATTTCGAGAGCTTCCCCTCTAGCATGGCCATACGCTTTTCAAGACCCAATAGCTCCCACACCTTCATCCACCAGTATTCTATGTGTTGTCCCTCCACAGATTTCCAAAATCAAGCCCTAGTAATTTGCGCTGCTGTAAGCAACTGGGCGATCAGGGCTGCTCTCGGACCTGTCATCTGGAAGGACCCATCTTCTGGTATGTCCCCAGTATCAAGATCTGTGGATCCATGGGAAGCAGGGAGCCTGTGATTTCCTTGATTTTGGATTGCACCTCCAACCAAAATGTTTGCATAACTGAGCAGTGCCAGCACACATGCGCTGGATCCCCCCTCTCACCACAGCCATGCCAGCATGTATCCGGGTAATCGGGATTCCTTGCATGTAGCCTGCTTGGAGGGAAGTACCATTGAAAGCAAATTTTAATAGCGTTCTCCTTCACCACCATACATCTGGAACTTTTCTGGGCTCTGTACCATATCCTTTGCCATGACTCCTCCGGGATCTCTCAGCCCAATTCCCTCTCCCAGGTCAGCATGTAAGGGAACTTTTCCCCCTCCGGGACATTTTCTAGAAGCCTGTAACAGGTGGCTAGCTTGTGAGACTGCTGACCCTCAAGAATTTTAAGTTCTATGCCTAGCTGAGCTCTGGAGGCAACCATACGGGTATCCGTGTTAGTCAGCCAATGCCAAAGCTGTGTATACCTAAAGCGTTCAGATTCAGGCACTCCAAACTCCTCCTTGCACTCTAGAAACGTCCGGGGTTCCTTATTAAGATATAGGTCCCTCAATCTTAGGGGTACCTCTGAGGTCCAGCACTGGAATGAACTAGGACTCAGACCCGGAGTAAACGCTGGGTTCTGCATGATGGGAGACAATGGACCCAGACCTGATGTGATCCCTCTCTGCGTGCATGTGTTACGCTCACCTGACTCCCATGGAGGCGCTGGCCTGGTTCGCGCTGCTGTGACCTCTTCTAAGGTGATGCGCAGGGTTCGGAAGACGGACTGGACCGGGCCCCCAAATCTGGCTTGCCTGGCTCGCAGAAGTATCCTTCTGTAGGCGAAAATAGGGGATTAACTGTCTGCGGGGTAATGCAATCGGCCTCCCACTTTCCCCTCTCACCCTCCTCGAAACCCTTCTGTGATTTCTCGTAGCGTCTCACCTTAGGGTCTGGAAGGACGAGCTCTCCATCCTGCTTCTGATGCAGGGGCGCGTTGGTATCCAGTTACTTCACTGGATTTTCGGATTGGTGAGAACCAAACTTGCTTGGCTTCCAGGTAAGTGTTTTTGATAAGAGGTTCCCCTTGTGTCCATGCATTAATGTACTAATGCTAGCGTCTTTTTCCCCATAGGGGCCGGGGTACGGAATGCCGGGGAACAGGCACCGACCCGAGATGAGAGGTGAAATCCTTGTAGAAATCGGGTAAGTCTTTAATGAGCGTTTTTTTGGTAATGTCTTTTCATTCGCTCATTAACGCTGATGTCTCTTTTTCCCCTTAGGGGCCGGGGTCCGGAAATGCCAGGATGTGGCGCGGACCCGAAATGAAGAGGGAATGAATCAACAGGTAAGTCTTAACATGTAGATTTAGTTTTCCTTATTCCCTTCTCTCTCTCACCTTTTGTTCTGGTCTTTTTCTCCCTAGGCGCTGGGGCGTGACTGCGAATCCGGATGATCACTGCTGAACATGGAGGCGCCCTGTAAAGGTGAGTGGAATGCGGCGCTGCAGCGATCGACGCAATGAGCTTTTAAATTAAAGTCTTCCTTTTCAGGATTGTCGGCGAGATGTCTCCGGGATGCGGATTTAGCAGGTAAGGACTTTTCCTTCTTCTGTTCTCTTCTTCTCTTCCTTTGCAGGTGATCCAGGGTGCTGGCAGGCGTGGCAGAAGTCAGGATGCAGGAGCAGACAAGGTGAGCGTCCCGCTGCTAGATGCAGAACAATGCGAAGCACGTGTGGCTGTTCGGGTGGGGTTTAAATAGCCTTGGAAGAAGTTCCAGGTATGTATCCTTCCCCAACCACGCCCGGATGGTAAATTAGTCCCACAGGTAAAGTAGTTCCTTTCAGGCCTCAAGGAGGCCGGGATCCTGCAGCATGGTCTGCATCAGGTAAGTGCACCCAAGCACTCCCATATGAGCCTGGCGCCTATGGCGCCAGGACTGATGTCTTTTATGAGCCTGGCGCCATAGGCGCCAGGACACTGTCCAAAGGGCCCCTATATGGGGTTGCTGGGTCCTTCCTTGGGGACTGGATGTCCGCTTTCGGGGACGCAGGGCTTGAACCGGCTCCCCGGGAGCGGGCATCATGACAGCATGCCTTATCCCAGCACCGGAGCATTGTCATCGTTGTGGGCAATACTTCACCTTGATATTTCCAAGCCTCTTTAGGGAGGAACGGAAAGTTAGCCAGCGGAAAGGGGGCCGCTGCTTGCTCAATCTACTGCCATTTAGGGGTTCCGATGGATTCCTCCAACATAGCATCACAGTGACCTGAGCTGCCCTGTAGTAGTACGAAATAGAGGGGAGCCCCACACCACCCACCAGCCTCCCCTTTTAAGAACTTTGCAAGGAATTCTAGGTGTCTTCTTCCATATAAACTGACCTATTGCCCTTTGCATAGCAATGAGTTCGCCTTCCGGAATCAGCACAGGCAAGGAGTGAAAAGCATATAAGAGCTTTGGGATAAGGGTCATCTTGACTGCACTAACTCTAGCCAACCATGAGATTTCTTGGGAGTCCCATTGATGGAGCCATTCCTTAGCTTCCCTCAGTAGAGCTGGTATTTTAGCCTTAAATAGACATGTGAAAGTCGGGGTCAATTTTATTCATAGGTAGGGGATGTCTGTGGACGACCAGGGGATGGGGGAATGCTGCTTGTATGTCTACCAACCTAGTAGGGGATTCTGTTAGAGCCATTCCCACAGATTTGGCTGTATTCACCTTAAATCCAGATATCTTAGCAAACCAGGACAGCAACGCCATAAGAGGCAGAATAGATCTGGAGGCATCATTTAAGAAACACAGCAGATCATCTGCATATAGAGCCACCTTTTGACATTGACCCACATATTCAAAACCTAGGATCTCATTGTGAAGCCGAATCTGCTGGGCAAGAGGCTCCATCGCCAGGGCGAAAACCAGGGGGGACAAGGGGCAGCCCTGTCTAGTGCCTCTACCTAAGACAATCGACGGGGTCCAGTGCACATTCACTTTTACTCTTGTTGAGGGGATCTGAAAATTTTAGAAACTGATCATCTCAAGACTAGGGCCAAATCCTTTCAACACCAACCGCAAGTACTCCCAGGACATACTATCAAAAGCCCTATGGGCGTCTACAGATAATAGAGAAAGTCTACCTGGAATCTTGGGGGCCAAGGCAATCAAATGTATCGCCTGGTTGACGTTATCATATGTGGAGCGATTGCTTATAAAAGCAGTTTGATCTTTCTCTAGCAGCGCCAGGAGGATCTCTCCCAGACGGCCAGCTATTATCTTACTAAACACCTTCGCGTCTGTGTTCAGCAAAGCAATTGTCAGAAACTGATGCTGTTGGATCCTGCAGGAGTGAAGCTGGCCCTCCAGACCCCCTAAACCTGCCAGACCAACAATCCTGTTACTATAAAACTATTGGACAGGCAAACCCAAGGGGAAAAGGGAATGGAGAAAATAACAAACTCAGGAACTTCTACCGGTTGTATTTCAGTCTGTCTTCACTGGAATGGTCTGTTCAGTAGTGATCCTAAAAGGAAAGTACAATTTTAAATAAAAATTCTCAATCTCATCACCTGACTAAAATCTCTCTACAGTAAATACTTTTCTTATTACCTGTTGCCTAAGCTTGATTGCCATTAGGCTGCTTCTGAGTGAATTCTAGTGCTGTCTGCTGATTAGTGTTAAAAATGATTTGTTTTTGCTGAAATTCTCTTAAACTTCCTCTTCAATTCGTTCCCTCTCTCTCTCTCTCTATCTTCAAGAAGTCCTTTAAAATGATTAGCCCAAAATAAATTACTGTTAATATTACTTTTCAATAAACTCATGTGTATTCCTTTTCAATATTTATTCTTAAGATTACCTCTATGATATTCTTGAAGTCTCTTTACCATTTGTCAGCTTTTATTTTTAAATTTAATAACACTGTGCCTCATCCAAGAATGTCTCATCAAAAGTATCTTGTTACGGAGCACAATGAAGAAAAGAAAAATATTATGAAAATCCAAAATGGCCGTGAAGCACGCGCGACGTCGTAAGGTCCTTTTTTCTAACACGCGCGCTTCGTAGATGCTCTGTACAATACACGCCGTAAGCTCGCTACCGTTAGAAAAACTAAACTAATGTTAGTAAGTTTACTAGAATTAATTAAAGGTTAAAAACACAGCGATTCTGTTCTGCACACCCAGTTAGTAACAATAAAACAAAATAACACACAATAAATGAATTGCAGAATAAACTCGACTTTCTTTCTGTATTTTCTTTAAATGTACATAGTTTCTTCCTAAGAATATTAACGGATCCCTTTTACAGTCTTGTATACAATATTCACAGTTCCACATTTTTAGATTATTTACTCTATTGAGATGATAAGGAGTTTTACTGTAGATAACTGTAGGTCACTTAGCTTACTCTGTATTCATTGGACATAACAGATATGCTGCTCAGCGAACTGGTTCTCTCTGGCATATCTTCTGCTGCAGACTTCTAAAAATTCTTTCTTGACTACTATACTAAGATTGGGCTAGAACTTACCAGTAAAATATTCTACACCTTTTAAATGGAAACCTTAAACTTTATTTAACTGGAGCTAACAAATATATGAGCGAACTCATGTGATAAAGGCAGTTTAGAATTACACTGAAGATTCCAAGTGACAAAACAATGATGACTACACAAGTCTGAACCAATCACTGTTGAAAGGTATTTCCACCATCTTGGCTTGGGAGAGCTAAGTCTTTCTGAATGATGAACAGTTCAGGAAAACAAACTTTAACCCTTAAACTGCTACACTAAATCCAGACTCAACCTAGTACTTAAACTAAAATCCCCTTCTATTTCTCCAGAATGAATGCTTGAAACACTCACATTTCCTAAAACCCTTGAAAATGTGAAGAGCATAATGTGGAAGCCTGACAGCAATAGGCTGGTAGGACGCACAGTCCATGGGATTCTTCCCTGGCTTCAGAATCAAAGTCGTGGTAGACTCTGCCATCGATTCGGAGACCGAACCAGTAGCCCAAATGGCATTAAAAAGCTTTAAGTAAGGAGTGAGGACGGCTCTAAAGGTTCTGTAAAATTTATTTGTGATCCCATCTGGACCCGGGGCCTTTGCCAACAGTAGGGAGTGAATGGCGGTTTCTGTTTCCTGTAGCGTAATCGGTTCCTCTAAGAGATCCTGAATCTCCTGGGAAACCTGTGGCAAATGTGCGCTCCGTATGAATTTTTAGGCCATATGTGAGTCAGTATAATGGGGGGCTGAGTGTTCTTTAAATAATTTCTCAACTACCTAGAGTTTATCTACCTCCGCGGTGACCTGTCTCCCGTCCACATCTTGTAAGGCTTCTATCCAATTTTGCCCAGCCTGTTTTTTCAGTTTAGCTACCAAGAGTCGATTAGCTTTGTTTCCTTTTGAATAATATTGTTTAGTATGCATGATACCGTACGCCGCTCTACTCATGTAGTGGGCTTCTAGGGCTTTCTGGGCCACCTGTACATCCCGCCTTGACTGTTGGGAAGGCCTGTTTCTATGCAGTTCCTCCCTCCTTCGAAGTTCTAGCTCAAGTTGGGTTTGTATTTATTTCCTGACTATCCCTCTCTCTGCTGTTTGAGCTATGATATGGCCACGAATCACTGCTTCAGCCGCATCCCATACTGTAGTATAGGGCAGCTCTCCCGTATCGTTCTCAGCAAAATAATAGGCTATGGCGTTGGAGATATAGGAGCGGAACTGGGGGTCCTCTAATAGGAGCTCATTCAATCGCCAAGTACGTGTAGGATCCAGAATATCAGCAGGGCGTCCAACGTTAACATTACCGGGGCATGATCAGACAAGGCCTTGGGGAGAATCTCTATGCCAATTGTTTGGGGAATAAGCTTCGCTGAGATAAGGAACATGTCCAATCTGGAAAACCCCCTATGCACTGCAGAATAAAAAGTATAATCCTGCTCTCCTTGATGGAAGAATCACCACGCCTCTATATGCGAATGCTCCTGAAGGATCGTAGTCAGCGCCAAGAAGTTCTTTTTATCTGTGCTAGTTGGGGTGAGGGACTTGTCCATCAAGGGATTGACCACAGCATTAAAATCCCCTCCCACAATAAGCTCCCTTTCAGTATGTTCATACAGTAGCTTAGACAGGGATGCAAAAAAACACATCCTGCTGTGAATTGGCCGATTGAATTGGGCACGAAGAGCGAAACCAGAGTCGCCCGCCTCCCCTGTAACATAGTCATCAATAAGACATATCTGCCACCATTATCCAGCGTAGAATCTTGTGAACCACCAAAGGAATCCCCTTTCACACCAGAATGGCCACTCCACACTTCTGCGACCCCGAGGAGGCACAGAATCTCGTGGGGTATCATTTATTATTAAATAGAAATTTGTCTGATGCTAGAAGATGGGTTTCCTGGAGAAGCAAGAGGGAAGAATCAAGGCTGGCCATTCGATGCCTTAAAGACTTGCGTTTTAGGGGGCAATTCAGGCCTTGCACGTTCAGGGATAGGCAATTAATATTCAGATTAGCCATTTTCACACCAGTTCTGTCCCCGTGTAAACTCATTCAACCAGAAATTCCCCCAACTAGACCAGTTTCGAGGTGCCTCCCCATCCCCACCCCACAGCTTACCCAGCGTGCACCGCCTCTCAATTAACCAAGGGGAGCAAAATATTCTCATAGACCACTTCTCTTCAATTATATCCCTCAAACCCCTCACCACGCTGACAGCTTGGCCAAAGTAATAGGAGCAGAACGACCGACACATGTTATAGCAAGGCTTATAAGTCAGACTCCATAGGGTAATGTGGAATACAAAAAAAGTAAGAAAGACACTTGCAAGACCTTTAAAACCTACACAAACTTGATTAACAACCCTTTTAGGGTAACAGTAACGGGCGTATTCTGTGAATTGGTCACCCGATCGAAATATACTCCATATTTGCCCTTTATTTATTTATTTTTTTATTTGCGTTGCGCAGACCCGGAGACTCCAGAAACCATAAAGTTCAGCTAGTAACCAAAGAATCTCCCTGTAACAGACAAACCCAGATACCGTCTAATACAATGCTGCAAGAGAAACATTCATTAACTGCAAGCGGGAGCCTGAGGTAATACATAAAATGTCACTTAACTTGCACCGGTTTGATGTCCCAGCTGGCCCGGTTCGCCATCAACGGAACTTGGCCAACCTACACAGGCACCATTATAGTCACTGCTTATTCTGTTGAACAAAACATTACCACAGAGGAAAGAAAAAAACACTGTCCTTCATCAACCAAGGACCTGACTAGCCTCGCTTTGCAGGTCCATTACCTGCCTCCAGGATGCCAATCATCATCATCATCACTCGTGTGGACTCCAGGGGACGCTGGAATGAGACAACCTCTGCTAAGTCAGGAAGGGCCAGTACTCCCCACCTCCGGGCCCCCAGCCCCTTTAGCCGAAGCCCAGCCTTTAGGTTTTCTCCTCATGTCCTTCGGTGTGGGACTTAATGCCGACCCCCTCGGAACATCAGTTTCCATGATAACCATCTCACTGGTAGGTTCCATCATTAGCTCCTGCGCCTCATCCTCCGACCCAATAGCATAGTACCGGTTATGAAACTCAAAGAGCAGCTTGCATGGCTACCCCCAACTATACCGGAACTTTTTCGCTTGGAGCCAAACTGTAACCTGTTGGCGGAGCCTGCGATTCGCCAGTGTGTACATCGACCGATCCTGGAACAGGGATATTGAAGATCCGTGGAATTCCACTGGTTCCGCCTTCCTGGCTGCTACCATTATTTCCTCTTTTTGTTGAAAAACATGAACTCTAGAGAGGAGATTCCGCTTCTGCTGTACAGAGGAGTAGACCCGATGGGTTATATCTAAGATCAATTGGTCCGACTCCAAGTCTCAACAAACATGTAAAGAGGGCCTGCACATATTCAGCTTAGGTCCTGGTCAGAGATATGTCTTGGCACACCGCGTATCCGAATATTATTCCTCCTGGAGCGTTTTTCCATATCTGCTTGCTTAGCCTATACTTCCTCCAGCCGGTCCTCCACATTCCTGACTCTCTTGGTGAGCTCATCATTTTCGTGCTCATGCTCGCACACCAGGTTCTCTAAATCATTAACTCTGGCTTCCAGGCCGGTCATATTGGAATTCAGTTCAGCAATAGAGCATGCTAAGGAATCTTTCTAAGACTGTATTTCCAGCTTTATCTCCTGAGTAATGTCCTGTTTGAAAGCTGTTTTGTGTTTGGCTTTTGACAACCATTCTCCAGAGGTTTCATATGAATTGGTTTTCCTTTTAAGGCCTCTGCAAAGTTAAAATTCAATGGACTGCCTTTCTCCCAGAGATTTCTCATCTGATATCTTCATCCAGCTCTGCTGCTCGTAATATTTTTCGACAGGGGGTGTATTCGACCTCGACTCGGCCGTCGATCCGTCTTGCTCGGTGCTTGATCGTCCTCTCTGTATGTGATGTTTGGGCTTGTATATCTACCACGTCACTACACCCCGTACCTCAGTTCCTTTTTTCCATGTGCTCGACATGCTGCTCTGAGGAATACGACAACTGAGTCTTGGACTCTCCTTGATGAAATGTCATATTTTTCTGAATTTTACTACCATTAGATGACTGCCCCTCTGATTTCAGGCTTCAAACAGATGCACAGACTGCTGCTTTAAAGTGTGGGTCATCGACCCACACAACGAATGTCTGTGGTGTCTAGGTGTGGATCACGACACAGAGGGGTGTGTGCTGTGCTTGAAAATGAGCCCAAAGTCGGTGCACAAGCAGACACCTAAACTTGCATTGGGCTGACTGCCTTCAAAATCCCTGCACGGTCGACCATCTGGTCCTCCGAAGCCGAGGCTTTAGGCTTGACACAGAAAAAGGCACATAAGCTTTTGATGCCGGGACCTTCCAGGAGCATCAAAGTGCGGATGTGCCCTGACGTCTCGTCGGTGCCCAAACGCTGTTCAATGCCAGCTGCCATGACGTTGAGGGATAGACCCTTGGCGCCAACCATCAGCGAGGGATCCTTTGAATTTGTTCGGTTACATGGCGACCATTTTCAGTGCTGGTCAGGGAGATGGCCAGGGTGGCATTTATCCGCTATTTACAGGGTCATGAGTTGTCCATTATTTCGACGATCAAGCAGATCTTTTGGCACTGGCACAAGGGCTCCACGATGCCAGTGGACTAGACACCTCACCAGATGTGGAGTTTCAGCAGAATCAGCCCTACATTCATACCCATGCTAAGTTTAGGGTGCTGGTGTATAGGGTGGTGGACACTCTAGGGCTAAAAACCACGGCAGTGCCAACCCCGGGCTATGACATCACAGACATCTTGGACGAGGGCCCGATCCCAAAAAGAAATATCCCATTTCCTCCTTGAAGCCGTATCCCAGCTCCATCTCCCCAGTCAGCTCCATTATGACAGGGGAAGTACCAGCCAGCAAGAGGAGATAATCTTTTCTATCTTCTCACCCTTCTCTAGATTGCCTTGTTGTGCCGGCAGCCACAATCACCACCAGACCTGCAACCTCTACCTCAAATCTTCCCCCAGACAGAGAGGATAAGAGGTTAGACGCAATGGCTAAGAAAGTGTTTACTTCTGCCAGCATGGCCCTTAAAGCCGCCAACATAGCCTGTGGGTTTGCTAAATACTAATTCGGCCTTTGGAAGGCTGTGGAGCAGGCAGCCCAATACATTCCTTAGGTCGAAATGCGCAATGGATTCTCATGGCTGGTGGAAGATGGAAAGGAGGTAGCAAGGAAGTCACTGCAAACGTACCTGGGCGTGGCCGACTGCATTGGCCGCTCCATGGGATGGGTGTTAACCTTAAGAAGACAAGCCTATCTGAAAATATCTGTATTCTCTCAAAGTCCAGAATGGGCTGCTCAACATGCCTTTTGAAGGTGAGCATCTTTTTGGCCAGAAAGTTGACTCCCCCCTGGAAAAATGGAAGGAGGCAGTTAGCTGCAAAATCGCTAGGCCTTGCTGCGCAGCCAGCCAAACCTCCCTTCAGCTTTGCATCTAAGGGCAGAGGCTACAGGCGCAATGTCCCTTATGGCCGGAAGGTGCAGCTCCTGCAAGCCAGGCATGGGCAGAAGTGTTTCTCGTGCTCCGGAAGGGGCAGAGGGGCTTCCAGAGGCCATCAAAACAGCAGCAGGGGCAGCTCCGCCCTCTAAGCCGTTTTGATTTTCCCCTCCCCCAACTTACTGTTTAGTGGACATCTGGCAGAGCATTGGCCCCAATGGTGGGAGTTTACCTCTGACGGTTGGGCCCTGGAGCTCTTGCAGAGGGGTTGTCTGCATTTCTTAAGGAAACTACCGGATAGACATCCCCCGCCACCTCCAAGCCACCTTGGACAGGAGCTCCAGGAAGAACTGCAAGCCCTTTTGTTGAAGGATTCTGTGGAAGAGGTACCTCCCGAGCAGAGAGGATCAAGCTTGTATTTCCTGTGCTTCTTGGTACCCAAGAAGAGAGGAGGTCTTTGTCCCATTCTGGACTTCAGGGCCTTGAACAAGTTCCTGAGGAAAGACAAATTCAGGATGGTGACGCTGAGAGAAATTTTCCACGCTCTCGAATTGCAGGACTGACAGTTGTCAGTAGATCTGCAGCATGCTAATTTCCATGTCCCAATACATCAAAAGCACAGGAAGTTCCTGAGGGTCCTCATAGGGAACAAGCACTATCAGTTCAAAGTGCTCCCCTTCTGGTTGACATCCACTCCAGGGGTCTTCACCAAGCTCATGACAGTAGTCGCGGCTCACCTCAGGAGATCCGGTGTCAACGTATTCCCATACCTGGACAACTGGCTGATCCGGGGGAAGTCAGCGAGTCAGATTTTGTCTCACTTGGAAGACACCCGTCTGTTACTGCACAAGCTGGTCTTCTCCCTGAACCTGGAAGTCCCATGTGACGCCAGTCCAGAGTGTCCAGTTCATCAGAGCAGTCCTGGACACCCGGGTAGGGAAGGCCTTCCCTCCTGAGGAGAGAGTCAACAGCATTGCACAGATGTTGAACTTGTTCCAGAACCACACTCCCTTACCCGAAGCTTGCTTCGTCCAGCCTCATAGGTCTTATGGCCTCCTGTATTATTCTAGTGCGAGAAGCCAGGCTATGAATGAGATTTCTTCTGTGGCTCCTATGGGGTCAGTGGTCCCAGTACCCTGTAACCCAATCGGATTTGATCGGCGTGTTCAGGTCGGTGGTGGACGGCCTTGGTTGGTGGGCCGACAGCAACAATATCACGGCAGGGGCACCCTTCTGGCCTCCGTGGCCTTGGGCTGAGTGGTCACGGATGCGTATCTGAAGGGTTTGGGTGCTCTCTGCAAGGATCTGCAGGTGAACGGCCGTTGGTCAGCAATGGAAGCCAGGGGGAAATCAAAAGGCTGGAGTTGCGATCCCTCAGGTTAGCCCTGAGGGCTTTCGCCCATCCTCTGAAGGGGAAGCATAGCCTAATTCTGATGGACGGAACAGTGGCCATGCATTACCTGAACAAACAAGGTGATGTGTGCTCCCTCTTCCTTTGCAGAGAGGCGATGCAGTTCTGGCTTTTAGAGAACCAGATCTCGGTCTCAGCAGTTCATCTGGCAGGGACAGAAAACAGTTTGGCGGATGCTCTGAGCAGGCAGAACAGTCTCACATGAGCGGTAAGAGTGCCAGGAAGTTCTAGAGGTCTTCTCTCACTGGGGTACCCGATCAGTGGACCTGTTTGCCACCAAGTCCAACAAGAAGTGCAGACAATTTTGCTTGAGGGAATTCCCAGCAAACTACTCGCTAGGGGATGTGTTTTTGCTGGAGTGGACCTTCCCTCTCCACTACACCTTCCCATAATTCCTTGGGTTCTCAGGAGTTTGAAGAGGTTCTGAGCAATCTTGATTGCCCTGGATTGGGCGAGGAGGACTTGGTACTCGGACCTTCTGGATCTGGCCATCTGCCCACCTCTCCGGTTGCCTCATTGCCCGGATCTTCTGACCCAGTTGGAAGGTCGGGCTCTTCGCCTGAACCTGGAATCCCAGAACCTACAAGTGTGGCTCTTGAGAGTATGAGGTATGATGACTGGGAGGTACTCAAGGTGTTGCTGGCTGCACGCAGACTTTGAACAAGATCCATATATGCGTGCAGGTGGAGAAGATTTGAGGCGTGATGCAGGGAACGCGATATTGCACCGATCTCTTGCCCCATCACTATGGTGGAGTTCCTTCTGTCACTGGCCTCAGCAGGTCTTCACTTTACCATGGTCAAAGGATGTTTGGTGGCCTTGTCTGTGTACAAGCGGTCCACGGATCAAGGTTCCTTTTTTACGATCCCGGTCATAGCCCAATTCCTGAGGGCCTTGTGAATAAGTTCCTGCTAACTCCTTTTGTTGTCCCAGATTGGGATTTATATCTAGTGTTGACGTTTTTGATAGTGGCTTCCTTTGAGCCCATGCATTCCTGTTCTCTGTGGTGCTCTCCCTGAAGACCGCTTTTTTGGTTGCGATTACGTCAGCCAGGGAGGTCAGCGAACTACAGGCTCTGTGCTGCAGACCCCCGTTTTTGCATTTCTTTCGGGAGAAAGTCTCACTTAAGGTAAGACTTGGATTTTTACCGAAGGTGGTTTCTGAATTTCACTTCTCTCAAGCCATGGACTTGCCGGTCTTTTATCCTATGCCTCATCCTTCCAAGGAAGAGTAGCGGTTCCATCAATTGAACCCAAAAAGAGCTTTGAGCTTTTATGTAGCTAGGACATCTGAGTTTCGCAAATCTGACCAACTGTTTGTGGCCCATTCTCTAGCCCGCAAGGGTCTAGCGGTAACAATATGTCACATAAGGGGGTAGCCGCCTAACAAAGTTTAAACATACTATAACTTATGTAGTAGATACTATTCAAATTGGTGGTATATGCAGAAATTAACCTCTGATTCATCCTAGTGATGTAATCTGATCTAAAATCCCCTGAGGGGTGAACAAGACAATATGAATTGTATTGTATGAATAAGTTCTATGTTATTACAAGAAACCAGTTTTGTGTGGTGCAGTCTTTTTAATATTGCACTTTATCAAAACAACTGAAACCAAAATACAGTTTACTAAAGAAAAACAATGACCAGAAAGCAAAATGGCTAAAATAAGGTAATTCACTTATAGCATCATCATTTGCATGGTAGGATTCTTTACCAATAACAGCAGGGCTATATTTGTTTTAGTTGCACAAGAAGTTAAACAAATTGTTTTCCCATTCGGGAAACTTTGTAACACAAATAAAGCAGGACAGAGTGATGCTGTGTTAGTAAAATAGTGCACATTTAAATATAGGCGAGAAACAGTTTTCCTCAAGATATCAATTGTGAATCCTATATAGTTGTACACTGATATTTGGATCTGTGAGTGACCAATCCTCTAGCGGTAACAAAGCAGACTCTATACTGGTGGATTATCCTTTGCATCACGGAGTGCTATCAATCTGCAGGCAGGGAGCTTCCTCCCGGCATCAGGGCGCACTCGACCAGAGTGGTCTCGGCTTCTACGGCCTTACAGAGGGGAGTTCCCATTAGGAATATCTGCCATGCAGCCACTTGTTCTTCGTTACACATGTTTACCAGGCACTATAGTCTGTATGTTGCTTGCGGGCCTGCGTGTGCTTTGGCAGGGCAGTGCTGCAAAAGCTATCAATATATAACACTTTCTGCCCTCCTCCAGAGGGAGAAAGGCAATCAATTGAAGAAGAAATTACTTGCCGTAATGTTGTTTCTATGGATTCTTCTCCTGCAGATTCCTCATCCCCCCCAGTGCATCCCTGCCCAGAAAGCATTGGCGGTTGTTGAGCAGCTATCTAACGAGAAGGGACACCTGGTCATGGCCTGAGGGTACTTCCATTTGACTATTTGCATGTTTTTCCTAAAAAAACAAAAAAGAAAAAACTCTATTTGACTGTTTTCCGATACTTGGAAGCCTGGTTCCAAAGTCATTTTTCCATGCCATGGGCTGTTACTGTTCAGTATAACTGGCTGGTGAGCCTTGTTTTCCATCATTTTCCTCTGCAGTGATCGAGCATGGGAAAAAAAGGTGGAACTGAGCTATGGGGTGTAGTGACATGATATATATATATGAGTATCAAAGAGTGGACCAGAAACCTAAGCGCTGTGGATTGGCAGATTATAACAATCATGTAATAGATACATTAGCAACACACATTACAAAAACCTGAATGTGTGTTGCTAATTACATGATTGTTATAATCTGCCAATCCACAGCGCTTAGTTTTCTGGTCCACACTTTGATACCAGTTTCTTGTTAGTTTGGGTTGATTGTCCCAAACACCAGACCTTGCAGCTTTAGTGGATGGAAAGACATTTTCTTTTTTTTCTTCTGACAAATCGACAAAACCGAATGAATTTAGGAGTGCGCAGTGTCCCTTTAATCCAACGCTTACCTTTTATGGTATATATACGACACCCAATGTCCCGTCCGCAGCCGACGATCCAGCACCGAGCACGACGGATCGATGATTGATGGCCGAGTCAAAGTCCACTACGCCCCCTGTCGAAAATGTTTCCGAGCAGCAGAGCTGGATGAGGATATCCATCAGATGAGGAATCTGCAGGAGAGGAATTTCTAGAAAGAAAATTACGGTAAGTCATTTTTCTATTTCACTTAATGCAGACTTTTCTCATCCACTTCCAAGCACCCAGGATAACTTGTCCGTGCCCTTTTCAGAACAACTATGCCTCTGCTCAAGGTTTTAATCCGTCTTTGTGCTCTGGTCAACTTTCTCTCATGGCCCTTCTGAACCTCCTAGTTACTCTCGACTTCCATATCTTTACATGGCCCCTTCAGACCTTTAATGGGCCCTCCATCCCTTGGCTTATAGCTTGTTTGGATGTTTCCTGACATTGAATAACAGTCTCATCTATATGAATAACAATCTCTTCTTGGGGTCGGTGACTTGTATTCATTCTTATGGGAAAGTGGAAAACTTTGTTAGGCAATCCTGGGTTCAGCCAAGTTCCGCAGGCCACTCTCCCACCACCTACACTCTGTGTTCCCGCCTCCAGGCAGCTGGTTCCATGCGATAGCAGCAGCGTCTGTGTTGCATGTCTTCTCACCAGCTGAATGAATCTACATCAGGTGGTCTAATTGTATATCAGCTGGCTCTCTCCAAGTGAGGTTTGAAAAGCCTTCATATGGGTCTCTGTAACAGACCAGGTTTCGTAGATTGCAGGCTTTCAGAATTGAGCTTGGGGTCAACATTAACTTTCGATAGGATAAAGGTGTTTTATTACTTTATCAAAAATCTTCAGTGGCCATATAGGCAGTGTTAGGCAAAATTTTATGCAGTACCCTTTGGGTGCACTACAACAACCCTGACCTCATGGCAATAGGAACCCAACCTTTGGTATAAGTCTGTACTACACAGGTTGGTAGCGTGTTGAGCAGCCAGGCTTATCTCAAGAGGGGTCAATGTGAGCTGTAGGGGAGTTGCACAGAGATTCACAGTGACAAGTATTCAAATAAACTCTTACACACAAGGTTTCATGATTAACCAATTATGCATTTATTTAACAGTCCTTTGAATAAGCCTTCTTCAGAAGGGAACAATATAAAGCAACTCACAAATACACTTCAAAATACACACAGTTTTCTAAATCAGCAAATACCAATTTGGGATGACCCACAGACACTACCTGCACCCTCAGGTGACTTTAATAGTTAGGGTGCTGGGGACATTAATGTATCACTGTTGCATTTAGATTATTATTGAGAGGAGTGTCAAAGAAAAGAGGTTTCAGAATAAGACGAGTGTTCACACAATTATTCGTTATCAGAGAAGTACTTTAAAAAACAACATTGCAAAGTCAGTTAACTCTTTCCTAGAAGGAAGGCAAAAACACATAAGCAGAGGAGAGATGAGTCATTCAGGGAGCCATGCAAGGCAATGTTAAGTTAGCAAAAGTCAAGGTGAGCTGAAGCCCTTCTTACAGGTAAGTAAAAGTCTTGCACAGTGTTTTAGAAATCTTTGTAGAAAATGTAGAATCAAATGTAGGGTCACAAGCTGTTAGGCCTGAGAGTAGTAGAAGATGCAAGCAACTCTCCAAGAGCAACCGAGACAAGTCACAACTGAGATCAAGCAAGGTGACACAACAAGAGGTAAGTTCTCTTAGACTGTACAGTACCCTTAGGTTGAAGAAAAGTGAAACAGATGGCTTCTGTTCCTGTGCAGCTCTGCAGATCCTGGTGTTCCTTTGCCTCAGTCGTGGGGACGAGAGGGAGGATGTCTGGGGACTCCTGCACTGCAATGGGACGGTCACGGACCGCAACTGGCAATCTTCAAACAAGTGGAAGTTCGGTGTTTCAGCTGCTCGCGTCTACTGCAAATAGCAACACAGCGGTTCCTAGCTGTTGAGATGGGCTCTCCTTGCATCTGGGGTCCAGCACTCTGTTTAGGTGGCTCAGGCTCGGTCAATCCTGCTTCCTGGGAGTCCGGAGGATCTTCCTGGAGCTCTTGGCCAGCTTAAAAGCAACGCACACAATCTGGTGTTCCTCTCCCTGGCTATTGGGTTCCAGCAGCGACTGCAGTGGAAATTCAACCAGCTTCAAGAGTATGTCCAGGTGGCTTAATTTGGAGTTGATTGGTCCCACCAACTCAAGGGGAGAAGTCGTCCTTGCAGGGCTTCTTTCAGTACGAATTCAGAGTTTCAGCACAGCAGCAGGGCTTCACCGGGCAAACCAACGGTCCAGGAGTTGCAGCAGGTGTCTCTTCCAAGTTCTTCTTTGGATTCCTTCGGCCAGTGGTCAACTCTGCCTTCCAAGCAAAAAGCCTCGCCTTATATGCAGGTTTCTCCCATTCATTTGCAGCCTAGCTGTCAATCACACAGCAGGGTGGATGTCCTCTGAGGACAGCCCTCCAGCCAATCATCCTTGGGTGCATTCCTGTAACCAAGGAGACTAAGCACAGGGAGTTTGGGGCATCTGCCTCGCTTCCTGCCCTGCCAGACACGGTGGAGCCACAGAGATGGGCTTCACTCGTGAATCCCGCCAAAGACAAAATGAACAAAGGGACCAAACATGGGTTGGCGTGCAGAGTAAATCTCAAGAAGGACCTTTCCAACAAGAAATGGCAAAGAAAGAAGACTGGGGCCATTTTGACAAAATGGGCATCCATGGGTGCTTTAATGCAGCTGCAATTGCAGCCCGCGGTAGAAACACACTATGGTAAGAAAAAGTAAACCACTGCCACCAGCCATTAATCGTGGAAAGGGTAACATCAAAATGTTACATGAGAAACTAGACAAAGGGGATACTAAGTCTGCTTCTCCACTCGCCTAATCAGGGTGCATAGCCAGGCTGCCTCACCTGTACCACCGGAGCTCTCGTACTTCAGGTGCCCCACCGGAGCTCTCTGAGCGCGACTCACCTTCTTCCGACGACCCCAAGCCTGCCACCTTGCCCCACTGCTTGCTTGAACTGCGTCGCAGCACAGCCGCTTCACACGAACCACTGAGCTCACGTCCTGCAGGCACCCTTGCGCTCCTCACCTCCAGGCCGCTCTGCCTCCTCCTCCCGTGCAGCCTGAGTCACGTCTACTGCAAATAGCAACACAGCGGTTCCTGGTTATCGCAATGGGCTCTCCTTGCATCTGGGGTTCAGCACTCTGTTGAGGTGACTCAGGCTTGGTCAGTCCTGCTTCCTGGGAGTCCAGAGAATCTTCCTGGAGCTCTTGGCCAGCTTAAAAGCCACGCATACAATCTGGTGTTCCTCTCCCTGGCTATTGGGTTCCAGCAGCGACTGCAGTGGAAATTTAACCTGCTTTGAGAGTATGTCCAGTTGGCTTACTTTGGAGTTGATTGGTCCCACCAACTCAAGGGCAGATGTCGTCCTTGCAGGGCTTCTTTCAATACGAATTCAGAGTTTCATCACAGCAGCAGAGCTTCACCGGGCAAACCGACGGTCTAGGAGTTGCAGCAGGCGTTTCTTCCAGATTTTTCTTCAGATTCCTTCGTCCAGTGGTCGACTCTGCCTTCCAAGCCAAAAAGCCTTGCCTTTTATGCACGTTTCTCCCATTCATTCCAGCCCAGCTGTTAGTCACCCAGCAGGGTGGCTGTCCTTGCCGCCCAGCCAGCTGGCCAATCACCTAAGAATGCATTCCTGTCAACTAGGAGACTAAGCACAGGGAGTTTCGGCAACCTCCCTTGATTCCTGCCCCCACCAGACACCCTGGAGCCAGTGGCGGGCTTCACTTGAGAATCCCGCCAAAGACAAAAAATGAACAGAGGGACCAAACCTGGTTTGGCATGCAGAGTAAATCTGAAGAAGGACCTTTCCACAAAGAAATTGGGAAAAAAGGCTGGGCCATTTTGACAAAAATTGCACCTTGGGTGCTTTTACCGTGACTGTGAACGCAGCCCGCGGTATAAACACACAACAGTAGTAAAACGTAAACCACTGCTAGCAGCCATTCATCGAGGAAAGGGTAACATAAAATTGTTACATGAGAAGCTAGACAAAGGGGATACTAGGTAACCCCTCCAGCACCCTATTGTAAGATAGTGGGTGCTGGGTCTAGAAAGTTACAAATGTGAATAAAGTTAATTTCACTTCACTGCTCTTGGAAAAATAGTTTATCCAAGAGAGAAGGTATTTAAACCTTTGGGAAATCTGGAAGACTTCCCTGTGCCACTGCACTGAAAGTGCTGTGTGACACAATGTGAAAGATGATGCCTATGGAGTTTGTCAGACTCCCCAACCAAAAAAAACAGTGTTCAAAATCACATTAAAATACATGAGAGTGGGAAAAGGGGTCTCACTCTCTCCTGGTTCAAAATTCAAGTCCTCAAAATCCAGAAAAGTTGCTGGGGGTCTCTAAGGTAGAGAGGAATTAGCACATTTCGGAGAATTCGCCCTAACAGGCAGATAGCACATGATTTGCAGGAGATCTTGTGGTCTTAATATGGTTTGCTCTGGGTTTGGAAAAAAGGGACGAAAACCCTGGATTCGTCACCCTCACCATCACCAGTCCCTCCTAGTCATCAGGGCTGTCTTGGACAATCGCCTGGTCAAAACCTTTCCATCCGAAGACTGACTGGTGAACATCGCTCAGATGGTACATGCTTTCAATATCCCATGGACACGTTCGTGCCTAAGCCTTTCTGCGTCTGATGGGTCTCATGACACCCGCGTTCTGGGGATTCCAGAGGCTCAGCTATTCATGTGGTGAATTCAGTGGTTGCTCAGTTGCCAGTGGTGGCAGTTTCAAGACAGCATGTCATCTTCTGCAGGTCTCGGGTCGAGTTTCTCAAGACCTTACATGGTGGTCCACGAGGGAAAACCTGCTGAAAAATGCATGTTTCCATAAACCCTGCCCTCATGCGATGGTAGTCGCCATGTGTACCTGATAGGCTGGGGCACTCACTTGTCGGACTGGACTGTGGTCTCCGTACGAGTCTTGGAAGCTTAACAACTTGCTGAAGTTGAAACCGGTCAGGCTGTCTTAGTCTTCCCCCCTCCCCCCTCACCCTCTGACCCTTATGGAAAACACAGTGGCCATGCACTACCTCAACAAGCAAGGTGGTGTGGTCCCCTTTCCTCTTTTCAGAGAAGCAATGTGACTGTGGTTTTCGGCTCTGGAGAACGGCCTATCGCGGATCGCTACTGTGGCGGGTCAGAAGGAGGATGCAGACCTTGATCATTCATTAAACTGAATACTTTATTTAAAGAAAAAGATAAGGCTATCTCTCTCTATGCTATGTGGTGTCCCTACTTAGCAAACTAAGTTGCTCGTCAGTCGTCGGTGAAAGTCAAAGTAATTGGTCCACTGTCCAAACTAACCTTATCTGACCCTACCACTAACCTAATAACGAAGGCCAGGAGAAGGACTCCCTTCTCCTGGTATGTTCACTGCTTGTAAACTACAGTTCAAAAGGATATTTTCAAATCATCTTTGGTGACTGCTTTTATCTAATCATACAGTTCATTCCGAACTTTCATGGGCTTTCCTTTATTTTCTCCTGTATTGCCTCAGACGAGGGACGTAAGGAATGATGACCAGTTTTTTGTGGGTTATTCTGATACCCACCCATGCTGGGAGGGCTGTGACTAAACAAACACTGTTGAGGTGGATCATTCTCTGCATTTTGGAATGCTATGATCTGGCCGCTAAGGATGTGCCTGACGGTCTCGGAATTCATTCTACCAGAGGACTGGCTGCTACCTGCCCTGCAGCGATAGCTGCCTGTTTAGGACATTTGCCAGGCAGCTAAGTGTGCCTCGCTGCATACTTTCACCAATCATTATTGCCTAGCCTCCGTTAAGATAGATTTCTAGAATCTGGCCTAGTTGACAGATTTTAGGAGGCCACCCTAGTTATAGTTAGCAGGGGAACTTTGAGAGGTTATCCAAAACCCAATCAAAGTAGCAATGGAGAGCTGTCAAGGCTATTCTCCGGAGAGTGTGGATGGGGTGATGGGTGCACAATTAGTACACACAGTACAGATCCCAATAATTCAAGCTAGCCAGTAATGTATACAAATTCACTGATTTGTTCTAGGCCTAAACACACACTAATAAATGAAACAAGCATGTGATATTGCACAATACTCAATAATACACATTTGTGATGCTTGTTAATCTGCTTAGAATCACATGCTGTGCATATGGTCCGACATCCAGTGGTAACCGCGGAGTATTGCATCATGTCTTTCGGGGACCGAAAGGGGAAGTTGGCATAGGCGTGTCTGTAACACTACCCCTATCGTGACGTGTAGTGTACCCAAAATTCCTCACGCGCCGAGGTCCCTCAGATTATTTTTTTCCACCCAGATAACTGGTTGCCCTATAGCGGAGCTCTTACATAAGACATTGCTCATCTTAAACCGACTTGTCGGGTTATTCCCCGTTAAGTCACTTAGACAGCAGGAAACAACTTCGAAGACTGCAGGGGATTTGTCTACGGCGTGGATTTCGGCGCCTAAGATCCGGCGGCTGAATCATCCACGTGGCCGGGCCCTCTGGCCGGCCTTCACAGTAGGGAGAATGGGGTCGGGTGGCCATATTTTATTATGTCTTTCCTCTTTCCCCCTCTTTACCCTCTAGGTCTGGTCATCTGTCCCTTTCACTATGGAAAGGTCTCCTTTTAGGTTCTGCCCTAAGTGTAGGGTCAGATACCCGTGGAAGGACGAGCACAAGACGTGCAACTCCTGTCTCCCCTTAGATCACGACGAGAATTGGTGTACGGCTTGTAAACTCCTTCGGCCTAGACCCTTAAGGAGCACTGTGTAAAGCGGTGGGACGCGTACGGTATGTCGCGGGCGGAACCCTCTTCCCCCACTGCCAGACCCGCCGAAAGTGACTGGGGCACCTCCGATGACCAAACATCCGTTGCGGTTGTGATAGACCTCGAGGCAGACACTTCTAGGTCTGCCATGCCCATCCCCGACCCTTCAAGGCCTGACACTAGTCTCGCTTCAGGGACAACACCGGAGACTGGGCGCACAAAGATTGCATTACACTAAACACACAACCCGCCCACCTATTTTGACGGGTACGTCGGCAAAGGTCAAAACGCCAGCAGGGCCATCGAAAATTTCGGCGGATTCCTCTGATTGTTCAGATCAACAGCCTTCCCTGCATCCGCAGCAGCGTTTTGCGACTGGGCATTCCAAAACAAACAAGGGTGCTACCCCTAAATCAGGTTTACACATCGAAGCGTGGAATTTCGACGCTCTGATGGTCTGGAAAGGCCAAGTAGGCCCAAAAACTACGACTAGGCCACAAGGCGAAAAACTGACCGCTAGGCCCTCTAACACCGCAGTAGGTGGTAAATCTACTGATAGACCTTAGGACCCACTAACTCACTCCGATTCGGCGGTTATTGAACACAGTATCGCAAGAATTACTTCGGCAGTTGATGATAGAGGACATATGCAAATAACAAGGGGGGTCCTGGGAGACTCTCTGCCAGACATAAGTCCTGGTTACAAGAACCTTACCCAGAGTCTTTAGCTCACTATCTTTCACAGAGAAGAAATATCCCAAACATATCAGTCTTTGTCCTGCCCTGGGGCAGTCCAGCACCGAAATGCTAGGCAATTCTCCTCCGAACAAGAGTACCCACAGCAACCCCAGACACGTGTTTCGGTCTGGTTGAACCTCATCAGTAGGGTGTAGCTGTGCCTCTCTAAGAATAGTGAGCAAGGGGTCCAGGTCTGGATTACCCTAGTAACTTAGGGTAGAGGACAGGCATTACCAACTCAAAGTGCTCCCCTTCGGCATCGCCTCGGCGCAAGGGTGTTTACCAAGTTCCTGGCAGTAGCAGCAGCACACCTGCACAGACTATCCGTCCCGGTTTACCCTTACCTTGACGACTGGGTCATAACGGGGTACTCGTACGACACATGTTTTTTTAACACCCAAAAGACCGTAGACCTTCTGTTCTGTCTGGATTTCTCTAGCAACGAGAAAAAATCCAGTTTAGTCCCCAGTCAAGTAAACAAAAATTCTGAGAGCTCTAATAGGGACAAAAGACTGCCTCGTCTTCCCCTCCAACGAGAGGGTTCAGAACATGCTTTTTCAGATCCCTCAATATGTAGCCAGTCGGGAGGTGACGGTGCATAAAAGCCATGCGCTTGGTAGGAATGATGGCATTATGCATATACTTGGTTCCCCACGCGCGGCTGCGCGTGCATCCCATGCAAGAGTTGCTCAACAGCCAGTGGTGTCAGGCCTTTGGACATTGGGAAGATCTGATAGTTGTCTCGCCAGCCCTCGTTCTCTCTCTCTCTGCAGTGGTGGTCTAGGGAAAACCCCTTGAGGTGGAAAACCTTCACCACCCCTGCAGTGGAAGCCACTCACGACACACATCTCTCACGGGGTGGGGGGCTCACCTGCTTCAGCAGACAGCACATGGAGTGTGGTCCCCACAAGTAGCGTCCAACCATATAAATTTACTGGAGCTATTAGCGGTCTTCAAGACATTAAAGGCCTTTCAGATACAACTACAAGGGCAAACGGTGCTGATTCTAACAGACAGCACTACAGCCATGTATTACCTGAACAAACAGGGGGGCACTCACTCTCCAGGGCTATCCAAGGTGTCCCAATACATTTGGATGTGGGCTCTCAAACACAAGATGTTTCTGTTGTCCCAACATGTTCCAGGGGAACTCAATCTTCTGGCAGACGTGCTCAGCAGAGACTTCCCTCTGCCCATAGAATACGAATGGCATCTGCACAAAGACATCATTTCCAACGTCTTCGCAGAATGGGGCTTGCCAGAGATCGACCTGTTGGCGACTCAGGGAACGCTCAATGCCAAGACTATGCCTCCAGGTACCCCCAGAACCGCTCCAAGGGGAATGGTCTCTGGATAACATGGTCAGGGAAATTTGTCTACGCTTTTACCCTGACTCCCCTTCTCAACAAGATAGTGCACAAGATGCACCAGGAACCAGTTACCATGATACTGGTGGCCCCATGTGGGCCCACCAACCCTGGGTCGCATGGACATACTCGGGGAAGCTAGAAAACCTAACACGCGTTATTGCTATGCCAGCAAATGGAAACGTTTTGTCATCTGGTGTAATACCAAGGGCGTCAATCCCATCGATTGCTCACCCACACACATTGTATTGTACCTAACCCATTTGGTGGACACAGGGTTGGTCTTCAATTCCCTAAAGGTTCATCTGGCTGCTCTTTCAGCCTACACCATATCACAACAAAAGGTGTCGTGGTGGAAGATACTGGTAATTAAGGCCTTTATGGAAGGGGTTAAGAGGATTTATCCTCCCATTTCTCACCCAGCTCCTGGATGGGGATCTAAATGTGGTTTTAACCAGGCTCATGGGATCTCCCATTGAGCCAATGCATAAAGCAAGTCTAAAAGACCTTACTTTTATAAGACGCCTTCCTAGTGGCTATCACTTCTATCTGAAGGGTTAGCGAACTACAGGCCCTTTCTGTTCTAGACCCCTTTGTTACAGTCCACAGGGATAAAGTAGTTCTGCACACTCATCCCAGATTTGCGCCTAAATTAATCTCGAAGTTCCATGTAAACTAATCGATTCAACTACCTACCTTTTTCCAGAATCCCGCTAGTATGGCCAAAAGAAGCCTACACACACTAGATGTGCGCAGGGCAGTCATGTTCTACCTGGAAAGAATGAAACCACTGAGGAAAACAAACCAATTTTTCGTTTCAGTGGCAGCTGGTAGAGATACAATCATCAGAAATGCTATTACAGGAAGTAATGCATGTCATACAGTCACCATAGTTTCTTAAAATGCGTTCAATGACTTAAATCCACAAAGGAGGGTAATGTTAGGCAGAATTGCATGCAGTACCCTCTGGGACCACCACATATAATTGGGACTACAGGTGTAAGCCAAACCAACCTTTGGTATAAGTCTGTACCACACAGTTTTTGGTAGCGAGCTGAGCATCCAGGCTTATCTCAAGAGTGAATGTGAGCAGTACAAGTCATTACACAGAGGACTTTCAATCACAGTGGTTCAAGTAGACACTTATACTCAAGGTTTATTGGTAAAACACTTATTAATTTATTACACAATCAGTTAGAAAACATTTCACTAGGAGGCAACTTAGTATTATATACCAATACGCTTCAATACAAGATTTTGAGTCAGTTTGAGCTCCCCTGAAATAGGAGCCAAATGGCAGTTCAGTTACTTAGAAGTGAGCAAAAAGGCACAAGGTAAGTTGAATAGATCACATATACTTGTTAGACAGTGCAAATAGTTTCAGTTCACCAGAAGACTTCAATTCAAGTCAATAAGCCTAGGCCAAAGTCAATGGGCTAATGTTCTGGATAGGAAAGAGCAGTTCTGGTATCAAACGGTAAAGTCTTTACATAAGTTCTCAGAAGTAGTTTAGGCGAAAAGGAATCATATGTTGGGTCACAAGCTGATTAGGCCTGCAAGTTGGGAAAGTTTCACGAACGTTCAGTGCGAGAGTGGCTTTCTCTGTCGGGTTGGCACAGTACCTTAGTATGAAGAAACAAATGCAGTTTAAGTCGTTGGTTCCTGGCAATTCCTGCAGAGCTCACTGTTCCTGAGCCTCAGTCGTGGGGACAAGAGGGAGGATGTCGCGGGGTGTGCAGTCATAATGTCGACATCAATAATGTCGACAGTCAAAATGTCGACAAATTAATGTCGAAAATCAATAATGTCGACATACAAAAATGTCGACATTTTACATTAATGTCGACATTTTTTCGAAATGTTGTATAAATAAATAAATATATATTTATTGTTGTGTTGTATGTGTTGAGTATGAGGGGTGGGGGGTGGCAGGGGGTATTGGGTGAGAGGGGTTGGGGGGGACATCCCCATAGTAAATGATATTCTTTTTATTTATTTGTTTATTTATTTATTGAATAATAAATAAATAAATAAATAAATATATAATTACTATGTGTTGGGAATGAGGGTGAGAGGGTGGTTGGGGGGGTGTGGGGGGGTGTCAGGGGGGTGTTGGGTGAGGGGGGGTTGGGGGGGGACCCCCCCCATAGTAAATTAGACTCTTTTTGGTTATTTATTTATTGGAAAAATAAATAAATAAATAAATAATTAGATTGTGTTGAGTATGAGGGGTGAGAGGGTGGTTAGGGGGTGTGGTGGGGTGGCAGGGGGGTGTTGGGTGAGGGGGGGTTGGGGGGGGACCCCCCCATAGTAAATGATACTTTTTGTTGGTTATTTATTTATTGAAAAAATAAATAAATAAATATATAAATAATTAGAATGTGTTGCATATGAGGGGTGGGAGGGTGGTGGTGTGGGGTGTGGGGGGGTTGCAGGAGGGTGTTGGGTGAGGTGTTGATAGTGTTAAGGGTTTATAGTCATATTGTCGAAAAAAAAATGTCGACATTTTTTTTTCGACATTATGACTTTTTACATTAAAAGTATAGAATGTCGACATTATTATTTTCGACATTATTTTTTCGACATTTTTGTCTGTCGACATTTTTTTGTCGACATTATGACTATAAACCGTCACGGGAGTCCTGCACTGCATGGGATCGTCGGAAAACACAAACAAAATGGAGTCACTTCAGTTCCAGTAGCTGTAGATTCAAGCACACAAGATGGTGTCCCTCTCCCTGGTTAATCCTAACAAGCCTTGAGAATGGTATCCAGGTGGCTTACGAGTCGATTGGTCCCACCAACTCAAAGGGAGAAGTCTTTCATGAAAGGGCTTCTCTGTCGAGATGAACTTGGCAATTCAGACCTGCAGCAGGGCTTCACCGGGCAAACCAATGGTCCAGGAGTTGCAGCAGCCGTCCTCTTCCAGCTCTTCTTCGGTTCTTTCGTTCCAGTGGTCGACTCTCCTTTCCAGTCCAAGAGACTCGCCTTTCAAACAGTTCTCTCCCTTTCATTCCAGCCTAGCTGTCACTTACCCAGCAGGGTGGCTGTCCTTGCCGGACAGTCACCCAGCCAATCATGCCAGAGTGCATTTGGGTCTCCTAGGAGTCTAGGCACAGGGAGTTTTCGGTCACCTCCCTCACTTCCTGCCCACCCCAGACACTCGGACGCCAGAGGCGGCCTTCAGTCCTGAAGCCTGCCAAAGGCATACGAACAAAGGGACCAAACCTGGTTTGGCGCGCAGAGACAAACACTAGAAGGACCTTTCCAAAAAGAAACAGCGAAAAAAGAAGCCTGGGACCCGTTTTAAACAAAGGGGCTTAAGGCACCATCTAGAAAAACATGGCTCCCCTGGTTTTTAGCTACCGGTGTTCGCGGTCGGGAAAAATCATGGTAGTTTGTTGTAAAACCACTGCCACCGGCCTTTTCAATAGGAAAGGGTCGCATTTACTGCTGCATGAGTATTTAGTCACAGGGGATACATGTAACCCCTCCAGCACTTTATTGTAAGATGGTGTGTGCTGGGTCTAGGAATTTGGAAAGACAAGTAAAGTCAATTTCACTTTACATTCTCTGGGAAACAGTAGTTTATCCCAGAGAAGGTATTTAAACCTTTGGGAAGTCTAAAAGACATCCCTGTGTCACTGCACTGAGGGTGCTGTGTAACACACATGAAAAGAGGATGCCCATGGAGTTATCTAAAACTCCATAATCAAAGAACACAAATATAAAACACACATAAAATACATGAAATACATGAGTGGGAAAAAATGCTCACACTCTTTCCAGATAAAAAAATCAAGTCCTCAAAATCCAGCAAAGTTGCTGGGGGTCTCTAAAGTGAAGGGAATTGGCACATTTATGAGAATTCTCCCTAACAGGTAAGTAAAGTGATATGCAGTAAAGATGGAACCAAGTCACAAGTGTTATTCCACAACTTCAGCAGTCAAATCCTTGAGAAGAATGGGGCCTTACGCTCATAGGTCACAGGAACCACAATGTTTCTCCCCAGAATGTGTCTGTAGCAGGTAAGTTACTTGTGTTGGTGATTGTTCAATACAAGAGATGCAACAAAGTTACTAGGTAAGTAAAATGTGTTCTTATCTTTCAGAATATACTACTCTGGTTCAATGACAAAAAAAGCTATGGAATGGACGGGTACAAAGAGATTTGTTCTGTTATCGTATGTAGGAAAGAGGGGTGGGGGGCCATTGCTTTTACCACCCTGACTCCGATTTCCTCAGATGTCTGGATAGGTTGACTGGGAGTCGCTTCAGGTTGGTTTTCACTCAGTTGATTCTGTTGAGAGGTGCCCAGGAGCTGCAGGTGCAAGGATTCTTCCTGTCAGGTCCAGGAGCAGAGTGCAACCCTTGGTGATGCAGAAATGCAAGATTCATCGATGCAGCCCTCTTCGGGACACTTCATAGGATGGCGAAGGTGAGTTCCAGTTACGGCTACCGCATACCGATGACAGCAGGTGTCCTTCCAGTCATTGTTGTAGAAATTCTTTTAGGAGAAGAGCCCTTGAGGCTGGGAGGCTGACATTCAACAGCAAGGCTACTTATAACAGAAGCTGGCAACCACCAAAGTTCCGGCTGCAAAGCAGAATGGTGATGTTTCTTGTGAGGTAGCCCACTGGGGAGCTAGAGCGTCCACCGAGTGGTACAGGGACACTTACGAAGGCTTGGGACGGCTGGCTCTTCAAGAACACATGGAGACTGCTTGGCCCCAGCAGTCCAGTGGTTGACTCACTGCACAATGCCTTTGCACATCAGGTAGTCCAACGGCCTCACCACGCCAGTTGCAGGGAGGGATGCCGGGCCACTCGGGAATCTTCTTTGGATCTTCAGTCGGCTGTTCTTCTACAAGGGATGCTTGGCCCAAACACTGATCTGAAGAAATGGCTGCAGGCGTCCTCCTCTTAACCAAAATGAAAGCAGGTCCAAGCCCACCAATGGTAAGGATTTGCACCATTCAACCAGCCAGTAGTTGCCCAGTCAGGGACAACTATCTGTTTCACTCATGCCCCACACCTAGACTCACTGGCACCACAGATGTGGAGTGGGACCAGGCAGACCCACCCACTTCCTTGGCCCCACACAGACAGGCATCACTAGCACACGAAAGCTGCAGCTTTGCCGGTCAAGTGTATGACCTTATATGGGATCTCCTGACCTGGCAAGGCAGTAAGGTCAAACAACAATATGGTTGAGGAACAAGCAAAATTCTTGTGGCGTGGCCGTTTCAGGGCATTAGCCACGATTAGTAACCATACACGATAAACGCGAATGTGCACACTAGAAATTACACAAAAATGTTAAAAAATATAATTGCTGCCACCAACTTGTCTTTAGGCACAGTAACCAAAAATCCCAACTGTTAAAGGCTAAGGTGATGCATAAGTATCCCTATTGCACTGCATTTTAAGTTTGTGTGCAATGTTAAAAAGTTACAAAAGTTTGTAAGTCAAAAGGGAAACCTAGTTTCCCAGTACTGATAATCTAAAGGACTGATCAGTTTCCCCATAACAAATGAGCAAAAGGCAGGGGAAGTGAAGCTGAAGGCTTTACTTCTACGCTATGTCAGAACAAGTTCAAAAAGAAAGCAAACAGATTGGTGGTCCATAGAAACTATGGAGGGAAATTTTCCAAAAGAGAAATATTTGATAACAGATTCCCAGTCAGAGCAGGACACTTGTTTTGGTTGCGCAGTCCTCCAGAGGTTCCTGGTTTGAGCTGGTGTCCTTGCTCTCATCCCCTCCAGATCCATGTACTGCTATGAGAGTCCATCATAGATTAGGAATCAATGGGAACAAAGACTCCATTAGAAGAACACATTACTTACATCTCAGTAATGTTCTTTCTGATGGATGTCTCTCCTATGGATTACTCATTGCCATCCTAACCTACCCCTCTTGTCTGGTAGCCATACACCATCTGTTCCACAGCCCCCCAGCATTGACGTACTAGGGGAAAAAGTGTGGAACTAAGGTCACGGGACGTGGCTTCTCACGGTATACTAGCCCTGATGTCCTATCCTGAGTGCAGATCGTATAGGCATCGAACGGAGCTGTCGCTGGACCCGTTGGTTGAGAAAAGGTATCCAAAGAT
The DNA here is from genome assembly GCF_040938575.1 of Ambystoma mexicanum. Lineage (NCBI taxonomy): Eukaryota > Metazoa > Chordata > Amphibia > Caudata > Ambystomatidae > Ambystoma > Ambystoma mexicanum. Next base: position 918,291,320 of record NC_090934.1, on the reverse strand, counting down.
GAACTGTACTAATCCATGGGAGGAACATCCCTCAGAACATTGCTGAGAGGTAAGTAATGTATTCATCCATTTTACTATGGCACTTGCCTGTAATTTTGCATGACTTTCCTGCACGAAAAAGCAAAGCTATCTTTTCAGTGCTGCATTGTGACGATTCTCCTGTTGAATGTTCTGAAGTCTTTACTGCACCTGCAACTACCTTGCTTCATTATTGATGGTGCTTCCTTGGCTGCACTACCATATTTACCACTTGTAGTGTTGGCTAAACCTGAGGCTCACCTTGTAGCCTTGCTATGGGTGTTAGGGAGAATTATCTTATAAGGCTAATTTCCCAAACCTAATGAGTCCCCCAGCAGCTTTGCTGGATTTTTGGGGTTTGTTTTTTCCTCCTGCTAAGAGTGAGACTCTTTTCCTCCCACTCTTAGACATGATTTGAGGTATGTCTCTGACTCTTTGTGTGCTTATGGGCTATGGGGTCTTTTACTCCATAGGGTATCATCTGTTTTTCATGTGTGTTACACATCACCCTCAGCGCAGTAACACAGGGGTGTCATAGTGACCCCCAAACATAGACTCCATACCCTGGGACTGACTACTGTCTCCCAGGGCATGTAAAGTCACCATTGACTTTACTAGTCCAAAATTGTGAACAGAACCAGTACAAACCATCGTATTGTGGAAGTACTGGAAGGGGTTAATTCGATTGCCCCTGGGTCTGTTTCCAAGGGGGCACTGTCCCGCCCCCCCTTGTTGAGTTTCTGGCTGGTGGCAGTGGTTACCACGCAAAATATTCCACCTGAATATTTCCTGTGGGATTTTCCCATTGATTTTAAACGCACCACTTTTTGGTGCAATGTTAAAGATACCACCGGTTTATTTATTTAATATTAAATCAACGGTTGGGTCTTTTTGCCAGAACTCTTTTCTAAAATGGCGTTTGTGTCTGTCTCTGTAACTCCAACCAAGGTCGATCCTTTGTTCCACCTTTTGGCGGGCTTCTCCACAGAAGCCCTCCAAATGGTGCCACTCTGTCTGGGTGCCACAGGATGTGTGGAGAGGGGAATTGGCACCCTGGACTGCGTTGCCTTAACACCCCAAGTCGCACTCTATTCTGATTGGCCCGGTGGTGAGCCACCCGGCTCACCACTTAGCATGTGTGAGTGACAGCTAGGCTGTTGAATGGGGGTTTTTCTGCATAAAAGCAGGGCCTTTGGGACTGGAACTTGAGAAGTCGCCACAGGACCTAAGAATCCTAAGAGGGAAGAAGCTGAGCCATCTGCATCGACGACACCACCGGTGGAGCCCTGCTGCAACAAACTCACCACTTTACCAACGACAAGAGAAGATCTTCTGCTGGACGAGTCTTCTTCCTTTGAGCTGGTGGGATCAACCAGTTCGCCCCTTTCACCTTCCAAAGATGTCTCTTGGTTGAATCGCCCGTGCCAAGCACCCCGGCGGCCGGATAGCCAAGCTTCACCACTTTGACCACGAATAAAAGGAATGCGCCTTTCAACCGACGAACTCCGTGGCTGGTTTCATCCCTGTGCAGTGCAACGACTCCAAGTTTCCTCCTCGACGAGATCCTCTCTTCCCCTGGTCGAAACAACGAACTGCAACCACTGCCAGGAACAACTGCCACCGCTGGAGCTTCCTCTCTTTAAGGTACTGTGTTCTGCCTGGCCTCCCTTTCTACGGATTGCTAAAGGTGACAATTAAATCCTTGGCTTTCCAACTGGGTTGGCCCCAAACCTTCTAACTTTACGTCTTGAATCGCCCCAACCTCTTTTGAACATTCTGCAAAGACTTTTAGTGCATTGTAAACTGTGTGATCTTGGGCACATTTCGCTTTGCTCCATTTAAAGTGGGCCTGGCCTATGAACTTTGGCTCTACAGTGTATACTGCCTGTATTCCCTTGCTTTGAACTTCTTAAAGTGTTGAGAACTGTTTTATTTTTATGCTCTGCCTTTTTTTTCTCCCTTTAACTTAACTATTGGAGTGCCATCTAGGTTACGCGCTCACATCTGTTTTAAGAAATAGTGGTGTTTTAACTCTGACTTGTCTAATAGTTATCAAGGGAGGTGTGTATACTTTACCTGACTGTGTTTTAACTTGCTTTTGATTTGGATGCTATTGTATTGCCTAAAGTGTGTTTTAAATAAATAATTATATACATTTGATACAAAGCTCTGGTCAGTGTTTGTTTGCTCTACTGTGTTTTTAGCCCTATTGTGCATACTCTATATACTGCCCTACTTTTCTTGAGAGAGGTCTGACTGCTCAGCCACAGCTACCAGGTAAATCTGGGTGGTGTGGACTGCTACCAATTGGGTTTACTGCTTACTCCTGTAGTCTTAATCTTTTTGCAGTGGTCCCCAAGGGAACTGCACAGGATTCTGCCTAACAATGGGTAGATTCATCAACACAGAGACAGAGAGAAATTCTAAGAAGTTGTCTGCTTTGAGCAAACTAAGTGTCTAAATCACTGTTGCAATTAGTGCAGCTTTAGGCTGTATTTTCAGAAACATTCCTATGGGAGGTTTCTCAGAGTCCAAGTAGTTGATGAAAAAGGTTATAGACACTCTGTCTATCCAAACTCTCACAATGTAACATAAGTAGAGCAGTAACTTGAGGTGGTCAGGGGGCTGGTGTGCAAGTACAGTTAACAGCACAGTGAGACAGCCAAGCAATGAAGCAGCACATATATGTATACAAATGTAGTTGCCATTTATTAGGCCTTTCATCACACATGCAGGCAAAACCTAGTATAATCTACAGTACAAAACACTCCTACCTGTACATATATTTACAGTGTTAGCAGTTCTTAATGGAGACTGCAAAATATTGTACTCTGTCTAAAGCTGTTTAGTAAAGCAATGCACAAACTTTAACTGAAAAGTGGCATGAACGTCGCTTGATCAGTCCTTCACTAACAGGTAAGTAACCTATTCAATGTCTCTGAGCCAATGTTCAGATATGTACCTGGTTGGTTGGGTAGGAAGGCCACAGTTACATTGCACAAGTGTTGCCAAAGCCACCAGGTAAGTAACAATCTTTTAAAAGCACTTCTTTAAGAAATCTTGTAAGCAAACAAAATTAATCTTGCTCTCCCAATAACACCACACCAGGGATTACCTTGGGGTATTTGAGTCGGAGGAGGACCCTCCACTAGAACTCAGTCAATCACAGTCAGACAGTGGGAGTGCTAGGGAGTTGTCTTTACACCTATGCAAGGCCTGTGGGGCGAGTGCAGCATGAATACTGGTAGGTACAATCGCACCCAGTACTCTGATTTTCTTAGTGACCACGGCATGCAGAATTGCCAGGGACACCTATTTCAGTCATTGGTTCAGCCAGTGGGGTGGACCAGTCTAGCTATACAGCTTTTCTGATCTCTGGTTCTGGGACGGCTCTGACGAACTTGCAGCTGGACAAGCCAGACAGTTCAGGAAAACGACTCCTCCCAGAAACAAAGAAAGTGGACCACCAGGACCCAGCAGACAAAGCATGCCGTAAAGAAACCCTGGTTAGGTGTCGGCAGTCAAGACTCATTGCAGAGGCAAAAAACAAGTTCTTATGAGATCCCTCTTCACAGTTGAGAGCAGCAGCAATGATCATGGGCCACAAGTCGAAGATTTGCAGAGTCCCAAACTTCATCTCAAGATGGCAACCATTTATTTACTTAATTGTATTGGGCTTGTATAGGGCGCTTATACAGCTAGAATAGTGTTTCAAAGCGCCTTAAGGCAAAAGGAACAAGGGAGAAAAACATGACAATGGATGAAAATGAAAAAACAGACAACAGCAGTCCTACTAGTCCTTGTGACATTCACTGTGTGCAAGTGCAAAGGGGGAGGGCGTAAGTGCCAATGTGCCCATTACAGTAGCAACAGGTAAGTGCGAGGCAGTGACCACCTGGCAAGAGGGAGGTCAGCCGCCAATCCAATAAGTGCAGACCTAAGGAACACCACAGGCCATTAAGGGCCTGAAGGCAAGTGCAGGGGGGGGTGGATGCTGAAGCTGATTGGGCAGAAGGGCAGGACCCAATTGGAATCTTAAGGGCCTAGGCCGCCAATCTTTGTGAGTGGGGGGCGGGGGGAGGATTAGCATGGGAGGGAGAAAGGGAAGGAAGGGAGAAGATAAAAGGGAAGTCTTGAGATGTTTGCAGAGCTTGAGGGGAGAGAGGGAGAGAGAGAGAGAGAGAGAGAGAGAGAGAGAGAGAGAGAGAGAGAGAGAGAGAGAGAGAGGGAGAGAGAGGGAGAGAAGAAAAAAAAAAAAAAAGACAGCCAGCCAGGGGAATGACCACCAGCTCTCTGCTTGGAGAAGCGTTTGACCAGCAGAGAGTTGGAGCCGGAGGATTGGAGAGATCTGGAAGGAGACTATTTAGTGAGAGCGAGTTGCAGATAGCGTGGTCCCTGGCCCCAGCCAGCCTTATGGATGATGGAGAGGGATTTAACTGTGATCCTTGCAGCAACCGGGAGCATGTGGAGAGGGTTTAGGCTGGAGGGAGAGATACGGTCCCTGGGCTTGAGGCCAAGGATAAGTCTTGCAGCCCTATTCCGGATTAGTTGGAGAGGGCAGAGAGAAGAGGAAGGTAGATTAAGGAAGAGGCTGTTGCAGTAGTCTAGCCTGGAGAGAACCAGAGCAGAGACCTAGCTGGTACATAGTAAGCCACTAGGATGGTCCAAAGTAAATTTTGAAGTCCACCAACAGCAGGGCACTGATGCAGGACACATGACCAGTTGTTCCCACCAGTCCAAGTGAGGAAGACCCTGTTGAGGGTCTTCGCTGGTCGCAGGAGAGTCAGCAGCATGCACCAGTGGATGGCTCAGGCAATGGAGCTTTGCTTCTGCGACATCCCTCCGAATTTCTTCAGCAAGCTTCTTATCTTTGGAGTCTTGATTTCAGTGTGCCACCTCCATTGTGTCCGCAGGGCTTCTCCTGTCGAAAATCCAGGCTGGATGTTAACCCAGCCCACCATTAGAACTAATGTACACTAGTCAAACAGTTAAGGGCTGTCCATTCAGGGACAGCAACATACTCCACATCTGTCCTGCAAGAGAGATTTCCTGGGAAGTATAATTATTGGGGACAGACCGTCCGAAGCCCACTCTGTGCCAGTTCAGTCGCACAAAGGCATTTGCCCGAGATTCTAGGCTGCACCTCTCCAAATTGCATGTCCTTTATGGTGGGTCGAAAGGAGGAGTCCGACTTTTTAAGGACATTCTAATTCATTTTTATTCAAATTATGAGAAAAAGGCCTATCTTTCCTTATTTCTAGAGGAAGTTCCCTACCTGTCTAAAGGAACTAAAGGTGCGTGTCAGTCGTCAGGAAGTCCCAAAGAAGGAAAATACCTCAGTCCGAATGGAATTCTCCCTGACCCTACCACTAATATAACTAACTTAAACAAGTCCAGGAGATTGGCATGATCCGCCATATCTTCTGACAGCCTCTTTGTATCAATGGGCCCCCGTAACACTGATTCTGCCATCTGATATCCCGGTGTCACCGGAAATGGTAAATCCCCATTTCCATGGAGTCCTATAGTCTTATAGGACTCCATGGGAATGGAGTCACTGAAGCACCGGCACCGTTGCTTCAGTGAAAAAAATGCTGGTGGGGGCCTGATTTCCCGGCAGGTCAGGTCTGCCGGGTGATCCTTGCGCCTACCGGCATTCTCGTGCTATGGCGTTCCAGAAAAGGTGTCTGTACTTTGCTACCAGCACCCTTATTTCTCGACTGCCGTACCTGGAATTATGGCCAATGTCTCTCTTAATTTGGCTGCTTTTCTAGCACGATCTTCTTTATTAGTCTCTCGTTATCTCTTGGATTAACTCTTGTATCTCTTCTACCATAGTTTTTGTTTTTGTAATCTCTTTAGTGATGCGTATGTGACAACATTCCTCTTGATACTTTCTCACCTTCTTGGTGGAGGTTTTAGACCTCATCTATTGATCTAGGCTTTCCCACCTTGGATGTGGTTTCTTCCCACTTGGTATTTTCCCTCTCCTGGGTTCTCTCTTTGTAACTATACTGTTTACTTAACAGTCTTGTCTGTCCTTTTTTATTACAATATTTAATGCCACAGTTTCTCCCCTTTTCATTTTGATGCTCATATAGTAATTTCCCTCCTTTATCAGGTATTTGTTCAGAGTCTTCATAGACTTCCCACACAGCGTTATTCAATCTCCTCATCAGCTTTACACAGTTCCAATTACACAGGTAAGTAACCCATTGTGAGTACTGGGACGAGTTTCCCTTCTAAAACTGAAACTTACCTCTGCACCTGTATCCCCTCGAACCCTATCACAGCAACCAAAGGCGCCCTTAACCGGAGTCATTAACTATCTGGTTAGAGTTCGAGGAGCTTGTTTGCATACTTCTTTCATTTCCCATTAAGTCCAGTTACACATAATAGGACGCAAAGTCCTCCCTTGCAGCCACCCTTGCCTTACTTTTGGTGGTGGAACCTGGGCAAGGACTCTCGTGTGGTTTTCCCAAGGCACCAAGGATAGGTGACTACCTTCTTCCTTCAAGAAAAATATGTAACTACCATCTTCCAAGTTCTGTCACTATAATCACACTGTACTATAGTATTGAGCCCGTAAACCCTAAGAACCTCGGTGAAACTCCCTACAATCATCCAAAACTGATTACTGGTCTGATGCCATTAATGGACAGGTGTCTCTAGGACATGGTTGGACCAAAGGTTTTATAGTGTTTTGGTGTATGAATATGAGGCTTGTGATGTAATCAAACCTCTTTTCCCCCCACTTTAGCCTTTGTTTCAGTATATTCTGTTTAATCTGTTTGAAATGTAAAGTGTAGCTTGAGTCCCATTTGCACACAATGTTGGATTATGTGTGCGTGTAATTTATCTTTTTCATCTGCCTTATAGTTTGCTGAACTTAATACACCTATGTTTCTAATAATTAATAAAGATATTGTTAGTACATATCTGTGTGGACAATGTATTGCATAGGAACCATTGTGTAGGCCATCTGTACCTTATACCAGTCCCTTCACCTTCTTCGTGTAAGCCTTACTGCTTGCTTAACCTTGCCAGCAAGACGTTTTGTCTAACTATTGGTGGATGCCCTTCAGATCCACTGAGGTTAGTCTCTCAGAACCATATGGCAATAGTGGTTCTAAATACCCTTCTGACATTAAGGATAACACCTCTAATGATAACCAGACCAGTCATATTACCTCAATGTATAATAAATATCAGATGTATGTATAGCACTCTATGCTGGATTGTGCCTGCTTCTAAGTGCTCTATTAATAGCTGTGATTTCCAAATTCATGTTTACTCAATTTATCAACCTCAGTCGGTTAAAGGGCCAAGTCTGCCCTGGCAGGATTCAATTTTGTGAATTACAACCGGGTCCTGTATCAAGGGCAAATGCTTACCTCGTTCAGATGCTACCTGGACTTTGTGCTATTTAGTCACTGGAATTCTATCCAGACTTAGTGTTCCCCTTTTAGTTTCCAAAATTAGAAAAGTTCCAAGTTGAACAGAATAAAGTCATACAGTTCCCAGTAGAAGGATACGATATCTGATTATTTCATTGATGCTGCGCAATTGTGGCATCCTTTGGACCACACATTTTCCATGGTGGTGATTAACGGTTTGCAAACAACTATATTTAAACAGTTTTCCCCATATGCAAAGTGATGCTCATATTTATAGACTGCCTCTTCCGTCCTCTGCCCCAACACACAGGACAGATCCTGAGTGACTATGTGTTATGGTTACCCATTCTGTTAGATTTTCCAGTTCGCTGGGTACAATTTGGTCAGTTGGCACAGTGAAGCTGCAACTGTCCGTTTGATGGATATTTTGAGATTGTGTGTCACCTTAGTATATAGGAACAGTGGTCAACATGCCATACTGTGTATGCTCCTTGGTATTTGGAGGTATAATTATGGCAATAATACTTGGTCTCAAGCACTACTGGCTAGTATTAAACCTGCCAGCTTGTTAAAGGTGTGTTTTTTTTTTTTAAGAGAAAGCTATAGGTGCAGCAGTAGAGGCGTGTGCAGGTTGCTTGCAATGGTAGCTTGTACTGGTAGATGCACCTTGTTTTTGGAGGAACCTCATTAGTTGCAGTACCGGAGGGTAATTAGTCTGCCTAGTAGAAACAGCTTGTTTGTGCAATCCTGTTGTGCCACCTTTGCTGTCTTTAAGTACGCTCTTGATTTAGACTTCTTTGCTTATTTCAGCATGACGTTTGTTACTTGCTTGTGGTGCCATGTATAGTTTTCTGCCTGTGCGAAATGTTACTTTGCTAACACATTGCTAGGACATTTCTGCCTCTTGTGGGGTGGGAAGGGCAATTGGAGCAACACCACTGCTTCTCTTTTTCTGTACTAACGCTGACTGTTGCCCTCTCTATTGCTGCTTTTCCTGTCTTCTTTCTTTCTGCTGCTTGTCTCAGCCGTGACCCAGCTGCCCCCGAGGTGCCCTCTGAGGAACCTGCTGCTACTGTGCATGATGCTGATGAATTGATCTACAAGTAAGCAATCTTGGAGCCATGCAGAGTTGTGCCCCCAAGGGGCTGTGTTGGGGGACATGTGCCACTTTTAAGGATCACAAATCTTGGAAGGGGGAGTAGCTATTTTCCATTTTCATATGTTTGTGATCCTTGGGCAATAACGGAAGTTGCGATCCTGAGTGCATCTACTCAAACTTGCCAGCTATTGTACAAAACAAATATTCAAATCCATGTAAACGTGTTTTTAAATGTATGCAACTTTGTATTTGAGGCTGCGTTTAGTTTGTTTTTATGGATGCCTGTATGCAAGATCTCTTAAAGGGTTATACATTTTCTTTTATTTGCTGCTGCTTCACTGAGAGAGAGCCACACTCGTCTAGAAACACTTGCAAATGGTGTCTTACAACTTTGTTATGGCATAAGCATTCAGTGGAGAACATAAAACCCGACCTATAGCAGTATAATTACGAAGTCATTTGATAACCGCAATCCAACATCAGTTATAGCTTTTGAGCAATTGACCGATTGCAGCACTATTCTTGTTTGAAACTACAATTTTTGTTTAAATTAATATATATGGTTTACAAACTAGCCTTTATATTCCATACACGTTAAAATAGAACCATCACAAAATACAATACACAATATTTAATTCCTTATTCTAATATTTAAATACTTGTATAGTTATAATCAATTCATCCTAGTTAAAGTAAGCATTTATTTTCACCCAAAAACACATACATATGTATAAATCTAATTATCATAGCTCTGATTACCATTAAGACTACAACACTATAGTCTATTTGAATTCACATCCTGCACATCACAAACAAATGTCCTTAATAAGCTTGTCTGTTCTTACACAGTCCATTATTCGATTTTTAATAGTTTCCTGTACTGCTATTTTCTTACATAGATTTTTGCCCTTGGAATACCTCCTGAAGACCCCAAACTTCAAGTAAACACACAAGGTTAAATCAAGAGCATGAACGCAGTTCTAGATTTCCTATCCAGCAAGATTTTGAACTACAATCTGTAAACTAACACCTTGATTCATTGATGAAAATCTCAATCTTAAATCAATGGAAAAAACCACTGTATTGCAGAACTATATACCTTTCTTCAAATCTTCATATGTAATTTGATGTCTTCAGACATGGTCTTAGCAGTACTCTGTGGAAACACCACATACGCTTTGAAGCTGTTAGGCAAGAGTGTGTACAGTATCATTTGGAAGACTACAGCAACATTGACCTCCCGGCAATAGGAGCCCAACCTTTGGTATAAGTCTTTACTACACAGGTTGGTAGTTTGGCTGAGCAGCCGGGTTTATCGCAAGAGGGGTCAATGTGAGCAGTAGGGTTGTAACACAGAGTTTCACAGTGACAGTTACTCAAATAAACACACTCAAGGTTTCTTGATTAAGCAATTATTAATTTATTTAAGTCAGCTATTTAAACCTTCTTCAGAAGGGAGCAAGATATGTGTTAGGCAAAGTTTGTATGCAGTACCCTCTGGGACCACTACACACAACTCTGACTACAGGTATAGGCAACCCAGCCTTTGGTATAAGCTTGTATTACACAGTTTTGGTAGCGTGTTGAGCAGCCATGCTTATCTCAAGAGGGGTAAATGTGAGCTGTAGTGGAGTTACACAAAGATTCACAGTTACAGGTATTCAAATAAACTCTTACACTCAAGGTTTCTTTCATAAACAGTTATTAATTAATTTATCAGTCAGTTATAAAGCCTTCTTCAGAAGGGAGCAATAGAATAGTAGCACACAAATATACTTCTTAAATCAGTAAAGACCCTTTTGGGATGGCCCACAGACACAACTTATACCCACAGGTGACTTCAGTAACTAGGGTGATGGGGACGTTAATATCTTACTGTTGGCATTTAGAATACTCTTAAAATTTGGTAAAAGGCAAAGGTTATTTAGAACAAGAGACCACATATATTCTTAAGCAGGCAAATACTTTTAGATTTTCCTGGAAGAGTCCTTCAGTTCAATAGCCTAGCCAAAGTCAATGGGCAAAAGTCTTGTATATGATGAAGCACTTAAATGGAAAAGTCTTTGCACAAGTTCTTAGGAGTCTTTGATGCAAAGAAGAATCAAATGTAGTGCCAAGAGCTGATTAAACTTGTGAGTTGCAGAAGTGGCAAGCACTCTACAGTAAGTTCCTCAGACTTTTTACAGTACCTTTAAAGATGAAGAAAAGATGCAGCAGATGACTTCTGTTCCTGTGCAGCCCTGCAGGTCTCACTGTTCCTGGGCCTCAGTCGTGGGGACAAGAGGGTGGACGCAGGGGGACTTCTGCAATGCACTGGGACGGTCAAATCCCGCAACCGGCAAACTTCACTTTCAGTGGGTATGCAGTGTTTCAGCTCCTCACGTTACCGCAAATAGCAACACAGCGGTTCCTGGGAGTCGAGATGGGCTTTCCTTGCTTCTGGGCTCCTGCACTCTGTTGAGGGGCTCAGGCTTGGTCAGTCCTGCTTCTTGGGAGTCCGGAGGATCTTCCAAAAGCTCTAGGCCAGCTTAAAAGCAACACACACAATCTGGTGTTCCTCTCCCTGGCTATACGGTTTCCAGGAGCAATTCTATGGAATTTAAACTAGCTCCGAGATGGATGTCCAGGTGGCTTACTTTGGAGTTAATTGATCCCACCAACTTAAGGGGAAAAGCCGTCCGTCCAGGGGGTTCTCTGTCGATGCGCACTTGGCGTTTCAGCACTGCAGCAGAGCTTCACCGGGCAAACCAATGGTCCAGGAGTTGCAGCAGGCGTCTCTTCCAAGTTCTTCTTCGGTTCCTTCGGTCGACTCTGCCTTTCAAGCCAAAAGTCTTGCCTTTTATTCAGTTCTCTCACATTAATTCCAGCCTAGCTGTCAATCACCCAGCAGAGTTTCTGTCCTTGCCGGACAGTCAGCTGGCCAATCAGCACAGTGTGCATTTGGGTCTCCTAAGAGACTAAGCACAGGGAGTTTCGGGAACCTCCCTCACTTCCTGCATACCCCAGACACTCTGGAGCCATAAGTGGGTTTCACTCGTGAATCATGCCAAAGACAAAATGAACAGAGACCAAACCTGGTTTGGTGCGCAGAGTAAATCTCAAGAAGGACCTTTCCACAAAGAAATGGTGAAAAAAAGACGACCGGGAGCCATTTTGACAAAGATGGCGCCCGTGGTTGCTTTACAGAAGCTGTGAACACAGCCCGCGGTAAATGCACACCATGGTAGTTCAAACAAAACCACTGCCACCAGCCATTTAATGAGAAAAGGGTAACAAACATTTTTACATGAGAAGCTCAACAAAGGGGATATTAGGTAACCCCTCCAGCACTTTATTACTCAGTACTCCATAACTGCCTTAACAACAAGGCACCTATATATCTGACTGAGAGATTCACCAAACATACATCAGAATGTCCTATTAGTAAAGCATACTCTAATAGCGTTAGAATACACAACTTTAAACTAAAAAATACAGGTGGATCCAGTTTCCCAGTCATGGCCGCTCCTCTAGGGAACTCCATACCGGATTCCCTAAGAGCATTACCATCCCTCCCTGCCTTCAAGACTAAGGTCAAACAATGGCTGCATGCCAACGACCATTGATGCTATCACCCTGATTTATATGTATATATGTATATACGTTCACCTTTGTACGCCTCCTGCAGTTAATTATGCCTGTAATTTGCTCTCTGTATATATCTTGTATTACTGTATTTCTGTTCCTTTTGTACATGTAATCAAATACTATGTACTTGGAACTAACTAAGCCTTTGTAAGTGCCCAGATGCCTGACTGCCCGGTGCGCTCTACATATAAATAAATAAACAATACAATAGTAAGATAGAGATAGTGTGTGCTGGGTCTAGAAAGTTATAATGTTAAGTAAAGTCAATTTCACTTTACTGCTCTGTGAAACAGTAGTTTCTCCCAGAGAAGGTATTTAAACCTTTAGGAAATCTGCAGACTTCCCAGTGTCACCGCACTGAAGGTGCTCTGTGACACAATGTAAAAGATGATGTCTATGGAGTTTGTCCGACTCCACAACCAAAACAGGTAAAATGCACATTAAAATGCATGATAGAGTGGGAATAAAGGGTCTCACTCTCTCCAGGTTAAAAAAATCAAGTCCTCAAAATCCAGCAAAGTTGCTGGGGGTCTCTAAGGTGGCGGGAATTGGCCCATTTCTGAGAATTCTCCCTAACAATATGCAACACTTATAATACACTTCAAAATGCACTTTAGTTTCATTAAATCAGATGATACCCATTGGGTATGGCACACAGACACTCCCTACACCCTCAGGTGGCTTAAATAGCTAGGACACTGAGGACATTGATTCATCACTGGTACATTTAGAGCACAACTGAGTTTGGGTTTAAAGGGTTAGATAGGGGAATAAAGCAAAGGTTAACAAAGCATTCATAAACTGGTAAGTACTTTTAAAACCCTCCAATGCAAAGTAAATTAACCCTTTCCTGGTGGAAAGGCAAAAGCACAAAGTCAGAGTTAGAAGTGTCTCTCAGGGAGCCAGGACAGTCCATGTTAGTTGAGCAAAGTCTAGGGGAGCTGAAGATCTTCTTTGTAGGTAAGTAAAAGTCTTATACAATGTTTTTAGAAAAGTTTGTAGAAATAAGATTCACTTGCAGGGCCACAAGCTGTGAGGCCTGTGAGGGGCAAAGCTCTGTGGCAACTCTGCAATGGCAACCAAGACAAGTCTCAACTGAGAGCAAGTAAGCTCACAGTACCCAGGGTTAGAAGAAATGGTTCCAGCTGGCTTCTGTTCCTGTGTGGCTCTGCAGATCCTGTTGTTCCTGTGCCTCAGTCATGGGGACAAGAGCGGAGGCCTTCTGGGGGGACTCCTGCAACACAGTGGGAAGGTCGTAGGGAGCAATGGACAAACTTCAATTCAGCGGCACTTCACGGTTTCAGCTCCTCAAATCTGACAGCAAATAGCACCACTGCGGTTCTCGGATACCACTTCAGACTTTCCTTGCATCTGGGGTCCAGCACTCTGGGGCTCAAATGGGAATGGAGAAGAATATTTTCCGGCGTCAGCAAATGGGCAACTACCGGGTCCAGCAAGGCCATAATGACCAGGTAATTGAGCATTCGCGGGCACCGGAAAAAAAAGGATACCGGCGGCAGCCGTGCCGGTTTCACCAGCACGGCTACCGCCAGTATCATAATGAAGCCCATTATCTTTTTTTTAGTTGTCTTGTCGCTTGCCTATAACTAAAACTTGTGTCTGCCCAAAAGTGAAAAGGATCATTCAAAAGAAGGGGTATAGTTATACTGTGGCAAAGCAGCTGATAGACAGTTGTTTCAGGGTAACTTGTCGACTTCCAATAGAGAAAGTAGAAAAAAGAAACAAGTGCCTTAAGTCCGTTTAAATTAAAGAAAGATGTATTTATTATTTCTCAATAATTTGTAATTTTGTTTCTTCATAAACCAAGATGGATTATGTGTCATAATTACTTGCGTTGTTACACTCTTCAAAATCCAATAATGCGTATATTTATTCTTGAATTATATATTCTTCTCTTGACTCTTATGGTCACCACATGTACATTTGTGCTTAAATATTTTCCTCTTGATTTATCTGGTCACCTCTACACACGTGTTTCACTACCCTCTGGTGGATCTTCACGACGATATATAGAATTTTTTATAGCAACATGTTTTCTGAAGAGAATGAAGTCACCTTCTCGAAGCAATTCTCCCCCTACACCCCAGTAGGGGGTTGGGGATGCGGCTTGGCAATCTTTTTTAAGAGATGACTTAATTCTCTTTATTTTTGTCAGATCATGCCATATCTATTGCTGTGGACATCGCGGACATGGGATTCCGCCAGATGGGTAGCAGTGCAGTGTTATGCCGTCAAGGTTGGCTCAAAGCCACCAATTTCGTCCGGAAGTCCAGTCGAAGGTTGTCGATATCCAACCCGTCCCTCTTCAACACCCTGTTAGAGGGTAGTGGGGGGAGGTGGCATGCAATTTTGTCACACAGTGGAAATCCATCACTCTCGGTGAATGGTTGCCATCTATCGTTTAACAGGGAGATAGCCATTCCCCTCCATTGCTCCCATTCCAAAGGTGGAAAACCACCTATCCCTGCTGCTACAAGTGGTACGGCCCCGCCTACAAAAAGGGACAATCGAGGTTGTACCGGCACACCAGCTGGGCACAGGAGTATACTCCAGAGGTTGGAGACCCATAATAGACCTCAGAAGACTCAACAAATGCCTCAAGTCTCAGATGTTTCACATGGTAACTCTGCAACACATTCTGGAGCTGAGGGTAAGGGGATTTCCTCTCCTCTCTAGACCTAGAGGGTGAGTGCTTCCTTATCTTCATTCATCAGTGGCACGGGCTTTTCCTCAGATTCAAGGTCACAGGAAAACACTACCAAATAAAGGCACTGCCCTTTGGGCTAAAATTAGCAGAATGGGTGTTCTCCAAATGCCTAGCTCTAGTAGCGGCCCACCTTCTGCATTCAGGTATTCACGTTTACACATCTTTACTGGTTGGTTTGCGCCCCATCGCTTCCATTAGTGATGCAACACACCAAGGATACAATCCTGTCTAACATCACTGGGGTTCTTGGCCCTGCTTAAATCCTGGTCAGAACTCGCTGTTCATGGGCCCAAGCTCAACGCTCTCGTGTGTTTCCAAGCTTTAACAGGAGAGGATGAATACTATCCTGAACAGAGTCCAGCTTTTGTCACGCCTACAGATTGCTTCAGTCTGCTCTCTCAAATCCCTCCTGGAAATTCTATCTTCATTCATTCCATTGATCCCGCACTGCAGTCTCCAAATAAGACCACTTCAGAAGTTCCTGGATCCTGTTGACCACAAATATCAGCGCCCTCGGAGGACAAGCTTGACCTCATGCCCTCCTTTTGAACCGGCCTCCTGTGGTGGTGGTGGTGGCGGCGTCGTCTCAATCGGGGAGCCCGCTTTCCCCTTCTGGCACATCAAGTTAAGTTGCAGTGACCACCAATGCCTCCCTGAAGAGGTTGGGAGCTCACAGAGGAGAATTCAACACCAGAGGACTGTGGTTGCCTGAAGAAAAATCCCTGCACATCAATGTTCTGGAGCTGAGGGTGATTTTCTGGCCCTAAAGTCATTTAATCCCAAGACGCAGCTCGGAACAGCGACTGTTGCATCACGGTAGCCCAAAGAGGAGTTGGTCTGTCCCCCAGGTGGTCCAGGGACACTTCCAAAGTTCCATGTGTGGATCCGTGAGCTGGGTCCGAAGCACCAGTGAGGGTCACGTAGAGGAGCAATGCTTCACTGGACCAATCGCTGGAGTCAATACTGGTCAGCTGCAGGGGTCATCCTTGGGTTGTTGGCTGCTGCTCTTCGTAGAAGTCTCGATTCCAACATAGCGGCAGGAGCCCTTCCATTATCCAAGATTCAGGCTGGGACCAAGCCCAGTAATGGTAAGGATCTACAACATTGGTTATCCAATCCTGGACAACTACTGGTCATCACATCCATGCAGCAACAGACTTTTGGGCTCCAGAGGATGTGGACTGGGACCAGACAGCAGCTTTCACTGGGAAAGGGTTTACCATATATGGCATTTCCTGACCGGAGAAGGCAGGGAGAAGGTCAAAGGATAAGATGGCCAAAGATCAAGTAACCACCTTGTGGCACAGCCATTGTAGGGTGCTACCCATCTTTAGTGGCAATTTGCGCTAAATGCAAAAATGCACAAGAAAAAACACAAAATGGTAAAATTCACACAGCTACCACTAGCTTGTGTTGAGCACATCGTGAAAGTAACCAAAAAGCCATCTGGTAAAAAGGTTTTAAGTATGCACAATATCCTAACTGCACTTCACTGTAAGGTGATGTGTTCAATTGTAAATATAAAATAATTCCAAAAGAGAGACACACACTCAGCACTGACAGTTTTAGGGACTAGTCAATTTCCTCATAAGAATGAGCAAAGAGGCAATGGAAGTCCAGCAGAAGCTTTACTGACCTCCAAATATTAGGACAGCGTTAAATAATAAGCAAAAAGAACAAAAGCTCAAGGGGGTATATGCAATGTTTTATGCCCTTGTTGGGAGGTGGGGGGGAAGAGTCGTTGAAGACATCATAATTTTCAAAGATTCTTGGTTTGTTCAGTTCTTCCCAGCATTATTTAGCAATTTAAGGATTTGTAAAGGCAGGCTTTGCTTACTTTCCCAGCCCATGGTCACAAGCAAACTTCAACTAAGCCCTCAAGCAGTTTCGTAATCCTGTTGATGGTAAATTGTTGCCTCACCGTTGACTGTACTTCACAAGTTCCGTATTTATTTACTTCCAGTTTAGCACAAACATGACAGTGCACCAGAGTACAGTATACTTATAGAAAAACACACAAAAGATCTCTTAATAAAAGATGACAACTGGAATTTGCGAAGTTGAAACCAAGGATCTCCCAACTATGTCGATCCCTACTCCCTCCAAAAAAATGACCAGTTTATCTGCCAAAGAACTCTTCACTATTCAGGACAGGAGCGATCCAATCCAACTTTTTGACTGCAGAGAACAACCAAACTGCATCATGTACCACAGTCCTCAGAGGTGCAAGGTGGCAAGTTGAAGCCCAACCAAAGCAGAATTTACCCAATCATTCTGAGACAAAACTAAAGCTGGAAATTAAAGGTGTAAATGAGCAGCAGATAGAAAAGGCCTAGCAGATTTGAAAGAAAATAAATGGTAATAGTCATCCTTCATCAAAGAATGGACATGTGGAATAAGAGAAAAACAAGGATCTACAATCTTCGCAGAGCAAACCAGACTGAACACCTGACACACAAACATCAGATAACAAAGACAAAATAGTAACATGAGGATTAGAGTAAGAGAACCAAACAAATTACATTTTGGAGGTATTGAGTTTTAAGAAAATTAGGCCATCCAAGACTCTAGATTTTAATCTACCATCCCTTCTCACCAAAAATCATCTTTATAATAAATGACTGTTATGCAGTGTGCATCAGTACAGGAGTTAGCTTGTTTCTCCATTCAATGTACTGTGGCAGTTTGTTTTTGCTTTTGACTATTGACATCTCTTAAGCTACATTTCTCAAGCAACTTTGGAGTCTGTAATTATTAGGTAATGAGGGGAGAAGGGAAGGCAAACGTTGTGCCACACCAGCTGATCTGTCGCGGTTCCTTGAATTGTGTATCTCAACTCACACCACCCACAGCATTGTCCTGGACCGGACCCGCACTGGGGAGAAGAGAAAAGAAAGGCTCCCTCAGTGATAACTGTCTCCAATACTTCAGGGTAGTAACATTCCTAAGTGTCTCCATGTGACTGAGTTTTCAGGCTTGAGGGCAGGCAGCCCTCCTCCACACCTTTCGAGCTTCCACTGTGCACAGCACACTCTAAAACATAGCCAAGTCTACATGCTCCCAGCCCCCTATATCTGAAATCAGGGATTGAAAGAACAAATGCGATGCCAGGCCTCTGAAGCCATCCCGCCAAGCCCAGCTATGAAAAAATCTGATGGGAGCGGCTCAGTTGAAACGCTGCTAGCCGGGAGTGACAGAAGTGGGGTTGGGGAGGCAGGCAGCTTCAGGCTCCAGCATAGCGATATCCCAGAGCATGCTATGCCCACTGTTCAGGCACATCTCAGTGAGTAAAACGCACTTTATTTTTTACTGAAGATGCAGATGGCTGTCACTCCACAGAGGATTCCTTCGGCACCACTTATTCAGGGATGCACCTCACAAGCGATGGGTTTGCAGAGGATGAATGCATGGTTGTTCCCTTTGCAGGCATTTACTGAAAGAGGCAAAGTCTGGTGAAATGCTCTGCTTGGGTAATATTGACCTATTTACAAAAGGTTTGGGGATTAAACCTCTAGAGCTTTTCAATCAAGCAACCATCTTAGTCCACAACACCGCTTTGGTAAGGGTACTAGTGAAGATATCTGCTAGTACATTGGGGTCGGAGGACTTGAGGAGTTCAGTACTGAGTCAAGTGAGGTGTGGGGCGATGGATTGTTTGGATATCTTCTGTGCGCTCTATGACCAGCCTTGCGTCTGTTTCAGTTGGGGGAAGGTGACGCTGATGGCATGGTGTCTGTCCATGTGCATGGGACGTTAGCTGTGACGGATATATGATTGTTTAGGTCGGCTGTCCAGTCTAGAGTTCTACCTTTAGTGTTCATGGGGCAACAACGCAATGTTTGAAGCCTAAATCTGATAGGGCATTGGCCACTGTCAAGGCAGCCGCTTCTGCAGTGCCGTTGAGGCTAAAGATCAGGTCCCCCAGGAGTAAGATTCTGGATGAAGGTTTGATGGTCTCACCTATCATGTGCAAGAGGTCAGCCTCGAAGAAAGGGTGTGGGCCTGGGGGTCTATAGATAATATGAATGGTAGTACAGTCTGAGTGAGAGGAGGAAAGCTTCAAAGAAATGAGTTCACAGTTCCCATCTATAGGCCTATTGATAGGTCTGTTATGGAGGGAGTTTCTGGAAATGAGTGCTACCCCACCACTCCTCACATCTAATCTGTCACATCTCAGTATGGTAAAGCCATCAGGAAGAGCTAGTGCTCGGGCTGGGCCAGAGGCTTGCTTGAGCCAGGTTTCTTTGATGGCTAATAGGTCTAGATTTTGCAATGTGATGAGGTTGTTGATGTCAAGTGCGTCGGCCGTAAGCGATCTGGCATTGATGAGGGCTCCTTTGAAAGGGGTCATAAAGGGTGTGCTGAGAGGAATTGGGTCAGGGCTGAGTAATTGCAATTGCCACGCAGAGGTCCTGATTGGTAGGGTGGTCTTGGTGTTCCACAAAATGTTACATGTGTAGGATGTGCCGAGGTTATAAACGCAGAGAGAGCTGTTTGTGGCAGTGGATGGCAACCTTCTTTTCCCTTGAGTGCGATTGCTGCCTCTAGGTAGGGTTGCACAAGGATCCTTTATCTTCGAGGAAGTCGGGTAGTTTGGGTGAGATCTCATGCCCATGTGATGGTTCCTTCTGTGTAGACTACCTGGAAGTTGGAGGGGCAATCTTTGGCTGATCTGTAAGATAGCCTGCTGTTCCGGACTGTATTAGAGGTGGGGGTGGCTCCTTCAAAGCGGTGCGAGGACAATGGTGACGGAGGGACCGTACAGGTTGTATTAAATGTGGCTAAGGTTGGTTAGGACGTAGGTACCGATGTGCAACTTGAATCGGAGCTGGCGATAGTCTTGCTGAGGGGGTTGTGGGCAGCGGCTACAGAATTATTTGTGGCCATGGCTGCTGATGTGCTATTATTGTGAATCCCTGCATGGGACGGGTTTGCATCTTCGACTGGAGGCTTCGGTGTGTTGCTTAACTGGAGGATATGGTGTTGGGAGGCAATGTGTCGGGGGTGAGTCGGGGGTGCCCCAAGGGCCGGTTCGCGGTCAGGATAAAGCTGGAGGTGCGTGAACGCGGCTCAGCCGTCTTGCGGGGTGTAGGCGCTACTAAGGCTGTGAGCGAGGCAACATTGGTGTTGCCTTCATGGCAGTCTAGTTGCTAAGTGTTAGCAGTGGAGGTTCCCTAGTGCTTGATGGTCTCCCAAAACAGGAGGGGAGGAAGGGGGTAGGGCAGGGAAATGGATAGTGGCGTGGGCAGAAAAGGCACGCAAGGCCCCCCTGAACTGCAACATAAGAGCCAGCGGTACGTGTGGGTCTGACCTTTTGCATATTACTGCTCGGGGCTGGCTGGGTCTATCCAGGTCCATGGCCATTGCGGCGAGCAGCGGAGAGCTGCAGAAAGGGACGCAGGGCTTGAGAATACAGTCTTTAGGATTGGCCGGCTCTGCCATCTGGCTCCTGTCGGTGTGGGCATTTTGTAGAGCGTCTGGCCAATCTGGTTGCTGCAATGCGGCTGGTGGCTTGTAATTGCGATCAGTAGCCCGTGGAGCGACCACCTTAGCGTGGAAGTGTTTGTCTATGCTGCAGCCTGGGTGCTCATGCTCCAGCATGTCCTGAGGGGATTTCTGTGCTGATCTTGCTCGCTGCAGAGATTCAGTGCACTGATATGGTTTCTTACTTGTCTGTGTTCTCGGGAGGACGGTAAGCAGTCCATTCTGAGCAAATCCTTTTCCACATTCAGATCACTCGAGGTTTGTCATCTGTATGTGTCCTCTGGTGGGTAGTAAGAGATTCTTTCCGACCAAACCCTTTCCCACATCCAGTGCTCTTGTGCGGTTTCTCACCTGTATGTGTCCTCGGGCGGCAGTTAAGTGTGTCATGCAAATGGAAGCTATTCCCAAATTCAGAGCACAGATAAGGTTTTTCACCTATGTTCTTACATGTGCAATAAGTAGATAGCACCTTTTTCCACATTTTCATTCGTAAGGGTTGGTGCATGTTTATTCTGTGAGGTGCTTAATAAGAGGACTCTTTGTATTGAAGCGTATTTTTCTTGTTACTGAAGCTTTTAAAATACTCAAAGCATGGATATTTGTCAGTTCACAGTTAGAGGTGTTTAAACAATAATTTACACATACAACCCTTAAATTCGATGTGTATATAAACTAGCACTTTCATGTGCTCTTTCATGACTAATAGCCAAAAAGGCTTTTCTTATTGCATATCAAAAACTGTTGCTATCATTAGTCTCTAATGCTAGATATGTATTGTAGCTTTGTGTTGCTGGATGCAACAGTAAATGTTTTGAATAGATGAAACCCATCATGTATCTAATAGGCTTCTCAATCTAAGTTCCTGTATCATTTGAAAGGGTTACTGGACCACAAATGTGTATTTTAAGAGGTTAGGAAACTCCACGGTGTATCATTGAAGCTTTGCACTTCATTAGTCCAGAGAATTGAACAGTGTTGTTGCATTTGTGGGTCATCAATCACCAGGTTTGACAAAGCACTGGACCTTCGGTATCAGTCATGCTGCAACTCTGCAGGGGAATCTTCACGATGAAGCGAGGAGCAGAAAAGATAGGTGGAGAGTGGATTTCTTTTTTAACCTGCACTTCTTACATTTGTCGAATACGACGACATCCAAAGTATTCAGTTCTTTCGTAGAATGTTCTCCTTACTTTTTCTGAACACAACCATATACCAATAAAGTATTGATGTCTACAGTAAATTATCCCATTATTACTGCCTCGTCGTTTGTGACGTGTTTTCCATTTCAAAATACAGTATTTTGGATGTAAATGAGGTCTAGGCAGGGAAGGCAGTCTTAGGAACACATGCACCGCTCATATGCAGTGGCAGTCTGTGACAAAACGTTAGGCTGGTCCAGCATACATGTATGCACATAATCTAATAATTTGTAGTGGCGTTTCCAACGCTTCGTCCATAATTGGACAGCCTTTCCCTGTTTGAATGGTGGAAAAACAGATTTTCGAGGGGATTGGGT
The DNA here is from genome assembly GCF_040938575.1 of Ambystoma mexicanum. NCBI lineage: Eukaryota > Metazoa > Chordata > Amphibia > Caudata > Ambystomatidae > Ambystoma > Ambystoma mexicanum. The sequence goes on along the minus strand of NC_090934.1, from coordinate 918,269,451 downwards.
CCTCCGACGTAGTCCATATCTATGACATGTAATCACCACAGCTGCTTCGGAAACTTTTTTCTGCGTCCTGCGTCGATGACGTCGATGCGCCGTCGTCGAGGACGTCCGACGTCATCCGATGTGATAAGTAGGACGCACAACGCCCGTAGCCTCAGTTCCGTTTTTTCCGCGAACGTGTTGCTTCGTGAATCTCGGTTAACGCCTCGACTCTTTGGAGTTCTGTTCTTCTCGGTTCTTCGAACCTGTTCGTTTTTGTGAGAGAATCCTTTGTGTGACGATGTCTTCTACTTCGTCTTCGACCCCGCGTCCGGGCTTCAAGAAGTGCGGGGAGTGTGGGTCCAAGATGTCGGTGACGGACTCGCACAACGCCTGCCTCTGGTGCCTCGGGGAGGCCCACGACACGGATGACTGTATTGACAGCCAGTCGCTCACGTCCAAAGCCTTACGTGAACGTAAGAAGTTGTTGTCGGTAGGACGGGTGTCCAAGCCCCGGAAGTCGAAGTCTGCAGTGCTTTCGACGGATGATTCGAGTGGAGACTCTCTGCGTCATCGTCGGAAGTCTCGTGGGTCTCCTTCTAGGAGTCGGTCTCGCCACTCCTCAGCCTCTTCGAGGCATTCTCGGAAGCGCCGACAGCGGTCGTCTTCCAGGTCCTCTTCGGAGGACTCTGCCCGGCACGTCGCTTACCCCACCAGGCGTGCGACGCCGGTGGAATGGGCTTCCTTCGGGAAGAAAATGCTGGCGATTCTCGAGTCGCAGGGTACTAAGCCGTCTGCGCCCCCGAGTGGGGTCGGTCGTGAGAGGTCGAGAGACACCGCTCGCAAGAGTGGTCGGCACGAGTCATGGGAGAGGTCCGGTTCGGACAAGGGGACTCGTTCTCGACGTACCCATTCCAGGTCCTGGTCCTCGACACGTTCGAGACCGTGTGCACCTGTGATGTCTTCAAAGAAGACATCAACGTCTGAGGCGTCGAGGGAGTCGACAGGCTTTCTCGAGGCTCCGTCTCCGAGGAAGTCGCCGATTTACTCGACGCCGATCCTCTCAGCGCCGATGCCTGTTCTCTCGACACCGGCGCCGATTCACTCGACGCCTTTCGAGGCCGGGGTGTCGGAGGTACCCCGTGGCATGGGGGAACCCCCTAGGAAGGCTCTGGTTAAAAGCAAGCACTCTCGGGGGCCTTCTTTTCGCCACCTGGAATATATTTCGGAGGTGGATGAGGATTCTGATGGCCTGGTTCCTAGTCAGGTTCCAGATGAAATTTTCTCGGGCCATAGTCAGTTTGACGATTTGAGGCAGTCACTGCATGATGCCAGTGGACTGGACACCTCTCCGGAGGTGGAGTTTTGTTGGCCTGAGCCTGGCTCTCATGCCGATTCCTCATACCGACGCCTTATGGCTAGGGTTTCCGAGTACTTGGGATGGTCTGCTCCCCCAGGGGAGTTTGTGCAGGATGATCTCACGGACATCCTTGATGTTGGTCCCCCAACTGACCCGGTACTGCCGTTCCATATGGCTTTACAGAGAAGGGTGGCGGCGGCTTGGACTGCTCCGGAGAGTCTCCCGGCGGTGGGCAGGTCCTTGTCGCGAAAATACCATCCAGCCAGTAGCGACCCCTGCTACTTGACCAGGCACCCCACTCCGGAGAGTTTGGTGGTGCAGGCGGCCACGGCCCCGGCAAAGCAGGCGTCGTACCCTACCATCCCTCCTGATAGGGACGACAAACGTTTTGATGGCTTGTCGAATAAAGTGTTTTCTTCTGGTGGTATGGCGCTTCAGGCGGCCAACTCCATTTGTGCCTTGTCTCGTTTCACACACACTCTGTGGAACTGTGTTGCGTTAGCGGCTGAACATATTCCCGAAGGGGACTAACGGGATGGTTTCCTTGCTATGGTCCAGGATGGTAAGGATGCCATGTGTGAGTCTGTTCAGTCGGGTTTGGACTTGGCTGAATGCGTCAGCAGGTCCATGGCGGCGAGTACCGTGATACGCAGGTTTGCGTGGTTGCGGACGTCGGGGTTTGCTCCTGATGTGCAGTCCCGGCTCCTCAACATGCCCTTTGACGGTGAACACCTTTTTGGCAGCAAGGCTGACGAGAGCCTTGAGAGGTTGCAGACCTCCAAAGCTGCAGCGAAGTCGTTGGGCGCTGCAGTTCGCCAACCTCCGCCTTTTCGTCCTAGGGGACAGCAATGGAGGGGGTGGTTCCTTTCGCTATTACTCGTCCTTCAGTAAAGCGAAAGGAGCTGGCAGTCAAAGAGGCCAACACAGGGGTACCAGAGGTCGACGACAGGGTACAAGTGGTGCCAAGGCCACTCGGGCAGTTGTTTCTTTGCCCTCAGGTAACGCCGCAGCCGCTACCACTCAGTCATGAGGCCATGTCCCATGGTTCGCCGGTTGGGGGAAGGCTGGCGCAGCATCCTGTAGAGTGGCGTGCCATTACTTCAGATGTGTGGGTTCTGGAGATCAAAACCCACTGCTACTGTTTCCCTTTCGGCACAGGCCTCACGACAATCCACCGGGGAACCTCTCTTTGCAGAGTCCGGATCCGCTCCTTGCGCAGGAAATTCAAGCCCTGCTGGAGAAAGGCGCCATAGAACTGGTGCCTGTAGCGGAGAGGAACAAGGGATGGTATTCCCCTTATTTTTTGATTTCGAAGAAAGACGGGGGATTGAGACCCATCATGGACTTGCGCGGTTTGAACAAACTCCTAAGGAATGACAAGTTCAAGATGGTTACTCTCTCTCAAGTCCTCCAGGCCCTTCAGCTTCAGGACTGGTTGGTGTGTCTCGACCTCACGGATGCTTACTTCCATGTGCCGATCCATCCCAAGCACAAGAAGTACCTGAGGTTCGCGGTTGGCGACTCGCACTTTCAGTTTCGGGTGCTGCCGTTCGGATTGACCTCCGCCCCGAGGGTTTTCACCAAGCTCATGGTGGTGGTGGCAGCGCATCTCAGACAAGGGGGGATTCACTTCTACCCCTACCTGGACGATTGGTTGATCAGGGGGAGCTCGGCCCAAGCAAGTCCTGGATCATCTGTCCGTCACCTGCCACTCCCTTCATAGGCTGGGCTTCTCGCTCAATTTAAAGAAGTCCCATTTGACGCCAACACAGCGGCTCCAGTACATCGGAGCAGTGCTCGACACTTCCCTGGGACAGTGTTTTCCTCCCCAGGTGAGGGCTCTTCACATTCAGCAGATGGTGCACAAGTTTCAGCATGCCCAGACGCTCCCAGGGTTCGAGTTCTTGAGGTTGCTCGGCCTCATGGCATCCTGCATTCTTCTGGTGCCAGAGGCTCGCCTGCGGATGAGATCTTTGCAGTGGGCACTCAAGATGCAATGGTCGCAGTCCTCCGGCAGGATGTCGGACCCGGTTCAGGTGCCGCCCTCGGTCGCCCGGGACCTTCTGTGGTGGGCCGTCGAAGGAAACTTGATGAAGGGGGCTCCATTTTGGCTTCCCTGGCCGGAGGTGACGATCGTAACGGATGCATCCCTCACGGGATGGGGAGCTCATGCCAACGGGCTGACAGTCAGCGGTCGTTGGTCTCCGTCGGAGTCCACACTCCATATCAATCTGTTGGAGCTGAGGGCCGTCAGGTTAGCCCTGAAGGCTTTTCTGCCGACTGTGTGAGGAAAGTATGTCCTGATCCTGACGGACAACACAGTGGCCATGCACTACTTCAACAAAAAGGGGGGGCAGGGTCACTTCCTCTGTGCAGGGAGGCGATGCAGCTCGAGTTCTGGGCCATCCAGCAGGAAGTTTCGATCTCGGCAGTTCATCTGGCCGGAGACGAAAACGTGATGGCGGACGCTCTGAGCAGGCAGAGCACGATCTCTCACGAGTGGGAGTTGGCTCAGGAGATTCTCCTGGTGATCTTCGCCCTTTGGGGGACCCCTCAAGTGATCTCTTCGCCTCCAGTGTCAACCGGAAGTGCGAGAGGTTCTGCTCGCGGGAATTTCCTCCAAAAGGAGCCTTAGGAGACGCGTTCGTGGTGGAGTGGTCATTCCCGCTGCCGTACGAGTTTCCTCCAGTCCCCTTCATCCCGCAAGTGCTGCGGAGGTTACGGAAATTCGGTTCCCGGATGATCCTCATTGCTCCGGCGTGGGCTCAGAGGACGTGGTACCCGGACCTTCTCGACTTGTCCATCTGCCCTCCACGTCGTCTTCCCTACCGAGACGATCTGCTCTCACGGGAGGGGGGTCAGGTTCTCCATCCAGAGGTCAGATCCCTCAACCTTCACGCTTGGCTTCTGAAAGGTTGAGGTATAAGGATTGGGACCTCCCTGAAGACGTGATGGAGGTGTTGCTCTCGGCCCGAAGGCCAGCAACGAAGTCTCTGTACCGTTGGCGTAAGTTTTGCGACTGGTGCAGAGTTCAGAATGTGGATCCTTTTGCATGTGACATCCCCATGGTTCTGTCCTTTTTACTTTCTTTGGCCCACAGGGGCTTGCAAGTGGGTACCATTAAAGGTTACCTGGCGGCGCTGTCCATCTTTAAGCGCTCGTCTGAAGAGTGTTCCTACTTTAAAATCCCTTTAATTTCACAGTTTCTGAAAGGGCTCACTAATGTGTTCCCTCCGTCACCTTTCCTGGTGCCCGGTTGGGATTTAAACCTTGCTCTTAAGTTTCTTATGGGTGCTACCGGCTGGCTTGCGGGCCCATTCTACCAGGGGTATGGCTGCATCTACTGCCCTGCAGAGGGGTGTTCCTATTCGCAACATCTGTGATGCAGCCACCTGGGCTTCAGTACATACATTTGTACGTCTCTATTCCCTCGATTCCATCCGAGGACAGGATCTGGCCTTTGGCAAGGCGGTCCTTTGGTCTGCTATTTGATTGGCAATTCTAAATTTTGATTCTAAATTCTTTCCCTCCTCCTTGCTCTGGTACTGCTTTGGGAGTCTGTCATAGATATGGAATACGTCGGAGGACCCAATCCCCTCGAAGAACAAGTTACTTTCTTACCTGGTAACGTTCTTTCGATGGGATGGTCCGACGACGTATTCCATATCGCTCCCTCCCTGCCTTCCCCGCTGCAGAATTTCTTTTGCGATTGCAGCTTACGTTCTGCAAGGCTTTGTGTCTGACTGGCAGTTGACTAATGTCACACGTTCTGGGGGAAAAAACTACAACTGAGGCTACGGGCGTCGTGCGTCCTACTTATCACATCGGATGACGTCGGACGTCGGAGGAGGTCCTCGACGACAGCGCATCGACGCAGGACGCAGACGCCGAAAAAAGTTTCCGAAGCAGCACAGCTGTGGTGATTACATGTCATAGATATGGAATACGTCGTCGGACCATCCCATCGAAAGAACGTTACCAGGTAAGAAAGTAACTTGTTCATCGGTGGTCTTGTGGGCTACTCCAGCGCGAATCCTGGATGAAAGGACTTCTGCAGCCATTCAACAGATAGTCGTCAGAGCCAAGTCCACTATGAAGAGGAGCATCCTGCTGAAGATCCGAACTCATTGTTGCAGCCAGACCAGAATTGTCTTCTTCAACTGTACAATGAAGCCCTGCTCCTCTGCTGAGCTCTAGAAGACCTTAATCGGTGCTTCGGACCAATGACTGATGGGAGCAACCAGTCTCGACACCTCCTTGAGGATCCTGCCCTTAGAATTCTTTGTAAATGTCCCGGAACCATACTGTGAGTTACTCAGTCGCAGGACGGAGGACGGCACAGGGGCAACACGCTGTTCTTGGAAGCAAGACCACAGAGATAAACAGCGGTTCAAATCCCGATCCGTGCTTAGAAACAGAACTCAGGTATGGTATTAGGTGCATTATTAAAAAAATAAAAATAAATCTGTGACTGTTCCAAGTGCAGACTTGTCACTCTGCAGACCCTCGACTTGTGAAACAAGAGTCCTCTCTCTGCAGTTGCAGCTTTTTAGCACAAAGAGGGGTCTTGCAGGACCAGCTTTTTTATGACGGACACAAGGCTCAAATTCCCCCATTTCTTCCAAGTGTCCATTACTGATCCCTGCATGCATCAGGTCCCGGGGTCCTCGGAAGTTGTTGACAATATGATGGTCGTTTCCTCATCTTGCCAGTGTCATCCTGCTGTCCAGACCCAAGAACTGAATTGCCAGAGCGCCGAAATGCCGACTAACCAGACCTAAATCCTGAAAGTGACCTCTGGACTTCCGCCATCGCAATGGGGGCCCTGTGATTTCGGGAACTTCCAAAGTGGTCCCTGAGTGAAACCGAGTACAAGGTATGAGTAAAGATAACTTTTTCTGGCCCCTTACTTCGATTGTAAAGTCCCGCCATACTGTGATTGGTGGACTTCTGGTCAAGAATCCTCCTCTGAGATTCCCCTAAGAGATGATCTTCCAAGAACTTTACTTGTGTTATTCTACAACTTTGAGACTCTTGCATCTGCCTGTTAGCTTTGCTGACACTTGTTCAGGCTACCTTTTAAGACTACTACCCCTTTGAAAAGAAACCCAGTGACGCGTGTGACTCTGAAGGTACTAGCCCCCCCCCCTTCTTGTCCAACCAGTGAAGGATTTAAGGTATAGTGCCTTATTTTATAAGGTGGTGCTAGGTGTTTTTAACTCATTTTCTTTCCAATTAATTAGTTCTCTAATTTGGTTTGTAACTGTTTTTTTTATTCACTTGAGTTGCTAGAATTGTTCTAACAGTATTGAAAAGTAAAGTGTTAGTACTCTGTAGCCATAGCACCCCAAATGGGCTCCGTAAAATAGTATTGTATGCTTCGTGTGATACGTAACTGTGTTTTTTAATTGTTAAGAATTTGTCTAAGGCCTAAATAATAGTTTTTATATATTCTGCCTAATGTGCGGTATTAAGAGTGCTTTGTGTATTTAACTGAAGCTGCACCACTCTTGCGCTTTCCTAAGTCTAAGACTCAATTCTCAGTCACAATACCCAAATAGTTGACATAGACATTGGTGTCTTTCCCAGTTCACCAGAATAGTATGGCCTATCGGATTATGTCCACACGGCTGATTCTGAGAATCAGTTTTAACAATGCTAAATGTCTGTTTTTTGCTCTGCTGCCATCATTTAGCTGTTGCTCAAAAGCTTGAAATTACCTCTGTCAGAAATCTTTGAGGACTGGGGCAGGAAGACTGAAAACTCAAGATTGCAGTCTTATTAGATTGGCAAACCACTACCTCCCACTCAAAAACCCTTTCTTTCACTGCCAGCACCCTTCAATTCACCTTACTGGAACCGCCACACCCAGTTCAATGGATGATGCATTCAGGTTTGTGGGATACTTCAAGTAACCCACACTCCACCATTTGTTTTCTGCTCCTAATTTCATTGTGAAGGACCACCTACAGGGTTGCAACAAACTGAAGTGTGGCGTCAAAACCTAGTGAGTCGTGGATGTTTGGGTCGGGGAATGAAATTGCATGTTTGACCTGTGGCTGTGAGGGAGGTGCTTGGGACTTGTGGGCGACACCAGGGTAGTCCTCTGGGATAAATGAGCAGGGATTCTGACACCTGCCTCCACCACCTGACAAATAACTTTTGCTGGCCTGACTGCAGACGTCCCAGCACCTGAGGATGTAAGTGAAGTTTGAGGCATCGCTTAGCCCACCTACATCTCTGAATCAGAAGTTCTTGCCTCCCATAACCCTTAGCATAGTGCCTATAGTAATCAGTGGAATTTCTAGTATGCCCCCTTTCTCTCATCTACCAACACACAGATGATGGTTTTGTTGCACATGCTGTAATATTGTTGTTATTACTCTGTACTTTGTTGTTCCATTGTACAGCGCCTTGGTATAAAGCGCTTTATAAATCAATCAATCAATATAGCTATTTGAGAATGTGAGTACGAACGAGAGGGGGATTGTCACAGGTAATGTCAGTCATTTTTGTATTTATTTTGAATTTTTTGAGCTAGTGAAATAAAACTGGTCTGCAAGAGGCCTGGGGTATGCGTGCAGTGTTGCTGGTTCTTCTCCCTTTTAAGGGCTACTTCCCTCTCCCCAAACTGACTCCCCTGTAAGATCTCCTACAGCCTTACATGGCACACAAATCCCCCATAGACATTCGCCACTAGCCTAGCCATTCGTACATCAACATTGATTAGCCGTGACTAAGCGCTCCTCTTTAGCCCGATCATGCTATCCCAGATTTAGGGGCTAACCATACACAAAAGCACTGTAGAATATCAGTTCTTGGGGTCTGAACTATAGATGCCATATTCCCAAGTCTCTTAACCAAAAGCATGTATAAAGCAGATTATCGCACATGCCTGTGTATTTCTGATCTGCACCTATAAACACCACATGCTTGTGTGTGCCTCTCATACTATCCTAATAATGACACCCTTTTTCTTAGAGCCATGTGCAGTGAGGCCAGTGCTCTTGAAACATTTTGTATGTATTTGGTATGTTACAAAACAGAAAATAAATAAAATGTCCACATTAAAAGATACTGCTCTCCCACATTAGAGCCTCAGGCAGGCTACCAGCATTTCCTGGTGTCTGGTTTACGAGCCAGGCACTGCAGCCTCTGCCACACCACCACAGTGATTCATATTTGTAGCCCTTGTGCAGCAAATCGAAGAGGGGGAGTCTCCAGATGCCCACAACAGAGACAGTGGTGACTGCATAGCTCCCTGAAATGCTAATTGCACCTCATCAACCAATTGATTTGTGAACTTGAACATGGTAAAAACTCGGTAACCAATTCAGTAATTTTAACGTTAATTGATGCTTGCTACGCGAGGCAGCTTTCCTGACCGGCATGACACATGGTATCTTGATCTAAATTGGAAAACATTAGAATTTGGCAGGGTACCATATTAAAAAGTGAAAATATACTTAGCTGCCAGGCCTAAAGAGGATACAATTTTGGTCTTTTTCTGCCACCATCTTTCGCTGTACCTTCGGAATTGTGAGTTGGTTTGACATAAGAACAAAGCAGACCTTGAATTACTAAACGTCAAATATCACCCTTTGAAACACACGAATTGAGGAAGTGTACAGAATTAGAATAATGGATTGACATGCTTCCATCTACTTACTAGTGAGAGTGGTGGTTGCAGCAACCATAGACTGAATGGTCTGTGCGCTGGCAAAAGGGTGAGGGCATCAGACTTGCACAGGGCCTCCAAGCAAGTTCAGCATTTTTTCTTGCAGTGTATTCCACACTGTATTCTTCAATAATGAATATTTTTTGTGAACCTAGGAATCTGGTCTGGTAATCGGCAAAGGCACAAAAGTCGTGGCACGTTTTGACCTATTCGGTTATTCTCTGGCTGGATTTGGACTGGTGGAGGGGCAGGAAAGGGGGTTTGAGCAGCCCAGCCATCCTGCGCCCCACCCCAAACCTGGCATTCCCACTTCCAGCAAGTGTAGATGGTGTAATGTTCCATGTCTGGATGAGATGTAGTCTTTCTGCTCCAACCTTGATATTAGCCTTGAACATTTTTAACAATGCTGTAGTTTTCTCCATTGTCATTGTCAAAATCGCTCCTTGTAGTATTGAGGTAAGATTGTTTGTATTTTATTATTTTTATTGGTGTTTTAGCATAAAAGCATGCTCTGAATTTCTTATTGATCTATTCAGAAAACTATGCGAATTACCTACAGGTAATTAGAACGTCGGGGTCGGTATATATTGCAGCACCACTGCCCGTGATCTCGGTTCCCGGATTGCAGCTGTGAGATCTCTGATACGCACCCGATTTGTCTATCCTGCTTGGGCGAGGACCATGACACCCAATGTTGTGGGTCATGCCAGTCCGTGCACGCTGAGGCCCTAGGGGAAAGTCTGGTGAAGATCTTCACATTCGTCCAAGGCAAAGGGTGAGGCTCTGCGGTCTCGATCAAAGTCGCATTGCACGAGTGACGCCCCGAACAGCAGGCACTGCGCTCAAGAAAAAGAAGCTGCATCAGGACAGGTCCCGATCTCTCAGTGAGTCCTCACACCGACATTAGTTTTCCTATTCAAAGAAGAGCCACTGCTCCAGAGAGTCCCCAGAGCGTCTGGCACAGTTACCTTTTCCATCCCAGTCCTCCAAGCCGAAAGAGAGGGAGAACTTCCACTTTAAGATGTTGGACAGCTTTGCCAAGGCGCTGGCGGCTCCGGCCTCGATGCCTGTGGTGCAGGCAATGGTGCTTTCTGCTCTGCCGGTTCCCAAATCGTCTGCTGCGACCAGCAGGGTGCCCTCTGGGGGCCGCTCCCGCACACCTTGGGGCTCGAGCCTGGACCAGGCAAAAGTATATCAGCGCCTCTAGGCCATGCCTTTGGGAGCATGTGGTCCTTGCTGTTGGCGTGCGATCCGGGGAATATGTCACACTCCCTTGGGACGCCTTCATGCCAAAGATTCCCTTTGGGCTAGCACCTGTTGGTTCTAGAGAGGGGAGGTATTTCCTGCGAGAATTCTATGGGAAAGGGGAGGACATGCTGAAAATATACCTTCCTGTACCTTCCACCGGACAGGGAGAATAAGAGGTTCGATGTATGCGGCAAGAAGGTGTTTTTGTCGGAAAGTCTTGCACTGTGTGCCGTGAATGCCCTGCGCCATGGGAAAGTTCTCCTTCGGCCTTTGGACGGCAGTGAGTATGTACCGGAGTGAGAGATGAAGGATAGTTTCCAGTCCTTGGTCTCTGATTGCAAGGAGGCGGCTTGCCAGATGCTGCAGGCAGGATTGGACACAGTGGATTGTGCAATGCAGGTCCCTGGCCACTAGCACAGTGGTCAGGCGCCACTCGTGGCTGAGGAAGTCAGGGTTTGCGGCTGATGTTCAGACCAGGCTGCTGGGCATGCCTTTCGACAGGCAGAACCTTTTCGGAGCTAATTTCAGACAGCCTTCCAGAAGGTTCAGTCTTCTAAGGTGACTGTTAATTCCTTGGGGCTAGCGGTGCAACAGCCTTCCACACAACTGTCGTCTCGGGGCGGGGTGCCTTTCCCACCTTTGCCCCAAGGGGCTGTGGTCAGCCGACCCCAGGAAGAGGGCAAGGCAGGCGCTTCCCGTGAGGTTAAAAAAGGGGTTCCCAGCTGGGGGCATTGCAGCAGCCTCTGTCCTTGCCGCACCCTGCGGTGCCAAATCTCATTGATGGGTTTTGCACTAGTCACCAGTGGAGAGAAAGAGGGGGGCGGGCCGTGTGAGCTTTCCTTGTTCAGCTTGGATTTGTCGAATACCACGTCCGACGCATGGGTTTTACAGGTCAGCCGACAAGGCTATTGGCTCCCATTCCTTCAGCGCTCCCCATACCACAGCACTCTTTCCATCCCTTTGTCTCTTGGCCCCTTCAAGCTGGAGGAGGTCTGTCAGCTTCTTCCAAAAAGCGTTATCAAGCTAGTTCAGTGCTCAGAACGAGGGAAGAGGTGGTACTCCACCTATTTTCCAGCATGGGATCTGGCATGGATTCACATGCTTGTGAATATTCCCCATCGTCGGGCTGGGAATCCTCGGTAAAAGAAAAAACTGTTTAGCTTAAAAACGGTATTTCTCCTCTAAACCAATCACTGTCCTCTGGGTCATACTGTCCCCATCCAATTCAGAGCTGCCAGAAGCTCTCCTGATTATCCATAAAGACCTTCTCTCCAACCTTGATTCTAATATGCCATATGTCCTCATCCTACTCAATCTTTCTTCTGCCTTTGACACGGTCAACCATGTCATCCTGCCTCTGTGATAATCTGGGTATCACTGATCAGGCCCGGGCCTGGCTGACCTCCTTCCCCTCTAATCAACCCTACTAGGTCTAACTTGGGTCCTGCCTTTCCTCTATCTCACTTTCTACCTGCGGTGTCCCCCGGGGGTCTAACCTCTTTCTCTAGCTGTTCAACCAATACCTGACGCCGCTTAGCGGCCTGTATTGCTGCTGTCTTCTCAAACTTTCAATGCTATGCGGATGAAATCCAACTTGTTTTCAGGCTCTCCTCTGCCACCTCTTCTCCCTCTCTTATCTCTGACTATCTGCAATCCAAGAGTGGTGTGCCGCCAACTACCTCTGTCTTAATGCCAGTAAGACTGAGATCCTCCTCATCGGCACACCTGCACCTTCCTTTCCTGTCATTCTGTGGCCGGCCTCCCTTGGCCCTTTTCCTGCTCCCACTTGCGAAGCTAAGAACCACGAGGTCATCTTTGACTCCATGCTTTTCTTCTCTCCTCACATCTGACGTCTCAAAAAAGCCTCACTGCCAACTGCACCTCCTCAGAGGTATTCTTCCTTTCCTCTCCTTCCCCCAGAAGCTCACTGTCTCCAGAGCTCTGGTTCTCTCTAGACTGGACTATTGCAACATCCTCTTTCTAAATCTGCCTGCAACCACTATTCGTCCTCTACAGCTCATGCAGGGCAGGACTGCGAGACTTGTCCTTGGCCTCAAGCCCTGGGATTGTATCTCTCCAGCCCTGAAATCTCTTCATTGGCTCCCAGTGGCTGCAAGGATTAAATTCAAGACCCTTTGCGTTGTCCACAAGGCTTTCTGGGGCAGGGGTTCACAATAGCTTCAACTCTCCCTCCGTAAATACATTCCTACTCGAGCTCTTTGCTCCTTCCCCTCCAACTCCTTCAGGGTCAGTCGCTTCTCCAAACTTCAAGTTGGGGGTAGATCCTCTCCTCGGCTGGACCTCCCTCTGGAATAGCCTCCCTGCCTCTCTGAAACTTGAAGAGAACCATCTTCGGTTCCGGAAGCACCTCAAGACCTTCCTCTTTGCTACTGCCTTTGCGCTTCCTCTCCCCTGCTAATCTGTCTGCTTTGGCACCGGGCACCTGTTTACCCTATGATTTCAGACCCAGATCCTTGCCCTCCCAGCAACACACCCGCAGTGCCCCATGGAAACTCCCTGCACTTGGGTCTGTGTCTGCAACCCTACAGTCCCCTTCCAGCACTTATTAGACACCCGTTGTCTACACCTTATTCTCGCACTTGCCACCTGCTGGCCGCACTACCTGTTGTTCTATCATTTGTATTTGTGTTTACTTGATTTCTAAAGCGCATAAAGCGCACCAGGCCCAAGGTCATCCGGGCGCATTACTTAAGTTACATAGTGGATGAAGCATACAGAAAAAAACATGTTACATGGCAAATTGACAGAGGCAGAGTATGCAGGGTGATATACAGTGTAGAAGGGAAACAAAGGTAAAATTTACAGTCAAATGACATAGCAAAACAATAGGGGATACTCAAGGGCTAGTCACATGGCATCAAGTATTTACAGATAAAATGACAATAGGAATGCAGGGGGTATAATAAAGGCAATTTTCTGCACTGAGGCAATAGTATACAGGTTGTGATATCAGGTTAGCGCCGTGACAGGTCTAAAGTAGACAGCCAAGCTTTGGCCTTGCTCTTGAAGGCAGTGAAAGATTGTTCGGCTCTGAGAGGGTTTGAGAGTGAATTCCACAGTTTCGCAGCAAAGACAGGGTAGCTGATCCCACCAGAATTTTGTAGCTTAAAGCGAGGTATGGCCAAGCAGTTGGCATGGGCAGATCTAATAGGTCTGTTGGAAGTGTGGTGGGTGAATCTGCAGGCCAACTAGTTGGGTGCTTGGTTAGTAAGACATTTATGTGTCAGGGCTAGTGTTTTAAGGGAAACTCTTTGTGATACTGGGAGCCAGTGAAGGCTACACCTGATGTCAGAGATGTGATGGTCCTTAGGAATGTTTAATGCCGCTCTGATGGCATTATTTTGGACAATCTGTAATTTATTATTACTTTGATTAGTACCTAAGTAGAGGGCATTACAATAATCGATTTTGGACATGATCAAGGTCCTAGCTAAGGTAGTACTATTGGCTGGAGTGAGGAAAGGTCGGCAGGCTGTTATGAGCTTACAGGTGTAAGCAGAGGCTGATGATATTGCTTTGGTTTGTCTGGTGAGGGAGAGGGTAGAATCCAGATAGATGCCTAATGTTTTGGTGTTGTTGGTAACTTCGATGATTTTACCATCAATGACGAATTATTTGAATGAGGGGTCTAATTTGTTGAGTCCAAGATGAGAATCTCAGTCTTTTCATCGTTTAGACATAGTTCGTGTTGAGGCATCCAGGCTTGTATGACTTGGTAGATGGTATTGATAGCTAAGGTGTCAGCTGTGTGGTCCCCAGTGATAGGGATGAGTATCTGGGTGTCATCCGCATAATTAGTGTAGTTGACATCCAGGTAGTCTAGGATATCGAAAAGTGGTTTCATAAACACATTGTAAAATGTGGGGAAAAGACACGACCCTTGTGGCACTCTGCAAGGGACAGGGGGTGGGTTAGCAGCGGCAGTGGGGGAGAAGACCCTCATGGATCTATTATCCAGGAAGGAACTGATCCAAGCAGTGGCTGTGTCAGAGAAATGGGCAGCTGATTTGAGGTGTCGACAGAGGATTTTGTGGTTGACTAGGTCAAACGCTGCTGATAGGTCAAGGAGTAGTAGAAGGGCTAGCTTGCCTTTGTCTTTTAAATCTTCCATCTGAGTTTTAAGATCGATGAGTGCCGTTTCCGTACCGTGACGGAAGCCAGTTTGTCTGAGACCCAGGAGATTGTTATTTTCCACATAGTCTTGGATCTGCAGGTATGCTGCTCGATCTCGGATTTTTAGCAGGAAAGGCATGGTGGTGATGGGCCTGCAGTTTGTAGGTATGCTAGCATCTAGTGTAGGTTTTCTAAGACGAGGGATGACCCATGCGTCCTTCAGGTTATCAGGGACTATATCTGAGCTGAATGAATTTATGAAGGCAGCGATGAAAGGCTAAGTCATGTGCAGCCTCCTTGATGATAGGGGCTGGGCATAAATCACCATGGCAGTTTCAAGGTTTGAGATTATTGATGATGGTTTCAACTTGAAACCTAGAGAGAGGCGAGAAGCTGAAAGGTTTCTAAGTGTGATTGCTAGGTTTGGGATTGTCGAGCTGGGGCTTGTGTTGCAAGTCAAGCTGTAAGGAGATTTTCTTTTGTCATTAATTTTGGCTTGGAGTGTAGCTATATTCCCAAGGAGTGCCTTCTGAATATTGCCAAACCAGGTGCTGTCTTTTGGCACATGAATCAGGAGGGGTGACCGGGATTCCAATTCTTTTAGTTTTTTTAATAGCTCTTTAGTGTTGGATTTGGCTTGTAGGATACGTTTATTGTAGGTGTCTTTTTTGCCTGTAGGATAGCCTCTTTGTAGTTCACGGTGGCTAAGGCAAGGCTAGCTTTGTTAGTGTCGGAGGGATTGCTTTTCCAGCAAGCTTCTAGGTTGCGTTTTTCTTTGCGGAGGAGACTCAACTGTGGAGTAAACCAAGAGTTGAGGTGGGCACGTGGTTTAGGTTTTCTAGATTTGATAGATGCAATACTGTCAAGGGCTTTGAGCATGGTCCGATTTAAATGTGTCTACCAAGACAGTGGGGTCGGAGGAGGAGTGTTCGTTGAGAGATGGAAGGAGAAGTGGAAGCAATTTTTCGCATGTTAAATCTCTTATTACTTGTGCAAATTGTGGGCACAATGTCCTGTGTGATTCGTAAGTTATTTGCTGGGATGCTGAAGGTAATTAGGTGGTGGTCAGTCCAGACTAAGGGTTGGTTAGACTCAATTTTGACCTTACAGGTTAAGTCTGCTAACCAGTCAAGAGTTCTAACCTTGATGTGTGTCGGTTCGCTAATTCGTTGTGTAAAGCCTGAGGTCAATAGAATGTCAGACATATCAAGTGCTGTGGTATCATTAGGATCTTGGAGGCCAAGGTTGAAGTCACCTAATAGGATGACTTGAGATTTGATTTTAGTATTGTCAGCAAGGATGTAGGATAAATCTTCTGCAAAAGTAGATAGAGGAAGTGTGATAGTCTGGTTGGGAGATGTGGCTAGTTTCACTGAAATTTCTGCTGATGAGATCTGCTGTGTTGGGGAAATGCAAATGCTAATAGTAGTTTTGTATATGAAGGCAATGCCACCTCCTTAAGTTTTGGATAAGTTGTAATCATTTCTGATGATGGTGTATCCTGGGGGGATGGCAAGTGAAAGTGGACCTGAGGCGGCATGAGCCATGTTTCAGTGATGGCCATGAAGTCAAGGTCATGTGTAATAATTAGATCGGCCATGACGAGTGCGTGGGCTGTAAGGGACCTAGCATTAAGCAATGCCCCTTTTGAAAACCGTTTTTGGTGGTGAAGGGGTATTAGTATTGCATGTAGTATTCTTGGTTATGGGTTGTGTAGGAGTGGTGTAGACTCTGGCAAAGTATGCTGCATGGTTCTTGGTGGAACGAGTGTGGCGGTAGGAGGTATACCGGAATCTGGAGCTGAGTCTAAGGTTCCTTGTGTATACCGAGCAAGGTTGGTTGGGAGTGGGTTTAGTAGCAAAGTGTTCAATCCAGAGGGCTGGTGAGTTAAGGTAAGGGTTGGCAATGGGTGGTAATGAGGCCATGGTTAAGTTAGGGTGAATCTGCGAGATACTAGTCAAGGCAGAGATATGCAATTGTTCATTGAAGTTAGATGGTCTGATGTGCACAGGGTAGGTAGGGCAAAGGAACATAAGATGGATATGTGTTGTGGATGGTGTTGGTGCTGAAAGTCAAGTAATGTATACAAGCTATAAGGTGAGTGACCACACCAAGGATCTTAACTCAATAATGAAACCTGGAGTGAAGTTGTTGACATTGTGGGGTGTGTAATACATTGTGGCTAGTGCTAGCTAGATAGGTATGTTCTTGTACTGCGGATGGTGTTTGGCGAGATTAGGTACTATAGATGGATACAATAGTGAGTGTTATTTTTTGCTTAGAATAGCATGAACAAGTGACCAGTGGGCTTGGAAAACAAGTTACTGACAGAGCAGGAAAATAAGTGCAAAGGCCAAGGCAAGTAATGAAGGCAATGCTTAAAGGCACAGATTAATCACGGTAAACTGAAGTATGGATGCATGAACAGATTGCAAGAGCAAGGCGGTAGGCGTTGAAAGCTGGTGATAGGCTAGTTCAAAATTGCGCAACGTGCTAGGCACAGAATTCGACAGTAGATGGTAGTGACAGGGTGTGCTAGTCAGGAGTAGCATATAAGTTGAATACAAAGTATAAACAATTGACAAGTTAGGCAAAGCTTTACAGTCATATTCCATAGATACGGTATAAGGCAACAGAGTGGGCAAGTGTTGCACGTAGATTTGAGTGGAAAAATGTGGATTCTGTACAAAAGGCAGTTATATCTCTATGTAAAACAGTATAGTAAGTGAGCATGATGAGCATGAATACCACTGAATGAGCAAGTACACAGGGAAACAAATATGCAAGAGCATGAGTGCAGAGCACTAGTCTAGCGGTGATGAAAAACCATCATAAGATGATTAATGGTGGTAAGAGACAATGTGTACTAATATTGAGTAGAATACGGAGCTAGGAACCAAATGTAATTACTGTTTGGTGTTCAAATAGATTAGCGCTGCGAATGTACGAGCGGTGCATTCAGGCTGGAGGGATAGCCGGAACAAGCGATCATAGAACAGGTACAAGTGGCAAGATGATACTACGAGAAACAGACAGAGTTACTCACAGGTAATTTAGAAGTCCATGGATGTGCAAAGGTTCATAGCAGAGACAGCCCGGCGGCCACGGACAGGCTCAGACAGGCTCTTAGCCTTATAAACGGGTGCCTTGGATCAGGGTGTCTGCTTGCGCCTTCCGTAGGGGCTGTGCACAGGATATTCAAAGGAAAACCAATCAAACATGAGGTTGTTTGCTAAGCAACCATGGTAGACATGAGAGCTGTGGCCATTTTTGCAAGAGAAAGCTGTTACCGCGTCGGATAGACACGGAGGGAAGGCAGAAAAAGGGCAATCTGCAGGTTCCAGGTGGCGAAAGTAAGTCAAGTGGCAGCACCCAATCATAGGGGGTCAGGGGGCCCTAGATCAACTGGATGTAGTCTGGATGTAGCCTAGAAGGGCATCTGTGATGAGGATCAGCTGTTCAGGCTTGTCGACGGTACGGCAGAGCTCCTGCCCACATGAGGAAGGAACTAAATGTGTTCAGAACTTTCCACTCCCCTCTTCCCTCCCCCTTGCACTTTCCCCTGCATGTTCTAAATGTCACTGGGCCTAGTAAGATTGTTGTTTTTGTCCTCCCTTGTTTCCCCTCCCTTGCTTCATCGCGCTCTGAACACTGTATGGGCGCAATACAAATAAAATATATCATATATCAATGACAGTTCTCTCCCTAAGCCTCTCCTCTGACATCAATCTTCAGATTTTGACCGCACGCTTCAGTGTTGGGAGGCCTTGCGGTTGCTCTCTGAACTATTTGTATATTTTTTATGTTTCAGAGAAGCCTGTGTGCTCTTGTCTTCATCTGCCGACAGCGGGGGATCTGTTGTCTGTGAAGTTCAGCGCCCCTCAAGGGTCAAAGATCATCAAAGATTTTACAAGGTCTTTGGGCCTACTTCGCACCCTCCGACCATGACGGAGGAGAAGGGGGGGGGGGGAGAGATCTCCCTTCAGGCCCTGCACCATATGTGGGCTACGGAATGTTTGTCTCGGTTTTTCGAAGAAAACAACCAAGAACAGGCCTAGTAGGCGGGTTGTATGACCCGTGCTCCAAGCCGGGTTATTTCTCACCCTAGACCGGCCGGTCCGAGGAGCGGTCTTCTAAGTCCTTTGAGGGCGCCTCATCCGTGGTGGTCCAACACAAGGCCAAGAGTCGCTAGTCCGAGTCCACTGGGTTCGCTGCGGAAGCGGGTCCCAAAGTGGATGGGGTGCAATTAGCATCACCTTCCACCTCCATTGCTAGCCTACCATCAAGCTCCTCTTCAAAGAGGAAGTCCTCTACCCCGACTAAACTACATGAGAAATCCGAGAAGCCGCGGACAGAGCAGATAAAGGCTGAACAGCCCAAGCCGGTTCAACTGGCACAGGCTAAGACCTCGTCGGTGACCCCTGTCGACGACTGCTACTGCCATAACAGCTGAGGGTGCTGATCCTGCAAGGGTAGCTCCCACGGCTCAGAAAGTGTCCCTGCTCCCAAGGTTTGACACTGGCGCAGTGACTTTGGCAAAGTCTACAGGCATGCCAGAAGGGGGGAAACCGGCTCACGCCCCGGTTCAAGACCCTCAGGGAGGAAAAATGGGACTAGGGCAAAGCAGCCCTTCCAGACCGTTGCCCAAACCATGGAGGTATTGTCCACAGACGACGAAGATAAGTCCTTACACACGGTCCATGAGGACGTTGAAGTGGAGGACGAAGGCGCAGGGCCTAGTTTTCCTGTTCCGCCTTCTCAGCCGAGGGAAATTTCCTTGGATATTTTGTCAACTCTACACAACTTGGTGTCAGAGGTCCAGATCAGGATGACTCCTGCTCCGGTACCTGCGGTCCCCTAGGTTCCCGATCAGCCTCCAGCAAAGAAGAGAAGGGGTCATCCAAGGCCCCGTTTCAACAACCTCCTCCATGTCAGGTCCTGTCTCCCCCAGCAGACCCAGACACGGTTACGGGGATGGCCACAACGACAGATGATGACAAAAACATTGGCGAAGCGGATGGTGAATCGCCACATTTGGATGCTCCAGACAGGGTGTCCCCACCAGATGAAGTGGGATCATTCCACTCCATGATCGCCAGAGCCTCCAAGCTTTTCCAGCTGATGCCTGATGAAACCAAGAAGGAGGGCTTCTTTTATCAAAGGCACGAGGCCAAGAGGAAGACAGTTATGGCGGTGCCCTTTTCTGGATGATGTTTGGGAAGAGGGCTTGGCCCATATGAACAAGGAACCCTTGCACGGCTTCAGCCAAGCGGGATAGGCAGGAGAAGTAGTATAGGGTGCTGGACTCCACAGCCATCGCCGGATTCAGTGGTATTGGCGGCCCGAGGAATGCACTGGTGATCCTGGCCAGGTACGACAGAGAGCTGTGGTACAAGCTGGGGCTGATTCTAGAGTTCCTCCCCGACGATAAGAAGATTGATTGCATCCCTCACTTCCAGAAAGGGGATGTGGTGTCGGATCACGCCATCACAGTGGCATTGGACATCACGGACTCAGGGTTCTCGCAGATGGGGAACAATGTCTGCCTTTGCCGCCAAGGTTGGA
Source organism: Ambystoma mexicanum (assembly GCF_040938575.1). NCBI lineage: Eukaryota > Metazoa > Chordata > Amphibia > Caudata > Ambystomatidae > Ambystoma > Ambystoma mexicanum. The sequence goes on along the minus strand of NC_090934.1, from coordinate 918,249,490 downwards.
TTAAAGCCACTAATTTCCATCAGGAGATCCAAGCGAAAGTTCTGGACGTGCCCTTCGACATAGAAAATCTGTTTAGGAAGGTCGATGACAAGTCCCTTGAGCCCATCAAAACAGATAAGCAGACGGATCGTTCCTTGGGCAGCACCGCTCATCTTTTTGTTCCTCCAGGGGAATGTCGAGCAGGTCTTCAGAAAGTTTCTCCACTTCATACCAAAAGCCTTCCAGATCCTCAAAGCAGGAAGCCTACAGAGGGTGGTCCCAAGCCTACTGTAGCGCAGGACAGCGTCGCTGTCAAGGCAGGACGCCGGCACACTCATGCACCAAGGTAGGAGGCCGACTGACGGGATTAGTCAGCGAGAGGAGAAAGATCACCATCGACAGATGGGTGCTGGACGCTCTCACCCAAGGACACACCCTGGAGTTTCAACGCAGGTGTCCGTGGATCGCTCCTGTTACCTGGCAGGAGCAGCACATCCCTCAGCTTCTGCAAGAGGTACAGGCCATGCTGCAAAAGGGTGGGGGGGGGGGCAATAGAGCTAGTTCCCTAACAGCTCTGGGGCTTTGGAGTCTACTGCGGATACTTTCTGGTCAGAAAGGAGATGGAGGCTAGAGGCCCATTGTAGACCTACGACATCTGAACAAATACCTAAAGTCCCAAAAGTTCAGGATGGTTACATTGCAACACGTGCTCAGCCAACTGGAAAAAGGAGACTTCTTGACGTTGTTGCACCTGGAGGATACCAACTTCCACGTCCCCATTCACAGAAAACATTTGTATGTTTCATGGTACAGGGACAGCACTACCAGTTCAAGGCTCTACCTTTGCGGCTTGAAGTCAGTCGAGTGTTCACGAAATGCCTAGCGACATTGGCGGTACATCTACAGGGCATACATGTATACCCGTATCTGGATGACTAGCTGATTCACGCCCGCTCGCCCGAGCTGACTGACGGTCACACGAAGACGACCGTCCGGTTACTGACGGATCTGGGATTCTCTGTCGACTATCCAAAGTCCTGCTTAGCGCCATCGCAGAACATGCTGTTCCTAGGTGCCAGACTCAATACAGTGTCTTGCCTGGCGTGGCCCTCGGAGGAGAGGAGAGCAGCCATTCAAGGAAAGGTGCAACGCCTGTCGTCGATGAAGACGGCCACAGTGCGGCCCTTCAAGTCGTTACTGAATGTCCTACATTTACCTCGTTAGGCTCTGCAGGTTGCAAATACGACCACTACAGGAATTCCTCGATGCCCGCTGGATACTGGTGTCCGGAAGCTTCACGGACAAGATCTCTCAACGAAGAGTTCCATTGGGTGATCGGATGGTGGAGCATCCACTCCAACATTGCCCAAGGCACATGATTTCAAACCCTCCCCCCCCACCCCCCTCCCAGGAGACGGTCAACACGGATGCTTCCCTGGATGGCTGGGGAGCCCACACCAGACGTCTACACGCCAGAGGCATGTGAATGCCGGAGGAGAAGGATCTTCAAATCAACATCTTGGAGCTATGGGCAATGTTCAGGGCCCTCAGGTCATTCCTTCTTTCTCTGAAGGGCGAGGTGGTGAGGATCTTCACGGAAAACACCACCACCATGTTCCCCATCGGGAAGCATGGGGGGCACTGGACTTGTGGTGCTGGGCTGTCGGACAGGGGATGTTCCTCATCCCTCTCCTCCTGGCGGGAGTCAAGAACACCATTGCAGACTCCCTCAGCAGGAAACTGCGCTCCTGCCACAAGTGGGAGCTTCGTTAGGATCATGGGATCATGTGGACCGCCTCTTCGTCAAATGGGGCAGGCCCTAGATCGATCTATTTGCGACAGCTGCAAACTCCAAATGCCAGAGGTTTTCCAGCAGATTCCACCAACCGAGGAGCCTGGGGGACGCATTCTCCTTGTCGTGTAAAGGGCTCTTTCTGTACGTTTTTCCTCCGATCCCTCTCCTGCTACAAGTCATCAACACACTCGGACAGTGTCAATGCAAGATGTTACTCATCGCCCCGGCGTGGCCGAGACAGATTTCGTATCCGGACCTACTCTTACGTCCAGTCCCCTTTCCTCCAAACTGTATTGGCGTCCCTCGCGAGACGGGAGATGGAACCTTTTTAACCAGAAAAATCTTCTTCCCCTTTAGATTTAGAGGCGCGCGAGGGCACGGCCCTGGGAGCCATGCACTTGCCTGACTCCGCCCACCGACGCCACTCCCCAGTCCCCTTTTCCGCGTCGACGGAAACGGGCCGATTTCACCCGCGCTCCTGGGTTTGGCTTCGGCCATGTAATAACATGCGCTCTTCCCTGGATATTCTTCTATCTCGTCTTTTCTTTTTTCTTCTAGATACTTGGTCCTCCGATGCCACGCTCCTCCCCAGCGCATGTGGACTTCAAAGGTGCAGCCTGCGAGGGGCTCTTCCCCCCACACCAGACCCCCATGCCCTTTGCCTTAGCTGTCTTGCCCCGACTACAGCTGGGAAGGTTGCTCCACGTGCGATTCCTTGACACCTCGGGCACTGAAAAACAGACTAGCTAGGTGGAGGGAGATCTTCCAGACATCGCCTCCGAACGACCTCAAGGACTTAGTCAAACTTCGTTCGAGGCCAAAGACAAGGCCTCTATTTACCATAGCACCCCTCAAGGGTGACTCCTTTCCGAAGAAGCGCCGGACCGGGAGGGGCCTGTTGGGCTCTAGTACCAGCGCACGTACCGAGGCTAGTCCAGCTACCGGCCTTATGGCCAAGGGGGTCTCCTGATCCTTCTGGTATCGTTGCTAAGGGACTGCAAGGTTCTTATACCGGGGTTACTCCCGAGGGGCAATGCCCTAGTACCAGCATCATGTCCGAGGGGTCCCTTTCACGCAGCACTACCGGCAGCTTTGCCGAGGGCATTACACCTTCCAGGCCCTGGCCTGAGGTGCGGGATAGGCCTTAGCCTCCAACACCAAGCATCTTGGACGGGGCTGGTACCAGCGAGCCAGGCACCACGACTCCGGCACGTGGCACACAGCTCGACAAAATGGCCGCCGCGCCAGACAAAATGGCCACTAGTCCGATACCTCCTCTAACAGAGCGGGTTGAAGGAGTTACAAGGTGGAACTGTGGTCAACCAGGTACGTGGCCCACAGCTTATCTATCAGCAGCGCAGGGCAGGTTCCCCCTGCATCCCAGACAGTGTTCCCTGGCCCCAGCAGCCCGTGGCCACTCCGTCAATATCTCCTGCCACCACCTCAGCCTCCGAAGACAGGTTCTTCGAAAGGTTTCTGGTGCTAATGCGAACACCCCAGATGGGGTCTATCCTTCAGGAGGCTATCAGGGACATGCTCCCTTAGGTCACCCCACTGTTCCCTTAGTCATTCCTCCAATGGCTCCGGTGCCTCAGGCCCCAGCGCTGCCCGCGCTTCCTTTGCCGGCTACTGCTCCGGGCCCCCTGCCTCCGGCAGTTCCACAGGCTCCGGTTCTCACACCACAGCCCATGGCGCCCAGTACCCCTACACTAGTTCTGGATCCTCCAAGCGCTCAGGCGGACACAGATGAGGAGGAGGACCCCGACACAACATTGTCAGCGAGGGCCTTCCACCAACGCCTTGCGGCCTTGGCATTTTATCTGGGCCTTCCTCAGCCCGAGGTTGAGCAGCCCGAGGAGAGGGTCCTGGTAGAAGTCCTCACACTAATGCCTCCTCCAAGACGGGTTTCCCAATGCAGAAGGACGGTGTCGTCCTGGCGAAGAAGGGGTCGCTCAAGCCGCACTCGGCCCAATCTGTCAATCGGCGCCTCGACGCCAAGTACAGGCAGCTAGAGGGGGATACACTCTTGCTTTCGGCTCATTCACAGCCGCACTCCTCAGTGATCACTGCAGCATCACTCTATTCTAAGCCTCAGTCGTCCTCGGCCACCTCGTCCTCAGCGCTTCTAGGCAAGGAGGAGAAAGATCTTGGAGGCATAAGGGGAAAAGCTGTTCGCCTCCCTGCGTCAAGACACGCCGATGCAATGCTGGCAGCTGCTTACCAAAGGCTCTGGCGGGAAATCGCAGACTTCCTCCCGGAACTCCTGCCCAAAGCCAGGCTCGCTTCAAAGTGGGACTAGGAGAAGCCAGGCTGGTAGCGTCAGATATCATGGAGTCCTCAGTGGCCCATATCGATACTTCTGACCGGGCCATCTGCATCGCCACAGACATGGGATGGATGGCCTAGCTCCGGGCTACTAAATTCAGCCCTGACATCCAGGAACGCATATTGGAACTTCCATTCGAGGGTAGTGACCACTTCCACTCCTCCACGGATGAAGAATTGGATAAAAAGAACAGCTCACAGACAGCTAAGTCTTTATCTATTCTTATGAAGGCCACGCCCAAGGCGTACACCCACTCCAATCCACGCTCTGACAACCTGACCGTTCCTCGAGTCAGCATTGGAGGAAACAACAAAAGGGGGCAGGGGGTGGCAAGTGGTTTTTCCAATCCCCCTCCTCCTCAGCAGCCTCAGAGGGTAAAAAGGTATGACGCGCCCCTCCGGGTCCATGTGTCTCCGGTGGGTGGCAGGCTTGCCTCTCGCGTGCAATTTTGGTGCCAACATTTTTCGGACCCCTAGAGCCTATCTGTAGTCTCCACGGGGTACCACCTACCGGTCCCTACCTTTCCTCCCTCATCCCCTCCTCTCCCACAGATTGGGACAGCAACTTGGTTGGCGCAAGTCCGGTCACTCGTAGAGAACCAGGCAGTGGAAGAAGTCCCAGTCTCCAAGAGAGGATTGGGCTTCTGTTCCAGGATTTTTGCCATACAGAAGAAGAACCAGGCTGGCCTGAGAGTTGTGTTGGACCTTTCCACCCTCAACCTTACCCTACCTCTACAAAATTTCAAGATGGTTACGCCAGCTCTCATTGCAGAGACACTGAACAGGGGAGAATGGATGTGCTCCCTAAATCTGAAGGACGCGTATCTACACGTCCCGATTTGGCAACCGCATCTGTCCTTTCTGCGCTTCAGGATCATGGGCTTCCATTTCCAGTACAAGGTTCTACCCTTCGGCCTCAACTTGGCCCCCAGGGTATTCACCAGACTGATGAATGTGGTTGCAACTCTCCTCAGGGCCTAGGGCCACCACATCTGCCCATACCTGGACTACTGGCTCGTCCTGGACTCCTCTCCAGAGGCGGTTCTTCACACGTCTTCCGCACTTAATGAACGCACTCCACGACCTGGAGTTTACTATCAATCTCAAGAAGTCTCTGCTGCAACCCACGCAGAAGCTGACCTTCCTGGGCCTCCGGCTCCGAGACGGTGTTCCCTTCAGAGGACAAGATCACGGCCATCAAGAGAGCTACTACTCACTTCCTCTCGAGGTCTTTGACCTCGGCCTGGTGGTACCAACACCTACTGGGCATTATGGCGACGGTCCTTCTGGCTGTCCCCCACACGAGACTCAGGATGAGGAGATTGCAGCTGCACTTTGCAGCTTCCTGGAATCAGGAGAGGGGCTCACAATCGGAACCTGTGAACATTCCCACGTATCTCCGCCGGACCTCCTCTGGTGGTCTGCAGACTTCAACCTACAGCGGGGCAAGCCCTTCCGGCAGCCTCTCCCTCAAGTCAATGTCACGACTGACTCCTCCCTGGAGGGCTGGGGAGCCACTCTGGACAACCACAGTGTCCATGGAGTCTGGACCCGGCAGGAACAGGAGTCCCACATCAACTGGCTAGAGTGTAAGGCCATATGGCTGGCCCTCAAAGCCTTCCTCCCTTTCATAAAGGGCAAGACTGTACTTATCCAGATGAACAACTCCATCAGCAATGTACTATGTGAACAGGCAGGGGGGTACCAGATCCCCCTCCACTGTGCAACCTCGCTATCTGCATGTGGCAATGGGCCCTGGAGAACATCATTTACCTCATTGCTGTCCAACTACCGGGGGAGTCCAACCTGGATGCGGACAGTCTCAGCAGACTGGGGTCGGACAATTACGAGTGGCAATTGAACGACTTGGTACTGGAGGAAATCTTCCTCAGATGGGGGCATCCCCAAATGGATCTGTTTGCCTCCCACAACAACAAGAAATGTCAGAAGTTCGCCTCCTGGAAGGGGCAGGGCCCCGGCTCCCTCAGCGATGCATTCCACCTACAGTGGAACTACATGTGGGCCTACGCCTTCCCGCCCACCCCCTTGGTCCACAGGGTGATCTGCAGGATAAAGCAATCGTGTCACCTCAGCGTCATTTTGATAGCTCCCTGCCCGGCCAGACTGTGGTTCTCCGAGCTGCTCAGTCTTTCAGACAGGCATCCCATTCACCTAACGGTGGGCCCAGCTCTGCTCCTGACATAGCAGGGGGCCAGGGTTCTCCACCCTGCTCCTCACAAACTAGCCCTCGCAGCGAGGTTCCTGAGCAAGTCACTCTGAAACACTTGAACCTGTTGCAGGCTAACCTGGACATCATTCAGGGCACCAGAAGCAAAGCTACCAGGAGCCAATACAAGAGCAAATGGTCTAGATTCTGTCATTGGGCCAGCTCTAAGGAGATCGACTCTCTCAAGTTCTCTTTCGATTATGTCCTGTCCTTTTTGGCACACCTCGCACACTCCGGAGTGCAAGGCGACACATGCCGCACCTACCTGGCAGCCATAGGTGCCTACAGAAATTCAGAGGAGGGTCTTTTTTCCTCCTCTAACCCTGTGGTCAAGCAGCACCTGGCGGGCCTCCACTGACTCTATCCGCCCGTTAAGAGGCCTCACCCAGTCTGGGACCTCAATGTGGTACTGGGTGCATTGGCCCGCAAACCATTTGAGCCAATGGCTTCTGCGACATCCGATTGGTTACCATAAAGATGGCTCTGCTCGTGGGCCTCACCTCAGCTCACAGGGTCAGAGAGATCCAGGCCCTCTTGGCCTCAGAGCCCTTTACCACTTTACACAAGAACAAGGTGGTTCTCCGGACGCACCCTGATTTCCTACCCACAGTCCCATCCACCTTCCACCTTAATGAGGAGATTGTTATACCTACTTTCTTCTCCGATCCCAAGGACGAACCTCAGAGAGTCTTGAATCGCCTCGATGTCATGACGTGCTCTGAAGTATTACTTGAACAGGGCCAAGGATTTCTGCAAGTCGATTGCCCTTTTTGTCACCTTTGGAGGGGCAAGGCCAGATTATCAGGCTTCCAAGGCCTCCATCTATAGGGGGATGGTCACGGCCATCAAGGAGGCCTAAGAGGGGCAACACAGGCCGGTTCTGGCCAATCTGCATGGCCATGCTATCAGGGCCAAGAGCACGGCTACTGCCTTCAAACGCCATGTGCCGTGGCAGGTCATCAGTAGGGCGGCCACCCCCTCAGCGTTTCGCAAGCACTGCTGTCTGGATGTCGCCTCTAGGTCAGATGCAACTTTTGGGCAGGCGGTTCTGAGAAACCGGTTGTCTTAAGGAGGTTCTCCTCTCTACCCTGGGGCTACACGTGGTTGTTATCGCCCATACAGTATGGAGGAAAGGGGACGGGACTCACCGTAGTGACTAACGTACTCTTAGTCCATAGTCCCCTTTCCTCCATACGTCCCACCATCCTCCCCCCTAATAATACTGGTGTCATTAGGCAATGTTGCATATTGTCAACGTGTCAATGGGGACTGAGGAGTGACGCCAGTGGGCGGAGTCAGGCAAGCACATGTTCCCAGGGCCGTGCCCCTGTGTGCCTCTAAATCTAAAGGGGAAGAAGATTTTTCTGGTGAAAAGGATTCCATCTCCCGTCCCTCGCGAGTGACGCACATACAGTATGGAGGAAAGGGAACTATGGACTAAGAGTACGTTAGTCTCTACGATTGACTAACCATTAATTTCTCAGCCTGTCAGCGTCGCCTCCGGTCAACCTGCCAGTGGTTCCGGATCTTCTCAGCAGAGAAGGAGGCACAACCTTCATCACAACCCAGGATCGCTGAACCTGAGGGCTTGGCTTCTGCAGCCCTAGAGTTTGGAGGGCATGAGTTGCCAGCGGACTACAGGGAGGTCCTTGCCAAGGCCAGGGCGTTGTCGACCTTGAAGTGCTATGGTCACAAGTGGAAGCGTTTGACTACGTGTTGCCGGTCACAGAAGATTACCCTTTTGACGGTCACAGCGCCACCGATCCTGTCACACTTGCTATCCTTGGCCAAGGCTGGACTGGCGCACACCTCCATCAAGGTACATCTGGCGGATATCTCCAGCTACACCAGGTCACTAGGAAGATCTTCACTTTGGTCCCACTGACTCATCAAGGAGTTTCTGAAAGGACTTTTCAGATCTTTCCTGCCAGTGAAGGCTCCTGCCCCGGCGTGGGAACTCAACATGGTTCGCTCATGGGGACCCCCTTCCAGCCTATGCGTCAGGCCACACTCAAGTTTCTCTCATGGAAAACGGCTTTCCTTATGGCCATCTTCTCTGCCGGAAGGGTAGGTGAGATCCAGGCCCTTTCCTGTCAGCAACCGTACCTAATTGTCCATGAATTGAGGGTGGTGCTGCGTACACACCCCTCTTTCATACTGAATTTTCTGTTGGAAATTCCACCTCAGCGAGCCTTTGGTGTTACCTGTTTTTTCCCCCGAAACCTTCATCGCTGCCGGAAAGGGCCTTGCACCCACTGGACATTGCTCGTGCCCTGAAGTTCTGCGTGAAACTGTTTGTGACCTTTGGACCTGTGAACCATAGGAAGGCCTTGTCCAAGGCGTCCATTTTAAAATGGCTCTCCGGGTGACTCGCACACTGTCATCGGTTGGCAAACTGAATGCTATCCGGCCGTCCGAGAGCCCACTCCACCAGAGCGATCGCTGCGACTTGCCGATCCTGTCTGTTGTGCCCCTGCTAGATATCTGCAGGGCTGCTACGTGGAGGTTCGTGCACACCTTCACAAAGTTCTACTGCATCGTCCGGGATTCCAGGGAAGAGCCCAGAGTCTGCAAGCAGTGCTACGCAACCTGTTCGCTTGAGGATGATCCTATTGCAGAGGTAAGATTTAATTGCTTCTGTTGAGCCTTGCCACCTCCCGTGGTTGTGTAATGTTGTGTACTGCCAATTATCAGTTATTCATGAGCATGTCGATCCATGCCAGACCCCACGGTGGAGAAGGTTTAAGTTAATTACCTGTAACTTTTGTTCACCAGCATGAGTCTGGCATAGATTCCCATGGGAACCCTCCCTCCGGCCCCTCTGCGGCTCTTCTTGGTCATACGCCACTTTACGTGCTTACCAAATCTGAAGATGGCTGCCAGAAGGGGGCTTAGGGAGAGGACTGACTTTGAATTGGGGCAGTATGACCCAGAGGACATTGTTTGGTTTAGAGTAGAAATAAAGTTTTTAAGTGAAAGTGAAACTGTTTGTTCTTCTACAGAGGATTCCCAGCTTGACGGGGAATATTCTTGAGCATGTGAATCCATGCCAGACCCATGCTGGAGAACAATAGTTACAGGTAAGTCACTGAAACCTTTTTGGTGCTGAAGAAGGATGGAGGCTTGTGCCCCATTCTGGATCTGCGGCTGCTGAACGTCTTACAACGCAAGGACAAGTTGAAGATATTCACTCTAGCCCACATTCCTCAAGTCCTTGATCTGCATGGCTGGTTGTTTTCCCTGGACCTTCAGAATGTCTACTTCCATGTTCTGATTCATTGAATCCACAGAAAGTACCGAAGGTTTGTGTTAGGTCAATGCCATTACCAGTTGAAAGTCCTACCATTCTGACTTTCCTCGGCACCCTGGGCTTTCTCCAAGCTGCTGGCAGTGGTAGCGGCTCGCCTCAGGAGAGAGGGCATTCATGTCTTTCCCTACCTGGATGACTGGCACGTCCGAGCTGGCTCCCCAGATCTAGTGTCGAAGCTGTAGAGTACTCTGCACATGCACTCCCTGAACTTCAAGAAATCTTTGGTTTCGCCATCCCAGTCTCTCCAGTTCATCTGGGCAGTCTTGGACACTCACTTGGGCAGGGCTTTCTCACCTGACGGCCGAGTGGCAAACATCTTTCTGATGGTCAATGTCCTCCAATTCCAGGAACAAGTCCCGGCCTCTGCTTCCCTGCACCTTCTGGGGTACCGTAGGCGAGGCTGCGAATGAGATTGCTTCAGTGGCTTCTCTGTTGGAAATGGTCGCAATTCCAGGGCCACTTGGACCCTTAACAGGAATCGAATCAGGTAGCTCAGGTTTTTGCGTGATGGGCCATGTGAGACAACTTGCTGAGAGGCACGTTGTTTTGCCAACCTTGGCCTCAAGTGATGGTCACAGATGCATCTCTGAATGGTGGGGGCGCTCATCTGTTAGACAGAATGGTGAGCGGCCTGTGGTCTCCCGCAGGGTCTTGGGAACACATCAACTTGCTGGAGCTGTAAGGAAGGCATGGTATCAAACGGTGAAGACAGACACAGTTCAAGGGTGTATATTGAACTTTTGAAAACGGGTTGGAAAAACACGTGTCTAATCCTAAATCTAAAGATGGGAGCAAGCTTCGACCATATAATAACTTCAAATAATAATACTGCAGTCCTAGTAGTCTTGCCAAAATAAAAGGGCCTATACTAATATACATATTGCCAATCCTTACTTCTAAAAACAAATAGTGTGGGAAACAATGTTATACAAAAGAGAAGTGTTCAAGAAATGACATGCAAGGATAGTTGAGCTGTTGGCTTTCCTTCACCACATTTTCAGCATGGGTGAAGGCAGCACACTCTAGCTTAGCGCACATTCTAGCTTCTCTAGCACGAGGATGCAGTTCAAAACCTCATTATCGGGGCCTTCTGTACCAAAGTCTCTTTACCATTTAAACTCTCTTATCTCAGAGGGTCTGAAACAAAAAACTAACATTAAAATTCCTTTCTTCTCAAGATTTCACATGCACAGTTTCTCGGGTGATCCACTGTTCACCCTGGGTCCCCCTCCGCCGGGCTGAGCCCCACCTTAATACAATGTTCTGCACAATTTCAAAAGTGTCTTTTAATCTGGTTATGGGTCAAAACCAGTTCAATTCTTCTTTACGTATATCTCTCTCATCATTTCCTCTCAATCGGGCTTAAACCATCTTTGTTTCACATTTCCTTTCATTCCCCTCAGTCGGGCTCAAACTCTGTGCAAAGAGTTCACCACGTTTCCCTCATTCTGGCTCAAACCATGGGCATCACATTTCCCTCATTCGGGCTCAAACACAACAAAAGCGGGGCTCCCTTCCTCTTTCTTTCTCGGCACCCCTTGATGGCCTCTTGGGACTCGTTCTTTATCAAACAAAATGTTCCTTTCACTTTCATGTATTTCACAATGGTCTTTTCTGGTTCACTGAGACTTTCGAAAAGTCAACTGCACGTTGCCGGACCACTCTGCTACCATATGTTTCTTGCTTGACAATTGTTACAATGTCTCTGCTTCTATCGCGGTTTCACGGCACACACACACAGCCTTTCACACCTTTAGTGTATCTTTCATCCTTTTACGCAAACCAGCCTTTTGTGTCCCTCTTCACTCACCGGCTGCGTAGGATACTTTTCTTCAGCATTCCCTTTGAAGTCAAGGACTGATGTACTAACTGTAGCCGACTCTTTCAAACTCAGTCGTTCAACCGAAAGAGGAGTTGCTCATCTCTGAACACGGGCAAGGAGTGTCTCTCCCTTTTCTTTAACTCTGCTATGCGTCCTTCGTTGTACTGCTGATATGGCTACGACCTCCCTCGCAATGTCTGGCTGTCCAGTTTGTGCATCCAGGGTCACCTCTGTCGGAAGGGAACAGGTCCTGCTCTTGTGCCGCCTTGCCCCGAGTGGGCTCTCGTGTTCCTCCTTTTAGCCATGTGGGGAGAGGTGATAGGGGTCAGGTGTGAACGATTACAATTAAGTGCTTGACCCTGCCTAATCTCAGCGGAACAACATGAGGGTGGTAGTCTTTCCTCTGTGTCATAAGGTGTTTTAAACGAGTAATCTTTGCTACTCCCAGTCGTCTCTTCTTCACAGTACAATGTGAAAATGTTTGGAACTTTCCTAAAATGGTAGAGGGGTTGTGCGATTTTTGGTAACTGCATGAAGGGATATGCCGCATCTCGCCGTCAGGTGTCTCTGCTCTGCTGCCTGTGGACCTCTCACTCAGGTGATCCTCCTTCACTTGTCCACCCCCAGGGTCTGGATCCAAAGACGATGGCTGTGCCCTGCCCACCTAAGCAAAGGTTCCCTGGGGTTTGGGCAGTGAAACACCTTCTGGTTTTTCACAGAGCTGAGGACCATCGGGTTGGCGCTGTTTTCTTTCCACTACTCTGTAAAACGCAAGACTGTTCTGATCCTGGCAGACAACACAGTGGCCTGCATTACCTCATTAAACAAGGTGGTGTGGGGTCCCTGCGTCTGTGCTGAGAAGCAGTGGTGCTGGAGAACAGTGTCTCTTTGACGATGGCTCATTTGGCCGGAATTTAAAATATCTCACCCCCGTACCCCGTTATACAGATCTGCTGTAGAAAAGAAAATGTACAAGGGGAGGCCATTACGATTGGAAATCTGCAAGTAGAGGCTACACACACAGGAAAGGTTGGATGCAGCAAAGGAAAAATGTTTTGTGATGGCATTGATGCATGGCAGTTCTGTTTGGTGGACCATAGTTCTGCAAAATGGAGGAGGTGGATATGTCCTAAAGTTTTGTCATGATTGGGTTGTTTTTCCAAACTAAATGATATAAACACAAACGTATTGACCAGCATACCTTAAATAAAAACCTTGTCTTGGTCAAAATTGTGAGAGAAGGGTTTCCCCTTGAAAAGCCGATATTAAAATCCCTAGATTTAATCAGCTCTGTCTCCAGTAAAAAAAAAGATGAATAAGTTAAAACCAACTAAGAAAGGGACTTGCTTATGGAAGAACTAAGTCTATTACCCACACTCAGACGGTTGGTGCAGGTGTCGGTGGCCAAATGAGAAAATTCAATCCACATGCGATAGCGCGCCTTTAAAGATATTGAAAGACTAAAATCCTCTGACATCCCAACAGAAATTCTGTTCCTGTTGATCTGTGGTTGCTACATACAGTATAATCTCGAACACTAGGATAGTGTCATGATGCCTGCCTCCAAGGAGCCAAACCAGGCCCGGCACCCTCAGAGACAGACACCATGCATTCAAGGGAAGTTCCATCAGCCCCAGATGGGGGCCCTTTGGACTCAGTCCTGGCGCCGTTGGCGTCAGGCTCATAGGGGACATCAGTCCTGGCGCCATCGGCGCCAGGCTCATACAGAAGTAGGTTGGCAGTAGTGCTTGGTGTAAACTTACCTGTGCAGACCATGCTGCAACTTCCAAGACTGGAAGGAACTATTTTTCTAGGGACTACTTGATCTCTAGGGTGTGACCGGTGGAGGAATACAGATTTCTGGGGGAAGAATACATACCTGGAACTACTTGAAAGGCTATTTAAGCCACACCCAAGCAGCAGACCACGCTTCGCGTTGTTCTGCACTTAGCAGCTGACCGCTCACCGTGCCTGCTCCTCCATCACGCCTGCCAGCATCCTGGAAACACCTAAAGAAGAAAAGGGAAGAGAACAGGTGAAAACAAGAGCCTTACCTGATACATCTGCACTCCGGATTCTGCACGCCGACGATCCTGCAAAGAAGGCAAACATTTTAAACGCGCATCGCGTCGCACGCAGCACGCTGCATTTCACTCACCTGCACGTGGCGTTTTCGAGTCCTGCGGCGTCCATCCGGAGCTTCCACCGCCATCCAGCACCTATTGGAAGGAAGGAGAAAGAGAGGTGAGAAGGGAAACACGAATCTAAGTAGAATTTACCTGTGGTTCAATTCCCTCTCCGCCTTCGGGTTTGTGCCAGACCTTCGGCATCTCAGCACCCCGGCCCCTAAGGGGAAAAGAAACAGACATTGTATTAGTGAGAGCATGTGAGAACATTAGCAATACGCTCACTTAAGACTTACCCATTTGCAAGAGAGACACAGCAGCTCTTTTCGGGTTGGCGCCTTACCTCCGGGATTGCCGTACCCCAGCCCCTATGGGGAAAAAGACATTGGACATTAAAGGAGATACTTAAAACTGCAAAGGAATCTCATCGGAATTCTTACCAGAATTTGGCTTCATCCAAATCGCCTGCAGCCCGGAATCTTCTCCAGCACCTGCGAAAGAAAAGAACAGATGAGTGAATATAAACCCAAACTTGCCATAAACATTTGCGGTACGACGGGAATGGACAAACTAGTTTAAACTCATCAATCCAGTGAAGTAAGTGGAATCACAACGTGCCCCTGCATCAGAAGCAGGATGGAGAGCTTGTCATTTTGGTCCCTAAGGTGAGTCTTCGCAGGGAATCCCAAAAGGGTTTCACGGAGGGAGAGAAGGGAAGTGGGAGGTCGGAACATCACCCGCAGACTATTATCCCTTCCTTTTCACACACAGTGGGATATTCCTCCGAGCCAGAAAAGCCAGGTTGGGGAATCCAGTATAGTCCATCTTCCGGGTCTTACGCATCTCTGCAGAAGAGGTCACAGCAGTCCCAGCCATTGCCCGCGCCTCCATGGGAGCCAGGTGAGCGCTACAGATAGACACGGGGGGTTCTATCTCTCTAGTCACAAATCCCAGGGCCTTTTCAAGTTTACTTGCCTGACAGGTGCCAAACTACTCTTGGACTTTGCCGAAGGCTGGACGATTGGTGTTCATACTTTCACAACTCCCGAAATCCCCTCTGCCAAAACCTGAAAACACCAATACTTTGATTAATAAACACACACCCTGGATTAATACAGATCTAGTACGCCATTCAATTTGACAGATGTCTATACACTCTAAAATGCCGAAGGTGATTGAATTGTGATTACCTTAAGACCTCTTTATGTAACATATTATGTAATACATTTCAATTTGGCAACTGTTAAGATAGATTTCTAAAATCAGGCCTGGTGGACAGACAGATTTTAGGAGGCCACCTTAGTTATGGTGAACGGGGTACTCTGAGAGTTTAGCCAAACTCTATCAATGTATTTTGGCGAGCAGTCAAGACTTGGTCTCAGAGTGTGAGCATGGCTAGGGGCCCTCAATGAGTCCACACAGAATAACACCTGATAATTCAGCCTAGACACTCAATTATAAAAATAGTTATTTATTTAGGCCTTTACAACACACTAGAAAATGAAATCACCAGGTAGTGTTATCACACAATACTATATAATATAAACATATGAAATCAACAGTATGTACATTCACAATACATAATCAAATAACTAACCTTGTAGAACAGGTAAGTAATGCAGATGCAGCTCAAATGATGAGAACCAGTCACAAGTTAAATTACCTAAACTTTAGAAGTCCAACCAGAAGATGTATTTGGGGGCCTGTTGTCCAAAAGTCACAAATTCCAACACAAGGTTTCTCACAGGTATGTATTATCTAAGGGATGCAACAGACTTGTAGTGATTCAGAATAGTTTAAAACTGTTTAAAAGTTCAACAACAATTTACCAGAAGACCTGTAAGCTCTCCTCTCTTCCAGACCGTAGGCTAACCCAGGGGCAGGATACTTGGCGCAGGTTAGACGACAATAGGTAAGTAATGGGGAGATAGGAGACAAAGGGATTTGTTCCCAATGTTATCCTATGAAGGACAGGGGGATGCGTGGAGGGGCAGGCACAGGAATGCTCACTTACCCCCTTGATTTTGATTTTCCCAGGAAACACAACGGGTCGACTTGGGGTCACTTGGGGTGCAGTCTTCCATCCTTTGTTTCAGTGAGAGGTGCCCAGGGGTTGCAGATTCAAGAATTATTTCAGTCTAGTGCAATTGAAAGATACAATCCCTGTTCGATGAAGAAATGCGGATTCCAACGATTCCAACCTCGTCAGGACACTTCACGGGAGGAAGGCAAGTCTGAGCAATGATCAGCGTTTGCAGGTGGCAGGCCTTCTTCCAGACGCACTCACAGAAGCTGCACCATGACTGTTTCACTTGAAGATAGGAAGCTGGAACTTTGGGAGAAAGCGACTTGTGGCACAAGCTGATGGCTACCAAAGTTCAGGGCTTGAGCATGGAATTGTGACGGTTCTGGCATTGTAACCCATGAGGAAGCTTGTCGGTCAGTCCCCTGGGCAGTCTAGGGCCCTATGAAGGCTCTGAGGGACTGGATTCTCAAAGCCGTCAAGACTAGTTGGTTCCACTAGTCCAAGGACTGAGGCACTGATGAGGGTCTTTGGTGATCAGGCAGATAAGCATGGCTTTGCCAAACAGGTTACTGGAGAGGTTGCTGGTTGTTAGGAAAGGTTCCTCTTTTTGCAACTTTCCTCTCAGTAGTTTCTGTGGACCCCCTTTATGCTCTGTTTTGCTCTGTTTGTAAACCTGTTCTGACGTTTTGAAGGGAAGTAAAGTCTTCAGCTTCTCAGCTTCACTTCCCTTGCTTTTTGTTCATTTTTTTTTTAAATAAGTTTTTGTTTTAACATTGCACACAGCACCTTACAGTGCAGTGCAATGGGGATACTTTTGGTTACTTTTATATGTGCCTAAAGACAAGCTGGTGGCAGCAGATATATCTTAACAATTGTTGCATTTCTTTAGCGTTCACATTCTCATTTACCACATATAGCTACTAAAAGCAACTAATGGCCTAAAATTACTGTCCCACAAGATTTTGGCTTGCTGCTTTGTCCATATTGTTTGGCCTTCTTCCTTGCTATGTCAGAAAATCCCTTACAGGGTCATACACTTGCCTAGTAAAGCTGCTGCTTTCGCGGGCTGTTAATGTCTTTGTGTGTGTGCCACCCAGTAAGTGGGTGGGACTCTCTAGTGCCACTCCACATCCATGGTGCCAGAATATCTAGGTATGGAGCAAATGTGAAACCAGTAGTTGTCCCTGAATGGACAACTACTGACTGTTTGAATGGTGCAGACCCTTACCATTGGTGGTCTTGGCCTTGCTTTAAGCTCGGATTTTGGATATGAAGTGGACCTCTGTAGCCATTTCTTCAGATTATTGGGGACAAGAATCCCTCAAAGAAGCACAGCTGCTGAAGACGACTCAGCATCCTGTCCTGTGTCCAGCCTGGTGAAACCCTTTGTGACTACCTGATCTCCAAAGACCCTGAGGGATGCTTGAGCCCTTGGACCAACTAGTCTCAACACCTTCTCGAGGCTCCTGCCCTTCCAAACCTTCAGAAGTGTCTCTGAACTACCTGGTGGACTGATAGCTCTCTCGTGGACTATTAAGCGTTGCTGTTGCACGTTCAATCCCAGAACTTCAGTGGTCGTAAGTTTGAATTTCATTGTCTCAGCATCATGTGATCCTGTCCTGGAACAGCTTCTGTGGCAACAACTGGAAGGATGCCTGTTGTCGCCTGTGTGTGGAGACTGTCGCTGGAACTCTCTTTTCTCCAACCTGTGAGCTGTCCTGCGGTCAGCATCAGGGTTTTTTGCGTTTCTTTATCGACGAGGTTGCATCTTGCAGTTGCACCCGACTGGAAGAATCCTTGAACCCGCAACTCCTGGCTATCACTCTTTGAAACCAACGGCAGAGGATCAAGCCCCCAGCTACCCCCAGACAATCCACAACGGCATCTTGGAAAATCTGAGCCAGGGGGTTAAGTAAACACAGTGCATCTGTCCTCCATAGGATAGTATTCAGAACAAGTAACTTTGTCTCCTGCATTCCATTCCACTCACCTTTTGGTCATCAAACCTCAGTAGAGTAACCTAAATTATACGAACACATTTACTTACCTTAGTAAAAGTTTCAATTAACTCCTTTTGAACTACCGAGTTGTTTGTGGAAAAGAGCCTATGCTGGGAGTTTGCAATCCTTGACTTAGTTAGGCAGGATCACTGTCATCTTTGATGTGTGCTGCAGCCGTGGTTAGGGTTAGGTGATTTTCCACTATCCTTTGAACTATCACCAACACAAGTGAAATACAACTTCCCTGCAGAGACTCCATTCAGGGGAGATACATTGTGGCTCCTGTGACTTTTAAGCACAAGGCCCCATTCTTCTTAGGACTGCTTAAGTTAGGGAACTAACTTGTGGTTTGGTACCATCATCTACTGCATTTAAACTACTTACCTGCATGCTGAAGAAGTGACTTTTAATGCATTCCTGAACCAACAGTGAATGTATCGTAGAGTAGCGTGCGATACTACCTGTTGGATTCATTTAGCAGCGTGTCCAAGGACCTATAATAAATAACTGTTTTTATACTTGCTGTCTAAATATAATTATTGTGTGCCATACTGTGTGGATTTGTTGCGGGTCACTGTCCTCACTCACACTTGCCTGGGAATTAGATTTGACTGCTCTCCATAGCTATTTGGTTGGGGTTTTGGCTAATCTCTCTGTTCCCTGTTCACTATAACTAGGGTGACCCCCTATAAGATAGAAAAAAATCCAATTTAACACTGGTCCACTGCAGAAGTCGTGCACTGGTCATCAATGACTGTTCTTATTTGAAGGATTCTTGGCTCCAACGTAAATCTGAAGAATGGCTGTAGGAGTCCACCTCTTATCCAATTCCGAGCTGTAAGCATGTCCAAGCCCACCAATGGTAAGGATGTGCACCATTCAAACAACCAACATTTGTCCAATCAGACAGTAGCAGACTTTCTGGCACCAGTGATGTGGACTGGGACTAGAGAATCCCAGCACCCTTCATGGGCCACACACGCACATAGGCTCACTAACCCATGGAAGCAGCAGCTTTCCCTGGCCAGTGCATTACCGTGTAAGAACTTTAAACCTACGAAGGCAGGAAGAAAGCCATATGTCCAAATAACAAGCAAAAAATCTTGTGGCATGGCCATTTTGAGGGCTGTAGCAACGTTTAGTAGCCATATGAGGTAAATGCAAATATAACGCCAAAAAGAATGCAAACACGGTAAAGAATATATCTGCTGCCACCAGCCTGCCTGTAGGCACATATAAAAGTTAACAGAAATCACATGTGTAAAAAGCTAGGGTGGTACAAAAGTATCTTCATTGCACTTCACTGTAAGGTGCAAGGGAAACAGTTTCCCAGTACTGATAGCCCGAAGGGCTGATCAGTTTTTCAAAAACAAATTGGCAAAAGGCAAGGAAAATGAAGCCGAAGGCTTTACTTCCCTTCAAAAAGTCAGGACAGAGTCCAAAACAGAGCAAAGAGAATGGGGTTCCACAGAAAACTATGGAGGGGAAAAGTTGCTAAAAGAAAGATTTTTCTCACTGCAACCTTCCTCCCAACAGTAAAATTAAGTTAATAGCTCTGTATTATTTCTATCCTTTACCGACTATCAGCAACAGGGATAGGTAGACTAGATCGGCATGGTTGTTTCTTCACTGGTTCAGATTCTTCTCCGGTTCCGCCAACTGTTTTCTCCCACTAGCTGATTATTTCCTAATCTTACCATCTCTCAAATTGGTAGATTTGCTGAATTACAACTACTTGGAACACCCATTGCCATGCCCTTTTTACCATAATCCTTGTGAGTAAATCCACATATTCTGATTGATTGGTTATTTATAACATACTTGATACCCAGAGGTTTCTAAGCGCAAACCCAGGGATCGAACCTGTGATTCTCCTTGTCTTGCTTACAAGGCGAGCGCATTGCCCCTGAGCTATCCTCCGGAGCTCAGCCAGTAGCTCAGCCAGTTGTAAGCTCAGCCAGTAGCATTAACCCCTGCTTCAATGCTATATGTATTAACCAGTTAATTGTTTTTTCATGGAACTTTGCAGCGATTGGAAATAAATGTTGGAAAACTTTTTTTTCATTATTCCACTCAATATAATATTACTACAAGATGTTTGAGGAACTTGGATTTTATTCATATCTTCGCTGTAATATTACTAAAGAGACGTGGGTATTTTATCCCCCTCACATTGATTGCTATCATATACAATATTATTCAAATACTAAGAAGAAATGGGAAGCACTCTGGTAGTTGTGTATCCTAATTAGATTGTCTATTGAAGCCTCCCTGAATTGCATCTGCAAGAAGACTGTATTGTGAAACTAATCTTACCCGACTCTGGGAGCATGTTTCTGTCAGCTTCCTGTAGACCATTTGTATCTTATTTGCTATTGGCACTTTTACATGCTGACTATTTTGGGACCCCTTTAATAATATTGTATAGAGTTTTTAATCAAAGATTGTGTAACTGTCCACTCAAGCCCTTATTTTACCCCCAAGTTTTGTCTTGGGAATTCCTCCTTGCAGATAGCTGATGCTCATATTGATTTGCTATGGGCTATTTCGATTGGGCTGTGCCATTTTATTTGTGGTAGATTTTCCCCCTGATATTCCTGTAAAATATACCTTCAATGACATGCTTTCCTGGAATATCAGGTGTTTAACTTCACAGTAGGCTGTAGAATCATTGGAAGCGGATTCAAAACTTTGAAATAATTCTGAGATTTGATGGCGACCAAGCAGGCCTTTTATTTACTGTTGTATCCCATGGGACATGGACATTTAAATTGCAAAGTATTAGAGGACAATCTAACCACTAGTCGGAAAAACATCAGATGAGGAACACTTGGATCTTGGTATCTGGATCCCATGATGTGTTTATCCTATTTGGATTATTTCAAATTTTGCCACCTGGAACACATTGTTCCAGAGAAAGGCTTGGAAAGATTTTCAGGACTTGATAGAGGGCATCAGCAAATAACTCACTAGGGATGTCAAACCCTCAAAATAAAATTTTAGGTGGGTTGATTTAAAGCTGTGTGCAATAAAATCAATTACTCTGGGATTTGAAATCTCAGATGATGGCGAGGAGTGCATATGGCACAAAAGAATAGTTCATAGACTGCTTGGCATCTAGATAAATGAAATTGGCAGAGGACGTGCAGGAGGACCTTGTGGAAACTTCACATAATCTCTGGGGATATGTGGCACATGATCCAGAGTGATGGTTTAGCGGCTGCCATAGCAACTAACTTCTCAGCTTTGTATGGGAACGTGTCCTTCAGAATCTTCAACTGAAGGTTTAGACGCACTGCTTGCTAATTGTGAGCAAGAAGGGACACATTTTTCCCACAATTTTTCTTTTATGATCTTGTAAATGGATGATCACTATTTGGGCACACTTATGGGTATATCAACTTGAATTTAACTTTTACTGATTAAGTGCTTCTCAGTGCGGGCTGCTTGTCACTGTTTATTTAATCGCAGTTAGCATGGTGTCATAATTCTTAACATGTTGCCTGTCTCCAGTAACATATTTTATTCTGTTTCTGATTTTCTACCCCATTTCTGATTTTCCTAGATTTGTGTGCAAAAATAATGGTGTTCTGTATGAAAATCAGCTGCTACAGATTGGTCTCAAGTCTGAATTCCGGCAAAACCTGGGTAAGACTGGTGTATGTGCACCTTTGTGTGCTTGCTCATGTGAGTTGAGCCTCTGGATGTTAATGTTGCATATGTCACCTCCCCTGTCTCAAACGTGTCTAAGCTATAGGAATGTAAGCATTCCTCATGTACAGTAGATGAATTGCACCCCTTCTTAACCGTGGCTGCATGTGCCTAAGAATGTAGATGCCCTCTAGTAGGACGTGGTACTGCATTTTCCCTGCTATCCCAGAGTACTCTTGAATAACATTTAGCAGAAGAAACTGTGTCTGAAAGGTTCAACCGATTTCTTTTTGTCATCTAATCAGATATCAGGTTTTTATATAGTGATTCCTTCTGAATTCATCCACTTCTAACCACTGTACAATTGGGTAAAGGCTATTACGCTGTTTCAGGTTACTCAATTAAACAAGTTGAATTGTGAGGTGATAAATCTGAGGGCTTGGCTTGTGTTATTTTTCAGTGAATTAATAAGTGTGTTAAGCTTTCATTTTGTGCTTCTCATTCAAGAGTACCCAACATGCATCCGTTATGGAGGTGTAAAACTTACATTTTGACAGTTTGTTAGTTCCAGAATCTTTAATTCGTAACATACGGTTTCATTGGTAACAGAGCATTAATATCACATTATAAGAAGAGAAGTGAACGAACATGCAGGTGATCTTGTGACATGCCTAGGAGTAATTTGTTCAACAGGTTTAGCCTTGGCACTGACAAGATAACTGCCTCCAGTTAGAATCTCTTTAATTTGACTGTAGAAGGATGAGGGGCAGAAAATGCATTTCGAGGGGATTGGGTCCTCCGACGTATTCCATATCTATGACAGGTAATCACCACAGCTGTGCTGCTTCGGAAACTTTTCCGGCGTCCTGCGTCGATGACGTCGATACGCCGACGTCGAGGACCTCCTCCGACGTCCGACGTCATCCGATGTGATAAGTAGGACGCACGACGCCTGTAGCCTCAGTTCCGTTTTTTCCGCGAACGTGTTGCTTCGTGTTTCTCGGTTCTAAGCCTCGACTCTTTGGAGTTCTGTTCTTTCTGGTTCTTCGAACCTGTTCGTTTGTGAATTTCGGCGATGTCTTCCACTTCGTCTTCAACCCCGCGTCCGGGCTTTAGAATCTCTTTAATTTGACTGTAGAAGGATGAGGGGCAGAAAATGCATTTCTTGGGTTCAAACTTGAAGGCTTGCCCTATGTCAGAGGCGGGCACTTAAACGGTGAGCTATCCGGCAGTGTCCTTCATTAGCACTCTGTATTAGGGTGTTCCAAAGTGAAAAAGAAATGATTCACTCATGTAGTCAATTTAGTAGCGTGGGTGCATCTGTCTTTGTCAACCATAGTCTGTCACCCATTCATGACTAGCTGTGGCATGGCTTAGAAAATAACCTTTTTATAGCATAATCTGTGTTTGGGTCAGAATTCCATTTTTGAGGTTGTATAGTCCCCCACACATTATGGTGTTTTTTGGTTTCTAGGCTTTTTTTTGCACTAAGAGGAACTCCTTCAGTGGTCCCCTTGCAGCTACAACTCACTTTTGATGTGCTGCCCTCAATTGGCTACATGGGCAGGGGTGCACCCACTGTACCTCATTTCGTCCTAGGCTAAGAACTCTCACCCAGAATGTGTGTTTTGAAGAATGCCTGTGGGAGCTATGATTTACTTTAAACTACACCACTAAGCCATTCTACTGCATTCATAGTCATTTACCCCTAAACAGTGGCAAAGTTACTACCAATGCAGTTTAAATGTTCTGAACCCAGCCACTTTTGTTTGTGGTCTTCGTTTTAGTCACAAAGCAATGACCAAAATGCCTCTTTAAATGGATTGCCTTTCTCCTGCAGATTCCTCATCTAATAGATATTCCCTCCAGCTCTGCTGCTTTGGAAATGTTTTGATGGGGGGCGTAGTGGACATTGACTCGACCGTCGATCCGTCTTGCTCGGCGTCTGGTTGTCGGCACCGGACGTGTCATCGGGCATCATATAAATGCCACGTCACTACACCCCACACCTAAGTTCCTTTTTTCTGGCAAATGACACGCTGCTTGGGAGCAATTCTTCGACTCATTCAATGTTCGTCAGAAAACATTTGTACTTTTTTCAATTCCTCAAAGCGAAATGTCGGTCGCTCGGATATCGGGTTTCAAGCGGTATTCCGATTTCAAGCAGTGTTCCGATTGTGGCACCAAGATGTCCATCACTGACCCACACCAATTGTCTCTGGTGCCTCGGTACGGGTCACAGGACTGATGGGTGTCTGTTGTGGGCGCCAAACCGCAATGCAACCCAAATCCCTACATGATTGAGCTGCTGAACTCACGCTGCTTGGATTGACTGCCCTCTAAATCACTGGCACGGTCGAACAGTTCAGTCTTTGGAGGCCGGAACTAAGGGGCACACCCCTAAAAAAGAACATAGGTGGATGAAGAAATGGTCCAGACAAGGAGCCACTCTTCCTCCTCCCAAAAGAAGAAAAGGCGTCACTGCCACCGTCGGGACTCCGATTCGTCGACGGATAAAAGTAACATGTCGGCTGGGCCTACCACCCGCCAAGAGTCGTACAATTTCAAATCCTCCATGCTTGACATATTCAAAAAGCATGTTGCATTTGGCACAGCTAACCACCCCACGCAGCAGGTTTCGGAGCCAAGAGCGGTGCTCGGCATATCCAACCCCTCTAGTGCCCCGGTACCGACAATGTCGGTGCCGATAAATCTTTCAACACCGAAAGAGGTTCAATTGAAGCCAGATTAACCCTGTGCATCCAAGGCTGTTGATGCTATGGCGCCTCAATCCCTACCGACAGCGACATGCAACATATCAGCGCCGAGAGACAAACCCTTGACTTTGATGGTTGTCGAAAAACCGTTCACCCCAAAACCCCCGTCCGAATTTTTCAATACTGTGGCAGGTATCTTTGGCGATAATGATGCTGATGATCAGGGTGATGTCTGCCCTATTTACTTGGGTTCAGGAGGGGTCGATTATTTTGGTGTCCAAAATCAGCTTTTGCAGCTGGCTCAAGGCCTACATGATGCAAGTGGTGTGGACACATCTCCAGACGTCGAATTTCAACAATCCCAGCTTTATGTTCATAATACTTCTAAATTCAGGGCTTTAGTAGAAAGGGTTCTCCAGCATGGGGTCTGCCATGGATTCACATGCTCATGAATATTCCCTGGGAATCCTCAGTAAAAGAAAGCTTGTTTTGTTTCTTAACTGTCTTTCTCCTACAAACCAATCGCTGAGCTCTGGATCATACTGCCCCCAGCCAATGACTGCCCTCTACCTAGGCCCCTCCTCTGGCAGCCATCTTCATATTTTTGCCGCACGTTCAAGTGTTAGGAGTCCTCGTGCTTTTCAGAGTTAAACTCTATTTTTCAGTCAATCGAGCCCTTGTGCTCCAGCGATTATCCCTCCAACTATCGGGAATCCATTTTCCGGCTTCTTCAGCCCCCCCCAAGGGCTGCTTTTGTCGAGTGTTCGTCGAGTGTTCTTCTTGGAGGCTTCCAGAAGATTCTTCAGGCCTACACCACGTGGATCATGTCGGACGAGAAGGACAGTGCTTTCCTCTTCAAGCTTTGCTCTGACTGCGGTTTGCAGAATGTGTACATGGACAAGCATTCCCAGTGCCTGTACTGCTTACACACGATGCATAAGGAGGAGGATTATGCGTTTTGCTGTGGCTTCTCGAAGCGCACGTTGAAGGATTGCCACCAATGGTTGGAAGTGTGGCTACAGTCCGGTTGCCATCCAGGGGCATACCTCTCCCGGATCTGGCAAACCTGAGCGGGGTTCTATGTCCTTTGAGGTCGCCCCACCTGTGGGGGCCCAACACAAGGCCAAGCACTGCAAAACCGCTTCTGTCTGGGTCACTGCTGTTGCGGGTCCTGCAACGGTCAGGGCGCGATTGTCATCACTATCTGCATCGATCTCCAGCCACCACTCTGGATCGTCATCCAAGAAGAAGTCCACTCCCCCGAGGAAGTTGAGAGAGAATCCCGAGAAGGCCAAGCAGGAGAATGCCAGCCAGGCAGGGTGCAGTGTCCGACCCGCACGTGACAGAGAAGGCCTAGGTAAAAAAGGGATCTGACAAGGCTCCAAAGGAGAATGCCAAGCAGGGCAAGGTGTCTGACACAGCCAGGAAGGAAAAGGCCAAACGGGACAAGGGAACCAACCTTTCCGTGAAGGCCCAAGTGCACCATACGAAACTGTCACCCTCCCTCAAGGTGGTGGTGGCTTCGCTTTCAAAGGCAGTAGGGGCAGACCCGCAGGGTGTCCCGACACCAGCCAAGGTGTGTCTGCCTCCCAGGCGGGAGGCTTCGAGCAAGCCAGCTGAGAAAACCCCGGAGAAGAGGATGCCAGACTTCAGCCCGAGACCGACCCCTCTGGACCTGAAGAAAGGGTGGGAGGCATTGAAGGCCTCCAAGGTACTGACATTTCTTCGGCTGATGAGGATCACACCGTCCAGGAGGGCGATCACGACGAAGGAAACTCTGGAGACATCCTCTCAACACTAGACATGCTGGTGTCTGAGATACAGACGAGGGTGCCGGTGACACCTCCGCCTCCCCCCCCCGCTGCGCCAAAACCGACCAACCTGTTGACATCGGGGAAACCGCCGGCCACGAAGAGGAGGAGGGAGCCTACACCTCATTCCCACCCATCGCCCCACCTCTCCACCGCCTCTCCCGCCACCCCCAATGGCGACGGAGTCGGACACGGCAACAACGGGCACGGATGGTGACGGCAGGATGGGGGGACCTCCCGCCGCCGGCCAGTGCCTCTCCGCCGGATGAGTTAGGATCTTTCCATGCAATGATTGCCCGAGCACCAGAGCTCTTCTATCTCACGCCGGAGGAAAAGTAGAAGGAAGGCTTCTTATATCAGCGCCGGGAGGCGAAGAGGAAGACCATTCTTTCGGTCCCGCTCCTGAACGATGTTTGGGACGAAGGGTTGGCTTTGCTGAAGAACCCCTCTACAGCCCCAGCGAAAGTCTTGCTGGAGAAGTAGTACAGGGTGCCAGACTCTGCACCCAAGTGCTTGCAGTCTCAACTGTCACCGGACTCGGTTGTCTCGGCGGACACCAGGAAGAAGTTGTCGAGCTCGGCTTCCTCTTCCTCCACCCCTCTGGACAATGAGGGGAAGAAGTTGGATTTGATGGGTAGGATGGTTATATACTCTGTGGCGATGACTGCCAATGCCCTTGCGATACTAGCCAGATACGACTGGGAGCTATGGTTTAAGCTGGCTCTGCTGCTGGACTTCCTCCCGATGACAAGCAGGTTGAGGCTTTGAAGATCCTTCAAGAAGGCGAGATGGCATCGGCCCACGCCATCACAGTGGCCCTGGACATCGCGGACACAGGTTTCGGCCAGGTGGGAAATGGAGTTTGTCTTCGCCGTCGTGGCTGGCTCAAGGCCGCCATCTTTAGACAGGAGCAGAGGCGTGGCTAGGACGGCCATGTAAAGGGACGTGCTCCATAGGAGATCCTTCGATCCTGTATTGATCGTGGGGGAAAAGTGCGCGCACAGATGCCTGCCAGCGCTGTGACTTAACATCCGTGACTATGAAGGTGGGGGCCGTACTTGCTAAACTTTTTGTGCACATGGGATGCACGGACACAAGGTTATACTGCGGGCCCCGACTCGAAAAATGGAAACAAAATGGCCGCGGGAACAAAGGGATCATCGAGGGTCCTGGGCGCTCTGCAGCAATAGCTGACGGAAGGATCAGACGGTACCAGTAATGGATTTCAGGATCCTGTTTTAAGCAGTAGACCCGAAGGGGCCGTGGTGTGGAGAAGCGGAGGAAAGAAGGCGGACTGCCCAGGCCGCGCTTATGCTTCGCAAGCCGAGCGACAAGATCGAGACAGCAAGATGCCTGAAGAGGCGTGCACCCGGAGCTCGAATGCGCATAGATGGTAACTGACGAGACCCGCCGTGAACTCGCGGCTGATGCTGTGCCCGCAGTGAAGCCAGACTGAACTTTGAAAGTGACCATGGAGTAAGGCAGAGACCGGGGTCACGACACCGAGAGTGTGCAAGTACGTGGGTGGACTCAGCCCACTCTAAGGGTGAGGCGAGCGACCAAGACACACAAGGGCATAGCCGCTACGGCCCTATACTGCCAAGAGTGGCCTGGTGCCACGCAGACCTTTGTGTACAAGGAGGTGCAGCTGGATTACGCCCGGACAACACGGCAGGATGTCTAATAAAGTTGTCAGATCCAGGATCAAACAGCCCACGATAGAGGCCTACACCAAGACGCCCCCAGGTGCGGAGGGAGGCAAAAGCAAGGAGACCCCCACGACAGAAGCGGAGGCACTGGGCACGATCCAGGAGATGCTAGCAGCAATTGCAGACTTGAAAGTGGCCTGGGAGACTAAACTGGGCCAGGCAATGAACTGAAGGTGGGCCTGGACCTTAAGATTGGTGCGTCCAAGAGGAAGTGAACCTGCTGAGACTGGACGTGCGGACGATCGCGGAGCGCAACGGGAACTTGGAGAGGGAGATGGCCCCGAATACTGCAGTGTGCGCCGCACATGGATCGGAGCTACATGCCCTTGTGCAGCGGTTGGGCAACCTGGAGGACAGAGCGGAGTAGGCAGAAAGGCGGGCCAGACGTAACAACATACGAATTGTCGGTTTGCCGGAAGGAATGGAGGGGCCCAACCCAACAGAATATGTGGAAACCATGCTCCTGCAGGAGATAACTGGCGGGACGCTGACCCAGGGGTTCGCGGTTGAAAGGGCGTACAGGGTCTTGACATGAAGACCGCACCCGGGAACGCGACCGCTGATCGCAAAAATTCTGAACTATCGAGACCGGGAGAAGATACTTGAATTTTTTCGGAAGGGAGGAACGATCGAAAGGGGGTCGGCAAAAATCACGGCATATTCGGACTATACGCTGCACGTACAGCGAAGCAGGATGAACTTTGGGTCGGTGAAAAGAAGATTAAAAGAAGCAGGCCATCGTTGTGTTGCTTTACCCAGCCAAGCTGAAAGTGTTCTACAAGAACAAATCCCTGTTCTTGGAGACGCCGGGGGATGCGATGGAATGACTGGACATGCAGAGCCGCCCTCAGGAACCGGATATCCAGATGGGGGCTGCAGAAGTAAAGTACCACGCAGCTGTGTCCTCCTCGGGGACATGGCTAGGACATTGGGACTTGAATATAGAGTTCAATTAAGCTTGTGGGGAGTGCGCGGCAAGATAAGCGGTGGGATCTATTGGGCGCAACAACCCTAAACAGATAAGTGGGAGCACCTAGGAGGCATCCCTTGAACCCATTAGTAGTATACCTAGTTAGGTCACTGTTAGATCGGTGACGCCCTGCGGGGTCCTAGTCATCGGACGCCAGATAGGACCAGACGCGGGTGGGCCTGAGATCCAGGGATGGAGCTGGTCATTTGTTGGGGTAGGGTAGGGTGGGGGAGGGGTTGGGTTGTGTGCAGTGGGGTGGAGTTGGGGTAAAGGGGGGGGGGGAATTGTTGAGGCTGGGAAGGGTAAGAGTTGGTAAACGGGCCATCGCGGGAAGCATCGGAGGGAGGAGTGGACTGGGAGCACACCGATTAGATGGCATCGGGTAATCTTAGAGCGGTGACCTGGAATGTGCGGGGCCTAAACAGTTACTTAAAATGCAACAAAGTGATGCTGTATGTAAAAAGGATGCGCATTGATATAGCCTTGTTACAAGAGACCCACCTCACTAAGGAGAAGCTGGAGGTGGTCAGGAGAAAATGGAGGGGTAGTGTCATGGGGGGCCACGTATTCGACATATGCAAGAGGGGTGGTCACATGGGTGGCACCGCACGTGCCGTTCCAGGTGCTCAGTTCGACAATAGACCCAGAGGGCAGAATGGTGGTGGTAACGCGACTCCTGGAGAACAGAGAGGTGCACATCATCAATTTGTACGCCCCTAACCATGATACGGCGGCTTACTTTAGGTCCCTATACAGTAAGGTTAGCCCCCTGGCGGGTGGCGCGATACTGTGGGGAGGGGACTTTAATTGTACCCTGAATCCTAGAATAGACAGGTCAGATGACAAATCAGGGAAGCCAGCGCCAGCGGCTAAAGCGCTGGGGACAATGTTGGAAGACCTTGGCCTAGTGGATGTCTGGAGGAAGCTGCTTCCATTGCATAGACAATACTCGCACTACGCAGCACCACATGACTTGCACACGAGGCTAGACTATGTGTTTGCAGCGTCTGAGATATTGGGAGAAATGATGGGAGCGGAATATAAGGCTTGGGTATTATCCGATCACTCGCCTCTGGTCGTAGAGTGGCGATATCAACCCCCAGGGCGCGCATCCCGACATGGAGACTCAGAACTGAGGCGTTACAAGACGCAGGGTTTTGAGAGGACCTGAGGGAGGCCATGGAGGAATATTTTGAAACTAACACGGGCAGTGTACGCTCGGTGGGTACAGTATGGGAGGCGTTTAAGGTGGTGGTGCGGGGGGTTGCTATATCGAAATCTAAAGGGCTCCAAGGGGATATTGAACGGGAACTTCAGGAATCAGAAAGAGCTGGAGGGTCTCATGCAAAATGAAGAGACAACCCGGGAGAACAATGCTAAGATAAAAGACTTACAGTTAACCTGCAGTGGACTCTGGAATAGATTATGCAAATTAAATAACAAGAAATACACGGAGAGACTACATGCAGGGGGGGATAAGCTGGGTAGATTGCTGGCCTGGCTGTATAAGAGCGAGACCCCCCGCTCAGTGATTAGAGAGATCAGGGATGCGGAAGGCCGAACCCGTAACACCCAGCAGGGGGTAAATGAGGAGTTCCTCAAGTATTATAGACAACTATATGAGGACACAGGGGAGGATATGAACCAAGACATACTGGGAACAATAGAGGATATAGGGCTGCCCACCATGGATGACCTAGAACTTGCAGACCTGGATGCCCCTGTTACCTCGGACGATGTGGAAGTGTAGGGCGCCTGGGTAAGATGGGTTGTCTAGCGAGTTTTATAAGACATACAAGCAGGAGCTACTCCAGCCATTGCTTGACATGTTTAATGAAGCCTACGAGCGGGAGGAATTGCCACCGTCCCTCCGAGAGGCAGTGATCATCCCACTTCTGAAACCAGGCAAACCAGCCATACAGTGCGGGTCCTATAGACCCTTGGCCATGCTCAATCAAGACAGTAAAATACTCACGGCAGTCTTTGCCAATAGGCTAAAGAGTGTGATTGGTAAGTTGATACACCCAGATCAGACGGGCTATGTCCCTGGTAGGAATATCACAGACAACCACAGGAGGCTGCACCATATCATTGATTACACCGGGGAAGACACGGGTGAGTTGGCTATCGTGTCGCTGGACGCGGTCAAAGCCTTTGACTCGGTGCGGTGGCGATGGTTGAAAGCGACCCTGAAAGGTTACGGAATGGGCCCTGGATACATCAGGTGGGTCCAGATGTTATATAGCACCCCTGTAGCGAGAGTTAAAACGGGATCCACAATTTCAGACAAATGGCAACTCAGCAGAGGGACCAGACAAGGAAGCCCCTGGTCACCCATGTTTTACATACTGGCCTAGAGCTGCTGGCAATATGCTTGCGACAACAATACGGGGAGGTGGGGATTCGTACAATAAGTGGCATGCACCTGGTATCGCTGTATGCAGATGACATGCTCCTCTATTTGCGCTACCCAGAGGAAAACCTGCAATATGTTCTGGAGGTGATGGATCTTTATGCCACCCTCTCGGGCATATCAGTGAACCGCGGGAAGTCTAGTTTGTTCCCCTTGGGAAGGTATAAGAGTGTCCCGTTGGAGAGGCTGCCTATCCTGCAAATACCCTGGCAACCTAAGACATTTAGGTATCTGGGAGTGAACATTTACCACAGGACTGAAACAGAGCACGAACATAATACAGAGAAAGCGATCGAGGGAGTTAAAAATAGTATGGTGTTCTGGTCTAGATTACCCCTATCTATGATGGGGAGAGCAGCTCTGCTCAAAATGGTGGTTTTGCCATTTTTTTGTAAATGTCCCGTATCTGATTCCCAGGAGTTTTTTCAAGAGACTTCATGGTATGTGCAGGAGCTTCATATGGGGCAACTCTAGGAACAGAGTGGCCCTGTGGAAACTACCGAACTCGTGTGACAGGGGGGGCATTAACTTGCCGAACTTTGAGCTTTATTATCTGGCGGGGCAGCTGTTGTTTGTGGCCAGGTGGTTGTAGTCAGAGGACTCTGCAGAAGCTAGACTTTTGCAGGGCGACTTGGCTCAATACTTTTTGAGAGAGACGGTGTGGCTATAAAAGAGTAAACTGGTGGGAAGAGGGAGACTATTGGAGCTGGGTTGGGAGGTCTGGCGCAGGACGTGGAGAACGGTGGGTGATCCGGATCCGCTCTCCCAGCAGGTTCCGCTGGTGGTGCTGTGTGGAAACAACTCCCAATTGCTTGAAGTAGTCCGTAGATACTGGGAACCGATGGGCTTGGCCACCCTCGGGGATATATGGCAGGAGGGGGAGGTATTGGAATTCCAGAGTTTGCAGGAGGAGACAGGGGTGTATAGAGGCCAATATATAACTTACACCAGACTCACGAAACGGGTGAGTGAGAGGTGGCCTGAGACGGTGCTGGCAGAAGAACCTGATAACCCCCTGGAAATGATGTACGATGTTTCGGAGGGTGGGCACGAAATATCCAGGGTATACGAGCTCCTGAGAGCTAAGGCTGGAAAGGAACTGCTTCAACTGAGGCAGGACTGGGAGGAGGAGGTAGGAGGACCCATGACAGAGGGGCAATGGGAGAGAGCTCAAAGGTACCATAAAAAGGTGTCCCGAAATGCAAGACTCCAACAGATCCAGTTGTACGTCACCCATAGGGCTCATCTGACCCCCGGGAAAATAGCCAGGTTTGGAGGCTCGGCCACACAGAAATGCCCCAGGTGCGGGGAGGTGGAAGAGGGGGTTGCTACACATGTTCTGGGCCTGTCCCGAGGTGCACAGATTCTGGGACGAAATAAAGACTAAGATGGCCGGTGGGGGAGTGGTGCTGGATGTGGGGTCGGCTTGGGCATGCATGTTTGGGATTTTTCCCAGACCACTCAATCTAAAGCACATAAGCAAGATGAAGGATCTGGCTTACATCCTAGCCAAGCGCAGGATCGCAATGGGCTGGAAGGCGGCCCATAGACCCAGGGTGGAGACATGGTGGGCGGACCTCCTGAGATGGGCAGAAGCAGAATCAGTAGTATGGTTTGAAGCCGTTACTAGGGGAGGTGAGGAGGAAGTGGGCCCCCTGATAGCCTGGCGACAATTAGTGACCTCTATGTTAAACCCCCACCACGTTAACCATGAAATAGAAGACTCAGACGAGTCTACAAGCATTGTGATTCCCGAAAACGCTCCCGTAGATGACACGGATGAGCCGGCTCAAGTTTATGGGGTGGGTGGGGAGAGGACGGAGAATAATACTGTATAATGTGACGGTTTGATATTGATTATGTACGTCCCGGAGAGCTGTATTGTTTGTTGGTTTTGTTTGTTTAAAATAATAAAAACAAATTAAAAAAAAAACTTTAGACAGGAGGTCCAGACAAGGGTTTTGGACATGCCCTTTGACGGGGACAACCTGTTCGGGATAAATCCCTCCAGGCCATCAAGACGGACACAGACGGGACGTGCCCTAGGCACACTACAGCAACGACGACCGTCCTTTCATTCCCCTGGGGGGCTCGTCCTCCTACCGCCAGCCCTCCTGTTCCTCGACCCAGGAAGTCAACAGGGGTCACGCCAAGCCCTTCGGGGGAAGACATTGTTGTTGGGGACCGCAAAGCGGCTCATCGACCTCCAAGCAAGATTGAACTGGCCAAGACGTCTGGCCCCCACTCAGAGGTGGATGGCGAACTTTGTCAGCGTGTGGGAGACCATCTCCACCGACAGATGGGGGCTGTACACTCTCGCCCATGGACACACCTTAGAATTCCAACGAAAGTGTCGACGAATACCACCGGTGGCCCCGCAGGAAAACCATTTTCCTCAGCTGCTGCTGGAGGTTCGGACCATGCTACAGAAGGGGGCGATAGAGCTGGTTCCACGGCGACTGCGGGGCTCCAGAGTATATTCGAGGTACTTCCTCATAAGAAAGAAGACCAGTGACTGGAGGCCCATTCTCGACCTACGATGGCTCAACAAATACATAAAGTCCCTGTAGTTCCGGATGGTCACACTGCAGCATGTGCCCGGCCAGCTGAAGGAAGGGGACTTCCTGTCATCATTGGATCTGGAGGACGCGTATACACAAGGGACACTGCAAGTTTCTGCGCTTCGTCGTTCAGGGGAAGCATTATCAGTTGAAGGCCCTGCCATTTGAGTTGAAGTCGGAACCCAGAGTCTTCACCTAGTGCTTGGCTCCGGTGGCGGCCCATCTGCGACTACAAGGGATCCACGTTTACCTGTAACCGGATGACTGGCTCATCTGGGCCAAGTCAAGGGACACCGCCGTCGAGCACATGGAGCGGACCGTCCGTCTTCTGACTGATCTGGGGTTCTTGGTGAACTATGCAAAGTCCTGCTTAACTCCCTCTCAGGACGCTCTGTTTTGGGATCCAAGCTCAACACGGTGTCATGCCTGGCGTCACCGTCGGAGGAGAGGATATCGGCCATCTTGGGCAAGGTGCAACGGCCGTTGGCACTGAAGAACCATCAAGTCGCTGCTTGGCATGATGTCGTCGTGCATTTACCTGATACGGCTCTGCAGGCTACAGATGCGGCTGCTGCAGGCGTTCCTTGACGCCTGTTGGGTCCAGGTGTCCGGAAGCTTGCAGGACAGGATCACACTTGACGAGGAGCGATCAGATGGTGGGGCGTACACTCCAATATCGCCAGGCGCACAGATTTCCAGAGCACCCCGTACCAGGAGACGGTCATGACGGATGCGTCTCTGGAAGGATGGGGAGCCCACGCCGGACGTCTTCACGGCAGAGGCCTGTAGTTGCCGGAAGAGAAGATGCTATACATAAACGTACTGGAACTATGGGCAGTGTTTTGGGCCCTCAAATCGTTTCTGCCGTCTCTCAATGCCAAAGTGGTGACGGTCTTCACGGACAATACCACCACAATGTTTTACATCCGGAAGCAGGGGGGCATCGGGTCCCTGGCGCCCTCCAGGGAGGTGCAAGACTTGTGGCTCTGGGCCGTTGCCCAGGGGATGTTCCTCGTTCCATTCCACCTGGCAGGAGTAAACACTGTCACTGACTCTCTCAGCAGGGAGCTACGCTCTTGCCACGAGTGTGATCTTCAGCAGGACCAAGTGGATAACCTGTTTGACAAATGGGGCAGTCCCCAGATCTATCTGTTTGCGACGGCGGCGAACACCAACTGCTGGAGGTTCGCCATCAGGTTTCCCCAGCTGGGGAGCATGGGAGATGGATTCTCATTTCCCTGGGACAACCTGTTTCTGGTTGTGTTCCCTCTGTTGCCTTTGCTTCTTCGAGTCATCAGTGAACTCAGACGGTGCAGAATTATTCTCGTCGCACCAGTGTGGCCGAGGCAGATCTGGTACCCGGACCTTTTCAGCATGTCAGTGTCCCCTCTAGTAAAGCTGCCAGTGGTCGCAGATCTTCTCGCTAGGGACGGCGGTGCAATGCTGTACCATGACCCAGGATCACTGAACCTGAAGGCCTGGCTCCTGCAGCATTAGAGTTCAGGGGTTACGATATTCCAGCGGACTGCAAGGAGGTACTCTCCAAGGCCTGGGAGTCATTTACTTTGAAATGCAGTTTGGTGCCATTCTCAGAAGATCGACGCTCTGAGGGTCACGGCCCCTCAGGTGCTGCCATATTTGTTGTTGTTGGCTAAATCATGGACGACTCACACCTTCATCAAGGTTCATCTCCTGCTACACCAGATCGCCAGGACGTCGCTCCTTGTGGTTGCACTGGTTGGTCAATGAATTCATCAAGTGACTGTTCCGTTTGTTTTCCTGCCTGTGAAGGCTCCGGCCCCGGCGTGGGAGCTCAATGTGGTACTTACTAGGCTCATGGGAGCCCCGTTCAAGCCTATGCATTTTGTCCCACTCAAGTTTCTGTCTTGGAAGACAGCTTTTCTCTTGGTCATCACCTCTGCACAACGAGTGGGTAAGATAAAGGCCCTATCCTGTAAACCACTTGTAAACCGCCTCTGTCGACCGGCTGAAAGGACTTTGCACTCGCTGGATGTGGCTACAGCGCTGAAGTTGTATGTAGTCCGCACAAAGAGTTTCCGAAAACTTCTCAGCTTTTTGTGAACTTTGGACCTGTGAACCATGGGAAGGCCCTGTCCAAGGATTCCATTTCCAGGTGGCTCTCCGGCTGTATCACTCACTATCACTGGTTGGCAAACCGACCGTTGCCTGGCCGTCTGAGAGCCCATTCTACCAGAGCGATCGCTGCTACTACGGCGTTCATGTCTGGTGTGACCCTGCTGGACATCTGCAGGGCTGCTAAGTGGAGGTCGACGCACACCTTCACGAGATAACACTGCATCGACAGGGATTCCAGGGAGGAGTCCAGAGTTGGCCAACCAGTGCTGCGCAACCTGTTCGCTTGAAGGTGAGTCTGGTGAGGAGGTAAGAGATTGATCTGTTGAGCCTTGCCACCTCCCGTTGTTGTGCATGTGTTTACTGATATGTATTCTTTATTCATGAGCATGTGAATCCATGCCAGACCCCAGCTGGACAAAGAACAAGTTACTTACCTGTAACTGTTGTTCTCCAGCATGGTTCTGGCATGGATTCACATGCGAACCCTCCCGCATGCCCCTCTGCGGCTCTTCTCTTGGTCCTACTGCCACTTTACATGCTACCAAATCTGAAAATGGCAACCAGAGGAGGGGCTTAGCTGGAGGGCAGTCATTGGCTGGGGGCAGTATGACCCAGAGCACAGTGATTGGTTTATAGGAGAAAGATCGTTTAGAAACAAAACTGAAAATGATTTTTTTTTTTTTTACCGAGGATTCCTAGCCTGATGACTGGGAAAACTCATGAGCATGTGAATCCATGCCAGACCCATGCTGGAGAACAGCAGTTACAGGAAGTAACTTGTTCCTTATTGACGCCTTGGGATTGTATTCATTAGTGGCGCCCATGCAAGGTTATGACCTTACTGACATTTTAGATGAAGGCCTCACCACAGAACGCAATATGCCTTTAAACCATGCCATTGCCAATACCTAAACAATTATGTGGCAGCACCCTTGTTCCATTCCTTCCGTCAGCGCCAACTTTTCTGGGAAATACAGGTCAGCTGGAGGAGACTCTTCATACCTCTCCTCTCACCCTTCCCTGGAGGGGCTTGTTATGCAGACTGCTACTGTCTCGTCTATACCCGCATCTTCCATGTCCACTCCGCCTCCCGATAGGGAAGCAAAAAAAAGTTCATGCCTTAGCAAAAAAAAAGCATTTACTTCAGGCAGTATGGGCAAGCATTTTTGCCAAGTACTCCTTCGGTATATAGCCAGCAGTTGAAAATGGTGCACAGTATGTCCTAGAAGGAGAAATGCACGAGGGCTTTCTACAGCTAGTGGAGGATGTCAAAGAGGTGGCCAGACAGTCGCTGTGAACGGGTCTGGACATCGGCAACTCTGTAGGCCGATCTATGGCATCAGCCATAACACTAAGAAGAGGTGGCTCGGACGGCCATATAAAGGGACGTGCTCTCGTGGAGCTCCGCTGATCCTACAATGATCCTGGAGAAGTGCGTGCACAGGAACCGGCCAGCACTGAAAAATAATGCCCATGCGTGTGAAGATGATGGCTACATTCGCTGAAACTTTGATGCGAGTGGAGGGTGAGGACACTGAGTTATACTCGTCTGCGAGCCGCGGGCCCCGGATCGGCGAGTGGAACAAGATGGCGGCAGAGACAAAGAGGACAACAGGGGTCACGAGATGTAGGTCCTGTAAAGCCCCTGCATCGATCTCAAAGACCAGCGATTAGAAGCAGACCGCGGCACTTGACTGAAATGCACTGTTGCTTCACATTGGTAACCAACGCTGGGCCCGCGGCGTAATCGGATCGAATGCCGGCAGACCCCAGGAGGATTCATTGTGGCAGCGTACCAATTAGGTGGCCGCGGATCCTGAGGCCGACGCGAACGAGCGGGCGGTGGTGGCTGCAGTTTTCCACAGCGAAACATCGGCGCAGGCCAGTGGTTGAAGCCGACGCGAGACAATTGCTGATCCCCGGCACTTAAAGCGGCCCCTCTGGGTCTGGGCATTGTGGGCCGAATGCCCTTGTGATCGCGGAAGAGGGGGAACAAAGGGAGTGCGGCGAATAGGTGAGCGCCCTCGAGTACTGGCCACAGTAGGAACGTGACAGAGACCGTGCCACGACACCAAGAGGGTACGAGCACAGGGGAGGAGACGGCCCACTCCGGGCGCGAGAGAAGAGACAAGTACATACAAGTGCATGCTTGGCCTGCTGAGAGTGGTCCGCGACCACGCGGACCTTTGTGCCCTCGCCCTGTTAACATAGCGGGATGTCCTCTAAAGTGTTAGACCCAGGATCCGACAGTCCACGATGGAGACCTACGCCAGTTTGCCCCCAGAAGCGGAGGGGGGCAAGAGCAAGGAGACCCCCACGGCAACGGCAGAAACACCGGGCACGATCCAGGAAGTGCTGGCAGCGATCGCAGACTTAAAGGTGGCCTGGGAGACTAAGGTGGGCCAGGCAATGAAAGAGCTGCAGGAGGGCCTGGACCTAAAGATCGGAGCGGTCCAGGAGGAGGTGAACCTGCTGAGAGAGGACGTGCGAACGATTGCGGAGCGCACTGGAGCCTTGGAGAAGGAGATGCCCCCGAACACGGAGGCGTGCGCCACACATGGAAAGGAGCTCCATGCGCTCGTGCAACGGGTGGGCAATCTGGAGGACAGAGCTGAGCAAGCAGAAGGGCACGCCAGACACAATAACATCCGTATAGTGGGCCTGCCGGAAGGTATGGAAGAGTCAAACCCCACAGAATATATGTGGAATCCATGCTTTTACAGGAGATAAAAGGCGGGGTGCTGACCCAGGGGTTTGCGGTTGAAAGGGCGCACAGGGCCTTGACAAGGATGCCGCCCCCTGGAGCCCCCCCGCGGCCGCTGATCGCAAAGATCCTGAACTATCGAGATCGGGAGAAGATCCTCGAATTGTTCCGGAGGGGAGGAACGATCGAAAAGGGTTCCACAAAAATCACGGCCTACCCGGACTATACGCTGCTTGTACAGCGTAGTAGGATGAACTTTGGATCGGTGAAAAGGAGGCTGAGGGAAGCAGGCCATCGCTACATGTTGCTCTACCCAGCCAAGCTGAAAGTGTTTTATAAGAACAGATCCCTTTTTTTCGAGACGCCGACCGAGGCAATGGACTGGCTGGAGATGCAGGGCCGACCTCAAGAACCGGATGTCCAGATGGGAGCTGCAGGAGCTGCAGGAGATAAGTAGCAGACGGCTGTGGCACCTAGGGTGACATGGCCAAGACATTTGGGACTTGATTATAGAGTTGTATTAATCTGGTGGGGGGGGTGTTGTAGTATCAACTGGCTGGACCCGCTGGACGCACCAATCCTAAAATAGACGACTGGGAGCTCTTGGGAGGCATCCCTTGTACCCAATAGTAATATACTTAGTTAGGTCACTGTTAGATCGGTGACGCCCCGCGGGGTCCTAGTCCTCGGCGACGGGACAGGACCAGACGCGGGTGGGCCTGACATCCAGGGATGGAGCTGGGCATTTGTTGCGGTAGGTCAGGGTGGGGGGAGGGGCTGGGTTGTGTGCAGTGGATGGGAGTTGGGAACAGCGAGGGGGGAAACTGTTGAGGGGGGGAGGGGGGAGAGCCGGAAAACAAACCATCAAGGGAAGCATTGAAGGGAGCGGTGGGTTGGGAACAAACCGAGTAGATGGCATCGGGTAACCTCAGAATTGTGACCTGGAATGTACGGGACCTTAACAGCTATTTGAAACGTAACAAAGGGATGCTGTATCTAAAAAGGATGCACATTGATGTGGCCCTGTTGCAGGAGACTCACCTCACAAAGGAGAAGTTGGAGGTTGTCGGGTGAAAATAGAGGGGACATGTTGTGGGGGCCACGTATTCTGCGTACGCTAGAGGGGTTATCACTTGGGTGGCGCCGCACGTGCCGCTCCAGGTGCTTAGCTCAACGGTAGACCCAGAGGGCAGAATGGTGGCGGTGACAGGACTCCTGGAGAATAGGGAAGTGCATATCATAAATTTGTACGCCCCCAACCATGATACAGCGGCTTATTTCAGGTTCCTTTACAGCAAAATTAGCCCCCTGGTTGGGCGTGCGGTGGTGTGGGGAGGGGACTTTAATTGCACCCTGAATCCCAAAATGGATAGGTCAGTCGACAAAGCGGGGAAGTCTGCGCCGGCGGCCAAAGCACTGGGGACATTGTTAAAAGATCTAGACCTAGAAGACGTGTGGAGAAGGTTGCATCCAATGGATAGGCAATACTCGCACTATGCAGCACCACATGACCTGCACACGAGGCTAGAGTATGTGTTCGTAGCGGCTGAGATAGCGGGAGAAATGGTGGGAGCGGAATACAAGGCCCGGGTACTATCTGACCACTCGCCTTTGGTGGTAGAGTGGCGACACCAACCCCCCAGAGCACGGATCCCGACATGGAGACTTAGGACTGAGGCATTACAAGATGAGGGGTTCCGGGAGGACTTGAGGGAGGCCATCGAGGAATATTTTGATATAAACATGGGCAGTGTGCGTTCGGTTGAAACAGTATGGGAGGCGTTCAAGGTGGTGGTGCGTGGAGTAGCCATTTCGAAATCT
Organism: Ambystoma mexicanum; assembly: GCF_040938575.1. Lineage (NCBI taxonomy): Eukaryota > Metazoa > Chordata > Amphibia > Caudata > Ambystomatidae > Ambystoma > Ambystoma mexicanum. The sequence continues at coordinate 918,209,426 of NC_090934.1, read as the reverse complement.
AAAGGGCTCCAGGGGGGCATTGAAAGGGAACTTCAGGAAACGGAAAGAGAGCTGGAGGGCCTCGCGAGACATGAGGATACCGCCCGGAAGAATAGCGATAAAATAAAAGACCTACAGTTAACCTGCAGTGGACTCTGGGATAGGTTATGTAGATTAAATTACAAGAAATATACGGCGAGGCTACACGCAGGGGGCGATAAGTCGGGCAGATTGTTGGCCTGGCTGTATAAGAGCGAGACCCCCCGCACAGTGATCAGCGAGATAAGGGATGAGGAAGGTCGCATCTGTAATACCCAGGAGGGGGTAAACGAGGAGTTCCTCAAGTTTTACAGGCACTTATATGAGGACGCAGGGGAGGATAGGAGCCAAGACATACTGGACACGTTAGAGGACATAGAGCTGCCCACCCTGGACTTCCTAGAACGCGCGGAACTGGACGCCCCTATCACCTCGGAAGAGCTGGAGGTGGTGATCCAACATTTGCCCACGTGTAAGGCACCCGGGACGGACGGGTTGCCTAGAGAGTTTTACAAGACATACAAACAGGAGCTGCTTCAGCCACTGCTTGCTATGTTCAACGAGGCCTATGAGCAGGGGGAACTGCCATTGTCCCTTCGCGAGGCGATGATCATCCCACTCCTAAGACCAGGCAAGCCGGCCGCGGAGTGTGGGTCTTACAGGCCCTTGTCCATGCTGAATCAGGACAGCAAAATACTTACGGTAATGCTGGCCAATAGGCTGAAGAGGGTGATCGGTAAACTGATACACCCAGACCAGACGGGATATGTCCCCGGCAGGAACATCACAGATAACCATAGGAGGCTACACCACATCATTGACCACACTGAGGAAGATATGGGAGAGCTGGCCATCGTGTCGCTAGACGCGGTCAAAGCCTTTGACTCGGTGCGATGGCCCTGGTTGAAAGCAGCCCTGAGGGGATATGGAATGGGACCTGGGTATATTAGGTGGGTCCAGTTGTTATACAGCACCCCGGTGGCGAGAGTAAAAACAGGATCCATAATCTCAGATACCTGGCAACTCAGCAGGGGGACCAGACAGAGATGCCCATGGTCGCCCATGCTATACATTCTGGCATTAGAGCCGCTGGCAATATGTCTGAGGCAACAATACGGGGAGGTGGGGATTGGTACAGTAAGTGGCAGACACCTGGTATCGCTGTACGCAGATGACATGCTCCTTTATCTGCGCTATCCGGAAGAGAACTTGCAGTATGTGCTAGAGGTGATGGACCGATATGCCACCCTCTCGGGCATATCGGTGAACCCTAGGAAGTCTAGTCTGTTCCCCTTGGGTAGATACAAGAATGTCCCATTACAGAGGCTGCCTAGCCTGCCGATACCATGGCAGACTGAGACATTTAGGTATTTGGGAGTAAATATTTACCACAGGATCAAGGCGGAGCACCAACATAATACAGAGAAAGCAATAGAGGGGGTCAAGAACAGCATGGTAATTTGGTCCAGATTGCCCCTGACCATGATGGGGAGAGTGGCCTTGCGTAAGATGGTGGTCCTGCCCAGACTCCTGCACTTCTATGTGAATGTCCCGTTTTTGATTCCCAGGAGCCTATTTGTGAGATTTCATAGCGTGTGCAGGGGCTTCATATGCGGTAACTCCAGGAACAGAGTGGCCCTGTGGAAACTCCAGAACCCATGTGACAAGGGGGGCATAGGCCTGCCAAATTTTGAGCTTTATTATCTGGCGGGGCAGCTGCTGTATGTGGCCAGGTGGCTATCGACTGAAGACTCGGCGGAAGCCAGGCTTCTGCGGGAAGACTCGGCCCCATACCTTTTGAATGAAGTGGTGTGGTTACAAAAGAACAAACTGGTGGGAAGAGGGCGGCTGTTGAGTCTGGGCTGGGAGGTTTGGCGCAGAATGTGGAGAATGATGGGTGACATAGAGCCGTTCTCTCAGCAGGCCCCGCTGGTGGCACCATGCCGGAACGACTCACAACTGTTCGAAGCGGTCCGTAGGTATTGGGAACCGGTGGGCCTGGCCACCCTTGGGGACATATGGCAGGAAGGGGAGGCATTGGAATTTCAGAGGTTGCAAGAAGAGACAGGGGTGCATAGAGGCCAGTATATAACCTACGCTAGGCTCATGAAACGGGTAAGGGAGAGATGGCCGGAGACAGTGCTAGCGGATGACCCTGATGCCTCCCTGGAAACGATGTATGATGTTTCGGAGGGCGGGCACGAGATATCTAGAATATTCGAGCTTCTAAGAGCAAAGGTAGGGAAGGAGCTGCTTCAATTGAGGCAGGACTGGGAGGGGGAAGTAGGAGGACCCATGGCAGATGGGCAATGGGAGAGAGCCCAAAGGTACCATAAAAAGGTATCCCGGAATGCAAGACTCCAACAACTCCAATTGTATGTCACTCACAGGGCTTATTTGACTTCCCGGAAAATTGCAAGGTTTGGGGGCTCGGCTAAGCAGAAATGTCCCAGGTGTGGAGAGGTGGAAGCGGGGCTACTACACATGTTCTGGACTTGCCCGGAGGCTCACAGATTTTGGGATGAGATTAAAACTAAATTGGCTGGTGGGGGAGTGGAGCTGGACGTGGGATCAGCTTGGCCATGCATGCTCGGGATTTTTCCCAGGCCACGGGATTTAAAGCACATAAGCAAAATGAAGGATTGAGCCTACATCCTGGCCAAGCGTAGGATCGCAATGGGTTGGAAGGCGGCCCACAGACCCAAGGTGGAGCTATGGTGGACGGACCTTCTCAGATGGGCGGAGGCGGAATCCGTAGTTTGGTTTGAAGCGGTTACTAGGGGGGGAGAGGAGGAAGTAGGGCCCTTGTTGGCCTGGCGGCAATTGGTGACCTCTATGGCAAACCCTCACCAAGACAATAACGAATCAGAGGACTCTGATGAGTGCACAAGCACTGCGATACCTGATAATGCTCCCATAGATGACGTGAGTGTGCCGGCTCTAGTTTGTGGGGTGGGAGGGGGGAGGATGGAGAATTTAACTGTATAATATGGTTTGTTGCGGATTATGTACGTCCTAAACAGTTGTAATGTGTGTCATTTTGTTTGGTTTTATTGAAAATAAAAATAAATAAAAAAAAAAAAAAATACACTAAGAAGACAGGCCTATTTAAAAACTTTGTTTTTTTTGCCTAATGTCCAAGTTAAGATTCTGGACATGCCCTTTGAGGACGATCCTCTATTTGGCCAGAAAGCCGACGATTCCTTAGAAAAATGTAAGCAATCCAAAATGGCTGCAAAGTCATTAGGCCCAGATGCTCAGCCGGCCAAACCTGCCTTTAGCTGCACCTCTAGGGCACGAGGCTACGGGAGATATGTTCCTTATGGTAGGAGAGCGCAGGTCATACCTGCCAGGCAAGGGCAGAAGTGTTTCTCGTACTCGAGAAGGGGCAGAGTCTCTTCTAGAGGCCAACAGGCAGCGTCGGCGGCGGGGGCGACCCAGCCTCCAAAGTCGCTTTGATTTTCCCCTCTCGGAGTGCACCGGTTGGAGGATGGTTGACAGAACATTTGCTCCAGTGGCAGGGAATTACTTCTGATGCCTGGGCTCTTCAGCTCATTCAGTGTGGTTATTGTCTGCCATTTGTAAAAAAAAAATCACCGATCAGACCGCCCCCACCACCAATACAGCTGGCACAGGAGCTCCAGGAAGAACTGAGAGTCCTGTTGTTGAAGGGTGCCGGGGAACAAGTACATCCGAAGCAGATAGGATCCGGTTGGTATTCCCGGTATTTCCTGTTACCCAAGAAGGGAGGAGGTCTCTGTCCCATTCTGGACAAGGTCTTGAGGAAAGACTCATTCAGGATGGTGACGTTGAGAGAGATTCTCCAAGCTCTTGAACTACAGGACTGGCTGGTGTCGATAGACCTACAGGACGCTTATTTCCATGTGCCAATCCATCGAAAGCACAGGAAGTTCCTAAGGTTCACCAATGGTGATATGCACTATCAGTTCAAGGTGCTTCCCTTTGGTCTAACCTCTGCCCCAAGGGTCTTCACCAAGCTCATGGAGGTAGTTGCGACTAACCTCAGGAGATCCTGGGTCCATGTATTTCCATATCTGAAAGACTTGCTGATCTGAGGGAAGTCTGCAGTGCAGGTCCTGTCCCATTTAGAGGACACCTGCTTGCTGCTGCATAAGCTGGGCTTCTCCCTAAATGTAAAGAAGTCCCACAGGACACCAGTCCAGAGGCTCCATTTCATTGGATTAGTCCTAGATACCCAGGTGGGGAAGGCCTTTCCTCCCAAGGAGAGAGTAGTTGGCTTGGACACAAATGGTCCCACTCTACCAGTGGCTTCCTTCCTCTGCCTCCTTGGTCTCATGGCCTCCTGCATTCTTCTAGTGCCAGGGGCCAGGTTGCGCATGTGATCTCTACAATGGCTCCTGAGGGGTCAGTGGTTTCAGTACCTCGGCACTCTCTTGGATCTCCTCAGGGTGTCTGCATCAGTGGTCCACGACCTGTCCTGGGGGTCGGACCGCAACAAACCTCCTGGTGGGGGAACCCTTCTGGCCTCCTTGGCCTCAGACCCCAGTGTTCAGAGATGCGTCTCTGAAGGGTTGAGGCGCTCACTGCAAGGATTTGCAGGTGAGCGGCCTATGGTCTGCAACGGAAGCCGGGTGGCACATCAACAGGCTGGAGTAGCAAGCTATCAGGCTTGCCCTGAAAGCATTTGCCCTGTTTCTGCTGGGGAAACATGTTCTCGTTCTGACTGACAACACAGTGGCAATGCACTATCTTAACAAACAAGGTGGTGTGCACTCCCGCCCCCTCTGCACAGAGGCGATGATGCTTTGGTTCTCGTTGTTGGAGATCCGGATCTCGGTCTCGGCAGTTCATCTGGCGGGCACAGAGAACAACTTGGCGGATGCTCTGAGCAGGCAGAGCATGGTCTCACACAAGTCGGAAGTGTGTCGGGAAGTTCTAGAGGAGGTCTTCACTCTCTGGGCTACTCCAGCAGTGGATCTGTTGGCCACAGAGTCCAATAGGAAATGCAAACAGTTTCGCTCAAGGGAATTCCCAGCGAACGGTGCACTGGGGGGTGCGTTTCTAGTAGATTGGACCTTCCCTCTCCATTACGCGTTCCCTCCGATTCCGGTCATCTCATGGTTTTTCCGGAGGTTGACGAGGTTTCAAGTGACCATGATCTTGATCGCCCCAGACAGGGCGAGGAGTACGTGGTACTCTGACCTCTTGCAACTGTCCAACAGTTCCCTTCACCGATTGCCTTGGGGGCCGGAACTTCTAACCCAGTCTCGAGGTCCGATACTCCATCGGTCTCCGGATTCCCTCAACCTACATGCGTGGCTCTTGAGCGGATGAGATACGATGACTGGGACCTCTTAGGAAGTACTTGAGGTGTTGCTGGCTGCACGCAGACCATCTACAAAATCTTTGTACGTTTGCAGATGTAGAAGATTTGAGGAGTGATGCAGGGAAAGTGAGATTGACCCCATCTCTTGCCCCACCACTACAGTGTTGGATTTCCTTCTGTCACTGGCCTCAGCAGGCCTTCAGGTAACCACAGTCAAAGGATATTTGGCGGCCTTGTCTGTGTTTAAAAGATCCCTGGATCAAGGCTCATTTTTTACGATCCCAGTAATGGCACAATTCCTGAAAGGACTTGTAAATAAATTTCCGTCAACTCCTTTTGTTGTACCAGATTGGGACTTTAATCTGGTTCTGACATTTCTGATGGCGGCTCTCTTTGAGCCTATGCACTCTTGTCCCTTACGGCTTCTCTCTTTGAAAACCGCCTTTTTGGTGGCTACTACATCCTCTAGGCGGGTGAGTGAACTGGAGGCCTTATGCTGTAAGCAACCCTTCCTGTGTTTTTTCCAGGAGAAGATTTCACCCCGGGTAAGGCCTGGCTTCCTCCCCAAAGTTGTCTCAGAATTTCACCTGTCTCAGTCCATTGACCTACTAGTTTTCTACCCTCCTCTGTACCCTTCTAAGCAGGAGGAACAGTTACATCGCCTAGACCCAAAAAGGGCACATAGTTATTATTTTGCAAGGACAGCTGATTTGAGGAGAGCTGACCAGCTCTTTGCGGCCCTTTGCTTGGCCTGTAAGGGCTTACCCATAGCTTAGCAGACTTTAGCACGCTGGATAATTTTTTGTATATCGGAATGCTACCAGTTGGCTGGAAAGGAATTAACAGCAGGCATCTGGGCCCATTCGCCAAGGGGAGTCTAAGTATCAACAGCATTGCAGAGGGGTGTCCCTGTCTGGGACATTTGTCGCCCTGCGACTTGGTCATCCCTCCATACTTTTGCTAAGCACTATAGTCTGGATGTGGCTCAAACAGCTGATGCTTGTTTTGGCAGGGCAGTACTGCTAAATGTCTTAGTATAACTTTCTGCCCGCCTCCTTCATCTACTACTTTGGAGTCTATCAGATGAGGAATCTGCAGGAGAAAGGCAATCCATTGAAGGATAAATTACTTACCGTAATGTTCTTTCTATGGATTCTTCTCCCCCAGATGACTCATCTACCCGCCCATCCAGCCCTGCTCAGAAAGTTGGTGTTTGGTGCACATCTTCTTTCACGTTGACTTGGTGTCCACTTATTTCTTCCTACCTGGGTTTAAAAAAAAAAAAGGATTTTTCTAACGCTACTTGTAGTGTTGCAATTGTTCCTCCTTCGGAGGTCTATAGTTATTTCATTTGTAAGGGCTCCTAAGCCCGTTTGTTCGCTCTGTTTTCCTATGCAGTGTGTTGGGCTCGGGGCAATAAAGGGGAAATTGAGTTGTTGGGTGTAGTGACGTGGTATTTATACAACACCTGACGTCCGATCCGGAGCCAATGACCAGACGCTGTGTCGACGGCTGGGTTGAGGTCCACTACACCCCCTGTCAAAAATTTTCCAAAGCAGCAGAGCTGGAGGGGAATATCTATCATATAAGGAATCTGCGGGAGAAGAATCCATAGAAAGAACATTACAGTAAGTAATTTCTCCTTCTAAGTAGGCTCTTTGAAGAGCCCAGAAATGCATTTCTGTGTGCCTGGAATATCATTTTAAACTTGTCCACATTTTTGTATTGTTGTGTGGACCTGCAAAGGTTGCGGTTACATGGCCTATCCTGTTTGAATGGGTACTAAAACTTTACATGGCATATTCTGTTAAATAGATGGAAGCTGGCCTGCTTTCCGGTGTATCTAGAGTTATCCGCAGTTCATTCTATGAAATTCTTATCTTGAAATGTACCTGGAAGCTGCTGGAGAACTGGGACATTCAGAGGATCATTGAGGCTGTCTAAAGTGCTGCACTATTTATCCCTTTGAACTGTGAAACTCTGCCTCTCTGTGCTGTAGAATCTTACTTCAAGCACTTCCTTGCATTAAAAAGAATGTCTTGCAGGATCACCTGTACCTGCAGTCTTCTGGTGCTCCTCTGGAGCATCCTGGACCTTTAATATTCCCTTGACTTTGTAGTCCGAGTCCCTGGCTTGAACCTGCGTGGCCTGTTGCTGCTCCACCAAACATAACTGCTCCATCATGGTACATCCTGGCTTGGTCCTCTGCATATGCTGTTCCTCATGGGACCACCCTGCTGCCTGTCCAAATGCCCTTTGTCGCCACTAGAACTGTGTGTGACATACCTGAAATGGTCATACCTGTGATTCCTCACCGATTCTGTCAAGCTCTCAGTTTAATGGGATGTCTGAAGGGGTTTCAGCAAGGTTGCTTGTATTTTTCCTCGACAAGCCATGTCCCACAGCTCTGCTTGCAGACACTGCAACAGACACCACCCTTGGACCAAAACTCAATCCCAGTGCCAAGAGTGACCTTTTCACCTGTGACTCCTGGGCATCAATCAACATCATCTACTGGTGTTGGTACCTGTTAGGATATTAGTGTATCATACAAGCAAGTAAGCAAACATGCTGTCACTGTCATGGTGGTGTTAGGATATCAGTGTATCATACAAGCAAGTAAGCAAACATGCTGTCACTGTCATGGTTAGCATGCGCTTGGAATGTGGATCTCGACCCCGGGGGTTCGAGGTTCCAAGAGGAGAGTGAGTTGAGAGAGAGACGGTGGACGGTGGTTGAAACCCTCCCGGGGGTCGTTGACCTTATTACTAAAAAGAAGTAATAAATAACTTTACTCTGCAATCCTGTGTACTGGAGTACTTTGGGACATAACAACTGGCGACGAGGATAAAGGATTTTCAAAGACGACCCCCGGCACAGTATCAAGCTACAACTTTATAGCCACGATTCAGGAAAGGAAGGAAGCTATGATACATTAACCAGGACTACTATAAAAAGAAAGGAATCAACTTGACGCAGACATCGACGACACTTCAATCAAGCACACTAAGTGACATTGTGCAAAGAAGTTTACTTTCAAATATCTGCAGGCGCGCCCCAACGCCATTCCGGAATACGCACTGATAGCGTTCGGAATACAATTTCAAGGACGCAACTATTATTTGAGAAAAGGACCCTACGGCGTAACGGACGCCACAACCGACGTCCTCACGCAACAAGAGAAACACGGAGGCGGGCCAGTGATCGCAAACGTAATACGGAAACAGATTAATCTAAAAGCAACTCACCGACCCGGCGAGAAGGAAGCAGTGTATTATACCGCAGGACACTGAATGAGAACGTGACCCAACACCAGATCCACAGCGCTACGCTGCACAAATTGCGGGTGAGTCATATTTCACAAGGCTTCACACGGTTGAAGTGGGAAATTTGAAAAACAGTTCTTCAGCATAGCTTTCACAACGCAGATATTTAAATGGTTGTAATGAGGGAAATATTAAACCGTACCACAGCATAACATATATAAGTCCTGGTATTAGATTACAATGGCAAATGTTCCGGCCCCAGTATTTTTCTTGCCTTCACCTGGAGAACCCAGAGTACGATGGTCAGATTGGAAGGAAGGTTTTCATAAATACGCGTTAGCAGTATTTGGCCCTAATTATTCAAATGAAAGGAAAGAAGCCTTATTGTTTCATTGTTTAGGAACAGCAGGCCAGGAAGTGCTAAGGAAATTACCAGAGCCTACAGATGCACCAGACACAGGTCCATATGAGAAGGCACTAACCAAGTTGGACAAACATTACAAAATAGAGGAGAACATTATTTTAGAGAGATACAAATTTGCCACCAGAGAACAAAAGAACGGAGAGAACATAGAAGACTTTATCACAGCATTGAGGGGCTTAGCAGTGAAGTGTAGATTTACTCACTGTCAAGACGAACACATACGGGATCAATTAATGATCAAATGCAACAATGACAATATTAGGAAAGAGCTTTGGAAGGAGAAGGATCCTACATTAGATAGAGCAATAGAGATCGCAAAGATGGTGGAACACACTGATAAATGCATAAAGCTACTACAAGCAGACAATCAGATGAACACAGATAAATCCAAGCTGGAAGAAACAGAGGGCACAGTTCAGAAAGTATCAAAAGTTAAGGCGAGGATGGGCTCAAGTTTTTCAAAAAGACAGATACAGTATGAGAAAAAAGGCGAGGAGCGACAGGAGAGTAGACTTCCAGCGGGGAAAAGTTGGAATCGCCAAGTGTGGGTCAAAGACAATAAGAATTTCTCACGTGAGACTAATTTTTCCCGATTTCCAAAAGAAGCAGTGACAAATAGAGATGTTTCATCAAGAAGGTGTTTCCGGTGTGGGAGTTTCTCACATGTAGCATCGGACAAGGAATGTTTTGCAACACACGTCATATGCAATAATTGTGGTATACGTGGACACATAGCTAGATGTTGTAGAAATGTTAATTCCAATTCAGGTCAAGTTTTTGATGTCAATGTAAATAATGCGGAGGATGAGTATGTTGAGAATGGCAGAGAGGTAGTTTTCATGGTGAATGCCATTGATGGGCAAGTGAAGAAGAAAAAGCCATACGCCATGGTTTTGGTTAATGGGATACAAATATTGATGCTTATGGATAGTGGGGCGGACTACACACTAATAGGAGTACGGGTATGGAAGGAGAGATTTAAGTGCTGTACATTGAGAGAAAACAAAATTAAGGTGAATGCATATGGTGACAAACCCATAGAAATAATAGGATACTTTGAGGCCAAATTGCAGTTTAAAGATAGAGAAGCCACCACGAATATTTATGTTGCCAACAAAGGAGGAGAGTTATTATCGTGGAGTGACCAAGCTGAACTAAAAATCAGACTTGAAGCAAGTCATCCGGAACAAGTCTTAACAGTAAACAGTGAGAGTGTGAGTGAGAAAGGAAACAAACTTGGATGTATGAAGGGATTTGTTCACAAAATAAGATTAAAAAAAGGGGCAGTTCCCAAGATTGCGAAATTACGCACCATTCCCCTGGCACTTAAGGAGGGTGTAGAAAGTGAGTTAAAAAGAATGGAAGATGAAGGGGTCATTGAAAGAATTGAATCTTCAGAATGGGTGAGCCCCATAGTAGTAGTTCGGAAAGCCTCTGGGTCTTTGAGAATATGCATTGACTTAAGACATCTTAACAGTATGGTAGTAGCAGATAGATTCCCACTACCCAGGATAGATGATCTACTGGTTGGTGTTTCCGGATCTAAAGTATTTTCAATTTTGGATCTCAAATCAGCTTACCACCAAATTGAGTTGCATCCAGATTCCAGAGATCTAACCGCATTTATTACCCCCAACGGTTTATTTAGGTGTGTACGAATGCCGTTTGGTTTGGTGTCGGCGGCGAGTGTATTTCAGAGTATTATGTACAAGTTACTAGGTGGAGAGAAAGGAGTAATGTACTACCAAGATGATGTTCTAGTTTGTGGCAGAGATGAGGAGGAACATGACAGGCGGTTAAAGAGGGTGCTAAACATATTAGGAGAAGCCGGTTTAACGATAGCGTCAGAAAAATGTACATTCAAAGCAAGTAAAGTGGTTTATTTAGGCCACGAAATCACTGCTGAGGGAGTCAAACCTAAAGAGGAGGCTATCGAAGCTATAAGGAAAATGGAAGAGCCCAAATCCAAAGCAGAAGTGTTATCATTCTTAGGGTTAGTTGAATTCTATGGCAAATTCATCAAGAATCTGTCAGACATGTCAAGATACATGAGGAAGCTCACGCGCAAAGGTGTGACATTTAAATGGAGTGAAGAGTGTAAGTGTGAATTTGAAAGGATAAAAAAGGCCATGGTTGAAGCTCCCATTCTAAAGACATTTGAAGAAGGGAAGCCCACACTACTTTTTGTAGATGCCAGTGACTATGGCATAGGTGCAGTGCTTATGCAAGAAGATTCAGAGGGGCTGCATACCATAGCGTTTGCTTCAAGATCACTTAAAGATCCTGAAGTCAGATATTCAGTGGTGGAGAAAGAAGCTCTCGCTTGTATTTGGGGTGTTGAGAAATTCAAAAGGTTTTTGTGGGGAAGGAAATTTGAGATTTGTACTGATCACAAACCGTTAGTTGGCATTTTTACTAAGGGTGGACTGGAAGGTGTATCAAGACGCATAATGAAGTGGGTAACAGCTCTTCAAGGTTTGCAATTCACAGTGATTCACATTAGAGGTGAAGTTAATGTCGTAGCAGATGCCTTGTCAAGATCTGTTCATAGAGAAGGTCACATCAGGGTAGAGCAAACAAATCAAGAAGAAACATGTGAAATTTTTCAGGTGCATGAGTCTTTAAAGGAAGATGAGTGGGTTAAAGCGTGTAGTGAAGATTCAAAATATCAGAAAGTATTAGCATTAGTAAGAGAGAATGGAGTGATGAACTACAGAGGTGATATGGGTGGATTTGCCAGAGTTAAAGAAGATCTATGGATCAATGATAAGTATCTATATAGAGGGCATCAGATGATAGTTCCTCAGGGTATGAGGAGACAAGTAATTGAGATAGCTCATGAAGGACATTTAGGTATAGCCAGGACCAAAGGCATAATAAGAGCTGAGTTCTGGTGGCCTGGAATTGACAAAGAGATTGAAGAGCAAGTCAGGGATTGCACAGAATGTCTGGAGGGAAACAAAGGCTTGAGAATACAAAAAACTCCCATGGTCATTAGGGAAACACCGAGGGTACCATGGGATGAGATTGCAATAGATTTATTAGGACCATTTAATATAGGAGGGACTCGTGACAGTTACTTGTTGGTGGTCATAGATTTATTGTCCAAATGGCCAGAGATTTGTTTACTTAAAGATATATCTAGCAGCAGTATTTCCAAATTTCTAGAACAATTATTTTGGAGGGAAGGTTTTCCCAGGAAATGTTTATCGGATAACGGGTCTCAATTGACATCCAAGGAGTTCAAAGATTTTCTAGATAAGAATGGTATTGAACAGGTAAACACGTCTCTCTATCATCCCCAAAGTAATGGATGTGTTGAACGCTTCAACAGGACGTTGATGGAAGCTATAAGAATTGCAGTAGCAACTGGTGGGGATTGGTTCAGAACTGCAATGGAAAGGACATTTCAGTACAGAATTACGCCTCATAGTGTTACAGGATTGACACCATTTGAGATGTTGAGAGGTAGGAAACCCAATTCTCATTTATGTCCCGGATGGATGGGAAAATCTAGGATGGTTGATGTGGATGTGGGAAGAGTGAGGAGTAGAATGTTTGAGGCAGGAGTTAAATCCAAGGTAAGGTATGATCTAAAAAACTGTTGCAAAGAATTTAAGATTCATGAAGGTGATTGGATAAAAATTAAGCTACCGACTAAGGTACGCAAAGGGGCATCGTTGTATTCTGAGCCCAAACAAGTGGTAAAAGATTTAGGTTCATCAGTATTAGTCAGAGGTGGAGGTATTTGGAACAAGGAGAGAGTAGCAATTATCAAATGTTCCAGAGGAAGAGAATGATGGAAAAAATAAGGTTCTGTCATTCGCCCCACCATTCGACATACAAGTTCAATTTCACTATTGGAAGTTAACTTATTTTAGATTCTTCACATCTGTACATCAATATTCAAATTTAGTTATGTTCTATGTTCTAAGATTTTATCACAATCTAATCAATAACATCTGTTAGTCATCATAAGAATATTTATGGTTTTCAAAAATGTCAGAAAGGAAGGAGGTGTTAGGATATTAGTGTATCATACAAGCAAGTAAGCAAACATGCTGTCACTGTCATGGTGGTGTTAGGATATCAGTGTATCATACAAGCAAGTAAGCAAACATGCTGTCACTGTCATGGTTAGCATGCGCTTGGAATGTGGATCTCGACCCCGGGGGTTCGAGGTTCCAAGAGGAGAGTGAGTTGAGAGAGAGACGGTGGACGGTGGTTGAAACCCTCCCGGGGGTCGTTGACCTTATTACTAAAAAGAAGTAATAAATAACTTTACTCTGCAATCCTGTGTACTGGAGTACTTTGGGACATAACAGTACCCTTCCTCTGTCTTCGGACGCTCAATCAATCGCTGTTCCGCTTCTCCAGGGTTTTGAGGCTCTGCATGCAGTCTGTTTTGAAAGCCCTCCCGACTCAACCGTTTCTTCAAGGGGTTGATGCTCCTGCTCTGCAACAATCTTTATCCAGACATCTGTCCATCGAGCTAGGTCCTGGATCTCTTCTAGTGGTGTTGAGACACTCCAGATAAATGGTCCAGTGACCTGCACTTAATACTCATGTTTGTATCATATGACTAGGCTGTGGTAGGGAATAGAGAAGACCTTATTCAACCCACGGGGTGCATGAATAACCGAATACACATGAATCAAATAAAATTAATATGAATGGATTGTACGCACACAAGATACATAAATCCTAGAATACCCATTATGCACATGATACGTATGACTGTACTGAATAGTGGTAATAAATATTTATCACTGGGTTTATAGTTGTTTATAACTTTTAAATTGAAAACAATTTAAAACAATTTCAAACATATTGCATGTAATTGGAATCCACATCAATGTGAGTGTATGAAAGGTCATGCGTATTTCACACTTTGCCCATTATACGAATAAATAAAAATAAATGTATTTAAAAAAGAAATTTGATTGAATTGGCTGATAGTCAACTTTACAATATATTTTAAATCAAAATCTTGCTTTCGATAAAATAAATCGCCACTTATTGTGGGAGAAACTTGAGAAGTGGGGCTGCCCTAGTGACATCTTAGAGCCCATAAAACTACTTTGCTCAAACACAAAAATAAGTCGGAATGACATCTCAAGGGCATGTCACCAAACTGATCCAAACCTGGCACGGATTAAAACAAGGATGCCCTCTGGCTGCAGCTCTTTTCAATCTTTTCACATCTGATTTTGAAGCAAACATCTATACTCCACAGATGAACCCCCCAAACTCAATGCGACTACAGTTTCCTGTCTCATGTATGCCGATATCATCATCTTGGCGAAAACTCCCCACGGCTTGCAGACTGCGCTAAACAACATGCAAGAATACATGGACAGGAACGAATTGGCAATCAATGTCATAAAGACAAAAATCATGACACTAACGCAACAATTTCAAAGAAAGCGGAAGCAACACGCCTTCTACCTTAGGAAACAAAAACTTGAACAAGTTCGAACCTACAAGTACCTGGACATATGGATCAACCAATCGGTAACGGAACAAAACTGGTTGCTGCACCTCAAATCCAAAGCGAAATCATTAGCGAGACAAAGCATGATTATACACACAAAATACTGAAAATATTCAATAAAACCTGCCCTAGCATTCTACAAACAAAAAGTAACCGCCATACTTGCCTATGGTGGCGAAACTATGATAAACATAGATCAAGCAATCTGGGAACAAATCGAGCCCCTCTTCTGGAGAAAGGTATTAGCCCTCCCCCAATCCACCCCGATGCCTCACATAAAATATGAGCTTGGTCTGCAATCCCTGCGCTCGATTGTTACATGTAAAACACTCTATCTTCCGAAAACTGAATAACGGCGACAGCATACCGGCGTTGGACACAGACGGAAAAGGAACGATACAGTGCTGCTAAAATGGAAAGAAACAGCTACACAGATTTGCAAGGAAAAGGATATCTCTATTGAGATGCTAATCCACAGACCTCAGCAAGCAAAAAAACAGTTCGCCAGGCGCGATTGGATAGAGACTCAAGAACGTAAAAACAAATACAAGTTCAATTTAAACTGCGACGGCGAAGTAAGAGCTTTGAACCAACTACCGCACTACCTCAGCCTGTTCCCAGATCGCCAAATCCGTGATGTATTCTTAAGATTCAGACTGAACTTACTTCACACGAGAGAGATCACAGGGAAAAGAAGCAAAAACAAAGGAATCGACCAATCATGCAGATTCTGCAAAAAGGAGACGACAGTAGAAACCATCTACCATGTAATCGTGGAATGCCAAGCCCTTAATTACAAACGTCGAGACTTCAGCCAAAATATAAAAGTCCACGAATGAACTCGAAGCGTCTCAAAGATGGACGGAAATACTAACAGGCAATAACAGGAAAATGGTAACCACCATTGTACATTTCTAGACCGACATCTCGGCCGATGAATTTAGCTTGACACTTTGAAGAAGAATGCATTCAAGATTTGCTTATCTGTAATTTTTTTTTTCTTCTAGTTATTCCTTTTTTGTCCACCTTATAGATCTCAATTGAGATGTACAAATAAATGTAAGGTTTGAGATATAAACCGTAAACATTTTTTAAATAAAAAATAAATTAAAAATTAAGACATTTAAAGTCAATACAATTTGCATAAAACTGTATAGTTAACATATATTAATATATAGTTAACGTATATTAATAAAACATGTATACCACATATTCCATACAATACAAATTAACAAAGTAAATGTTTTTTACTTTTATGAACCTTTTGAACACTTTTTTAAAGTTTCTCTTAATACCCTGGGTGGTTAATGATAATGATGTGTTATTTATATAGCGCCTTTATCCAAAGCGCTTTACAGAGCACATATTTACATATAATATCACCCACCCGAAATTGGTGCTCATTTATCAACCTCGGAAGGATGAAAGGCTGAGTTGGCCTTGCCGGGATTCGAACCTGCAGATCACGCTCAGATCGCAGCAGCGAGCGCTCGACCCGCTGAGCTATCTTACCGGCTATGTTTACTATAACATACAAGTGTTACTGAGTTTAAATGCATTTAGGCCTCTATTGGACCCTTTACTAGTTATCTATTTTAAAGTACTTGCTGTTAGGTAAGATTTTCATAGCAATGATAAATCTTCCTGAACTGTGTCAACCCCAGAATTTTTGCTTTATGGGTGGATTATGTTTCCCTATACCTCGGTGAGTGGGAACCTTTTTCCAGACTCTCAAAATCTTTTACTCTTTTAATGGGTGTCATATTTAAGACAGAGGGGTGTCTGGGAAAATCTCTAACTCTCTTAGAGAGCGGCAGCTTCACCTCACTGATGATGCCCAAAAGAGCTGTCATCTGCGTAACGCTGGCAGTTGGAGGAGAAAGAGGAGATGAGGTGTGCGGGGAGAGCAAGGTGAGCAATGTAGATGTTACAGCCCGGGGGAGAGTATAGAGCCCTGGGGGACACCGCAGGTGGAGAGGGAGTGTGAGAGGAGAAAGGGCCCAGGATTACTTGGGAAGAGCGTTTAGTGAGGAAAGAGGTCAGCCAGTCCAGTGGCCGATCTGAGATACCAAGAGTATCGTGGAGCCTTTATATGAGGATGGAGTGGTTGACTGTGTAAAATGCACAGGAGAGATCAAGAAGCATAAGGACAGCTGGGGAATTGGAGTCCGAAGCTGGGAGCAGTTCTTCACAGGTGTTCAGAAGAACAGTTTCCGTGCCTCTAGATGCTCGGAATCCAGATTGATGGTCATGGAGACAACCAACAAGTTCAGTGTGTGAGTTGAGTTGGGGCAAGGCCAGCCTCTCAAGCAGCTTTCCCAGGAAGGGGCGGATGGAAATAGGGCGGTAGCTGGCAAGACAGGTGGGGTCATAGGAAGGTTTTAGTTTTTTCAGGAGTGAGCACACAAGGGAGGGCTTGAGGGGGGTGCAGAAAGATCTAGTGACAAAGGAGTAATTGCAGAAATCAGCAAGAGCAGGCACAAGAGAGCCAATGTTATCCTTGATGGTCCTCGATGAGCAAGGGGAGACCTGTTTAGAAGAGACCTTCATGGAGCGGACAACTCTGGTAACATCTTCAGGTGTAACATGGGAGAAGGAGGAGGGAAGGGGGAGTGGTGGTGAGGGAGTGTGGGAGGGGTTGTGAGGGAGAGAAGGGTGGTCAAGATGTCCTGAGTTTTGGTGACAAAGTGTGAGGCCAGTGCATTGCAGAGCGCCTGGGAAGTAGAGGGGGGTAGCAGTCTGCAGAAGGGTTGGCTAGTTTCCTGCAGATCTTCACGAGTTCAGCCGTGTTATTGGATGCACCGGAGACCCCTGCTTGCATGTGAGCTCTTTTCTTTGCACGGATGGCGAGTCTGTATTGTCATTGGAGCAGGCAGCAGGCCAATTTGTCAGAGGATGAGCCGTAGGTTAGTCACTTCTGTTCTGCTGCCCTGCACTCTTGTTTCAGGGCCGCAAGTTTGGTATCGTACTATGGGTTACGCTTAGAGGCTGGTTTCAGAAGGATCCTCATGACTGGGGCAAGAATGTTGACAGTTGGTGATGGACAGGTGGAGGTTGCTGAGCACAGAGTCCGAGATAGAATCAGAGGTGGGGGCATGGCAGGGATGAAGGTGGAGGCGAAGGCAGCCGCAGTCACTTGTTTCATTGGGCAGATGTTGGTGAACAAGGTAGGTGTAAGACTTTTGTGGGGGGTGGTCAGGGGACCAAAGGGACCCAAGTGGATGGAGAGGAGAGAATGGTCTGACCAGGAGAGAGGGGTGACTAGTGGGGCGTGGGGGAGAGGTTAGAATGTATGAGTGCATCCAGAGTGTGTCCAGCTGAGTGTCTTGGCCCAGACGGGGGAATGGAGAGGGAACACAAGGTCAGTAAATAGAGTGGATGCAGAGCCAGGGGAGTCCAGTTGAATGTTGAAATAACCCGGGAAAAGGTTAGGGGTGGATGAAAGTAAAGAAGAGCAGAAGTCGGCCCATTCAGAGAGGAATAGGGTGGTGGTGCCTGAAGGACGGTATATGCTAGCAATGGTCAGGGTGGAGGCTTTCAAAGTAGGAATAGGGCTGGGTAGGTAAAATGGAAGCAGCAACCCGTTCTGGGAAGATTAAGGCAACCCCCCGCAAAGTGCGGTGACGTTGAGGCTTAGAGATGATCTTGAGGCCGTCAGGGAAGAGGGAGTCAAAGGCAGTGACTGAACTGGCATTGAACCAAGTCTCGGTAAGAGCGAGAATGTCGAAATCAATGTCTTCAAGAAGGAGATGGATGTCAGAGGAGTATTTGTTGGCTGAGCGGGCGTTAAGAGTCGCCAGGTGGAGGTGGTCTGTGACTTTGAAGGTTTTCTGAGGTGGCGTACAGGAGTGTGGAACTCCAATCAGAGGGGGGAGAGGGAGAGAGAGAGAGAGAGAGAGAGAGAGAGAGAGAGAGAGTAGAAGAGGGAGATACAGACGAAGGAATGAAGTTAATGAGCAAGGGCAGCTTTCCGGTCAAAGAGAAGGTTGGATTGTGTACCCTGAACCAGGATGGTGCCAGTGTGATGGATATTAACGCAGCAGCGTGAGGATTAGAAACGCAAGGGGACTTCCCACTTGATGCCACCATTAATGAAGGAGCGAGTGGAAAGAGAGAGAGATGAGATGGGGGGGGGTCCATAGAACTGAAGAGGGGACAGAGAAAAGGATATCAGTGACAACATCTCTAGAGGAAGCACTAACATAGGTGTCTGCAATGGGAAGTCCAGGGTTTGCAGTCAAGATGTTTTTTTGTGCTTTTTCCTACCGGACTTTGAGAGGGCGGGTGGGTGATATGGTAGCAGTTGGAGAATATAGGGGAAATGGAGAGCGCCATAGGATGGCAGAGGTTAAGCCAGGAGTGAAAGAGGGGTGGCCGCACAGCACGGTTTCTGGCTAAACGCACAAGAGCCTAGTAGATGGATTAGAAGAGAATACATTCAAATCAGAAGGAATAGGATTACATCAGATAAGTGGTACAAAATGAATGGACTAAACGCACCGAATGTTATGCTTGGTCTGTGCACCTTCAAGCCTAGTGGTGTGTTTTTATAAATGTGTTTAGCACTCTGACCAGTACTTACCCCGAGACTTAACTTTGCCTACTTGTATTCAAAATAAACCTTTAATTTGTATAATACCTCTGGTTGTAAGTGTTCTATCTAATCCTTGGTGTACTACCGGTTCAGTGTACGTGCCTACAGCCCTCTCTCCCTCCTAACATAAGCCTGGCTGCGCTACCATATACTCGGGTGGTGCAGTTTTATACTAAGAGTGGAGTCTTGTACTGTCTCAGTTGAATGGTTTTTCTAAGCCCTTAGTTGGACTTCAGAAAAACTGTCCTAACACTTCCCTTCTTCTGTGGAGACTTATGACCTTAAATTAAAACTTGTATTTTTCAGTTAATCAATTGTGCAGATTTTCATTTGTGTGGGTATGTGTGACTAGCCATGTATTTTTTTACCATCCCTCCCTCTATCCCTTTGAGTGAAGCCTGAATGGTGTAAGGAACTCATGGTGGCAACAGTAAAGACCGACACAAGTGATCACAGTTCAAGGGTGTTTATTAAACTGTTTAAATGGGTGAGAAAATGGCCTCATCTAAACCTAAATCTAAGATGGGAGCAGGCTACACACATCAAATAATCATCAGGCAGTCATAGTGGCATCTTGTTAAACAAAAAGGGCCTATACTAAAAAAATTTAAAAAAAACTATTGCTAATCCTCACCGCTAAGTTACCCAATAGTGTGGGATAATGATAACCAGAAAAGAAAGAAGTGCTCACAAAATGATAAGTCAGGGCGGTATAACTGGGGTCTCCCTTCCCCACGTTTATAGCACAGGACAAGGCAGGATTCTCGAGCACAGCATACTCCTGGGCTTCTCCAGCACAAGCTTACAGTTTGTTTCCAAAATATCAGTGCCTTCTGTGACCAAGTCTTTTTTTACACCAAGTCTCTTGCCTCAGAGGGCCTGATGTGCTATAAAAAACACAAAAGTTCCTTTCAATAATCTTCCCATCGGGTGATTTCCCTTCACCCGTAGAGCCCCCCCCCTCCCCTCCCTCAACTGGCTCCGATCCTTTTTTGCAACGTTGGCCTCCCTCAGTCGGGTTCACGTTTGCCGGTTTAACACAGTTCACTTAGTTGTAACACCTTGCAGGATTCACTTCCCTTGGCTTTTTCCAGCCCCCAGTCAGGCTTCACACATTTACCGTTCACACAGTGTTCCCCTTAGCCGGGCGCACAAGCCTGTTTCACAATGTCAAAACTTTGGTAATGGATTAAGGACTTCGATTTTACAAGGGATTTTGGCGCGAACCTCGTCTGACCACTTTAACTCTCTATGCTGGCCTTCCCTATGGCCTCTTGGTACTATAATGTTCACAAGAAAAGGGGACCAGCCAGAGTCTTTCGAATGAGAGCCCATGTGGCGCTGGACCACACTGCAGCTAGCCTTTCCCTGGGTTTTAAAAGTTCAGTAGTACACAAGTTCTTTGTTCATAACAAGTTGCCATTTGCAACCTTTGCTCAACACCGTCCGGTTTACGATCGGTTCTCCCACCGTCTCACTGGCTGTGCTGAACTCCTTGTTGTTTCTTGTCTTTAGAGTCAAGGACGGTACCACGGTAGAAAGCACATCTCCCCCGCCTCTGTTATCAGCGCTGGAGGGTCCCGTGCACCGTTGACATCTGTTAAACCACATGTCATCTGTAGTTCCCGGTCTTCTGATTCCTTTCACAGAGGCATCTCGGGTCTGGGTCGAAAAGGGCAAGGGCACTTCTCTCTTTGTCATCCTTTCCGGTCTCGCTGCCTTTCTTCTCCGTTTGAACTGCCATCCTGGAATAGCTGCTTACTTGTGCGTTTGGCCTTGCTCGAAGTGTGCTCTCGTGCTCTGCCTTTTATCCCTGTGGGGAAGGGAAAGGGCTGTCAGGTGTGTGTAGTTATTGTCAGTTGCCTGACTCTGCCCGACTCCTGTGTTGGAACATGTCAGGTAAACGGCACTGGTGTTAGTTCGTTGTCTTTCATGGTCCAAGAAAGTGTTTGTATCGGAAAGCGGGGGCCGGGGGGGGGGTAGAGCTTCTAAGGATCCTGCAGGATGGGAAAAATGTGTTACAAGGAAGAGGGTACCGATTCTCAACCCGTCAGTGTTACACTTCTACTCCCCAAAGACCCCCCCATCCAGGTGATCCTCCCCCACAGGTCCACCACCATGATGAACTGGATCCAATAACGATGGCCGTGTCCTGGCCACCTGGATGACAGATCACCGGGGACTAGCGGGTGAGACACCTTCAGGTTTCTCACAATGGTCTGTCTTGTTAATCACTATCAGAGACAGTCTTGCATGATGGTAACCCTGTCTCACATTACTGCTTGGCCTTTCTCATGCCTCACCAGAGATACTTCAAATATTTTCCCAATACCTAGCTGTTTGCAGTTAACTTTTTCCAGTAGTCATTTCTCTTGCAGTGTTTTATCTGCCAACATCCAAACACTGTGTTGGCCCCCAAAGATTGACCAGGCCCTTTGCTTACTTGTTCTGCTAGTTTAGTTGTTGGACATAAATGTGAGAAGAATCCTTTGATTCTTACTGCAGCTTTAAATAAAATCCAGCTGCCACATTCTCACATACCTAGGGTATAAATGTCCTACCACATTACCTGTATTTCTGTTTAACAGTAGATCTCGGGAGGATAGCTCAGGGGCAACATGCTCGCCTTGGAAGCAAGACAATACAGAGCAACACAGGTTTGATTCTCATGGTCCGCGCTTAGAAACCTCTGGGAATTAAGTGCGTTATAAATAACGTATCATATATCATATCATATCTCTCCATAAACTAACTCTTTGCAGAAAACAATCCACATTGCCTTGTTTCTATCGTAGATTTGTTGGTACAATGCAAAGCTTTTGAATGCCTCCCACAGTGCTATCAACTTAGCCCTGCAATGATTTCCTTCCTTTGTTAAGCAAATTTCTTAGCCCAGTTCTGAATTGATTTTGTGACCTGCATTGCCATCCACCAATGTTCTACTGCTCCTTTAGGCTGCTTCAGTATCTGACAGAAATGCTGCCGATCGGTCTTAGTTATGACCAAGTAATCTATTGCCGCTCATTAGACTTATGTTTGATTTTGTGCTGTACATTAAATGTAATATTGATACATTCAGCTGTCTTTAACTGATTATGTTCTTATCCTTTTTATCAGTTCAGTTGCTGCACAGGTTACAAACCTTTCTTCCATTTTGAAAGCGTTATATGTTTGGCCTCTTTTCACACAACATTGTATATATGGCTGTGCAACTGTGAAGTTACAATGAATTAGGCCATCAGGGACCTCCTTTTGCCCATTGCCTGTTCTTTCTTGACACATGATCTTCCGCTTCACACTGTTTCATGCATTTTAGTTCTCGCTATATCAAGCTTTGCTCGCTTGCTGCTAGACTAAGTAGGCGTAATCGGTGCATCATGCAGAAAGCCCTGGAACATTAGTGGCCATTTTGTTAGGGCCCAAGAAGCTGCTTAAGCTGCGGGAGATCTGCTGAATCGGGCTTAGAAGAGATGGTTTTATTTGCCTGCTGCTTGTACATTTATTTTCCCTTTTATGCTGCGAAAGGAACATTCAGATTTATTTATACATACGTACATGCAGGGCAACTAGATGTTTTTGTCACAAAAGAGCATACAAATGTTAACATAGCAGATGCATGGAAGGCAGTGAGCGCCTTATAATTGGGAGAGATCTAGTGGCATGATGACCGGGTCTGAGAAGGCTTATATTGGACAGATACTGGGAACAGTACAGTGGACAAACCTAGGACAAGTGTGAGTGGGTAGACTGCTTAGCCAGCTAAGCATAAACTGACCTCAAATTATTAAGTGCTAGTGTGGTGGGGAAAAGAGAGGTGGGGAAGTGTCCTGTTAGCATTGAGGGAAGGTGTAAGTAGTAAGGGTGGAGTGGGGAGTCAAAGGGATAGCTCAGAAGCGAGGAGGTGGGCTTGCAGCTTAGTTAATTGCCTTAATCGACAGAACGTCATTCAGCCACAATACATAAATACACTTATCTATTATACAACTATAAAGCAAATTACATTGCCAATATGGTCAATGATAGAATAATTAACAACCACAGTTATAATAATGTGATTTGAAGTCGATGAAGCGCCCCATGGTCCCCACTTCACTTGGGCTGACTCACCGGCTCTGTGTGGCGTCTTCTGTCCCGTTCGCGTTCATGCGGCGTAGCTTTGCCGCCTGCCTTCTACTCGGGACTGCTTTGAAGTCTCTCCGGCTTCTCTCTCGGCTCGGCTTCTGAAAGTCTGGTTGCCTTGAGGTTCCCAGTGCTTCTTTCAGCTGCCGAAAGCCCATTAATCGTCCTGTGGTTCTCAGCGGCACGGTCTGTTCCTGCAACAATACTTTTCCTCTCCTGGCAAGCCCCTTGGCTCAACCACACCGGCTCTTGCCTCCAGCTACCACACGCCTCCGAGGGAGATGTGATGTCTTCTCCTGAACCACTGCTCATAGTTTGTTTCCCATTTTTAAATGTCCCTTGCACAGGTGCTTTCTCAAAACTAGCACGTTTATTGAGCTTGAGGCTCCTCCTGCTCTGCATCAATTCCTTCATCCCAGTACTTAGATGGTTGTGGGAGTTGGAGTCCATTGATTTCAACTGCATAGTACTTGGCGAGTCTCTCTCAATGATTTCATATGAAAAACTAGTTCTATATGAAGGGGAATTGGAACTGAAAAAGGTATTCTTGGAGCCTTTAATTTTTAGACCATGAATGGGAGTTTGGCCTAAAGGGTGCTGGGAAAAGGTTTCTCTACTTTCCCTAAAGGGGGCTGCGGGGCAGATACATGGCAATAGGCCATTAGGGTGTATCGGGGGGGTCTTTTTCATGGGCAAATGAGGGGTACCATGACTCATCTAATGAAGCCATTACCTCTCCCCGGTGGTGTTGTCGCCTTCCATGTGATTCCCCCCCCTCATATGGTTCCAGGTGTTAATATCCCCGCAAAAATATCATCCTACAAGTATATCACCTTATTATTGCAGCGATATTAAGCCATGGAACCTGCGGGGGACACCCCCATCATTTTTTAAATTGGTACGGGGGACACCCCCGCATCTCCCGGTCCCAATAACCACATAAGTTATCCCCTCTAATAATATCGCCTATAGCCTTACTCATGACGATGTTATTGGTGGGGATAATATTACCTGATACTCCTCATATAGCCACCTCCAGGGTCAGGATCAGGTAGCGGCTGCTGTGCCCTGGCCACATGGGAGTAGGTTACCGCCAGGGGATCCGTGATGACTCCATTGGATTCATCACACCTAATAAGCCTCAAATGATACTGATCCTGCACCGTTACCATGTTCTCAGGTTAATTTTGCGATTGCCCTGCTGTACATGGCTAGCACTAACCCTGCCTTTTCAATTTTGTTAGTCCACGAACAATTGTTAGTGACAAGAAGTCCGAAATAGTCGTATGATTTGACTTGCTCAACTTTTCTCCTTGTTACATGATTTCAAGCTTGAACTGGTTTCTTTCCTTCTTTTTTGAGAACACCAGAATGTTCCTTTTTGAGACATTGATGGTTAGGCTGCTGTCACGGTAGAATTCCTCATGGTGAATTGTACTTCAAGGCCAGTGTGGGGTCAGTGAAGTAAGTGCTGCATCATTCGCGAAAATTAAAATTGACATACCTTTCTATGTCCATAGAAGCAACGTCAGATGAGCTGCCTAATACGTGAACTATGTGCCGACCCCATTCCTCTGTAAAGTAAAACTGGTCTGCTTGTTACAATACCTGTCACAATAACACTGTGAGTAGTAACTTTTTAGAAACTCCTGCCTAATAATACAGCTTCTTTCCTCTAAGCCCTCACCATAGCACACTTGAAAAATCTCCCAAAAGGTAATGTGCCTGAGAATGGAACACATGTACTTTGTGGACAGGGCATGCATGTGCAGGTAGGAGGGCCCTTGTTGAATGAAAAGGATGTCACACTCTGGCGCATTATACCATTTCTTGCTAAGAGAAAAAACAGGATGATCACTACCTAAAAACAAAGACTTGGTCAAAGACAGAGTATACTGGTTGACCCGAACAGCCTATAAAAATCAATTATTACGTCTCCTGAAAGCTAAAACCAATATCAAAATCAGTATTTTCTTTAAGATCCAATAGTGTTTATATTAACAAATTTGGTGTCTTTTGACCCAAAATGAGTGCCAGTTACGCAAACAATGATTACGTGCCTGCACATGCAAAAGTAAGTGAAAACCCGATTTTATCAGAGCTTTCAATGCAAGTAACTTTAATTATGCATTTCAACCATTGGTAAGATTTTCATGAGTGAATCTAGGGGGCCCAAGCTAAAAGTCAGAAACTCTGTTCATTCTTAGCTATGTAAATAGAAGCATGTCATACAATGAGCAAGACCTCTCTGTGGACATCCAAAAAGCATTTATTGATGGTCTTCAGGAAGGGCTACGAGAGTTTCTAAGGATTTGGGGGTCCACCAATCCATTAACAAATGGAGAATGTTTGAGACCACTTTCGTTCTACCCAGGAGCAGCCATCCTTCAAATGTCCGTCCAAGGACCAAACCATCCAGTCATAAAGATCCACAGAATAACATAAACGGATCGGTAAGCCACTCTTTCCTTGACTGTGAGTGCACTTTCCCCAGTCTATTCGAAAATAATGTAAAAAGAACAATAACCACCACAAAATGTTCATTTGATTTGTTTTTAGAGGAAAAAAACAGAGCAAATATAAGAGTTTTAATAGGGGTAGGAATGCGCTTTAGAGGCGGTAGTTATGTGGTATGAGAAATCTCACCATCGACCCCATAAAGGGAAGGAGGGAGTGACATTTGGTACAAAAAGACAATCAAAGCCCCACACCTAAACCCCATTGAAATGATGTGGGAGGACCTGAATGCCTGTGCCCCTTGCAAGAAAGTCCTTTGATATCAGAGTGGACGTTGCCTATTAAAGCAGAATGGAAACTATTGCCTCAAAACCAATCTGACACCCTTCCAAGCTGTTACAGGGAATGTTTATTTGAAGCCCTTGTTCTTCTTGAGTGTGCTACTAGGCACTAAATCTAAAAATTCACATACTTTATCAACCACGCATAACAAATGACTTCAGTTTGGTGTCTTAATCTAGTTGCATGAATTGACATTTTTTTCCGACTACCCAATCTATGGGGCACCACATTTAACATTAATCGATTTGTTCCTGATCTTTCTTCTGTGTGGATTGAGGTTGAAGTACCTGACACAATTCAGCCTAGTCAAAGATGGTCTTAGCAACTGTAACCTTGCTCTCCCAGCAGGGCAGTATCAATGACCATGTAGGGCCACATTTGTAACCTACTCCCTCGTTGTCCATTGGATTCTGCTTTTTAAAAAAAAAAATTAACATGGGATACCCGATATGGACACTTCAGCAGCTGTATGCCACTTAATTACAAAAAGGCTTCATTCTGAGTATATTTGAACAGAGAATACAGGATACATGATGTATCCTGAATGAGGGACTATAGGTATCATATTTCTGATGTGGGCTCAGATAAAGATTGGTCAGTGGAAAAGGCTGAGAAACTACTCTGCAAACAGTCAGCCTAAAGATGGTTTCCCTGATTGTGCTACTTGGGGCAGTGGACGATATTGACCTCAATCTTGCAGCCAGCAGGAAAAAAACTGGGAACTTTGATAATTTATACCGGTCTTCCTTGCTGGCTGCCAAAGGGTTTTATATTACTGCATTTCTTTTGCTATAAACTGTGTTACAGCTATATATGTTTTAAATGTGACCTCTGTCCTTTGTGTACCCTGCACCCTTGTAACCACTTACCTGTGCTTTCATTTCCCTGCAGGACGGATGCTGATATTTTATGGTAACAAAACATCCACACAGTTCCTAAACTTTAACCCGACGCTCATTTGTTCAGATGATCTTCAGTCTAATATCCTTCTGTGAGATGGTGTAGACCTTTCCTGACTGTGTGTCATGCATGAATGTATATACATTCCTACAGTAGTTATTCTTCAAATGTGAGTCTGGGTCTTGTCTGTTATAGGCACTGGATTATTTCGCTTGCAAGCTCTTTCATGCCATATCTGACACTATTGCTCAATTTTACAATATGTAGGCTCCATCAACCACCTTAAAGTGTGATGAAAATCGTGCAGAAACATTGCTCAGCCGTGCCAGTATTCATTGTTTTGTCTGTTATGTTTTGTCACTTCCTATGTTTTTCAACATGACAGTTTATTGTACGGATAGCTACACTGGATTTATTTATTGCATCTTGATTGCCTTCTTGTTGTAGTGCTGATAAAAAGTGATTAGGAATTTCAAGTAGGGCTTCATTGCCCTTTGGGGATTTTCATTCTGCAGATATGTGCTAACCTGAATGAATGTTCATCTTTCCCTCTTTGACGTTTGAAGCGGTCACCTTGTGTCTGAGAGAGAACTTAGTGCAAAACTCAGTTTGTGTCTCAGTGGGCCTGGATTGCATCAACAGAGGCTTCCATGACTTGTCTTGTTATTTTGGTTCTAACTTGTACAAAGACTCCCTGGTTTTCACCACAGAACATTTCTGCTTCTGTTGCAACCCTTGTTAATAGATTTTTGGCTCGGGCAACGGCACCCACAGTACCGAATCTGAGAGGACACATCTACCTACTATACTATACTACACAGATCTATACTGCTAGTATTGGGGTTTCTCATGCTGGAATGTTTATTGTTACTCCCATATTTAGTAATGCCAGGAGTCGGAGGGCACATAGGGACTGAACATTAATTCACTGGTTTTAATGAACTGCTGATCTATCAGACTAGCCTACTTCAATTGTTTCCACTCTTGAAACTTTGCATGCTAATGGATTCGCTGCTCTCACAGGTTCCTCATTTTAGAGATACATATTCCTGTAAAAGCTGCCTTTGGAAAGCTTTACCTCCACCAGGGAGCTGCTATTCGACTCATCTATTCTGATGCATGCCCTTGACACAGGATATGCTGTTGGTAATGGCATTGTTTATTTGTAAAGTGCCTATAAATACAAGTCGAAGCGCTGAAGGGGGGTGGTTACATGGGGGGAAAAACAACAGTCAATCAGAGTCTTTGAAGTTCTGAACAATAATGGTGAGTAAGTGTGCATAATACAATTAATAGTTGCGACAAAAGCAAATGGGTCTGACGACGATTCTGTAGTTTTTCCAAGTGCAATTAGGGATGAAGACAGGGGGGAACAGACGACTATCTTCAGGCAAGGTGCATTCAGACCGCGCAAGTGCACAGACGGTTACAGGGGAGGGAGAGCTGGAGTGGGCGCAAGTCCTGGGGGCAGAGGGGGTCCAAGTGCATCCAATCGGTGGAGAATGGGTAAGTACGGAGAGACACTCTCTTGGGTCATTGCTCAAGTGCATTGATGATGAGGCAATTTTATATGGAGCCATTGGCGCCCTAATGTGTCGGATCCTTTTTCCCCGCACACATTGTATGCTGCTCAGGAACACCAATGGTATTTTTCAAAAACTACTGCATTGTGCCTAATCCATAGGTCTGCTTCAAACACGTGAGATCTGCTGGAGGCAGATGTCCATCGCCACCTTCTACAGGGATTGTCGTAACCGCCTGATAGAGGAACAGGACACTGAGGACTGCAGTTCCTGCCAATACATGCATGGAAAGGTCCACCAGTAGCGTGCCGCAAAGTTGTGCACCTTCCCCCAAAAAACCAAGAAACACACTCCCTCCAAGTCTTCTGCATAAAGGCCTAATCTTCAAAGGAAATAGTTTTGTGGGGGATAACAGGAAGAGTAATCGAGTTCACTGGAAGGTGGTTGGAAAAAGCACAACAGGAGGCTTTGTTCCCCTAGCAAACCATGTGGATGCCACTCTTGCTCCTCATCCTCTAGAAAGAAGAGTCAACACTCCTGTCCCAGGAATAAAGATTCTTCAGAGGAATCGCCACATTTGAATGTACCAAAAGTATTTTTAAACTGGAGCAGTCGGTGGCATTTAGGCAACAGGTGTTAGACGTCATTGCCAAGGCTCTGGCGCCAGCTGCTCCAGTCCTGGTGGCAGAGCATGGTTCCACTGTGCTTGGACAAGCCAGCAGAGGCACCACCTCAGATCCCAACCGCATGCCTTCTGGATTGGTTACAGTACCTGTAATTGACACACTCTGCTCCGATGCCAGACAACTTGACCTTTGGGTGTCATATCGGCATATCCTCTGCTTTGGCTTGTGTGCTGCCTTGTGCAGACTCCCCGCTTGGCTCAGTTATTTATCAAATGAGGCAGATCTTTGATGAGCGGGACCCCATCCCTTGTGGGTTCGAGCCCTTCTATTCAGGAGGGGTGGAGAAGTTCCCAACGGGATTCTACAACCCAGTGGTTGCCCTTATAGATCTGGTTTCTCACCTTCAGGATGGCATTGGTCTGGACACTTCACCTGAGCTGCAGGCCTTCGCATATGGCAAGCCACATGTTTCCTTCTTACAGACTATTGCAAAGGTTGTTGACTCTGTGTTGCTGTCCTAGAGAGCCATTGGTCAAGTTTGACCTCATGGACACTCTTTACTATGGTTCCTTGAAAGAGATGCCCTTTAATGCAGCAATGGCTTCCTGGTGTTGGTTGTATTGTTAAAACCTGCCTACACACTGGCCGTTCTCCCACAGATCCAGATTTCTGTCCACACAAACCACACCAAAGAGCCTTGTGCTTCAGCCCTCCATAGTGGGCTCATTCTACCACATTCTCATTCATGCCCCCAGATAGAGAAAGCAAGTAGATGGACACCTTTGACCGTAAACTGTTTGCATCAGGTAGCCTGGCCTTTATGGTAGTTAACACCCTCTGCGCTTTGGCCAAATACAGCTCTTGTTGATG
This sequence comes from Ambystoma mexicanum, assembly GCF_040938575.1. Taxonomy (NCBI): domain Eukaryota; kingdom Metazoa; phylum Chordata; class Amphibia; order Caudata; family Ambystomatidae; genus Ambystoma; species Ambystoma mexicanum. Next base: position 918,179,485 of record NC_090934.1, on the reverse strand, counting down.
GAATGGTATCTGAGACAATGGAGAGTCTTTCCATGCCCGAGATGAAATAAGGTTTCACATTGTTATTATTAAAGATGGAATGCAGGCTGCATGTTAAATTCCCCATAGGGATTGCAGATGGGAGACTGTGTGACTGCGGCCATGGATACGCACTCATCTGATTTTGTTCCAACATCCATGATACACACCTGGATAATGCTCTTTGCTGACTATTGTTTGGACCAATGGCAGGTGATTTTCTCGAGAGAAGTTGAAAGTCTCCAAAGCCACTGCAAAGACCTTGGGGTTAATGGCTAACCATTCAACAACAGCCTGCTCCTCTCCCTACAGGGGTTGCTCCTTTATAAGCTTTTCCTTCACACGCAATGGAGGGGTAAGGCACTCTTGAGCAAGCAAGGCCAGTTTGGTTTCCCTCATCAAGGTTGGGGCTAAGAAGCACAGTGGGGTTGGTCTTGCCTCAACCTCCTTTCTCTGGGACCCAGGTCCAAAACCCCCGCTACATTGGACAGCAGGGCTAAGATTATCCCTGCATATCAGGGAGTGGCAACTCGCCACTTCTGACACTTAGGGCTGTCCTTTTTGCATGCCACCCTAGCCCCCACGTCCGTGCTATATGCCCTGCTGCTGAATAAAGTTTGTCATTTCTTTGCAAAGAGCTCCATAGAACTGGTGACTTCTATGGAGATGAGGCGCTCATTACTTTCTGGTATCAAAAGGAGGACTGGGGCCTGCACCCCATTTGGGACCCCAGACTTCTGAACTTATACCTGAGCATGCACTTTTTCAGGATGGTTACCTTTGCCCAGATTCTCCAAGCCTTCAAGTCACAGGACTTGCTGCTGTCACTGAAACTCCGGGGAGCCTTCTTCCACCTGCCAATCCACCCCAAGCACCAGAAGTAGCTGAGGTTCCCTTTTGCAAACACCCATTTTCAATTCACTGCCTTTCTCCTACTCCGAGGGTGTTCATAAAGCTGTTAGCTGTAGTGTCGGTACATCTCAGGAGAGACAATATTCACGCTCATTTAACACTGCACCCCAGATCAGGTGTTGATCATCTGCACCGTGTTTGTCAGCTATACAGCTTGGGCTTCTCCCAAAGCATCAACACATCTTAAGTGATTTTATCCCATATGCTAGGTTTCATTGGGGTGGACGCCCACTTGGGCATCTCTCCCTCTTCCTGCCCCGACACCTCACCCTGCCCCTCCCTTCTCTTCCCCCACCTCACAAGGACATTCTTCAGATGGTGTGTCTAAACCGATCCTAGGGTTTGGTCATGACACTGGAGACTAAGGGGTCCACTTGAGGTGTTCCCAAAGGGAAAAGATTTCACCCAGAACTTCCTGACAGAGCTTCCACTCAATGGAGGTAGAAGGCTCCCTTAGTTAATCTTTGCAGTGGACATTTTCTGTTCTAGCACAAAAAGTGTACCGAGCTTGCACACTGGTGTGTACAAGCTAGGTGCTTCAAAGGGAGGGGTGTCAAACACTGTATGGGTCAGGAAGTAAAGGGAGGGGCAGGGGATAGACAACGTAAGAAGAGATAAGAGAAGAGAAAATAAAACAGGAAAGAAAGAGTGCAAGACAAAAGGAAGAGAATAAAGGTATGTGAAAGTGGAGCAGAAATGTGGCTTGTAGACGAGAGAAAATGATGGGCAAAGAAAGTAATTGACTTGCTTTGAGGCCATTAAGCCAACTGTGGCGCTGTACGAGTTCCCCTGTGAGAGCAAGAGAGAATCAGTGAGCAGGAGGAAGGGGGAGAGAAAAGGATATAGAGAAAGCAGGTGAGCTAGAGAATTGAGGCAGGGAGAGATTGGGGGTAAAGTACATGTAGGGAAATGAGAGGGACAAAAAGGGGTGTGAGACGAAATTTGTGCTGTAGAGAAAAGGTAAAAGGGGAAGTGATAAAGCGGTAAAGAATGTGAGGGCAACAGCGAAAAGGGGGAGTGAGAGAGGTAACAGAAAAAAGAGGGGTGCAGTAACTGAGAGAGAAATGTGGAGTTATTAAAAACGCCAGTAAGTGCCTAGTCGTGAACACTGTGGCTCTATATGAGCCTCTTATTTATTTCAACGGAAAGAGGGAACAGAACACAGAGAGAGAGTGATGGTCGTCAGAGTGTTGCTGATAACAGTACATACTGTTTAATCAGTTGCACATGACTGTAAGGGACATAGCCTCACTGGATAAAAAGTCCATCCATTACCCACCTCCCAGGAACCCAACATGATTTTAGGTTTTTCTTGCCTATAAATCGGTGCCAGCTAGACTCGATTGGGCAATGCAAGACTGATGCAACACATTGTGTCTCATCAAACGGAGGGGAGGATCTTATGACTGATGTTCTAACCACAGCACCTTAAGTCACACAAGGTGTGTCCTGGGAACTGGTGGGAGTTCAAATGCAGATGGTAGGTCCTCATGGGTTGCACCTTGCTTGGCACTTCACATCAGCTCTATTATCACCTTGTTGTCTGTATTGAGCTCTTCCTGTAATATGTACAGGAAACCATTCCCTGCATGTCTGCTCCTTTCAGGATCTATGGTGCACAGGTTATAATAGTTCAAGGTAGCGCAACTTAATCACTGTCTGCTGATACACCCACCAATAATAAATGTTCCAGTTTGTGCAGTGACAAGAGCCTAGTACACTGATTATGGGCCTAGCAAATGCATCTTCAGTTCGCTCTCACCAACTGCTAATTTGAGTGTTAAACTGCTGCACCTCATCACTGCCAGCTGAGAACCAGCATCAGAACATATGCCCCATATCCCACAAAGTCCAACTTTGAGTAGTAGCTATGACAACTAGGCCTCAGACAGGGGATCCTAACCTGCCATCATCCCCTTAAATGGTATAATGGGGTACACCTTTACCGGGTCAAACTACAGCATTTTTGCCACGATTATTTTTTCCCGCCAACATTTTTGCCGCAATTTTATTACCTGATATCCCTTAAACGCGAGTGTAGGGTGGCTGAGAGGAAATGGTGGGCTTCTTGAACATCCTCTGACAAACTGGCCTGCTGCCTGCTCCAAAGGCAATACCGGCTCCTTGTCCAAACAAAGAATAGAGCCTACATCCAAGCCTGCGTCATCTAACAACTCAGCGGCACTCTTTAAAATCTGCAAGGAACTGGCCAACCCAGCTGCAGTCTCTTCCTCTCCTGTCACCTCCCAGGCCCTTTGCACAGCCCTTGCCTCTCATTTCAGCTCAAAAACCTAGAACACCCTCTTGTCCTCTCCTCCTCCTCCTTCCCCTTCTCTATCTGCTAACTCCGGCCCCACCTGCAGCTGCATCCCCTCCCCCCCTCCCTCTTTCTCATCCTTTCCTATGTTCTCCCCTACAAGGTTTCTAGATAAGTTTGATCTATGAAAGTCTCATCAAAACAGGTTCTTCCCTGTTCGTCTAAAACCATCAAGGACCACATTGACACCCTTGCTCCTGCTCTGGCCGACTTCTGCAACCTCTCCTTTGCCTCTGGAGAGTTCCACTCCCCTCTGAAGCACTCTCTTGTGCACCGTCTTCTCAAGAAACCCACAGCCGACCCTCATGCCCAGCAAACTATCGCCCAATCTGCACCACTCCTTTCCTGGGCAAACTCCTGGAAAAGCTGGCCATCTCCCAGATTAATCTTCACAGCAATACTGTTGGCCGTCTCCATGACCATCAGTCTGGCTTTAGAGCTGCCAGAAGCACAGAAGCCTCTCTTCTGAACATCAGTGAAGATCTGCTCTCCAACCTTGACTCTAACATCCCTTCTGTCCTCATCCTACTCACTCTCTTCTGCCTTTGACCCGGTCAACCATGCCATCCTGCTCAACCGTCTCCATGATAACCTAGGCCTGGCTGACCTCTTTCTTCTCTGATCGATCCTCCCAGGTCCAACCTGCGTCCTTCCTTTCCTCTATCTCACTCTCTACCTGTTGTTTTCCCCAGGTGTCTAACCTCTCCCCCTGGCAGTTCAACCAATACCTGGCACCCCTTGCCCACCGCATTGCCGCTCTTTACTCCAATTTTCAATTTTATACGGATGACACACAGCTTGTTTTCAGGCTTCCCTCTGCCGCCTCTTCTCCTCCTTCTCCTTCTCTCATCTCAGACTGTCTGCTATCCAGGAGTGTTGTTTTGCCAATGATCTCTGCCTTAATGCCATTTAGACAGAGATACTCCTCATCGGCACACCTGCACCCTCCTTTTCTGGCTCTCTGGCCGGCCTCCCTTTGCCTTCTTCCTGCTCCCACCTGTGAGGCAAAGAACTTTGGGGTCACCTTCGACTCCACACTCTCCTTCTCTCCTCACATCTCTGACGTCTCTAAGAAGTCAAACTACCAATTGCACCTCTTCGGAGGTATTCTTACTTTTCTTTCCTTCCCCCAGAAGCTTTCTGTCTCTAGAGCTCTGGTTCTCTCCAGGCTTCACTACTGCAACAGCCTCTTTCTAAATCTGCCTGGTTCTACTCTCTGCAACTCATCCAGAACAGGACTGCAAGACTTGTCCTTGGCCTCAAGCCCTGGGATTGTATCTCTCCAGCACTGAAAACTTTTCATTGGCTCCCAGTGGCTGCAAAGATTAAATTCGAGCCCCTTTGCATTGTCCACAAGGCTATCTGGGGCCTGGGTCCAAAATACCTTCAACACTCCCTCCTTAAATACCTGCCCACTCGAGCTCTTCGCTCTTCCACCTCCAACTCCCTCAGTGTCAGTCGCTTCTCCAAACAATGAGTTGGGGGTAGATCTCTTTCCTTGGCTGGGGCCTCCCTCTGGAGCAGCCTCCCTGCCACCCTGAAACTTGAGGAGAACCATCTCAGGTTTCCAGAAGCACCTCCAGACCTTCCTCTTTGCTACTGCCTTTGCTCTTCCTCTCCCCTGCTGATCTGTCTGCTTGGCACCGTGCACCTGGATACCCTCTGATTTCAGGCCCAGGTCCCAGCCCACCTAGCCACACACCCACACCGTCTCCTGGCTACCCTTGAACTTGGGTCTGTATCTGTAATCCTACAGTCCCCTTACCTCCAATTATCAGACACCCCTTGCCTGCGCTTTAAACCTTGCACTTGCCACCTTGCTGGCTGCACTACCAGTTGTGTTTTATCCCTTCCTCAGCACTTTCCACTTCTCCCCTCTCCCTTGCACTTCCCCCTTCCCGCTATCCTGCCGTGTTCTCAGTGTCACTGGGCCTAGTAAGATTGTTATTTTGTCCTCCTTTGTTCCCCTCCTTTGCCTCGTCACGCTCTGAAACAGTTGTGTATGAGTGCGATACAAATAAAATACCAATATCAATGAGGACTGTTTAAACGTGCTGCATTTTGTTAATGTTGGTGGTCCCAGGCCCAGCTGCACCCTATTAAATTTGTCTGTGATGTGCACGTTAAAAGTCGCATGCAGGGGCGCACGTACAGAGACCATACAGTTGTGTCAGTCAGCCTGAGTGTCTCCACTTTACTCTTGTGGATTCTCTTCCAGACAGAAGGCAGAGGGCTTCTCTTTTTGCATTTGTACATATTTAAATGAAGACCAGCCCAGCCGGCCCAGAGAGATTTTACTGCCAGCCCTGGAAAGGCTGCGAGGGGGTAATGCCCTCTTGCCCTTGTTCCCAGCCCTCACTGCACCAGCCCTTCTTGGACACTTTGTATTTGTAATTCAAAAGTTACAAATGAAATAAAAAGATATAAGAATGTATTTATTTTTATTTAGTGTGCATTTTTTAGGCACTTATGCAACAAGTAAATTGTTTCAAAGCGCCTACAGGGCAGCAGAGATAGAAAACAATAAATACATTGGAGAATAAAGACGAACCTACTAGGCCTTGTGAGCATTCAGAGCATGCAAGTGCAGATAGAGGAGAGGGGGTTAAGTGCGGGAGTGCCCAGTGAGTGAGTGAGCAGCAGGTGGAAGTGCCCAGTGTGGGGAGTACTACACGGGAGAACTTTCCGTTGTAATAAATAAATGGGTAAGTGCAGGCCTACAATGGCAAATGTCAGTAAGTGCCAAGGCAAGTGCTGTATGTAGGCAGAGGCTTAGGCAAATAGATTTGGAGGCCAGGTCCCCAAGGACACATAAGGGCCCTGCTCACCAATCACAGTGACTGTGAGATTAGCAGAGGGAAGAAGAGAAGGAGGAGGTGAAAAGGAAAGTCTTGATGAGCTTGCAGAATTTGAGGACGTCCAGCTCAAGACAAAGAGGTTGGGCGTGGCTGTTCCATAAGAGGGAGCCAGTTGAAGAAAGAGATCGGCCAACGTTTTACACACAGAGTTGGTACCAGAGCAACGTAGAGGTATAGAAGGAGAGTACCTAGTAAGATCAAGTTGCAGACCGCTTGATCCCCGGCCCCAGACAGCGTTATGGATGATGCAGAGGGATTTGAACTTGATCCTTGCAGCAACCGGGAACCAGTGAAGAGTTTTTGGGGCAGGAGAGACACAGTCCCTAGGCTTGAGGCCAAGGATACATCTTGCTGCCCTATTCTGAATTAGCTGTAGGGGTTGTAGATATGAAGAGGGTAGATTCAAGAGAAGGCTATTGCAGTAGTCTAGCCTAGAGTGAACCAGAGCTCTGGTAACATTGAGCTTCTGGGAGAAAGTGAGAAAAGGGAGAATTCCTTTGAGAAGGAAGAGTTGAACATTGGAAGGATTCGAACATGACTCCAAGGTTTCTGGCTTCAGATGAAGAAGGATCAGAGCCCCTAGGGGATGTCCAGAGCGAAGGGAAGATAAAGGTAACAACGGTCCCAATAGGAAGAATCTGTCTTTCTGGCATTGAGGTACAGATCGTTGGAAGTGCACCAGGACTGGATGGAATATATGCAGTCTGGGATGATGGAAGAAGCAAGAGGGTCAGCAGGAAGTTTGAGGAAGAGTTGTGTGCCATGTGCATAGCACGAGAAGTTGGGGGAGAAGGAGGAAAGGAGTTCCAGCGGAGCAAGGTGAGTGTTAAAGAGCCAGCGGGAGAGGTTGGACCTCTGGGGGGCACCACAGGTGGAGAAGGATGTAGGTGATGAGAAAGTGCCCAGAATTACCTGGGACAGACGATCTGTTAGGAAGGTCAGCTGGTCCAGTGCCTACTGCGAGATACCCAGGGTATCATGGAGCCGTTTTATGAAGATGGAGTGGTTGACCATGTCAAAAGCAGAGGAGAGATTGAGTAGAATGAGGACAGCTAGAGAGTTAGTCCAGAGATGCAAGCAGTTTTTCACGGGTGTTCAGAATAACAGTTTCTGTGCCTCTGGATGCTCGGAATCCAGATTGGTGGTCGTGGAGATGGCCAACAAGTTCAGTGTGTGAAGTAAGTTGGGGAAAGGGGGTGATAGAAATAGGGTGGTAAGTGGCCGGACAAGTAGGGTGTTTTGGTTTTTTCTTTTTTTTTTTTTTAGGAGGGAGCACGAAACTGAGTGGTTGAGGGAGGCGGAGAAGGATCCTGTATCAAGAGTTGTTACAGAAATCAGCAAGCAGAGCCAATGTTGTCCTTGATGGTTCTGGATCAGCAAGGGGAAACCTGTTTGGAGGAGACCCTCATAGAGCGGACAACTCTGGTGTCCTCATCAGGTGTGACAGTGGAGGAGGAGGAGAGAGGAAGGAGGAGGGTGGGAGTCCATAGGAGGCAAGGGATTGGGGGAGGGTTTGGGGTAGAGGGTAGCAAGGGTGTTCCGGATGTCCAGAGTTTTAGTGGTGAAGTGTGTGGTCAGTGCGTTGCAGAGGGCCTGGGATGGAAGAGGGGAGGAGGAGACTGCAGAAGGGTTGGCTAGTTACCTGCAGATTTTAAAGAGGGCAGCCGTGTTGTCAGATGCACCAGATACCCTTGCCTGGATGTGATCCCTTTTCTTGGCACGGATGGAGTCTGTATTGCCTCTGGAGCAGGCGACAGGCCAGTTTCAGAGGGTGATCCTGAAGTTTGCCACTTCCGTTCCGCAGCTCTGCATTCGCGTTTCAGGGCTGCAGGTATTATTCTTAGATTCAAGGTATCCTAGCCACACTTCACTTTAGGAAAATGTGTGCGGTTGTAAAAATATATAAAATCCATTAAGAGGGATATAGTCTCTCTGCAATGATTAAAAAAGAAAAAAAGTTTTTACATATTTTTCTGTGCACTACTGTGTACCATCTTTTGCCAATTTGAGTACTGTATACTCAAAATGGCATGGCTTTCCCATCTAGTTCTAGTCCTGTGCCTTGGTCAGCTTGCTTTTTGGCCTTTCCAGACTCTCAGGACAGAAGCACGCCAGACAAGGGCATGCCCTGCGTGGACTCCCAGGCAAAGTACTTTGTGTGAATGAGCTGTTTGAAACAGGTCATGGTGACCTGCTCCCTCTCCACACTTCCAAAGGATGGCTTTTGGTGGGCAGATGTGGGATAAGTGGCTGCCTGTGATTGGACAGCCCCTAACCTGTTTCAATGGTGCAGATAATTTCCATTGATGGGCGGGGGCAATTTGCCCAGCCTGGATTCTGGATATGGAAAGCTCTGTTGCCATTCTGAAGGTCACCAAAGATAAGATGAGAAGATGGCACTAAAGACGTGGAAGAATGTTGCGGAAGGGAACCAACATTGATTGCCCCGCAGTCAACAGGTAATCCACAGCTTCCACTCTTCTGACCAGGGAAGACCTTCAACAGTACCCTCCTCACTTGGACTGGTGAGATCAACCAGTCCTGCATCCCGCACCAGTATCCTGCCTTTCGTGGATTTCAGAAGTTCCCAGGATACTCCTGTGGGCTAACCTTCCATTGACCAGGCCCCTCTTCTGCAACATTTCCTATCCCAACCTCGATTATGGGATTCTGCCGGTCCGGGACTTGTGTCCTTCCTGAGCCTGTTGTCTGCCACAAACCAAGCCTGCTGGATTTCATTGACACCACTCTTGCCTGCTCTGCCCTGGGGGGAGGTGGGGCATCCACATTGTGGGAGTACTTGTGGCTGATGCCCTATTGTGTCTTGCTAGGCCTGCTGCAAGTCTGCTGGAACAGACCAGAACCGGAGATCAGCACTGCTGCTTAGCCGGACCCAATGCAGGTGCTCACTTCAGCCACTGAGCCTGCATCCCCTGGGCCGAACCAATGACAGATGTGGCCCTGGCGATTGAGTACCCCAGAGCTGGTCACGCTAGAGTTCGGGGTGCAAGTGTACATATAACTGTTTGTGACCCCTTTACCTCATTTGGATTGCACTACCTTTACTTGGCTGTGACCAGTGGAGTTCTAGCCTGGGATTCCACCCTATGTAGTCCCAAGTGTGGTGGACTTGGGAGTGTAGCCCCAATTTTGTCCTTATACCTTTTTCCCAAAAGTTTGCTTTTAGACTGTTTACTTGCATGTTGGCTGTAGCCAAAACATGTGCAGAGGAACTTCGAGACTTCTTAATCCATGTACCTACCTGCATCTTTTTTCTTTTTTTGTCTGTAAATTCCATTCTTTGTTGCCCAAACTGCATGAGATTCACACAAATGTTGGTAGGAAATAAAACTGCAGCATGTTCTCATCCAACCTGCATAAGTGTTTGTGGTATACACCACCCCTGACAGTCGTAGGGTCATGTCAAGATTTCCATGCCAAGATTGTGTGGTGCTGACATGTGATTCAAGGGGGGCAGGCACTGCAGCTGCTTAAGGACTGCTTAAGTTGGATGCCTCACTTGTAATTGTAAGTTAGATTATGATATGTTTGAAATATTTCTTTCTTAGTTTACTTTGTACATTTTTTGGACTGATTTTATTGAATTGCTTTTTTTTACTGTTCTGAAGTGCAAAGTGTTGTGTAAATTCACTTTGAGAATACAAATTGTGCATGCATATATGTTGGAGTGCTTTGTACTGTATAATATTCCTGAGTTTTACCTCCAATTGTGATAAGGGATCATAAATAGCATATTTTGTATGCTTCTTTGCGGACCTGTTACTTGTCTGCTTTGTTTATGTACTTGCACATCACCCCCAATCTGCTAAATATTCCTTACTGCTCACCCTCCTCTCCCTTGAGAGAGCTTGGTTAGGCCAAGTGTGAAAAGCAATTGCTCATCAACTAGGTTGACTTCTATGAACCCTGTCATATGGCTGGTTCTGAAAATCCCTCCCGACACTTTTGCTAAACCCAAATCTGTTGGGACCTTTAGAATGTTCAAATCATTAACTTCACCAATATAGATCAACCAGATTAACCCCACCATCAACCACACACAACAAATGGTGTCGTAAGATTGACATCCAATTAATCATGGATGTCCAGATGACCTACAGTCCCACCACCTGCGCTTCCATGTGAAAAACACCAAATCCATCCAAGCATCCAAAGAATATTGCATTTTTTGCACATTCTCCCACTTGAACACATCTACGTATAACTCAGCCTCCAAATTTGTCAATTTGTGAAATGCTTCTTTCAATTTATATTAATTCTGGCCTATCTGAAATAAGCAATAATTTCACTCTTTTGAAAGTAAATGAAAATATATAAACACAACCCTACTGATCCAATGAATTCCCACTTAATTGCTAACATCTCCAATGTGGCCCAAGTAATGGAAAATATTGCAACTTTCCGACTTAGCAGTTGTTGTGAGTAACATAACCTATCCCATGGCAATCATTTGGAGTTCAGAGAATATGGAAACACCAAAACCACCCTCATTTTCATGAAAAAAAATGATCTCAAATTGCTGGATAACAATACCCCAATTCTAATGTTACTTGATTTAACTACAGCTGTAACACAGTAGGCTATAATATGCTCATAAAATGCCTTTGTTTCTTTGTAGGAAGATTAGCATTGAAGGAACAGTTCTTAACTGACTGACATCCTTCCTAAATAGCAGATCAGCAGAAGTCAACCCCACAGACATATCCTCTTTATTACTAAAGAGAGGATTCTCAAAAAGACAAATGGGTGGATAGTAAGAACTTGCGGAGCCCACTACAAACAGGGTTGATGAAAGGGGTGGTGTTAGGCAAAGTTTGTATTCAGTACCCTCTGGGACCACTACACACAACTCTGACTACAGGTATGGGCAACCCAACCTTTGGTATAAGCTTGTACTACACAGTTTTGGTAGCGTGATGAGCAGCCAGGCTTATCTCAATAGGGGAAATGTGAGCTGTAGTGGAGTTACACAAAGATTCACAGTTAGAGGTATTCAAATGAACTCTTATACTCAAGGTTTCTTGCATAAACAGTTATTAATTTATCAGTCAGTTATAAAGCCTTCTTCAGAAGGGAGCAATAGAATAGTAACACACGCATACACTTTAATACTGTACACTCTTAGTTTGTGAATCAGAAAAGACCCTTTTGGGATGGCCCACAGACACAACCTTCACCCACAGGTGACTTCAATAACAAGAGTGCTGGGGACATTAATATCTTACAGTTGGCATTCAGAACACTCTTAAAAGTTGGTTAGAGGCAAAGGTTATGAGAACACAAATATTCTTAGGCAGGCAAATACTTTTGGATCCTCCAAGAAGTCAAACAATTGAATAAGCTAAGTCAAAGTCAATAGGCAAATGTCTTATATAGGATGAAGCACTTCTGGTAAGTAAATTGAAAAGTCTTTGCACAAGTTCTTAGGAGTCTTTGATGAAAAGAAGAATCAAATGTAGGGCCACAAGCTTATTAGACTTGTGAGCTGTGCATGTTAAGAGCACTTCTACGGAAAGAGGTAAGTTCTCTTAGACTTGTTTTACAGTACCTTAGAAATGAAGAAAAGATGCAGCTGATGACTTCTGTTCCTGTGCAGCTCTGCATATCTCACTGTTCCTGGGCCTCATTCGTGGGGACAAGCAAGAGGACATTGGGGGACTCCTGCAATGCACTGGGACAGTCAAAACTTTCAACCGACAAATGTCGCTTGTAGTGGCTGTTTCGTTTTTCTGCTCCTTGTGTCTACCGCAAATAGCAACATTGCGGTTCCTGGCTATCAAGATGATCTTTCCTTGCTTCTGGGGTCCCACACTCTGTTGAGGGGGCTCATGCGTGGTCAGTCCTGCTTCTTGGGAGTCTGGAGGATCTTCCAAAAGCTCTAGCCCAGCTTAAAAGCAACGCGCACAATCTAGTGTTCCTCCCCCTGGCTATACTGTTTCCAGCAGCAACTCTGTGGAAATTCAACCAGCTCCGAGATGGATGTCCAGGTGGCTTACTTTGGAGTTGATTGGTCCCATCATCTCAAGGGGAGAAGTCGTCCTTGCAGGGACTTCTCGGTCGATGCAAACTTGGCATTTCGGCACTGCAGCAGGGCTTCACCGGGCAAACCAACGATCCAGGAGTTGCAGCAAGCGTCTCTTCCAAGTTCTTCTTCGGTTCCTTCGTCCAGTGGTCGCCTTTCAAGCTAAAGGACTCTACTTTTATTCATTTCTCTCCCATTCAGTCCACCCTAGCTGTCAATCACCCAGCAGGGTGGCTGTCCTTTCTGGACAGCCAGCCAGCCAATAACCAGAGAGTGCATTTGGGTCTCCTAGGAGACTAAGCACAGGGAGTTTCGGGAACCTCCCTCACTTGCTGCCTACCCCAGACACCCTGTTTATTTCGCCTTTGGCGGGATTCAGGAGTGAAGCCCCGCCTCTGGCTCCAAAGAGACCAAACCTGGTTTTACGCACAGAGAAAATCTCTAGAAGGACCTTTCCACAAAGAAATGGTGAAAAAAAGAAGACTGGGGCCCATTTTGTCAAAGATTGCTCCTGCGCCATTTTGAAAAACATGTCTCCGCGGTTGCTTTACCGGAGCTGCAAACGCAGCCCGCGGTAAATGCAAACCATGGTGCTGCAAATGAAACCACTGCCACCAGCCATTCAGTGAGGAAAGGGTAACATAAAAAATGTTACATGAGGATCTAGACACAGGGGATACTAAGTAACCCCTCCAGCACTCTATGGTAAGATAGTGTGTGCTGGGTCTAGAAAGTTACAATGGTAAGTAAAGTCAATTTCACTTTACTGCTCTGGGAAACAGTAGTTTATCCCAGAGAAGGTAATTAAACGTTTGGGAAATCTGGAAGACTTCCCTGTGCCACTGCACTGAAGGTGCTGTGTGACACAATGTAAAAGATGAAGCCTAGGGAGTTTTTTCAGACTCCACAACCAAAAGAGAAACAGAGGTAAAATTCACATTAAAATACATGAGAGAGTGGGAAAAAGGGTCACACTCTCCAGGTTAAAAAAATCAAGTCCTCAAAATCCAGCAAAGTACTAGGGGTCTCTAAGGTGGAGAGAATTAGCACATTTCTGAGAATTCTCCCTAACAGGTGGGGACCATTAGTGCCACTTGCACTTCAGATATGGGCGGTGCATTTGCCAAAACACTATGCGTGGCATTTTTAGATCTAAAGGCAGCTTTCGACCACATCGACCTTGCTTTACTCTAGGGGAGCTTGACATGGTGGGGGATTTGTACACGACCTCTGAGAATGATCCAGCTACTATACAGTAACAATACTGTAAGTGTTAGACAAAACACCCTTGGTGATTTATCAAAACCAATCATAGTCACAAGAGGGGTCGACCAGGGTTGTATTCTGGACCCATCCTCTTTAATCTCTTCATGGCAGATTTGTGGACCGAGTCCCTCTCATGTGTGGGTGAGGGATTGCGCCCACACATGAGAGGGCCCAAATGGGGCGATTTAGGAGTAAACATCATTGCTTATGCGGATGACCTATTGTTGATGGACCTACACCCCTGCGGGCCTCCATAGACTTCTGGATGGGATAAATGGGTATATGGAGCGAAATCATTTGAGAATTAATCCCCGGAAATCATTTGTGCTAACTTACTCCACAAAGCGTAGGCTGAAGTCTTACGTCTGGACTTAAATCAGACCAAAATCCAGCAGGCCCCTGCAATAATCTATTTTGGGTTCCTAATTTCCCCAAAAAAACCTATTTCAGCTCCAAAGGGAAAGAATGATCACGAGACTTGGGCCCAGCATCACCCTTGTGAAGGCCCTTCGTAGGAAGCTTTGCACCTGCTCCTTTCTGCCATTGATCGAACTGTACAAGCTCAAAGTTACTGCTGCTATTCTGCATGGTCGTGAATTAATGCGTTGTCAGGACAGATCCTTTTTTTATAAACTGGAAGGGAAAATTTGGAGGACTGTTTTAGGCCTACCTAAATCCACACCCATCAGTGCTATTAGGTTGGAACTCGGCCTCACTTCTTGGTGGGCCCTATACATAAAAAGGTGTCTGTCTCTGCATTTAGAACCTATGGGGGCCGAGGGAACTTCCCTTTGTTCCTATATGGAGAACCTTCTGGAGGGTAGTTTGCCTCATACCTCGGCACTAGACAGGTTTCATAGAAAATGCATTTATTTCTCCAATATGATCTTGTTGGGTGTCTCAGACAGTGAATACATGAAAGAAAGGAAATTATCCCATGGGATAGAATTCAAGATCATGGAGACCCAATAGATTGGCAATCTATACAAATATACAAATAATCCCCATTTGTTCGTCCCATTGTCTAAGATATGACCCTATCTTACAAAGTTTCCATCTAAAAAACACAGAGACCTGTATTTAAAATTTCGATTAAATCTTCTACCTTAGAAGTCATGGGGCCCAAATTGGGCTTATCCAGAGGATTGTTGGATGTGTGGTTTAGATTTAACCAAATCATTATTTCTCTTAATTTTGGAGTGCCCTTCTTTCCTACAGCACATAATTAATCACCTGGGGCCCCTTGTACAATCAACTGCTTGTATTTCTTCTAATGATTTGTGGGAAAGGCTCATGACCACTTCAAATCAGACTTTAATTATTGCTCTAACTTCGCTCCTAGAGGAAATCCTTTTGGGTTTGAAGAACAGAATTGCAGAGGGTGAAGCAGCATGACCTTGCTCGGCCTTCGTTTTTAGTGCGATCTACTAAACTTGCGACCATACACTTGATTTGACTTTTGCTATGAGAGAAGATTTCACTGACGATTTTGGATATTTTTCTTGCAAGCCTTTGAAACAATTTTGAATAACTTATCATTTTCTTGTTTTTGAGTGTAAAAGTTTGTTGTAAACTGTAAAGCACTTTAATAAATAAAAAAATTAAAAAGATACATTTTCTCCCCAAGGTCGCAGCTTCTACTTGAAACAGTTTGCTAATGTGTTAAATGTGTCACTGACATCTTTCAACTCTGACGACAGTGCCTAAACCAACGTTAGTGCAAAACCACAAACAATCTATTCACCCCTCCATCAAATGTGTCTGCATGTTTCAGGCAGGACTAACTTAACAATATCTTCCTGATCAGATCTTCTTTGGCATTCCATCCCCATCACATGTCCAAGAATATTCCCCAACACAGACCACACAGGTGAAAAACCTAGGCACTCTATTAGACACTAACCTCGCCATCCTGTCTCAAATGCCATTGCCAAACACTATTCATACATATAAAGATAACCTGCCTTCGAGAAATATCCTAGGGAATCGAATCCACTGGAATAGAGCCTTATTCTTATCCAACCGGACAATAGCACAGCCTCTGCTTTGGTAGTTTTAACAGAGCATCCTTCTAATCACAGCTTATCCAAAACCTATTAGCTCAACTCATCTGGGCCTCAAACCTTGCAATCGTATCTCAGGGTTCATTGCTCTCAAATTGTTCTGACCATGCAATCCTCTGCCAATCAATGTATCTATTCGACAAAAGCCTCCTACAAAATAGGCCTATGTATCTTGACTCCCTTAAAACCATATCACACATCAAAAGCAAGCAGGTCAGTCAAAGGTGATAAACGTATTCTAGTTGGGTACAAACAAAAACTTGCATCAGTACAAGGTCTTTCACCTTCATCACCTCTACCAGTTGGTAGAGTATCCCAGAATACCTTAGATGGGACCCAATTATTCAAATCAAAGACAATCAAGAAATGGCTCTTGAAATAAAAACCTCTCTGCTTCTTCTCGCATTAATCTGACTAGGCACCCCTCTGATTGCCTCACCCTTTTACTCTTTCCCAGGCGCCAGTAGCCCTTTCCCTCACCTTGAGTCTACAACTGACCCTCTTGTGATTTAGCACATGCCTTCACCTTAGCTTGTTTACCTTACTGTTTATCAGGAACTTACTCCATTTATACATTGATTGTTTTCTGCACTACCACTATTTTCTACCACTCAAAATACAATGGATTTCTGAACATTATTTCAGAGATTGCTTTGAAGTATTCACTGTACAATTTGGGAATTATACAAAATAATCATATAAAATAAAATGTGCTAGTGACTGATTTGTGTAAGTGCTCTAAGGGGACAACATGGGGTTTAGAATGCATGAAATGGTCCCCATCTGGTGCTATTTCCTGATGCTTCCCATACTTTGTGTTAGACTGTTTGATTTCCAATTGTCATAGCTCTGACATCAATTGTTCCCATTCCTTGACTACCATTCACATCTCAACCTCCAGACGAAGCCAGTCGACCCTACAGTGGATGGTGGGGCCCAAGTGCAGCAAGTGGTAAATATCGAGTGCATATCAGACTTTTCAGAAGCCCCAATCCTGAATATCCAATTCAGGTAATACCTTCTTTTGCTTTTGAGAGCATGTAATGTTTGTTTGGTTCCTGAAAGGGGCAGCATGTTGGCTGAAGTGTTAATGTGTCAGTTTTAAATTATTAGTGTTTGTGGGGCTAATGTTTGTATTTGGGTGCGATTCTGGCGAGGAAGGGCCTGGTTTGCCAAAATAGTTTAAACTTTTTTTTATTTTTAATTAGGTTTATTACAAACATTTAAAAAGCCAAATCAACAGAACAGAAAAAAGAAGCAATGTTAAGACACTTTCACAATCGTCATCAAAACATTAAAATACAATCGAAAAAACTCACCGAAACACCATTGACAGTCAGATCCATATATCCTGGTGAGCAATTAAATTAAGTTCATAAACATAATTAAGGAAACACCTCTAAAAATGTCAACACTGCAGAGATCAACGTTTTTCCCCCTAGAAGGACCATATCTCACCATTCGTCCACTGAGAGCGAGCCAACGTCCTCCACACTGGGGTGCAAGAACATAGTTCTTGCCTCCGTTAGGCCCACGCATGCCGTAATTAGATGTTTCAGTGATTCAATAACATGTGTCTGCTCACAAAATCTACACGTAGCTTCATTACTACCCAACTTCTTGTAGATCATCATTACCTCCCTGGTTGGGTACAAATTGAATCTAACGCTCATGAATTGTGAACAAAAAAAAGGGCATGGAAATGTCTTCAAATATTGCGGTATAGAATTAATCGATCTGCATTCATTACCAAAGTTGCTCGCCATTTTATACTTTCTCCTTCTATCCTGTGTGTTTATCCAATCCCACTGTTGTAGATTCTTTTTGAGCAGCGTGGAGTTAGACAACAGCACTTCGATTGAGGTGTCCAGGGAGGACAGGCACCTGTTACATTTGTCACTCCAGACATCGAGAGGCCAGTGTACTTCACTGTCTGTACCAATACTTAGAATTTCTAGGGGCTTTACTGAATTTGGAAGCGTAAAGTGACTGCAACACTAACTCAAAACTAATAAAAGCTAGCGGAAGACTCCTAGGCAGATGTTAATCTTTCTTCCAAATAATCGCCTCAAACACTTCCCAGATCTTACAAGGCAGATTTAACCCAGTCTCAGTCCCATATGTTAGAGACAGGGACACTTTTTGTTTTTAGAAAGCCAGGAGTGGAGAGATAGTGAACTTTATATATTTCCTGTGTAAGGCTTGTCCTTGGGCGGCAAGACTCTTTGCCCTGGATCTCGGGTCTTTGACCCAAACTCCTTCATTTATGCTTTGATTCAACCGTATCCCTAGGTATATGATCGAGATGACTATCTCTAGTGGCTCCCAGCCGACTTGCCAGTTAACCCCATTGTTTACTCTCCCTCCCACAGGTCTTAAAACCAATATTTTAGATTTTTTAACATTGATCTCAAGATCATTTCCACTCATTTATTCGTGTAGGGTGTCCAATAATGTTGTGGGCCTGGCCTGTAGGTGTTTGGTCTAGCAAAACCAGATTGCCTGCATAGAGGATCCAAAGCAGAGCTCTACCGTTCAGTTTGGGGGGGAAACTAATTTACGTGCATTTGGCTCTCGCCCAAGTCCGCACAATATAGATTGAATATTATTGGAGCAAGTGGGCACCCTTGTTTCAATCCCCTGTGTGTCTTTATTTCTTTAGATAATTGTCCCTCCAAGTTCAATCTAACTTGATTTGACGTGGACAAATATAACTCCATTATTGGGGATAAGAGATCTTTAGGGCAGTTTCACTTAGCCAATTTCTCTCACAATCTTGTCCTGTTTACAATATCAAATGCTTGTTTTTAGTCGATGAACACCAGAAAGATTATTCTCTTTTTCATAGACTGCAGCTTTAATATATTCAGGAGAAAAAGATTCAGACAGGTTCCCACCCCATTAACGAAACCCTTTCTGGCGTGTGTTCAATCTCCCCACACTAGACGCCCACAAATTCAGGCGACGGAGTAACAAAGTGGCAAATAGTTTCCCTGAAATATCCAAGAGGGCGATAGGCCGATAATCTGTCAGATCCCCTCTATCGCCCTTCTCGAATATAAGTATTATAATCGCTGTCTTCCACGACTTGGGGATCTCTCCGGCATTCAAAATGTATTCAAACAATACATAAATGAAGTCTGCCCATGCTGTCAGCGATTTCTTAAGTATCATGTTGGTCAGGCTGTCCGAACAAGCAGCCCTCAACTGATTCAAGTTCCCTATCAAGAGCTCAATCTCATCCTCGTCAACATCTATGCAAATTTTTATTTTTTTGACAGATTACGTCTCTTAATTGTTCCTTGAGGATTCGAGAAAAGGTCTGTGAAGTGTTTAAACCAGTTTTGTTCTGAGACTGCTTGGGGAGAACCGTTGTTATTAATTAGTTCCCAGAAACCACGCAGGGGTCTTTTACACACTGCTTCCAGCATAACCTCTGCCTCCTGTTGCATTTGTTGAACTTTAAAGAATCACAACCAGTATTTATATGCTCAGTATTTTAATCGAAGGTGTCTTTAACTACCTAGGTCGGTGCCTTAGCTTCCTAAGATCTCTCTGCAATAGCTTCCTTGGCTTCACTAGCTCCTTGTTGTATATATGTTTATGTTGGAACTCTGGTCTGTTTGAGAATAAGGGTCTACATTCAAATTCCCTTAGCAAGACCACACAGTACAAGCTCAAATGATCATTAGCAATGCGATCCTTCAACCTATTGGTAATATGCTCAACATCTGGGGGCTTGATGTATAGCCTATTTCTACTCTGGGTGAGGTGAATAGTTTCTGCCCTCATTTCCATAATTTTTTCCTTTCCTACCCAAATGGCCTCTAGCAATCTGTGATCGCTATTGCCCATATTAAGGTTTTTGCTTGAGCACCACTACAGGTGTAATTCCCCGGGATGTCGCCCCTGGTCTGACAATTCAGCATGTGGCGATGACTCTTTTCAACTTCTTGTGTCCATGCAAAAGCCCTGTCTTTACGATAGTTAATAGAGGTTTCCTTAAATTGTATTGGTATGCTCGATTTGTCTAGACAATTAATATTCAAATCACTGCACACAATTATGTATGGGTGGTTTAATTCTACCCGGCATTCATCAATAAAGATCATCACACTAGTGAGAAAGCAGGCTGAGTCGATCTTGGCAGGGTTCCAATAAAAATAAAAATGATCCCCCTTTTGACTAAGTCTTGGGTCGTTGGATTGAATTCCACGACTACAAGTTAGATCCAAGGATTTGGATTCCACCTTTTAATTACCTTGATACCTCTGTCTGCTTTAATCTGTGTTTATAGTCTCGAGTGAAGTCTACCCCGCACTCCTTTACTGGCTGGGTGTAACAAGCCACAAACCCATCACAGACTGGCAGAGACCGAAGCCACGTTTCCTGCTAACATAAAATGTCAATATCGTTCAAATTATGATTCTTTCCATTAAATAGGGGCAAGTACCCACATTTGTTCCAACTAGCTAGCGACAGGTCCCCAACCTGGGGCATGCACGTCACCTATTAGCCAATGACCCTGCGAGCCAAGACCAACCCCCCACGTTAACCTTTTCTATTATTGTGCATCATGTGTCTTGTTTTTGCTGAGTGGCCTTAACATAATTCTTCTATCCTTACCTCGTTCTGTGTGTTTTCCTATAACGGAGCAGAATTTCTGGCATCAGAGTGCTATACTTGCATCCCTGACTGCATAATTCCTGCCCATACAGCTACTCGTTCCCTTTGACAGCAGAAACCAAGGGATACAGAACATTGGTGTTGTATTGTATGTGTATGTTTTTTTGTCAAATTTGGTGTAAAGATTTTCTTTAGATTTATTATCTTCTAGATTCTTTTCCCGGTGCCAACACGGAGCATTATTTTGCTACATGAATCTGGCACACAATAATTTCTCCAGCATTGGATCTTTCATGGATTCACATGCTTAGAATATTCCCCGTCGTCAGACTGGGAACCCTCGGTACACATATATATAGTCATTTCCAATAGGAAAAAACTTCTGCCCTATCCCCGTCTGCGTCCTCTACGGGGCCGCCCACGTACACCCCGTTGGACGTGATGGTATATAAGCCCCGCCCCCGCGGGTCCCTTCAGATTTCAACCGTCTCCAAAGATAGTGGGATCTCCTCGTGTATTTTCTTCAAATACTTATCGAATTGTTTCTAACTCCTGCGAGTTTGTCTGTTTGGTCCACTTCTAACTCCTACGAGTTTTGTTTGTTGGGCTGGCAATAATGTCGGGTAAGCCTCTTTTCCGCCCGTGTGCCACGTGCGGTCTAAAGAAGGTTTATGAAGGGGATGGCCATCTTGACTGCATCTACTGCCTTCACCCCCACCACTCGGCGGACCAATGTGATATTTGCAAGGGGTTTTCCCAAAAAACCCTGAAGGACCGGAATCGGCGACTGGTCTCGTGGCTGAACGACGGCGCTGGAGCGTACCCTCAGTCGGAGGTAGGATCGGTGCGCAGTATCGCCTCAGCGAAAACATCAGAAGCCCCCCGACGCTCACATCCGTCGGAACCTCCGGCCAAAAAATCACGACCTACGGAGAAGGACGTGCTTCGAAGTCATTCCTCTAAGGCCTCATCGAAAGAATCGACGAAGAAATCATCTTCCTCTTCTTCTTCGTCGAAGAAAGATAAGGACAGGCCAAAATCCTCCTCGAGCGATCAGAAAAGATCAGCTACGAGTAGAGAGGCGGATAAACGCAGGGAGAGCTCCGCGAAGGCGGGACCGCCTAAGCCACCTGCAGACCCTCCGTCGACGACGGCGACGATCCAAGTGCCCACTCCGTCACAGTCCCCCGCCTTTCAAACGGGCTCATCGTCGACGACGATTCCCTCGTCGACGGAGTTCCAGGCCTGGAGGCCAGAAGTGTTCGACATGGGGCTACCCGACACACTGCTGCAAGAACAGGCAGTTTCGATCGCCTCCAAAGAAGACGACGGCTTCAGAATAGTGAGCCCGGAAGACCTGGGGCTACGGCCCAGATTTCCTTCTGGTGCAACCTGCTCTCAAGTTTTCACCCAGCCTCCAAACGCCCAGGCTACTCTCTCCATGGAGGTACTTTCCTCCTTACACTCGCTGTTGAAGTCCCTGGACGAAAGGCTCCCACCTGTTCCGACGACTCCCCTCGTCGACGAGCCCGGACCTTCACACCGCCCGACTAGATCGGTCGTGGGCCCAACTGCTCCAACAGTCCAGGAAGAAGGTGAGCTCTCGGACTCCCTCTCTGAACAGGGGTCAGCTTCTGGTATCTCCCTCTCGCCGTCGAGAGACCCGTCATGGGTTTCGGATGTGGAGGGTGGATCCTCCGAAAAGTCCCATTCACCCGTCTCCACCGGATGACATAGGGGCCTTCCATTCCATGATGGAAAAGGCCTGCAAGGAGTTCGGTTTGACCCAACAAGAAGAAAAGAAGGACTGCTTCCTCTTTGACCACATGGGCAAGAATAGGCGTTCCGTTTTTTCGATACCGATACTGGACCACGTATGGAAAGAGGGCGTCCAAACCATGCGGCATCCATTCTCGGAACCTGCGGTCAAGGGCCGCGTAGAGAAAAAATTTAAAGTTCCAGATTCGACGCCAAAATGCCTCTCTGCGCAACCCACGCCTGACTCGGTGGTATCGGCGGCGGCGACGAGAAAGGCAAAGGCCCAGCATAAATGCTCTACCCCTCCGGATTCCGAAGCTAGACGCCAAGACGCTTTCGGTAAGAAGATCCTGTCAGTGGGAGCGTCAACAGTGAAAGCAGCGAACTCCCTGGCAATCATGGCCAGGTATGACAGGGAGATGTGGCACAGACTGGCACCCATTATGGACCACCTCCCAGAAGAACACAGAAAATCAGCTATGTCCCTGGTTCGTGAAGGAGAAGAAGCCTCAAACCATGCTATCAATATAGCGGTGGACCTGGCAGATTCGGGGTTCAAACAAATTAACAACGGAGTGGTTCTACGACGCCAGGCCTGGCTCAAGTGCACCAACTTTAGACCCGAGGTGCAATATAAGGTCGTCGACATGCCTTTCGAAGGTGACCACCTGTTTGGCGAAAAGGTGGATGAGGCCTTGAAAGGAATGAAGGAGGACTCTGAGACGGCGCGCTCACTGGGCTCTCTCCAAAGCGGTAAGCCCTTTTGTTCCTTTCGCCCCTTTAGAGGAGCTACGGGAAACGCACGATTTGCGGGATCCAGGGATAGAGCATTCGGGAGGTCCTCATATCCGTCCCAAGGCTATAGGCGCGCCTCACAGTCCTCGACCCGACGCAGAAATTTCCAGGCCTCCAAGAGACGTCCCACTTACTCGTCGTCGACGGGAAAACAAAAAGATCAACAATGACGTTCTAGGAGGGAGAGTGTCAAGTTGCGTC
Source organism: Ambystoma mexicanum (assembly GCF_040938575.1). Classification (NCBI taxonomy): domain Eukaryota; kingdom Metazoa; phylum Chordata; class Amphibia; order Caudata; family Ambystomatidae; genus Ambystoma; species Ambystoma mexicanum. The sequence goes on along the minus strand of NC_090934.1, from coordinate 918,156,628 downwards.
GAGGAATGGGAGTCAATTACGACAGATCGGTGGGTTCTGGACACGGTGAGACTGGGACATTCCCTAAGATTCAAATCCAGACCTCCAAGACGTCCACCGATACGCCTGTCTCAACCACACCTAAGCGTCTTGCGTCGAGAGGTTGCGCTCATGCTAAAAAAAGGCGCCATCGAGTTAGTCCCTGCTTCGCAGAGAGGCTTAGGGGTTTACTCACGCTGCTTTGTAGTAAAGAAACCAAATGGGAAGTGGCGCCCCATCCTCGACCTACGGGACCTCAACAAAACCCTGCTGAGTCAAAAGTTCAAGATGCTTACTCTACAGGAAGTAATCAGATCGGTCCAAAAGAACGATTTCCTGGCATCTCTGGACCTCCAAGATGCGTATTTTCACATTCCGGTGCGCACTCACCACAGGAGGTTCCTGAGGTTCCTAGTCGGCCAAACACACTACCAATTTACTGTGCTCCCTTTCGGCCTGAAGTCCTCCCCAAGAACCTTTACAAAGTGCCTAGCACCCGTAGCAGCCTGGCTGCGGAAGGAAGGGCATCACGTTTACCCGTACCTCGACGACTGGCTCGTGAGGGGATCCTCCCCAGCGTCGACCAACGACAGCCTATTGACCACCTTGCGACTGCTACAGCGTCTGGGATTTGCAGTGAACTACGAAAAGTCTTCACTAAAGCCCTCGAAGAGCTTGAAGTTCCTAGGTGCTCAATTCGACACCCACACGGGACTAGTGAAACCATCCCTGGAAAGGTTGTTGAAGATCAAACACCTGACAAGCCAACTTCGTTTACAGAGCAGGTTGTCAGTAAGAAAATATGCGGCTCTCCTCGGCTCCATGGCATCGTGCATCCACCTAGTCGCGAACTGCCGGTTGTTCATGAGACCTCTACAGGAGTTCCTATCAGACAGATGGAAGCAGGCCACAGGCCGCTGGTCGGACAAGATAATAGTCGACGACGAACGAGTTATCAAAGCCCTCCGATGGTGGAAAGTGGCGCGCAACCTGGACAGAGGGGTCCCCCTGCAGGAGCCGGAATTTCAGAACACCATCATTACAGACGCCTCTCTGTCGGGCTGGGGAGCACACATGTCACGTCACCAAACCCAAGGCAGGTGGTCGTCGACCGAATCTCGCCTACATATCAACGTCCTGGAGCTAAGGGCGGTGAGATGGGCCCTGAAATCTTTCCTCCCACACATCAAGGGGTCAAAAGTAAGAGTGCTCACGGACAATACGACAGCTATGTTCTACCTGATAAAACAGGGTGGCACCAGATCCAGGACCCTCTCGAAGGAAGCTCAAAAGATCTGGCATTGGGCTTTAAAACACCACATCTCCCTAGTGGCATACCACCTACCGGGAGCGAAGAACGTACAGGCGGATTCCCTGAGCAGGACTATGTCACAAATACACGAGTGGGAGCTGGACTCCACTCAACTCGGGAAAATCTTCGAAAGATGGGGGACCCCGTCGATCGATCTCTTCGCCACGGAAAGAAACCGAAAATGTGTTCAGTTCGCGAGCAGATGGCCCCAAACAGGCTCCCTGGGGGAAGCGTTCTCGTTTCCGTGGACAGGCAAGTTCCTCTACGCCTTCCCTCCATTTCCCCTCATACGGAGGACGATCCAGGGGATCCACAGGTACAATTGCCGGGTCATCCTAGTGGCCCCGCGCTGGCCGAGGCAACCATGGTTCTCAGACCTCCTTCATCTGTCGCTGGATCAGCCGATACCATTCAGGAAAGTGCCGAACCTCCTGTCCAGGGACGAGGGGACCGTGTGGCACCACAATCCGGACAGCCTGAACTTAACTGCATGGCTCCTGACTTCTCGGAGTTCGGGAACCTAAAAGTCTCGACTGATTGCCGAAGGATTCTGCAGGCGGCCAGGGCCCCGTCCACTAACAAATCATATGTAAGCAAATGGAAAAGGTTCTGTATATGGTGTCAAACACAACAAAATATACAACCTTTGGAAGTAACTCCGGAGCAAATCCTCCCGTATCTTCTTCATCTTGCGGAGAGCGGACTGTCATCATCGTCAATCAAAGTGCACCTGGCGGCTGTTTCGAGATTTACAAGAAGAAGACAGTCCCCTCCACTATTCAGTGACAGGCTAGTGAAGCATTTCATGAAGGGTCTGTTTAGAACCTTCCCTCCGGAAAAACGGTTCCCACCGTCGTGGAGTCTGAACACGGTTCTAGCTGCCTTAATGAAGCCTCCCTTTGAGCCAATGTCCTCTTCATCTCTACAATTTCTATCTTGGAAACTCGCGTTCCTAGTTGCCATCACTTCGGCTAGAAGAATGTCGGAACTACAGGCACTGGTCATAGACCCTCCATATCTGAGGTTCTTTAAGGACAAAGTTATTTTATCAACTAACCCTTCATTCATCCCAAAAGTACCGTCGGTCTATCATAAGCACTCGACCCTGGTACTCCCTACTTTCTTTGCATCTCCTTCGTCGACGGCGGAGAAGGCTCTTCACACTCTGGACGTCAAAAGGGCGCTAAAATTTTACCTGCAAAAAACGCAAGATATCAGAGCCACCAGACAGCTATTCGTCGCCTACGGCCCCTCGGCTAGGGGTAAGGCTATCTCCAAACAAGGTCTGGCTCGCTGGGTCTCCTCGGCGATTACCCTGTGTCATTCAAGGCCGGGAGACCTCTACTACATCGTCCCAGAGCCCATTCCACGAGATCGACATCTTCCTCCGTGGCTCTATGGGCAGGAATTCCGCTGACGGACATCTGCCAGGCGGCGGCATGGTCTGTTCCGCACACGTTTACGCGCCACTACTGCCTGGAAAAGCAGCACGCGGATGAGGTACAAATGGGAAGGGCAGTGCTTCGCCACCTTTTTCAATGAGGTAAGCCAAAGTTTCAAGAATAATGCTGCCTATTATTTGGCCTCAGCTGTTTTTTCAGAGTGTATACATGAATGTACATAGTTTATTGACCTAAACATAAGTGGTCGGGTAGATATATGCGCAAGGGGTGCATACTGAGTCATATGACATAGCATTGTATGGCGGAAATCCGTTTCGTATCAGTATAATAAGTTGTTGCTTACATACATGGTGTAAACGGCAGTGTTTGGGGGTGTCTCTACGAATGTAAGTTACATTGCACTCTCACCTCCTTCTTGATGTTACTGCTTTTCAATCTATTCTAAGCATGTGAATCCATGAAAGATCCAATGCTGGAGAAGGGAGTAGTTTCTTACCTGTAACTCCATTTCTCCAGCATTGGTATCTTTCATGGATTCACATGCGCCCTCCGGCCTCCCCGGACTGCAATGTGGAAGATTGGTATGTAAGCAAGTTTTCCCCCGTAATCTTGGAGGGGTCGAAATCTGAAGGGACCCGCGGGGGCGGGGCTTATATACCATCACGTCCAACGGGATGTACGTGGGCGGCCCCGTAGAGGACGCAGACGGGGATAGGGCAGAAGTTTTTTCCTATTGGAAATGACTATATATATGTGTACCGAGGGTTCCCAGTCTGACGACGGGGAATATTCTAAGCATGTGAATCCATGAAAGATACCAATGCTGGAGAAATGGAGTTACAGGTAAGAAACTACTCCCTTCTGGGGCTTATGAATATGTTTTCTCAAGCTACACCTCCCTAATTATTTACAATGAGGCCAAAACCTAGGGATGTGACATAGTGCACAGTTTGTTTGTGGTAGGACCAAGCCTGATTTGCATATGGTTGTCCCCCTTCTGTAATGGTACGGGAGGATGACAGATGATAGTCTGTAGGTTGCCAGTAGTTCAGATTATTTTCCAGCCATGAATGTTCATTGCAGCAGGTGTTGAAAGCACACTGACGTTTCTGCCCAAAATACATATCCATTTTCCATGTAAAGCAAACCATTGAACTCCCATCATTCTTCCAGTCACCCAGATCAAAAACTGAACATTACTACATACACTAGATATAGTGAGATTTGTCAGGAGAGCTATGGATAGTATTAAAGCAGTATGAGCACAAGGGGAGTTTGTTTTTCTTTCCAATGCAACAGGAGAATATAAGGCTTACCTGTCACTAAGGCCATCATTCCAAGGTGGATCGTGCAGTGCTTTCGAGAAGGCTGCACAATGGAGCAAAAACCGCTAACTTTAACTGCATGCGCCCATTCTCTTAGAGGGTTGGAGAGATGCTAGCATTGTTAGCCAAAGTACCTTTAGATACCATCTGCAAGGTCACTTCTTTGGCTGTTCGGTCTCTGGATACACATTTACAAAACATTGTATAGATACTCAAACAAAAGCAGAATCTTAAGTGGGTCAGGCAGTACTATGGAGCTTGTTTTTCTTTTGTCCGACCTGCTCATTTTCAGCCAGTAACAAGTACTGCTCCGTAATCTATGCATAGCATGTGAATTCAGTGAAACATGTTGTTAAAGGGACTTTATGGTTACAATTAAAACCGAAACCCACCAGAAATTTGCCAGTCATGGTAAGGTGAGCAACCATAACTAACACCACCACCGTGCACTGCAAAGATGAACACCCAGGACAAAGGTGACATCACAAATATCATTGATGACATCACTGATGACATCAAATATCTAAGCCACTTGTTTTTGTTAAGACATATCTAGGCCAGGTGTTTTTGTTCACTGGCAGTCCGAATATGAAAATTCAAAAGATGCTATATATCTAGACATTAACTTTGTCATATGTACTTAAAGTACTTTCCTTGGGGTTTGGTCTCAGCTCATGGTGCACATACACGGGGCAATAAGCAGGCCTCAAACACACAATTAATTTGTATACATAAAGATGAATTTTAATGTTCTTGTCCTTTTCTGTTGTTGTTTCTTTCTTACTTTAGTTTCCCTGTATGTGCCTCTGATTTGTATGCATTGTGGGTCTTCATATGTATTGTTTGTAGTAACACAAGTGTGTAGTAAGTCTTGAATTGTTAGCTATTTATTCCATGTTTAACATTACTCAAAACTCTGATATGGTACCATTCATTATTTTACTATCCAAAATTACCAGATTAAAAATATTGTATTTTTATGATGCATGCTGCAGCCATTGCCTATGTATATGTATGATTAGGTTCCTGTATTAACAACACTCCAATATAATGTTTTGTTTAGATGAGTACATTCTTTAATACATTAAGTAGTTTAGGATAGGTCTCCCGATAACCCCTGACATCTTGTTACCAACATTATAAACCCAACCCTTGCAGGGACTATTCATCAACATTAATTTGATATGTGATGTCATCAATAACATTTGTGATGTCATCTTGGATGTCCTTGCTGTTAGCAGTGCACAGTAGTGGCGCGAGTGACGGTTGATTAGCTTACCATGACTGGCACATTTCTGGGGGGTTTCGGTTTTACTTGTAACCATTATGTCCCTTTAACACATTTTTTCACTGCATTTCATGGGTTTTTATTAGTGCAACTTAACCATAATGTCCCTTTTAACAATGTTTTTTCTGTGAATTTCATAGGTTTTTATGAGTGTAAATGTTTCATGTTACATCACTGTATATAAGTAATTAATAATTCCTATTTTAACATAGAACTGTAAACTTCCTTTAACAAACATATTTTTTGCAGTGCATACTGATGTGTCGTTATCTGCAGCATATGCTGGGGATGCAAAACATGGTTGAATTGTCTAGGGCATGAGGCTTGACCATGACCCCAGCCCCACCAAATCACCCCTGTGATCCACTACACTTAATATGCATCCTGATTCAGTGTCCACTATGCTCTCATAATGTGACCAATGGCCAGTGCTCATGGCTTGCAGCCATGGCCAGTATCCAGAATCCATGGGGCATGGCCAATGGGCAAATCAGAATATAGACATTTGTCCTTGCAGAAGGCCAGGCCCACTGCCCAGGCAGCAAAGTTATATCACAATTGTTTGTACTTACCTTTAATCACTTTAAAAAAGTAAAACACAGGACAAATTTTCTAAAGCATGCTTTCAGCTCCTTGCTGATGCTCTTTGCGCAAATTTGCTGCAATCCCGTCCAGCACTTTGGGCTGTAGCCACAAGCAGAATATTTTTTCCCTTTCAAACATAGGACTTCGGCCATGCTGCACGCCCCAAAAAGCAAATCAGAGTACACATTTGTCCTTTCTCAGGGCCAGGCCCATTGCCCAGGCACCAAAGTCATATCACAATTTGTTGTGCTTATATTTTGACACTTTAACAAATAAAACACAGGACAGATTTGAAAAATCATGCTTTGAGCTCCCTGCTGATGCTCCTCGCGAATGTTTGCTGCAATCCTGTCCAGCAGTTCAGGCTGTAACCATGAACAGAATTTTTGATCCCCATTCATCCTGATTTTGAAAAACATTAACACATAGCAGATCCCTGGTGGCCATGCCCACCTTAATCCCATTGCCTTTCCCTCATGGTCATGGCCAGCAGCCAGATTGTCCTTTGGCCATGACCCAGATAATCTGGCCACTGCTCATGGCCACAGGCTATACCTCAGTCACCAAAGGTATATCACTATTTTGAGTACCTACATTATGAAACTTTTCAAAAAATAAAACACGGACACATTTGCAAAACCAAGCTTTCAGATCCTCGCCAGTGCTCCTTGCACAAATTTACTGCAAATATGCCCATGTTTCTTTTTTTGAAAAGTGTCAAAATGTATGTACAAAAAATATTCGTATACCTTGGCCTCTACTTGATAAACTCCATTCAGACTTTACACAAACATTCAAGGTTGGGTTTATAATCTTTTGAAAACTTTTGTGCAGATTCGTCAAACAGCAACAGTTATAAGCCATCTAAAAATGTGGAGACCCCCCTCTAATTTTGCCTCCTCATGACAAAATCCCACCAAACCTTGCAAAAACATTCAAATCTGCGTCTAAAATCTTTTTTGCAAACATTTGTTCAGATTCGTCAAATGGCACCAAATGTATAGGCTTTTCAAATATTTTGGGATCCCCCCTCAAAATGTGCCAACTCTCGGCAAAACAGCACCTAACTTTGCAGAACCATTCAGGGTCAGATCTAAAATGATATTGCAAAATTTCATGCACTATCATTGAGTGGCACCAAAGTTATAAGCCATCCAAAAACTGCATTTCACCGACCCTGTAATGCAGAAATATGCATGGATGTCCCCGAACATATGAGATGTTCGTGAACATCACAGGAATGTCCCTGAACATTTGAGTTGTTCGTGGACTTCGGAGGTGACAAAACACCAGACTTTTGGCTTTTTATGGCCATATCCCAACTCATCCTAATCTCCCCTCACCCCCCCAAAGATAGTTTTATTTGTTTGGCAAGTGCAATGTTGTGAATTTTAATGTTTTTACTGCAATGTCTGTGGACAATGGGTGCAGTTTGCCTATGCAACATGGCGTCCGTTTCAAAGGTTTTGATGCACCTCACGTTTTTAATTGACCAATCAACAAGCACGCATGATGTCCGCGAACATCGCGCTGCTCTCTGATTGGTCCAGAGGAGTCTGCAGACTACGAATCAGGAAATGAGTATGCGGACCGGACCCAGATATCACAGATTTCTTTGTTTTTTTTGTGCCTACTTTTTGGACATTTTTTAAAAACTACTGGGTGGATTTACACCAAATTTACAAAAGCACACTTTCGGGACCAAGCCACCGCTGCTGGCAAAAATTTGATAGGCGCAACCAAAATATTCTTTCCATTGCATCTAAGATGATCTCCACAAATATTGGGACTCCCCCTATAACGCTGACCCCCTCTGGACAAAACTACACCAGACTTTGCAGGATCGGTCTGAGGGGGACATCTACTTTTTTTTGCAAAGTTTGGTGAGGATTCGTCTGAGGGGTTGGGGAGTGGGGGCAAAGTTAGAAACTGGCTCCAAAAAGTGCTCTTTCTAGGAGTTGAGCAACTTAACCATAACTACAGGGCCACTACTGCAGGCCCTGTAATGTGTTTTTACAATCCCCAGTAGACCAATGTTACTTAGACAGTAATAGTCTTTTTTGTGCTTGCATCTGTTTAGTCACATGTACCCACCCAACCTATCTATTAGGTTTACTGAAATCAGGGGTACTTTACCTTACTAGGAAAGGGTATATTATAGGTAAACCAAGCAAAGCTTTCAAGGACACACTGCTCTCACTTACTGCGGGAAGCAATATAAGATAGTACACACTAAGAGGCATTGCAGTAACCTGCACATGCAGGGTAAGGGTAGTATGAGCGGAACTCCTCTGTCAGTGCCTGCTTTTACTTTAGAAGTAAACATGTAAGGTTCTGGACCTAACAATAGATGGCGTAATATGCATAGCATGTACCTCTAAACCGATGCAAGCACAAGAAATACGGTTACTGGGTAAGTAACATATATAATATATATATATATATATATATATATATATATATATATATATATATATATATATATATATATATATATATATATTTCTGAGGCTTGGCCCTGCAAGTAGGGAGAGTGGGGGTGGAAACATACTCGCACTCGCTATTATTTCCTACACACACTAGCCCGATGCCATATGGTGACATATGGAGAGTACTCCATTTAAATTTTGCCCCAAGTGCAACCGCAAGTACCCTTGGGTTGACAAACACGCCACCTGTAATCTCTGTATGTCTAGGGACCACCCCGAAGCTACCTGCATAGCGTGTAGCCTTTTTAAGGCGAAAACACTAAAGGACCGTTCCACTAAACGTTGGGCCCACCATGCCAAGCAGCTCGAGGCCATGGAAGCGGTGGGTGCCTTCAGTGATGGCAGCGTGACGCCGCACCTTCGGACGGCGAGGGCACAGGGGCGTCGAAAGACACCCAAGCGCTAGTCCCCGACCTCGGAAGATTGTCCGGCGGGGCAGTTATGGGACCACACCCGGTGACACGAGCGCTACCCAAACCTCTACACACTAAGGCCAACCGAGACTCAACACGCTTGTCGAGTTCTCGGAAAAAAAAGGCACGTAGAGAGCGGTCCACAGAATCGGTGTCCTCTGGGCATTCCAGGTCGAATTCCAGGTCGAGATCGCCGCACGACACACAGCAACCGTCCACAGTTGCCAAAAGTGCCTCGCTCCCCAAAGTCACGGAGGTATATTCGTCCGATGACGAATCTGACCTCCACCCCCAAGCTGCACGCTTGGAGTCGGCTCCGGCAGCCCTTTCGGCGTCTGCCTCCAAAAGTCGACGTGCACATTCAAAAGATTCAGAGAGTACTCTGCACACCCAGGCGTCGAAAGGTTCAGAGAAGGTTAAAACATCAGAAAAACACTCTTTTACTCAGGGGGGAAGGAGACAAACAGCAGAAAAAGTCATCGCACTTAACTTCTGCACCCCAGGTACACAAAGACATACACAAGTCTTCAGATAAAGATAGATCCAGGACCCCTGTCCCTGTCTCTAAACCCAAACCTATCCCTCCCACTCCTCAGGATATGGGAATAGAATAACAACCTCAACAGGAAGTTGTCATCCCCAGCTCCAGAGAATGGACCGCCAATGACATAGACAGGGTAATGAGGAGAATGTCTTCCTTGGCTAATTTCTACGAAAATAACCCAGAACATTTTCTCAGTTAACAGAGTACCCCTGACAACGCTACTCCTTCAGGATCCAAGGACCCTCAGCCTCCTAATAAGAGACCTCGGTTTCAGACCCTTACTACATCCAACCTTACCAGCAGTATGGTGAGGACCCAGACATAGAATTAATGGACGACCAAACAGGAGTCAATTATTATGGAGATGACGAGGGCCAAGATGGGGAGGAGGAAGACTACTCGGAAGTCTACAATATAGACTCTCCTGTTCGCAAAGAACCACAGGTTACTGACTCTCCAGTAGATAACCAGCCCTTCTAAATGAGGTCTTAGCTAGAGCTGCTGAGCACTTCCACATAGACACTCAGGGGGCACAAGAAGAGAGGGATTTTGCAGAGGAGATCATGGGATTCAAGAAACCCATTGCCCAAGCCATTCCAATTCTGAAGTCTATACAACACAGAATTGATCCTTCCCTCCTCACCCCTAATCTCACCAGGGCTGTAAACCCCAGAATTGATAAGATGTTCAGGGCCGCCCAGTCAGACCCACTTTAAATAAGGGGTCAACTTCAGCCCGACTCACTGGTATTCACTAACACCAGGAAAAGAGCGGGGACACCTCTATCCGCATCTGAGGCTCCCCCAGACAAGGAGAGCAAGAGGATTTATGGGCTAGGAAGGAAGGTGGCCTCCACTTCTGCTTACCAAGCAAGAATCGCCAATACCATCAATCTGCTGGCAAGCTATAATTGCCACCAGTGGGAGCAGGTAGCTGCTCTCATTGACTCCGCACCGGAACCATTAAAGGGCCAGTTAGCCCAGATCGCGTTGGAGGGGAGAGCCGTGTCAGGATGCATTCTAAAGACGACCTTTGATGCTGCAGATAATGCAGGCCAGCTCATAGCAGAGAGCACCGTCATTAAGAGGCACGCTTGGCTTAGACAGTCAGGGTTTAAACCCGAGACCCAAGCTACCCTTATCGACATGCCGGTGGAACCAAATGTCTTGTTTGGCAAAGTAGCAGAGGGGGCACTCAAAACTGCCAAAGACTAGTACGATACCCTGAAATCCATGGGACAATTGACTAATAAGCCCACGAACCAAAGAGGGAATAGTAATTTTCATCGCTCACGTGGCCAAAATTCCCAGAGGGGCTCCAATTACACACAGGGGCAGGGTACAACGTGGGGTGGCAACCAACAGACTGCCCACAGTTACGGCAGAGGTAATAAAAGGAGCCGTGGTAGAGGAAGAGGCATCCCAGGCAGAGGCAGTACACCTCCCACCAAGCAGTGACGTTCCCTTGCATCCCCAGTAGGGGGGCGCATTTCCAACTTCACCCAAGCATGGGAAGGGATAGGGATCACATCGGACAGATGGGTGCTGTCCACAGTGTCCGCAGAATACTGCATCGGACTGCTGGAGCGCCCCCGCAACCACCCTCCAAGACAAAGGATACATTCCCTGGACCACCAAAAGATCCTCCTCGAGGAAATCTTCAACCTTCTCGCAAAGGATGTGGTGGAACTTGTCCCAGTCAACCAGGTAAACAAGGGTATTTATTCAACTTAGTTCCTCGTGCCAAAAAAAGATTTGACAATGCGCCCAGTATTAGACTTGCACCCTGCAAACAAGTATGTCAAGCCCCAACAATTTCACATGACTACTCTCCAAGAAGTAATCCCCCTCCTAAAAAAGGGAGATTACATGGCAACATTGGACATGAAAGATGCCTTTTTTCATATTTCCATGTTCCCAGCGCACAGAAGATTCTTGCGCTTCCAGGTGGACAGTCAGCACTACCAGTTCAAGGTGCTGCCCTTCGGTATAGCCTCAGCTCCAAGGGTATTCACCAAGGTACTGGCAGTGGCGGCAGCACACCTATGCAGGGAGGCAATCCCAGTGTACCCTTACCTGGACGACTGGCTCATCACGGGGGAAACACCAGTAATTTGTGGATCCAACATCCAAAGAACTATCAACCTCCTCTTCGAATTGGGTTTCTTTATCAACGAGAAAAAAATCGAGCCTGGTGCCAAGCACCTCCAAACAGTTCCTAGGAGCTGTCCTAAACACTCAAGAGGGGTTGGCCTTTCCATCAGATGAAAGAATTCGGAATATACTGCTGCAAATTCCTCAATATCAGCCCGGTCTTCAGATAAGGGTGCGCAAAGCGATGCGTTTGCTAGGCATGATGGCGTCATGTATTTACCTGGTTCCCCACGCGCGCCTGCGCATGCGACCCATGCAGGAATGGTTGGCGAAACAATGGTCTCAGGCAAGTCGTCCGTGGGACTAGGATCTAGTGGTCCTTTCACCAACACTTGTACAAAGTCTTCGCTGGTGGACGAGAGAGAACCTGTCAAAGGAGAAACCCTTTTTCGATCTGGAGATACAGGCTGTAGTCACTACAGACGCGTCCCTATCGGGGTGGGAAGCACACCTCCTTCACCACACAGCTCAGGGTCTCTGGTCTCACACAGTGGCCAAATATCACATCAATCTGCTAGAGCTTCTGGCAGTCTACAGTGCGCTTCGAGCGTTCGAACCCCACCTGATGAACCTGTCAGTGCAAATCTTAACAGACAGCACGACAGCTATGTTTTATATAAACAAGCAGGGAGGGACTCGTTCGCCAAATCTGTCCAGGCTTGCCCAGAAAATTTGGACATTGGCACTCAGACGGAACATTTACCTGTCATCTCAAAATGTTCCAGGGGATCTCAATTCACTGGCAAACGCTTTGAGCAGAGATCCCCTCCCAGAAGAACACGAATGGTGTCTGCACAGAGAAGTCGTAGAAAACCTCTTCTCACAGTGGGGTTTCCCCACTATAGACCTATTCTCCACAAGCGAAAACAGACAATGCCCAAGATTTGCATCCAGGTTCCCCCAGCCAGACTCCAGGGGGAACGCCCTGTGGATGAACTGGTCAGAAATGTTTGCCTACGCTTTTCCACCAACACCTCTCATGAGGAAGGTGGTCAACAAGATGCACAGAGAATCGATGACGCTCCTCCTAGTTGCTCCCATGTGGGCGAGACAACAGTGGTTCCCGCACCTGCGCAGACTAGCAGTGTGCGAACCCATCAGACTACCGTGCTGGCACAACCTACTATCCCAGCACCAAGATCAAACAGTGCATCCTCAACCCAGCTCGATGAACTTGGCAGCATGGCTCCTGAAGTCAGAGTTTGGACATCTCAACCTGCCACAGAGATGCATGGATATCCTAAAAGAATCTAGGAAACCAAACATGAGACACTGTTACTTTGATAAATGGAAAAGATTTGTTATCTGGTGCCAGAACAGACAAATCAACCCGGTTGATTGCACTCCTTCCAATATTGTCACCTAAATGCTCCACCTGCTGGAAGCAGGGTTGGTATTTAATTCACTCAAGGTACACCTGGCGGCGCTGTCAGCCTACACCACCTCCCATAACAAGATGTTGTGGTGGAAAGTACCAGTGGTTAAAGCCTTCATGGAAGGGGTAAAGAGACTCCACCCTCCAATTTCAAACCCACCACCAGTATAGGACCTTAATGTGGTGCTTGCTAAACTCATGGGCCCACCCTTTGAGACTAGCTTTATGCATGGGTTCCAACACCTGACCTATAAAATTGCCTTCTTAGTAGCCATTACATCCATAAGAAGGGTCAGTGAAATTCAGGCTCTGTCAGTGCAGAATCCTTTCTTTACTGTTCATACGGATAAACTGGTTCTAGAACACACCCTAGTTCTCACCTAAGTTCATTTGTAAATTCCATGGTAACCAGTCCATTGAGCTACCGGCCTTCTTCCAAGAACCCAAAAGCTCTGCTGAGGTGAAACTACACACGCTAGATGTGCGAAGAGCGGTCCTCTACTATGTAGACAAGACCAGAATGCTGAGAAAGACAGACCAACTGTTTGTCGCCGTATCTGCAGGCAGAGAGGGAGCTCGTGTCTCTAAAAGTGCCATCTCGAAATGGATAGTAAACTGTATCCAGCTGTGCTACTCCCTTTCTAACAAAGCTCTTCCTTTTACGCCAAGAGCCCACTCTACTAGAGGCACTGGGGCCACTCTGGCTTTCATTGCAAATGTACCCCTTCACACCATTTGCAAAGCAGCTCAGCCCTACTGCATTGACACTCATTCCAAGACAGATACTCAAGTGGGACAAGCGGTTCTAAGACATCTGTTCGCTCATGACCCTTCTCACATCCCACCTCCTTCTTCTAACACTCCTCACTAATCTATGCACAGCATGTGATCTAAGCAGATTCCACAAGCCTCAGAAGGGATACATTACTCACCGTAATCATATTTCTGATGCTTGTATCTGCTTGTAGTCTTATCTATCTATCTGCTTGGATAATCTGTACTCGCGCTACTCCTCATGCTACCTCATGTCAGAAATAAATACAATCTGAGGGTCCCACACGCTTGAGGGATCATGGGTACAGTGGACGTCACACTAGGGATAGTATTACTGGCACGCCCTATGTTGACGCCCATTTTCGAGTTTCGAAAAACAAACTGTAATACTCTGCAGCTTCCACTATATGTCGGCCTATGCACAGCATGTGAATCTAAGCAGATACAAGCATCAGAAATACGATTACGGTGAGTAATGTATTATATATATATATTTCTGAGGCTTGTGGAATCTGCTTAGATCACATGCTGTGCATAGGCCGACATCTAGTGGAAGCTGCGGAGTATTACAGTTTGTTTTTCGAAAGTCGAAAATGGGGCGTCGACACAGGCGTGCCAGTAATACTATCCCTAGTGTGACGTCCACTGTACCCAAGATCCCTCACGCGTGTAGGATCCTCAGATTGTTTTTTTCCGCCATACTGGTCAGAAGCATCTTGCGGAGTTCCCTGGCCTTAGCCATACTTTTGCTGTTATTATAATTATAATTCTTATTCATTCCCTTCCCCACCCCAACGTCGACCCTCAACCTCGACGACGGCTGGAGAAGTCATCGACCGTCGACTGCTGTACGACGGATCTGGGCCTCGGAAGGCCGCTGGCCTCGGCCCGGGCCTAGTAGGCCGCTGGCCTCGGCCCTTACAAGTAGGGAGAGTGGGGGGTGGTACATACTCTTCACTCTTGATATATAGTTACATTTTATATATTCCTACACTTAGCAGCCCGCTGCCTTAAGGTGCGTATGGAGGGTACCCCTTTTCAATTCTGCCCCAAGTGCAATCGCAAATACCCTTGGGTCGACAGGCACGCCACGTGCAATCTCTGCTTGCCGAGGGATCACCCCGAAGCAAACTGCAGAGCGTGTAGTAGGTTTAAACCTAAGACACTTAAGGACCGTTCGACAAAGCGTTGGGCCCACCACGCCAGGCAGGAGGCCATGGCAGCGGAGGGCGCCTTCAGCGATGGCAGCGACGCCGCACTTTCGGACGGCGAGGGCATTGCGGCGTCGAAAGACAGCCGACGAGCGCAGGTCCCCGACCTCGGAAGGTCGTCCGGCAGGGCGGCTATGGGGAAGACCCCCGGCGACGCAAGCGCTACACACCTAACACACATTAAACACACTAAGACCAACCGGACCTCGACGACGTCGACTTCCCGGAAAGAGGCACAAAAAGAACGGTCCGACTCGGTGTCCTCTGGGCGCTCTCGATCGAGATCGCCTCACGACGCAAGGCAATCATCCACTCTTGCCAAGAGTGCCTCGCTACACACATTAACGGAAGTCCGCTCCAAGATACCGAGACCGCGGTTAACACCAGTGAGGCCCCACGCCCGAAGCACACAGATACCTCTCCAGACCCTCGGCGCCAGGCGTCGAAAGTCTCTGGGGCCTCCAAGGGACAGGGAAAACATTTTTCCACGCACGGGGAGGGGGGGAAACAGCGGAAAGCACAGCCTTCAACCCCTGTAAAGCCATCCTCTCACCCTAGGCAGACAAGCAAACACAAGTCTACCCTTGAAAAGTCCCATAAATCATCACCTGCTAAAGTAATACCCTGTTCCAGGGAATGGTCCAGTGAAGACATAGACAGGGTTATGTCTAGGATGTCTTCCTTGGCTGATTTTTATGATAAGAACCCAGAACACTTTCTTTCATATAACCCTCAAGGGGCCACACCCTCAGGCTCCTCCGATCCTATCCCGCTAAGTAAAAAGCCCCGGGTCGAAAGACCTGAACCCTTCGAGGTTCAGCCTTACTCCACTCCATATTCTACTCCACTCCCCAGTTACCAGGGACAAGTTTTCCCTGAAGAGGACCAGGAGTTTAACATTATGGAAGAACAAACCGGGACAGATTACTATGCAGATGATGAGGACCTGGAGGAGGGAGAAGATGAGCAGGAAATTTACAGAGTAGATTCCCCAGTACAAAGCGAAGCCCCAGTTACTGACTCTCCAATTGATAACCAGCCCCTCCTTAACGAGGTTCTCGCTCGAGCAGCGGAACACTTCCACATCGACACCCACGGTGTACAGGAGGAAAGGGACTTCGCGGAGGAGTTTGTAGGAGAGAGAAGACCGGTCGCTCAGACCATCCCTATCCTCAAATCCATCCAACGAAGAATAGATCCTTCCCTGGTGAATCCGAACCTCACCAGAGCTGTCAACCCCAGAATTGAAAAGATTTTCCGGGCAGCCCAGTCTGACCCTCTGTATATAAGGGGACATCTTAAACCAGATTCCCTAGTGGTTACCAACACTAGAAAAAGGGCTGGCACGCCCTTATCTTCATCAGAAGCTCCTCCCGACAAGGAGAGCAAAAAACTTTACGGGTTTGGCAGGAAGGTAGCCTCAACGTCCGCCTACCAAGCAAGGATTTCGAATTCCACCACCCTGTTGGTTAGTTACAATTGCCATCAATGGGAAGAAGTCGCGGCGCTCATTGCCTCTGCTCCAGAACCATTAAAGGGCCAGCTGGCTCGGATCTCGGCAGAGGGGAGAGCCGTGTCTGGTTGCATTTTAAAAGCAACTTTCGACGCCGCTGACAACGCAGGGAGATTGATAGCAGAAGGTACTGTTATCAAGAGACATGCGTGGTTACGGCAGTCGGGATTCAAGACAGAAACCCAGGCTTCTTTAATAGACAAGCCAGTGGAACCCGACCTATTGTTTGGGAAAGCGGTCGAAGACGCACTTAAAAATGCCAAAGATGAATATGAGACTCTCAAATCCCTTGGCCAGCTTACCAACATACCCCCTAACCAGAGGGGGAACAGTAATTTTCGTCGCCCACGCGGCCAAAATTCACAAAGAGGCAACTATGCCCAGGGACAGGGTACACAATGGAATAACAACCAGCAGTCTACCCAGAGTTACGGCAGGGGTAACAAGAGAGGTCGTGGAAGAGGCAGAGGCAGCCCCAACAAGGGAGGTGGCATGCCTCCACCAAAACAGTGACGCTCAGCTCAGGGTCCCTTGCCACGCAACCCCAGTAGGGGGACGCATTTCCACCTTCACCCAAGCATGGGAAGGGATCACCTCAGACAGATGGGTGCTGTCAACAGTATCCGCAGGATATTGTATAGAACTACTGCAGCGTCCCCGGAACCATCCTCCACGACAAAGAGTGCACTCCCTAGAGCATCAAAGGATCCTTCTCGAGGAGATCGCCATTCTGCTAGAAAAGGACGCGATAGAACTCGTCCCAGGACACCAGGTAAACAAGGGTATCTATTCAACTTACTTCCTTGTGCCAAAGAAAGATTTGACAATGCGCCCAGTATTAGACTTACGGCCTGCCAACAAGTATGTCAAGCCCCAAAAATTCCGTATGACCACGCTACAAGAGGTAATCCCCCTCCTAAAAAAGGGGGATTACATGGCAACCTTGGATATGAAAGATGCTTATTTTCATATTTCCATGCTCCCAGCGCACAGGAAGTACTTGCGCTTCAAGGTGGACAGCCGCCACTACCAATTCAAGGTACTGCCCTTCGGGATAGCCTCAGCACCAAGGGTATTCACCAAGGTACTGGCGGTGGCGGCTGCACACCTACGCAGGGAAGCAATCCCGGTGTACCCTTATCTGGACGACTGGCTCATAACGGGGGAAACCCCGGGAATTTGCAGGTCAAACATTCAGAGGACTATCGACCTCCTCCACGAATTAGGCTTCTCCATCAACGAGAAAAAGTCAAGTCTGGTGCCAAGCACCTCAAAACAGTTTCTAGGAGCTATCCTAGATACTCAGAAAGGATTGACCTTCCCTTCGGAAGAGAGAATTCGGAATATACTTCTGCAAATTCCGTATTATCAGTCAGGTCAACAGATAACAGTACGCAAAGCTATGCGGTTACTGGGCATGATGGCGTCATGCATTTACCTGGTCCCCCACGCGCGTCTGCGCATGCGTCCCATGCAGGAATGGTTGGCGAAACAGTGGTCTCAGGCAAGTGGTCATTGGGACGATCTAGTGGTCGTTTCGCCAACACTCGTTCAGAGCCTACACTGGTGGACAAGAGAGAATCTCGCAAAGGGGAAACTCTTTTACGATCCCGAAGTACAAGCCGTGGTGACTACAGATGCATGCCTGACTGGGTGGGGAGCTCACCATCTCCACCACACAGCTCAGGGTCTCTGGTCTCACTCAGTAGCCAAGAACCACATCAATCTGCTAGAGCTTCTGGCAGTATTCCGAGCGCTAAAGGCGTTCGAGCCCCATCTACTGAACCTGTCGGTGCAGGTCAGGACGGACAGCACGACAGCCATGTTCTATCTGAACAAGCAAGGGGGGACTCGCTCGCCAAATCTGTCCAAGCTTGCCCAGAAAATATGGATATGGGCACTCAGACGGAACATCTTCCTGTCATCGCAACATGTTCCAGGGGAGCTCAATTCCCTAGCGGATACTCTAAGCAGAGACTCCCTCCCAGAAGAACACGAATGGGTCCTTCACAGAGACGTAGTAGAAGATCTCTTCTCTCAGTGGGGTTTCCCCACTATAGACCTATTCGCCACAAGCGAAAACGAACAATGCCCAGGATTTGCATCCAGGTTCCCCCAGCCAGACTCCCAAGGGAATGCCCTGTGGATGAACTGGTCAGGGATGTTTGCGTACGCTTTTCCACCAACTCCTCTCATCAGGAAGGTGGTGTACAAGATGAACAAGGAATCGATGACGCTCATCCTAGTTGCTCCCATGTGGGCGAGACAACCATGGTTTCCACACCTACGCAGGATGGCGGTGTGCGAACCCATCAGACTCCCAGCCTGGTACAACCTACTGTCCCAGCAACAGGGTCAAACAGTGCATCAGAAACCCAACTCTATGAACCTAGCAGCATGGCTCCTGAAGTCATAGAGTTTGGACATCTCAAATTACCACAGAGGTGTATGGACATTCTAAAGGAGTCCAGGAAACCAAATACAAGGCACTGTTACTTTGATAAGTGGAAAAGATTCGTTATCTGGTGCCAGAATAAACAAATCAACCCGGTTGATTGCACTCCTTCCAACGTTGTAACATACATGCTCCACCTGCTGGATGCAGGGTTGGTTTTTAACTCGCTAAAAGTACACCTGGCAGCCCTCTCGGCTTACACCACATCCCATAACAAGGTCTCGTGGTGGAAAGTACCAGTGGTTAAAGCCTTCATGGAAGGAGTAAAGAGACTTCACCCTCCTATTTCGAACCCACCGCCAGGATGGGACCTCAACGTGGTGCTAGCTAAGCTCATGGGACCCCCATTCGAACCCATGCATAAAAGTAGTCTCAAACACCTGACTTATAAAACGGCCTTCTTAGTAGCCATTACCTCCATAAGAAGGGTCAGTGAAATTCAGGCTCTGTCAGTGCAGGATCCTTTCTTTACTATCCACAAGGACAAACTGGTTTTACCCACACACCCTAGGTTCTCACCTAAATTCATATCCAAATTCCATGTAAACCAGTCCATCGAGCTTCCGGCTTTCTTCCAAAACCCGCAAAGCTCGGCTGAGGTGAAACTACACACCCTAGATGTGCGTAGGGCGGTCCTATACTATGTAAATAAAACCAGACCGCTAAGGAAAACAGATCAACTGTTTGTCTCCGTAGCTACAGGCAGAGAGGGGGGTCGCGTCTCTAAGGGCGCTATCTCGAAGTGGATTATCAACTGTATACAGCTGTGTTACTCTCTTTCTAAAAAGACTCTGCCTTTTACGCCAAGGGCCCACTCTACTAGAGGCATTGGTGCCACTCTGGCTTTCATTGCAAATGTTCCCCTCGACACCATTTGCAAAGCGGCTACTTGGAGCTCTATTCACACTTTTACTCAGCATTACTGCATTGACACTCATTCCAAGACAGATACACAAGTGGGACAAGCGGTTCTAAGACACCTGTTTGCTCATGACCCTTCTCACATCCCACCTCCTTCTTCTGGTACTGCTCGCTAATCTATGCACAGCATGTGATCTAAGCAGATTCCACAAGCCTCAGAAGGGATACATTACTCACCGTAATCGTATTTCTGATGCTTGTATCTGCTTAGATTCACATGCAACCCACCCTTCCTCCCCTCCGAGAGAAGGCGCATGATTGCTTGTAGTCTTACCTTTCTGTCTATCTGCTTGGATTATCTGTACTCACGCTACTCCTCATGCTTCCTCATGTCAGAAAAAATACAATCTGAGGATCCTACACGCGTGAGGGATCTTGGGTACAGTGGACGTCACACTAGGGATAGTATTACTGGCACGCCTGTGTCGACGCCCCATTTTCGACTTTCGAAAAACAAACTGTAATACTCTGTAGCTTCCACTAGATGTCGGCCTATGCACAGCATGTGAATCTAAGCAGATACAAGCATCAGAAATACGATTACGGTGAGTAATGTATCCTATATATATATATATATATATATATATATATATATATATATATATATATATATATATATATATATATATATATATATATATATATATATATATATAATCTGAGGCTTGTGGAATCTGCTTAGATCACATGCTGTGCTTAGGCCGACATCTAGTGGAAGCTGTGGAGCATTACAGTTTGTTTTTCGAAACTCGAAAATGGGCGTCGACACAGGGCGTACCAGTAATACTATCCCTAGTGTGACGTCCACGGTACCCAAGATCCCTCACGTGTCTAGGATCCTCAGATTGTTTTTTTCCGCCATACTGGTCGGAAGCATTTTGAGGAGTCCCCTGGCCTTAGCTATACTTTTGCTAAAATATTAATTTATTTACATCCTTCCCCATCCCAACGTCAAACTTTGACACTCGACGCCGGCTGGAGAAGAAATCGACCGTCGGCTGCTGCACAACGGATTTGGGCCTCGGAAGGCCTCTGGCCTCGGCCCTGCAAGTAGGGAGAGTGGGGGGTTGTACATACTCTACACTCTTGGTAAATAGGTACACTTTATACATTTCCTACACTTAACAGCCCGCTGCCTCAAGGTGCGTATGGAGGGTACCCCTTTTCAATTCTGCCCCAAGTGCAATCACAAATACCCTTGGGTCGACAGGCACGCCACGTGCAATCTCTGCTTGCCGAGGGACCACCCCGGAGCGAACTGCAGAGCGTGTAGTAGGTTTAAACCTAAGACACTTAAGGACCGTTCGACGAAGCGTTGGGCCCACCACGCCAGGCAGGTGTCCATGGCAGCCAAGGGCGCCTTCAGCGACGGCAGCGACGCCGTACTTTCGGACAGCGAGGGCATTACGGCGTCGAAAGACAGCTGAGCGCAAGTCCCCGACGTCGGAAGGTCGTCCGGCAGGGCGGCTGTGGGGAAGACCCCTGGCGACACAAGCGCTTCACACACCACACACACTAAGCACACGAAGTCCAACCGAGACTCGACAACGTCGAGTTCTTGGAAAGAGGCACAAACAGAATGGTCCGATTCGGTGCCCTCTGGGCGTTCTTGATCGATATCGCCGCATGACTCCAGGCAATCATCCACTCTTGCCAAGAGTGCCTCGCTCCCTAGGCTAACAGAAGTTCGATCGTCGGAGGACAAAGACGACTTCCACCCCAGGCCGCGCTCCAGGAGTCGGAGCCCGCAGACAAAATCAGCGAGGCCCCACGCTCGAAGGACAGGGACCCTACCCCCGATCCTCGACGCCAGGCGTCGAAAACCTCCGGAGCCACAAAAGGACAGGGAAAACATTTTTCCACTCACGGGGAGGGGGGAAAACAGCAGAAGAAGCAGCCTTTGCACTGTTCCACACCTGTGAAACACACCACTCCCCCTAAACAGACAGACAAGACCAGGTCTGCTGATATGTCTAAAACCAGCAAATCTACTCAAGATAAATCCCCAAGACTTGCTGAGAGAGTCATTCCCAGTTCCAAAAAATGGTCGAGTGAAGACATAGATAGGGTCATGTCAAGGATGTCGTCTTTGGCTGATTTTTACGATAAAAATCCAGACCATTTCCTTTTGTATGATCCACAAGGGGCGACACCCTCAGGCTCTAATGATCCTATCCCCCCCGAGTAAGAAGCCCCGGTTTGAAACACCGATGAGGTCTACAGACCCCTTCGAGGTACAACCATACTCAAGACCATACTCGCTGTATCAAGGAGAGGCTTCCTTTGGTGAGGACCAATAATTTGGCATGGTAGAAGAGCAAACCGGGACGGGCTACTACGGGGATGATGAGGACCAAGAAGAGGAAGAGGAAGACCCTGAAACCTACAGAGTAGATTCCCCGGTAGAAAGCGAAGCCCCGGTTACTGACTCCCCTGTCGATAACCAACCCCTCCTAAACGAGGTTCTCGCACGTGCAGCAGAACATTTCCATATTGACACCCACGGTGTCCAGGAGGAGAGGGACTTTGCAAAGGAGTTAGTGGGAGAAAGGAGGCCTGTTGCCCAGACCATCCCTATCCTTCAGTCCATTCAGCGAAGAATAGACCCGTACCTGGTGAACCCGAACCTCACCAGAGCAGTCAATCCCAGGGTTGAAAAACTTTTCAGGGCAGCCCAGTCTGACCCTCTCTATATAAGAGGACATCTGAAGCCAGACTCCCTAGTTGTCACTAACACTTGTAAGAGGGCTGGAACACCCTTGCCATCGTCCGAAGCTCCTCCCGACAAGGAGAGCAAAAAACTATATGGTTTCGGCAGGAAAGTAGCCTCAACGTCCGCCTATCAAGCAAGGATTGCAAACTCCACCACCCTGTTGGCCAGCTACAACTGCCATCAGTGGGAAGAAGTGGCGGCACTCATAGCCTCTGCTCCTGAACCCTTAAAGGGCCAGTTAGCTCGAATTTCCGCAGAGTGTAGAGCCGTGTCTGGTTGCATTTTGAAAGCAACCTTTGACGCTGCGGACAACGCAGGCAGATTGATAGCAGAAGGCACTGTTATCAAGAGACATGCGTGGTTACGGCAGTCTGGTTTTAAGGCAGAAACCCAGGCATCATTGTTGGACAAACCGGTGGAAGCCGATCTGTTGTTTGGTAAGGCGGTCGAAGACGCACTGAAGAATGCCAAGGACGAATACGAGACACTCCAGTCCCTTGGCCAGTTAACCAATAAACCCCCTAACCAGAGAGGGAATAGTCATTTTCGTCGCCCACGCGGCCAGAATTCCCAGAGAGGATCTAACTATTCCCAGGGGCAGAGTACACAGTGGAACAACAGCCAACAGTCTACCCAGGGTTACGGCAGGGGTAATAGGAGAGGTTGTGGTAAAGGCAGAGGCTGCCCCAGCAAGGGAGGCGGCACGCCTCCACCAAAGCAGTGACGCTCAGTTCAGGGTCCCTTCTCACGCAACCCCAGTAGGGGGACGCATTTCCAACTTCACCCAGGCTTGGGAAGGGATCACATCAGACAGATGGGTGCTGTCAACAGTATCCACAGGGTACTGTATAGAACTACTGCAGCGTCCCCGGAACCATCCTCCACGACAAAGAGTACACTCTTTAGAACATCAGAAGATTCTCCTCGAGGAGATCGCCATTCTGCTAGAAAAGGACGCGATAGAACTCGTCCCGGGACACCAGGTAAAGCAGGGTATTTATTCAACTTCCTTGTGCCAAAGAAAGATTTGACAATGCACCCAGTATTGGACTTACGGCCTGCCAACAAGTATGTCAAGCCCCAAAAGTTTTGTATGACTACGCTACAAGAGGTAATCCCCCTCCTAAAAAAGGGGGATTACATGGCAACCTTGGATATGAAAGATGCTTATTTTCATATTTCCATGTTCCCAGCGCACAGAAGGTACTTGCGCTTCAAGGTGGACAGTCAACACTACCAATTCAAGGTACTGCCCTTCGGGATAGCTTCAGCACCAAGGGTATTCACCGAGGTACTGGCGGGGGCAGCTACACACCTACGCAGGGAGGCAATCCCGGTGTACCCTTATCTGGATGACTGGCTCATAACGGGGGAAACCCCAGTAATTTGCAGGACAAACATTCAAAGGACTATCAACCTCCTCCACGAGTTAGGCTTATCAATCAACGAGAAAAAGTCAAGCCTGGTGCCAAGCACCTCCAAACAGTTCCTAGGAGCAATCCTAGATACTCAAGAGGGGTTGACCTTTCCTTCAGAGGAAAGAATTCGGAATATACTACTGCAAATTCCGCATTATCAGTCCGGTCAACAAATAACGGTACGCAAAGCAATGCGTTTACTGGGCATGATGGCGTCATGTATTTACTTGGTCCCCCACGTGCGCCTGCGCATGCGTCCCATGCAGGAATGGTTGGCGAAACAGTGGTCTCAGGCAAGTGGTCAGTGGGACGATCTAGTGTTTGTTTCTCCAACACTAGTACAAAGCCTTCACTGGTGGACAAGAGAGAATCTCGCACAGGGGAAACCCTTTTACGATCACGAAGTACAGGCAGTAGTCACTACCGATGCATGTCTGACGGGGTGGGGAGCTCACCATCTCCACCACACAGCTCAGGGTCTCTGGTCTCCCTCAGTGGCCAAGAACCACATCAACCTGCTAGAGCTTCTGGCAGTATTCAGAGCGCTTCAAGCGTTCAAGCCCCACCTACTAAACCTGTCAGTGCAAATCCGGACGGACAGCACAACAGCCATGTTCTACCTGAACAAGCAAGGAGGGACTCGTTCGCCAAATCTGTCCAAGCTTGCCCAGAAGATCTGGATATGGGCACTCAGACGGAACATCTTCCTGTCA
The DNA here is from genome assembly GCF_040938575.1 of Ambystoma mexicanum. Lineage (NCBI taxonomy): Eukaryota > Metazoa > Chordata > Amphibia > Caudata > Ambystomatidae > Ambystoma > Ambystoma mexicanum. The sequence continues at coordinate 918,132,005 of NC_090934.1, read as the reverse complement.
TCACAACATGTTCCAGGGGAGCTCAATTCCCTAGCGGATGCTCTGAGCAGGGACTCCCTCCCAGAGGAACACGAATGGGTTCTACACAGAGAGGTCGTAGGAGATATCTTCTCTCAGTGGGGTTTCCCCACTATAGACTTATTCGCCACAAGCGAAAACAGACAATGCCCAGGATTTGCATCCAGGTTCCTCCAACCGGACTCCCAGGGGAACGCCCTGTGGATGAACTGGTCAGGGATGTTTGCGTACGCTTTTCCACCAACTCCTCATCAGGAAAGTGGTGAACAAGATGAACAGAGAGTCGATGACGCTCGTCCTAGTTGCTCCCATGTGCGCAAGACAACCGTGGTTCCCACACCTACGCAGGATGGCGGTGTGCGAGCCCATCAAACTTCCAGCCTGGTACAACCTACTGTCCCAGCACCAAGGTCAAACAGTGCACCAGCAACCCAACTCAATGAACCTGGCAGCATGGCTCCTGAGGTCATAGAGTTTGGACATCTCAATTTACCACAGAGGTGTATGGACATCCTAAAGGAATCTAGGAAACCAAACACAAGGCACTGTTACTTTGACAAGTGGAAGAGGTTTGTTATCTGGTGCCAGAGTAGACAAATCAACCCTGTTGATTGCACTCCTTCCACTATTGTTACATACATGCTCCACCTACTAGATGCAGGATTGGTTTTTAACTCACTCAAAGTACACCTGGCAGCCCTGTCGGCATACACCACTTCCCATAGCAAGGTCTCGTGGTGGAAAGTACCAGTAGTTAAAGCCTTCATGGAAGGAGTAAAGAGACTTCACCCTCCTATTTGAACCCACCACCAGGGTGGGACCTTAATGTGGTGCTAGCCAAGGTCATGGGACCCCCTTTCGAGCCCATGCATAAAAGCAGCCTCAAACACCTGACTTATAAGACGGCCTTCTTAGTAGCTATTACTTCTATAAGAAGGGTCAGTGAAATTCAGGCTCTGTCAGTGCAGGATCCCTTCTTTACTGTCCATAAAGACAAACTGGTTTTACGCACACACCCTAGGTTCTCACCTAAGTTTATATCAAAATTCCATGTAAACCAGTCCATCGAGCTTCCGGCTTTCTTCCAGGACCCTCAAAGCTCGGCTAAGGTGAAACTACACACCCTAGATGTGCGTAGGGCGGTCCTCTACTATGTAAATAAAACCAGACCGCTAAGAAAAACAGATCAACTGTTTGTCTCCGTAGCTACAGGCAGAGAGGGGGATCGCGTCTCTAAAGGTGCCATCTCGAAGTGGATAATTAACTGTATCCAGATGTGTTACTCACTCTCTGAAAGAACTCTGCCTTTCACGCCAAGAGCCCACTCTACTAGAGGCATTGGGGCCACTCTGGCTTTCATTGCAAATGTACCCCTTGACACCATTTGCAAAGCAGCTACTTGGAGCTGTATTCACACTTTTACTCAGCATTACTGCATTGACACCCATTCCAAGGCAGATACACAAGTGGGACAAGCGGTTCTAAGACACTTATTTGCTCATGACCCTTCTCACATCCCACCTCCTTCTTCAGGTACTGCTCGCTAATCTATGCACAGCATGTGATCTAAGCAGATTCCACAAGCCTCAGAAGGGATACATTACTCACTGTAATCGTATTTCTGATGCTTGTATCTGCTTAGATTCACATGCGACCCACCCTTCCTCCCCTCTGAGAGAAGGCGCATGGTTGCTTGTAGTCTTACCTTTCTATCTATCTGCTTGGATTATCTGTACTCGCGCTACTCCTCATGCTACCTCATGTCAGAAAAAATACAATCTGAGGATCCTAGACGCGTGAGGGATCTTGGGTACAGTGGACGTCACACTAGGGATAATATTACTGGCACGCCCTGTGTCGACGCCCATTTTCGAGTTTCAAAAAACAAACTGTAACACTCCGCAGCTTCCACTAGATGTCGGCCTATGCACAGCATGTGAATCTAAGCAGATACAAGCATCAGAAATACGATTACGGTGAGTAATGTATCCCATATTAGCACAAAACCATTTGTTTTTCTACAAGTAGATCTTTGATTTTCTTTTTTTCACAAACAATATAAAATAGTTAAATTGTACATCAAAATAATGGTCTGCAGTGAAAGATCTGCAAATTAAGCGTTTGTCGTTAAGCTGCACCTTCACTGAAAAGTGTAGCTCTGCTTTATTGCTACACCAGGATTTGACCAGAAGGAACAAGGAACAATAAAAAAAAAATAGGCTTATTGTATGACAATTGTAGTCCATCTGAAATCCAGGAGAAGGCTTTGCCATGTAACAGGCACCACATTGAAAAGGTGGGGTGATAGTGTGGTCAGACAGTACTGTTTGGAAGATCTTCTTGAGTAATAGTAATTGGTACAATGAATTCAGAAATGAAAAACAAAAAGCCAACGCTAGTCAGTTTATACACCATAGTAGTCTGACTTGAACTGTGCGCCTAGTTCCAATGGTAGCTAGCACACAACACTAAGTTGGCAGTTTAGCTCAGCATTTGTGCAGTCGTAATCTGCACTAGTTTAATATTCTTGACCAGTGCACACAACAGCTCTACATCTTATCTATATGGTAATGGAAACTGATCTTGTATATCACCTACCGTCGTTTTGGTAGCCTCGCTGTGCATCGCTTTGCATGAAAAAGAGGGTGGGCTGTTGGTGGTATACATGGGGAAAGGCAGGTGTGAATCTTGAAGTGTTGATGCTTGTCAACTGGAAGTACCCAACTCCCAACTGGCAGTATTACTCTGTGGGTAGTGACCTGGCAAAGTACCTTTGGTGTGTTGTATCCAGAAAGGAGAGCCCTGGGTTGATAAGTTGATCAGTGCCGAGGGGGAACCTGGTTGGTCACTGGTCTGGTGTGGGTTGATGGGGCAGAAGGGGCGAGTGCTGGTGTTGCTTCATTAGTGTGCTGTGTAACGTGACAGCTTGCTGCTGTGTGGAGTGGATGAATTGTCTTTATTGTAAGATGGGGCAGAGGTGAAGGGCGAAGTGGAAGGGAGGCTCAGCAAGAGAGAGTCTTTGGTTCTTTGTTGTTCATTCAGTATTTGAGTATTTGGGTGTCTGCTCTGTTAGTAGTAGGTCTCTTCTGTCCAGGAGTTGGGTAGAATTGGGTGTAGGGAGAAGGGTCTGAAAGGTTCTGAACTTCCAGACTCCTGGGTTAAGGCTTTATGCTTTGGCCACTTGCATGTCATTGACAGTGATGGTATGGTTTTCACACCAACATATAAAACATGCACAGGTGGCATTAGAATGATAACTAGCTTCTATCGCAGCAGTGAATGGTTGCCACCTACTCAATGTTCAGAAGGTACTTTGAGTTTGTGCGCTTTCTTGATAAGGCACATATGGGTAACTCTGATGTGCAGGACCCTGCAATCCTGCTGGCCCAACTATTGGCCTTTCTCAGATCTGCTCTACTCTAAATTGAGCTTTAGCCAGTTTTGATGTATTCACAAATATTATTTGGTCCAGCAGCCTGACAGTGTATTGTCATCTCTGCCTGAAAATGAGGAAAGTTTTTGTAATTAGCATAATGTTTATATTTCAGAGTTTGTTGCCGTTTGCAAACCCATTCGCTGTTCTACGTTTTTAACACTAGGTGTGACAGACTTGGCAGCTGTGATGCATCAGAGTACTATTGCACAACCCATGCGCAATATGAATGTTTTCCTTCAGGTTCCTCCTATAACAAAAAGATAGCCTGCTGGAAAGCACTATTCCTTAACCTAGCCTGATCTTGGGTATGATAGACAAGCACTTCGAACATGTATCATATCTGTCGTTAGGGTGGGATCCATCATGCCCAGAGATGTAATTAAAGACATGTTCTTGGAACTTATGAGCTTATTAAGCACACATAATATGTCCGAGACGGTCTCATTTGTGCCATCTACATGGCTTGGAGAAAGCTATTGCAGCAGTGCAAGTTTGGATCTGGTAGGTGACTGTCCATACAAAAATATTACTTCAGAAGAAAATATTGCTTCACAATTTAAATGACTGCGTAATAGATGGTGAAGGTTGATATGGTTCAGATATGTGAACCAATAACTCTGTATTAGTGTAAGTAGGTACCACGACAACTAATATGCTTGTATGTACGCTTTTGAAAGGATACATTTATCCCACAAATTCCCCATATTTGAAAATAGCTCCTGGTGCAGACTGGAGACAGAGGGATTTTCACTGCCGCTGAGAGTTCTGAAGTCACCCCATCATGAGTCAGTGCCATTGGCGAGGGAACCAATGTAACATGTAAATAAGCAGAGCCCACAGGCCCATTTTGTTATGTTATCATCTTTTTGTCTGTGCCTCACATATGCCATTTGGAACAGTCACACAGATATCCTGTTTGTCTTGCCAGTCTGAATTGAAACTCTGCAAAACCGGCACGGTTTGGTACTTTGAACCATATCCTTACAGTGACACCTGTGCATGTTGCAAGTTGGGTCTGTTCAGGTGACCAAGATGTTTGCTGCACTGCACTAATCTGACAGGTATTTGCATTAAGTGATTTCTGGGATGGTTCCATGCTGTGCGGGCTGACACCACTGATTGTGCTGTCCATCTGGTCCTGCATAAATGGAGAAGCAAAGATTCCAGTATAGGAGCAAATCCTCTTACTCCCAAGATGTTGGCCTCATACTCTTCAGGGAAGATGTGCACCCAGCCCCCACATTGGAGTCATTTCAAAGTGCTCAGGAAATAACCTGGTCATGCACTAGTAGGAGTATGAAAAAAGGACTCTTAGTACACCATGCTTTACACTTGCTTGGTGGGAATAATTCAGGCAGGGCTGGTGGCATTATCCATACAAGCCTAGTACTCTTGGTGCTGAGACCACACCAGCGTCTCCTCTACTGAAAAGTGTAGCCCTGCTTTAATCCCACCCCAACATGGCTTTGGGCTTGGTTTATGGCCCAATGTTTGCTCCAGTGCTGTGTCTGCCTCCATTGGGTCATGCCATGTACTCTCCTCTGAAGATGGCACCAGGGATCCGCTCAGATCTGCTGACTTGAGAGATGCTATCTTATGGTTTCATGTTACCTCCATATGTTGACCCAGGGGCTAGTAGGCTCAGACTAGTTTACAGAAATTTCTCTTAACGTTGATTTCCAAGCATTTTGGGGGGATGACTGACTAAATTGTATTGCCCTACTGCCAGTAAGACCTCCATATTTGAGTAGTTGACCCTCCCCGCCAGAGCTCAATGGGAATTTGTATTGTTTAACTTGCCAATGGTTAAAACTGTTGAATCATTTGGGTACTGTGGTAGGTCAGAAAGATGACAGACTAAGGTTTGCCATTTCAAGAAGTAATTATTTAAACTAAATAAGAAAATGCCTGACTTTCCCTACTCTAAAGGTTTTCCCCTACCTAACAAAATTAAACTTGGGTGCTTGTCAGTCATTCTATAGTCCACAGTAGCAATCTGTCCTCAGACCAAAACTAGTCTATGCCCCCCTACCACTTATACTAAACAACTGAAGACCAGGAGACTGATTCCCTTTGGCTGCGGTTTGCTTTCCAACAATGTCCTTTTCCGTAGAGGATCGTCAAATAGCACTTAGCTATTTCTTGTACCAGTTCATTCAGTTCTCGTAGGGGACTTCTTCTTTTTTTATATCTCCTTGCTTTCATAGTCCTCTTTCTAGGTACCCCGGTGCCTGTATACTTTTTTTACTCTGTCCTTCTCAATAGAAATGCATAGACTCTCTTTCTGCTATTTCTTTCACCAGTTGCACAGTTCTCCTTTTAGCACTTGCTATATCTTTATGACTATTAGTTTCCTCACTGGGATCTGTATGATGTACCCAGTGATTAGTCTCACTCTTTTTATGGTTTGTCCACCTACTGAGACAAGTAGGCTGAGCCCTTGAAGGATTCTCCCTCTTCTTAGTATTTGGCTCTTCACTGGGATGAAGAGGATGTGTCCCTCAGGTTTTCTCAGTTTTCATATATCTTGTTCCTCCACTGGGACGAGTAAGCTGAGTCACTCAGTTTCCTGCTCTTCTTATGACTTGGTCCTTGACTGGGATGAGGAGGCTGTGTCTCCGAAGGATTATTACTCTTTCTTATTTGGTTCTTCACTGGGACAAGTAGGCTGACCCCAGGAGAACTTCACTGTTCGCTGCGTCTCTAAATTTACTGTGACGAATAAGAATACTCCTATCGTTCGATTTGGTTTCAATGGGTAACCAAATCTGATTATGCTAATCGTTATAAATGCTGCATTCCCTGTATCTCCCGCTTTTTCCGTTAGATGTAATGGGATCGCGTCACCAGGTCGGCGTTCTCTTCTTCTCTTCCTCTTGTGTTCCATATCCTGTCTGGACGCCTCTGTCGCTCACGTCTCCTTCTCCACATTCGCTTTGGCATCTTTTTCAGTGCTCTATAGCGACGGAAAGGGTTTTCCTTTCCCTCCAGTCTGTCCACCACTTTACTCCCTTCTCCAATTCCCGGGACTCTCCACAAACGAACAGACCCCCACAGGTCTAGTGCTGGTGCTGTACAGCTCGGACACTTCACTGTTATAGCTTCCTTTGGCCAGTCTTCCTCGAACGTCCCTCCTGGGAGCCTCCTCTTCCTGCCAGACTCTCGATAGTCTGAACTTTCTGCAGTCCGACTCAGACAGCTTTTCTTCACAACTGTTTGCTGGCGTGTTAAGCATGGTTCTCCACAGGCTTTCTGTCACCCTGACACCACTGCTTTGAAACACCTGGGTTTCTCTCTGACACTCTCGCCCCTCCTTCTTTTATGATGCTGTTCTGGGGCTTCACCAGCTTCTGGTGATAGTTCCTTTTCTGTGTTGGGACAAAATATTCATTAGGACTCATTTTAGATTTAGTCCAAGTACCTGGTAGGTAGTACTTGCTCTGTATTACTCCATAGGTTTTACTCATCTCAGTATTGGAGAGATATTTGTCTTCTGTTGACTCATCACAATAGCAAATGAGAGCGGTTTCTCCAAGGTTTCTGTGAACAGGAAGGTTCTGTATTGATCTCCGAGTGAGATGGAAAGGTAGTTCATCACCGGAACAGGAGTCCTTATCCCCAGGAAGGGAGTTTGTCCCTGTGAGGTCCTGCTCACCGCCACCCCTAGGGGGAATATATATTATGTAGTGAGCTCACCTCCCTAGCCTCATAATGAGACTCTCCTTCCCCTCTCCAGAACCACTCCCTCTGATCGGGAAAAGTGAATTAATCCCACAATTCGTCACACTACCCTGCTGCCATTCAGTGCTACCATCACAGAACCTCTTCCATTCCTGCAGTTTAAAAAATATTTGCCTGCATGCATACACCAACTCAGGAAGCCATTACCTCCATGCATCCAGTTTTACTTAAAATTGGCACTATACAAACAAACTGTGATATGTGGCCACATTAGCGGCTGTTCTCAACCTATTGAATGTCCAGATCCCCTTTTATTTTCATGTGGTGGCAGAATGTCGGGGCACTGTAGATTGTCTAGTTGAGTTTATGTGCCCCAGAATGTTGATATGCAGACATTTCTTGATGAATACTTCATAGTTCACTCCAGATGTTTAGGCTTAGCTGCTTTATATGTGACTTCCTTAGAATACATTGGGCCTCAAAGGCCGGTTTTGCTATTCTATCCATCAGAGGGCTGAAGTCCTTGAGCGACGACAGCAGATGCGTGATTTTCACCCCCTCAAGATGAATGGACTTTGGCCAGAACTGCACCATAGGCACTGACGTGTAAGGTATCACCACTCCCGAACCATTTTAGTTTGTCCCACTTAGTTCACTCACCTCTGTGGGATTTCAAATTACCCGGGGTGGGTGCCACAGCTAATCAGGTTGCTCAGATTACGTGCTCCGTTAGCCTTCATTTACTAGGCTTCTTATTTATTTATTAATTTCAATATTTGTTGAGCGCCACACACCCAAAGGCTTCAGAGCGCTTAAGGACGAACACAACATGGAACGTATATGGTCACAGCCTATAGCCCCCAGAGGGTTTAATCGATCCCTTTGTTGAACAGAAAGGTGTTATGTTGGAAGGTGTAGATCTTCTGCAGAATGGTGCCATAAAGCTAGAAGACTCTCCAAAAATATGGAGAGGCGTGTGCACCAGGTACCTTTTTGTGCCCAAGAAAGTGGATGGTCTTCTGCCGTAAACATGTCTCTTCAATTAAAAATTCATGGTGGCTACGTTGTGGAAGATCCTCTAGGCCATTTACGAAGAGGACTGGATGGTATCCCTCAATTTTAAGAGGCTTACTTTTGTGCACCTACACATCGTAAAGATTTGCAATTTGTTTTAGGAGGGGTTAACTGACATTCCTACTCACTCACCCTCCATTCACTCACATCACATTCATATTCATTCACCCACCAGTCACTCAATCACTCATATGCCTTGTCTTACAACCAGTCTCATGCATTATCTACACATAGTATGCACATGCTGGACTCTTGCATTATAATTTGTTTGTTATTGACCTTTGCATCTTGGCGTTGCTTCACTCCATCTGTCTGTTTGCTCCTCAACACTGAATTTAGTCCGCTTTGCATCTTCTCACCTTACTCACTGTGTCTCAGTCTTCTCTTCCTCAACCTTGCTTGTACCTTTCTCTCATCTTCCCCTCCCCATAACTAATGCATTATCACTATCCGAAATGTCGTCAGGCCTAGTACGATAGTCACTGTTTGTTCCTCTCCCCTTCCCTCCCTTCTACCACCCATTGTCAATGCCCTTCCACTATCAGAAATATAATCAGGCCTAGTGCGAATGTCACTGTTTGTTCCTCTTCCCCCTCCCCCCTTTCTCTCACTTATTGTCAATGCTCTTGCACTATCTGAAATGTTGTCAGGCCTAGTACGATAGTAAATTACCCATTCTTAATGTCTCAAGGCCTTGTAAGAATGTTATTGTATTTTTGCCTTGCTCCCTGCCCTGCCTTGAAGCGCTTTGAAACACGTGTATAGGTGCTATACAAATAAACTATCATATCATATCATATCACAGGCCCACACATACCCATCCACCAATAACATTCAAACGCACACACGATCACATTTCATCTCATTCACCAACCAATCACTGACCCATAGCACATACATACATACATACATCTGACATGCACTTCACACATGCAAAATAAACATCCATTTTTTTTTTTTTTAAAGCCTTCTTACATGTTTCTTGGGTCCGTCGCTCCAGGCCACCCTCGGCTCCTCAGTGCTGCTCACAAACAGGAACCAGGAAGCTCTGTAAGCTTTTGAATGTGACATGTGGCACATGCCATAGGTCACAGTCCGCTCCAACCCCTACTGAGCGCTTCTTGTGCTGCAAGCCCTGGTCCAGCCTTCACCCTGATGGGTAAAGACTGCACCGGGGCAACCTCAGACCTGGTGTGGCGGTTCCCTGCTACTCCAGGAGGTTGACTGCGACCCCTGGCGACTCCCAAATGACATCCCTGGTTTATTCACAGATATCTTGCAAGACAATTGATATGAAATGGCATTTAGAACGCGCACATACAAAAGTGTTTCAAGGCACGACGAGGCAAGGGAGGGGAACAAAGGGAGGACAGACAGCGATCCTACTAGGCCAGGTGTCATTCAGATTGCGCAAGTGCGTGGGAATGGGGCAAGGCACAGTGCAGCACATGGGAATAGTTAACAATAAATAATGGCCAGCAAGTCGCAAGTACAAGGGTAAGTGCAGACATCAAGTGCCATGGCAGGTGCATGGGTAAGTGCAGACATCAGGTGTCAAGGGCTGGTAGGGGACTGTAGGGATACAGAACAGTCCTCAAGTGCAGGGATTGCCAGGCGGGCAGTGCAGGTGTGTGACGCTGGCAGGGGATGGACCTGGGCCTGAGATCAGAGGGTGTCCAGGCAGCCAGCGCAGTTCCGGTTACAGCCAGGTGGTCAGCAGAAGAGAGGAGGAGAAAAAGCAGAAGCAAAGAGAAAGGCTTTGAGGTGCTTCCGGAAACCGTAGATGGTTCTCCTCGAATATACATGAAGTAAATCCATCACCTTTGCAGGGGGAGATTGAAGTGAGTAATGGTGGAAATAGAATCGGATGGAGAGAGAAAAACGTAGCAGCTGTGAATAATAGATTGTTAAGGGATAGAGTGGTATTGGAACTCCCCCTCAAAGAGATTGAGGAAATAGCTGCTGTCAGCAGGTTATGCAGCTAAATATTGTACATCACTGGGAAGTTCTTGCAGAGGTCGTACACAGTATAGAGCCAAAAATGTATGATGTAGATATCGCTAACAAAAAAGGGAAAAGAATGGGTATATATCGCTAACACAAAAAGGGGAAAGAACGGGCAGATATGAAAAATTAAGAAGTTGGTAAATGAAGGTTGTACGACAGCTCATGAAGGTACCACATCGGTTTAGAATTTACAAACTAAGTATAACAATTTGTTAAGATCTCATAGAAGCTCCTACAGGACTGTGAGATGCAATTAATACGTTAGCTTATATGTACGAACAATAAAAAAGAATTGTCTGCAAGTAAGATCTATTATTGACACTAATAAAAGGGCCATGATAACGCCTATTTGAGAGGAGCACTGGGAGAAATATATGGTGGAATAAAATGGGGCAGAGGCTCTGAGATTAGGTCCCAGATCCCCCTCTAGGATATACCATCGGGGTAAAATAGCATTTACTAAGGCTGATATCCATGAAGTCTTAATAAAACTGAAGAACTCTCGAGCCCTGGCCCAGACAGGCTATCGAATATGGCTATCAGAAGTAAACTGGAGGTATGGACTGTGATATTACATCACCCGATTGCGCAGGAAGGTGTCATACCTAGCTCTTGGAGAAAGTCCATTCTTGTTCCAGTGTTTAAAAAGGGGGACAAGGGCATCCCAGCTGATTACAGACTATTAGCAATGCTAGATGCTCCGAGGAATTATTTTTGTAATCTACTCCTTGAGAAATTGAACAGATGGGCTAAAGATAACCAATTATTACCTCTCCAATATGGGCACATGTCACAACATATGGGCAAACCTTGGATGATATAAAAAGAAGTTTGTACATTGCTTTGTGTGTCTGGACCTCTGATCCCCGGAGCCCAAAGTAGGACCACCACTCAAGTGCACGTTTGCCCGTAAAGCAAGTTTTTTGTGCAAAAGGCCGGGAGGGGATAGATGACGCTGTCAAACTAACCTGAGTTTCCTTGAACCACACAAAGATCTCCCATTTTTGATAAATGTTTACACTCCCACATATTTCATTACAAATCCTCCCGCAATGCACGATTAGTCACATCTATACAGAGAAATGTGATCTTTAATTCCCACGCTCACACTGGGCACATTTAACTACCATCCCCTTTCAACATAAATTTGCATCATCTCATGTTTACAGCATACCTCTTCTGAAGATCCTTCCGTAATAGATAAGGACGTTGTTACATGGTTACATATTTGCACAACAAACATAATTAATTACTGATTCCATCTGGTCAAGCACCTATAACCCCAATCATGATGCATACAGACTTTGCAAGGACACTTCAACAATATGAGAAGGTGGAGAAACAAAAAATGTCCCTTCGTAATGGTGATGAGTATCTTAACCACAGCGATTTGTTGGCATCCCCATTTCACACTATTCTACACAATTAGCATTTCAGCACTCATGGAATCTAGCCACATCCTGGCCATTCCTGAGAATCGGATCGAAATCCATAAATTATATGTCCGCTCTGCCCTTAAGCATTCCTTTACACTGTGTTTATTACCCAGACCCAAACTGACACTACCAGGTGGCCGGTCTTCTCTGGACAATCAATAACAGGCTTCCATGTTCTTCAGAAGATCACATCTCCTCTCCACAATAGTACCAAGTCACACAGAGGTCATCTCGCCACCCCAGGTTTCTGGGCCTGCACAATCCCTAGCTTTGATATATGATATGATAAGTCCTTTATAACGCACATGTACAGAAGTGTTTCTAGGTGCATATTTTGAGAGGACTCACAGCATACAGATTAGTGTATTTACCATGTACCCCGTGTATGTATCTCTGTGCATGTGTTCAAGACTACCGCGTCCCCTCACAGTGGTTTCTCCATGCGCAAATTCCCTTTCTCGTGTGCGCATATGAAGCTCCTCGCTTCCCACCTTTAGGAGCTATGTAGCATGCCAAGTGACCACATTGTTTTCCTGTTACATCACAAATGTGGCATTATGTTGCTACGTTGCATGGATCTAAAACGCATCCACTAAACACAATGTGTCACTAATGTATCCCATTCAGTATACTAGCTGCATGCTAAATTGTGACATGGTGGCAAAACATCACCATCACACCAGTCACCAATCTGGCGCGCGCAACAGCAAACCCCTCTTTCCCATTAGGACCTTTATCAACCACTCCAGCAGCCTTCATTGAATTCACCAAGGCATTTGACAGGGTAGACGATGCAATTTATGGTTCAAATTGTTGAGTTGGGGGATATTATATTTGATTTGACTTTTTTATACAGAAATGTCTGCAGCAGTAAGAATTAGTCAGGAAGCAGACATAACTATGTGGCAACAAGGAATGGCCTGAAACAAGGGTGAGTTTTTGCACCTGCACTGTTCAACTTATATGTGGCAGATGTAGTTACTAAGCTGGATGATTATAACAATCAACCGCCAAAAATAGGCAGGCACACTGTAGGTTGGCTCATGTACGCTGGCTATACAATACTCGTAGAACCCCATTGGCCTTCAGACGGCCCTGGCTGTTCTGAACACATACTTAAAGGAAAATGTTTTAGAGTTAAATTTGGAATGAACACAAATTATGGAGATGGGAAATAAGCAGACAGCCAGAAATGTTGTATGGAATTGAAAAGGGGAAAAAATAGAAAAAGTAAACACCTATTTATATATCTTGGTGTACTAATTTCCCACCACCTGCTATGTCGTCTATAATAGAGAGTATATCACCTCCTGAGCTTTGTGTAAATTTGGCGTGATTCGCAAACTTGCAATCTCTGAGGGGGAGATGCTCCATTGAGGTGCTTCTCCAGGTCTATCGGGGTAGCCTTATTGTCACAAATCCCAGGGGCTGGAAGCTTCAGAGCCGCTGGAGAAGTGTACTGCATTAGGTTTGCCATTACGTTCAGCCACGTTCTGTTGGACGCGGTCTAGTTTTCTTCCCACATGGCCACCGCCGGGAACTCTTATTCAGTAAGTTTCCCGACAGCCAGCGCGTTGCAACTCATAAGGTTCTTACTGTGCTTTGTTGCTCACGCTTCTGCATTATTTCATTTGGCGGTCCTCCGCCCCTCTCTCTTTCCTTCCATGTTGCTCTTTTCTCATCTCCCTTCGCTGCTTGGATCTTTCCTCCAACTTCTTTCTTTCCGGTTCTCCGCCGGTGCTTTCCTTGCTCTCTTTTCTACCCGCTCCCGTTTTTCCCCTCTGCTGCACCTACACCTACTTTCCTTGTCAGTGCTCCACGGTCTCGCATCTTTCCTGGTCAGTGCCTTCCCCTTTTTTTGGCGTCCTCTCTTGTCTTCACCTTTGCTGTCTTTGCCTTTCTTTCGCGTGCTGAGCCTCCCGGACACGCGTACTGTTGGATCCATTTACCTCATCCTTTGGACCGGGTTTCTAGCCCTGCCATCTCTAGTTCTCCATTTTCAATTGCTGGTTTCTTCAAACTTGAGTACAGTTGACAGTGGATATTTACTATCTTCGTTCCATGATCCTGTTATTATCATTAACAACTATATCCTACACAAGACTTTTGGGAGTACTACATCACTTCCTTGGAATACTCCCGACCATCTCTCAACTGTTTTTTTTTATGCCTCACGGCTTTTTCCCCTTATCTGGCTGTCCCGGAAGCGAGACCCCTCTTTTGCCTTATAGGCAGCCAAAGTGGCCACCTTCCGTGGCAGACCCTACCTGCAAAAAAAGAGAGATTCCTCTGAGAAAAAGGAAGAAGCCATCACCGGATCCCAGCACTTCAGGTGAGGAGGAGGAAGGGTATTTTCTAACTGAATCTAGCACCTCAGGAGAAGGGGAGTTAGAACATTGTGACACTTATACCGGGCATCTTAAATGACCTTGAGATGCTCTAATTCTCTTCCTCTAGAATTAATTGCAGAAAACCCCTACAGGGGAGCCGCACAATCAGAATTATTTTTTATCTCTGAGATACTCAAAAGAAGAGCAGAGCACTGTTAATTTGGGTAAGATAAATCTCGTTATGACTTACAGGTGTTATTCACTTTGCTTTTGAAATTTTCTGAAAACCAACAATGTTTACATCATTACTTACCAATGTTTTTTTTTAATTCTTTCTCTTCTTTTTCCTCGCCCTGAACACAATGTGAACCAATTCCATTATGCTTTTCATTTGGGCAATGAACCAATGGAATTTACAATGACATAGTCAAATATTACATTCTCATGCCAAAACACAATCAATGGGTAATGTTTTTTGTATTAGCAAGGGTATCGCCCACGTATGGTGATGTTTGTATTTGCTCAGCCTTGACAAAGACCTGGCTTGAACTTTAAAATTTGCAATTTCAGGAATAAAATGCAATTTTAAATACTTTGAAACCAGAAACTCCATATGCATTATTGAATCAAGATGGAGTAAGACTATTAGGAGTCTGTTGATAAACCCATAAGAAAGACCTAGCGCAACAGTGATGTGCAAATACTTTTTTACTATTATTACCTGGTGACGTAATGGCATCGTCACCTTTTGCACACTGCACACACTTCTTGGTCCATGTCATATGCTACTAAGCGCATTTTGAGAAGTGTTGACAGTGCCCATGTCCAGTGACCCATGGTTTTAATATGGGTGCAATTAAGGGTTACCTGATTGACTCTGGTTTACACTGGTTGAGGGCCTCTTAGACACCTCAATTCACATCTCTGTATTTATCCATGAAAGTTAGGTTTGGCTAGTCAATCCTGATTTTGTGGCAAATAAATGTATTAAAGGTACTCGGTTGTTGATTGGTGGTTTGGGCTAACCCCCAGCATGTACGTACGTATGTATGTAAATCTAGGGGAACCTCAGGCTATTCTGGCGATTCATACCTTGCAACATGCTGGAGAGATAAGACATCCCTGAAGATCTAGGATGCTGGCTATGCTGCCAACTCCTGATCCTCCGGACTGTGTAACTCTGCCTCCTCCTGCACTGAAATCCTGCATCATGTTCTTCCTCTTCTTCCATCTGGCTGAAAACACTGTAACCTCCATACCTGCAGTCTTCTAGTACTCTTCTGAAGTTCCTGCAACCCGTTGTACATACAGGCCAGAAGTGGACATCCCTACTGCATTGCTGCAACCAGAATGCCGCTGTTGCTGACACTTAAACCTATCTGCTCCTTCATAGAACATCCTGGCTGAAACCCCTGTAGCTGCTCCTGCTTGTGGGACAGTCCTGAAGCCTTTCTTTGCAGTTTCTTCTGCGGTCATATGCAGTACTTTGTTGGTTGTCTTGAAGATCCCACCCAGTACAGTCAGGTGTTCATCATCCTGCCATCTCCAGGGCCTTGCAACAAAAATAAAATGTGACGCATAAACTGATCCCTGCAAATCTGACGGCAGTGCTTCCTCTACTGCTTCCTAAGGCTTGGGGCATATCCCAAGTGGCTCATGAATTCAGGTCCATATCTGGTCTTGTCTTTTTAGTTTTTGGGCTTCACCCATACGGTTTGTCTCCTGTGACCTGTGAGCTTCATACAAACTTGGTCCTGTTCAACACTATAGACAAACATCTCTCTAACTATATGAGTAATGAATGTTCTCCAGCATGGGTCTTGCATGGATTCACATGCTCATGAATATTCCCTGTTGGCAGGCTGGGAATCCTCAGTAATATTGAAGCAGTTTTGCGTTAAAGCTAAACACTGCTTTTTGCTTCTATAGCCTATTGCTGTCACTTTGGGTCATACTACCCAACCAATGACACTCTTTCTCCTAAGCTCCACCCCTGGTGGCCATCTTCAGATTTTTACTGCACGTTTTCATGTTGGGAATTCTTGTGTTTCACTTCTGTAAATATTGCTTCTTCCTATTTTTGTCTTCAATTAATCTATTCAGTCACTGTTGTGACTACCGGCAGTTGGGATCCGTTGACGGAGGGGATCTAACTCATCGTCCGATCTCTAGACTGTGTGCGGTTGCAGGCCCGACTTGAGCCTTGCACGCGCACTGTGGCAGATGCCACAAGGAAAAGCCTCTTCAAATCCTGCTCCAAATGCGACCTAAAAAACATCTTTGTCGAAGATCGACATCTAAAATGCATCTACTGCTTCTATCCGTACCATGACGCGGATGGATGTTCAATCTGCCAGGCCTTCTGTTCCAAGATGTGGAAAGATCGCCATAGAAGGGTTGGTGCTGTGGATTGAGCAAGGTAAGGCCCCTGACTCGGGCTTCAGGTAAGGGCATGCCCCTTCCAGGGTTGGTAGACCCAGCGAGCGTACTCCCTTTGGCAAGAGGTTCAGATCCTTTGAGGACACTTCCTGAGAGAAGCTACCTAAAATGACTAAGTCGTCCCACGCTGTCATGATGCCTACCCCCAGGCATCCGGACCAAGCCCATCAGCCCCGGGAGCAGGCATCTAGACATTTAGTGAAACCTCAGCAGCCCCGGCTAGGGGCTATCTGGGTTTAGTCCTGGCGCCTCAGGCGCCAGGTTCAAAGTAGGAATCAGTCCTGGCGCCTAAGGCGCCAGGCTCATAGTCATTACTTACCTCAGGCAGACCATGCTGCAAATGACTCCAATCCAACATGAAGCCTGAAAGGGACTGTTTTTCTACCGGGACTATTTTTTACTCTGGTGTGGTTCTAGGGACTGCTTACCTGGGACTACTTTTGAGGCTATTTAAACCACACCCGACCACCAACACACGCTTCGCGTTATTCTGCATCCAGCAGCGTAACACTCACCGTGCCTGTAGCCTGCATCCAGTCTTCTGCCACGCCCGCCTCGAATCCGGAGCTCCTAAAACAAAGAGGAAAGAAAGGGACAAGGTTAGAAAACAAACTTATTTCTATTCCACACCTGATTCTGGATCCATCTTGTCTCCAGACCTGTAAAGAATATCATTTCTGCACGCGCCGCACCTCCAGCTGCAGCGCCGCGCCATACTCCCCAGTCTTCACAGCATCCTTCGGGTCGGCGCTGCCTCCATCATTTCTTCGCCGAACTTCGGCACCTAGGAGACAAAAGAAAACCACAAGGTGAGCCGAGGGAACCAACAAATATAATTCTTACCGCTATAGACTCTCCTGATTTACCACCGGAGGCATCCTTTTGTGACTCTCCATATTTTCACGTGCCGCATCTGTAAAGAGAGACAAAACAACACGTTTTCCTCGTGTAACATTTACCGGACAGCGCCGGGTAATACAGACTCTTACCTGAGCGCCACCAGCTGCCACAAGAGCATCTTTTCACGAACCAGCTGCAAGACAAGAAAGGAAGGGGGGAACAAGAGTGAACATCGGACATATTGAACTCTATGAACTTAATACTTACTGGTCCTCACCAGGAACCTCAGAGTCAATACTCTCCGGAACTCTCCCGAGCCTTCAAACCAGTGAAGTAACTGGAATCGACGCGCCCCTGCAAATCCACGCAGGATGGAGAGCTCATCTTTCAAGAATATAAGGTGAGATTGCTGTGAGGGCATTTCAGAGGTGATTAGTTAGGGAGGACTGTGGGGGTGCCATCACTTGAATCCACAAGTGGCTAAATCCATCTCTCCACTTGCAGGAGAATATTTCTACGGGTTAAGCAGACCAGATTAGGAGGGCAGATCCAGTCAGTGATCGTTGCACTATGCATCACGTGGGTGGAGACCGCAGCTGTCCGGGTCCGACCGACGCCCCTGTGGGAGCCAGGTGAGCGTAACACACACTCTGACTTCTTCGGCGATGGACTCTGTTGCAATCTGTCCCTTCTTATAGGTGTCCTGAGGTCGCCTGCTCCGTAGAAGTTCTTTTCTTAGCAAGAATGTTCAACTGGAAGGTGCCTGGAATTCAGATTCAAGCACCTTGCATGACTGAAATTAAATCCTGCGTCGGAAAGTGACCTCTGCCCCAGCGACTCCTGGACCTTCCTCGACATGACCAAGCTGTAAGGAAGGCATGGTATTAAAGTAAGACAGACACAAGTGATCACAGTTCAAGGGTGTTCATTGAACTTTTATCAAGGGGGTGATAAAAGCCTATCTAAACCTAAATCCAAGATGGGAGCAAGCTACGACCAACAAGATAATACTAATACAGCTCTAGTGGAGTCGTCCTCGTCACAATAAAGGGCCTATACTAAAAAACCTATTGCCAATCCTTACCGCTAAGTTACAAATAGTGTGGGGGAATGTTCATGAAAAAAAACAATTGTTCACAAGATAAATCAGGATGCTCTGGCCGTTGGCCTCCCTTCTCCACATTTCTTCACGGACAAGGTGGTTTACTCGAGCATAGCGCACTCCTGGGCTTCTTTGGCATGACAGCACAGTTCTTTTGCACCCATCAGGGCCTTCTACGCCCAAGTCTCTTAAGTTATAAAAACGTCTCTTGATTCAGAGGGCCTGATGAATCAAAGAAACAAAAAGTTCCTTTCCAGATATTTACATAGGGTGATAAACTCTTCACCCGGATCTCCCTCGGCCGGGCTTAGATCCCCTTTCCACAATTAAGTCTCCCTCAGCCGGGTTCGGACCGATTACAGTTTGTGTTTAGCAATCAAAGACTTTCGAATGTGCACAGGATTTGGCTTGGCCCGTTGCAGGACCACTTAGATTTGACGTTTAACCATTTTTACGCTCTCAGTTGGATGCCTAACAGAGTCCTTCGAATAAGTACCCATGTTGCACCGTACCACTCTGTATATGGTATCTACCTTGGTTTAAAAAGTTCAATCTCTCCTTGGATATTCAATTATATTTGTGTCACTCATCACATACGCCTTACACTCAGTTCTTTGCAGATTTCTTCATACAATGCTGCTGCTTGCAACCTTGATTCTAACACAGACCGGTCTACTATCAGTCTCCCCGACTCACCGGCTGTGCTGACTTTACTGGAATGGCGTTGTTGCAGGAGCCAAGGATAGTACCACGGCGGCAATCGCTCTTCCTCGCATAGGCTATCGATGCGGGAGAGCCCCACTTTCGACACACAATGTACTTTTCTGCAGCTTTAATATCTGGTCTTATGTTTCATATCCTTGAGGACTCGTGAAAGTTGTGGTTTTCTTCCTCTGAAAAGGCCAAGGGTAATTCCCTCCTTGCAACCCTTTCTAGTCTTGCTGCCTTTCTCCTCGTGTTAAACCGCCATCGCCGAACTGCTGCTTCCTCGTGTGTTTTGCCTTGCTCAGCGTGTGCTTTTGTGCTCCGTCTTTAATCCGTGTGGGGAAGAGTGATGGAAGTCAGGTGTGTGTAATGATCAGCAATTGCCTGACTCTGCCTGCCCCCTTGTGTTGGGACATGTCCGGTATACGATTCTAGTGTTAGTCTGTTGTTGCTCACGATGAACTGTCTGTGAGAAAGTGTGCTGCAAAGTGGGTGCGGGGGGGTTGAGTCGCTAGATTTCCTACCTGGTAAGATGGAAAGGGTGTTATAAGGAAGGGGATACCACGTCTTGCCCTTCGGTGTCCCACTTCCACTCCCCGAAGATCCCCCTCCCCCATCCAGGTGATCCTCCCGCACTGGTCTACCCCCAGGAACTGGATCCTATAGCAATGGCTGTGTCCTGGTCACCTGGATGGCAAATCCCTGGGGACTAGCGGGTGAGACACCTTCAGGTTTCTCAGAAAGCACTGACTGAAAATTGTGTCTCCAACAGATTCCGGAACCTCATGAGTGATCTCTGGAGAAATTTTGATTTGTGCCGGGGGGGGGGGGGGGGGGGTGGTCAAGGAGTGGCGGGGTATTTAACCTACCTGCTTCTTTTCCCCCTATCCTCCATAGGGTTACATCGGTGTAAAGGCCTGTCCCTATCTCACTCTTTCTTGACTTTGGTCGGTGGGGGCTTGGCCGAGGATACCTTCCTAGACCTATACTAGTGTATGGGATTTAGGGATTTACTTATCTGAACTTAGTTTCACTTTTTTAACCTTGAATCATAACTACTGGCATCGTCTAATCACATAGTAAACCTACATGGAAAGTATAACTTTGGAATGGTGACGTTAGGGCACAAGGCCACAAAACATCAGAAGGCTGGACTTACTAATTGCTAGGGAACTATTTTGTGGTTGCTCGCAAGTGTTCCTATTGCAGTGTATGCATCAGTGTACTTATTTGTTTACACTGGTTAATGAATCAAATGCTTTCTAGTTTCTCATTAGGGGGAATGTATATATCTGTTTTTATAGTAAATGTGCAGCAATATATGCCTAGCGGTTTCCTTGCATAGTGTAGTTACCTGTCTAATTGAAATTATTTGTGGTGTTTTGTGCGGACTCATTGTAGTCCTAGACCACTCTCAAACCCTGCCCCCCTCCTAAGTCTAAGCTGTACCGCTTTTCTATCTTACCTTGGGTGGTTTGGCTGTACTTAGGGTCTTTCCTTTTCACCATAAGAGGTTGGCCTTCTAAAATTGACCCCGTAGGTTGATTTTGGAAATCCACCTACACAAAACTTGTGTTCTTATAACTACTTTGTCTTCATTTGTATGTACTTACTGTGCAGGTACAGCGTACTCCTACGTCCCGTCCCCTTTCGTCCATATGGCATACTGCATGGCCGTCCCTCACTAGGGACAGGAGATGGACCCTTTGTCACCAGAAAAAACCTTTTTCCCCTTTAAATTTAGAGGCACGCGGACTGGGAGCATGTGCTCCCCTGACTCCGCCCACCGACGCCAGTCCCCTTTTTCGACAGGAACTGACCACTTTCACCAGCGCTCCTGGGTTTGGCTTCGGTCGTGTAATACCATGCGCTCTTCCCGGATACTTTCTTCTGTCTTGTCTTCTGTTTTTTGGTCTTAATCAGGTACTCTGTCCTCTGACGCCACGCTCCTCCCCGGCGCATGTCGACGTCAGCGGGCTTCAGCAGGTGCCCAGCCTGCGAAAAGCTCTTCCCTACGTCTGACCCCCACACTCTTTCCCTCCGTCCGATCACGGCTGGGAGGGTTGTACCACGTGTGAAGTGCTTACACCGCGCATTCTGAAGAACTGGTTAGCTTGATGGAGGGAGCTCTTCGAGAAGTCGCCTCCAGAGGACTTGAAGGACTTCATTAGACACAAGTCAAGGCCCCAGGTAGGGCCACTTTTTTCCATCGCACCCCGCAAGGGCGACTCCTTCCCAAAGAAACGCGCGAGTAGGAGGAACCAGTCAGGTTCTCGCACCAGCACAGGTACCAAGGCTACTTGAGCTACTGGCCATCAGGCCGAGGGGTCATTGGATCCTTCTGGGGACAGTGCTGAGGGACCGTAAGGTTCTTTTTACCGGGTGTCCACCTGAGGGGCCACGCCCCATTACCAGACAGATGTCTGAGGGGGCACCTGTACGCAGCACTACCAGCGATTCTGCCGAGGGCAACACTCGTACCAGGCCCATCCTGAGGTGCAGGGTAGGTCTCCTGCTCCGCTGCCAAGAGTCATGAAGGAGGCTGGACCCAGCGAGGCTAGCACCACAACTTTGGCACGTGGAACACAGCCCGACAAAAAGGCTGCCACACCAGGCAAAATGGCAGCTCATCCGATACCGTCCCCTGGTGCGGAGCAGGTGGGAGAACGTGTTTCAAGGAGGCACTGGTCTCAACCAGGTACGTGGCCTACAGCTTATCCATCAGCATCGCAGGGCAGATTTACCCCGCCACCTGCAGGGCATAGTAGGCACAAGCCGCAGCATCCATCCGCTACTGTCAGTACCACCTACCACCCCACCAGCCTGTGAGGACAGGTTTTTTGAAGAGTTCCTCATGCTCATGAGGTCTCCTCAGATGGGGTCTATCCTTTGGGATGTGATAAGGGACATGCTCCTTCCGGTACCACCACCGGCACCCATAGTCATTCCTCCCATGGCTCCAGCGCCTCAAGGCCCCGTGCAACCCCTGCTGCCCATGCCCGGTCCTTCGATTCCGGCTTTTCTGCCTCCCACAGGTCAGGCGGTTCCATGCCAGCCTCTGCAGCAGCCACCGGCTCCGGTTCCTACACCGCAGCCCTCGGCGCCCAGCACTCCTCCACCCGCACCGGACCAACCAGACACCCTGGTGGACACAGACGAGGAGGAGGACCCTGACATGGCGTCCTCGGCCAAGGCCTTTCATGAACAGCTCTCAGGTTTGATTGAATATTTGGGGCTTCCTCAACCCGAGGTCGAACTGGAGGCGCGGGGGTCCTGGCCGAGGTCCTCACTCTACGCCCTGCAGCTAGAACGGGGATCCCGATGCAGAAGGATGTTGTCGTCTTGACCAAAAAGGGATGGCTTAAACCCCATTCAGTCCAGCCTGTCAATCAGCGCCTCAACGCCAAGTATAGGCAATTGGAGGGGGACCCACTCTTGCTGTCGGCACACCGTAAACTTCACTTTTTGGTGAACGCTGCAGCGTCACTCTAATCCAAGCGTCAGTCCCCTGCCACCTTGTCCTCGGTGTTTCTAGGCAAGGAGAAGACCTTGGAGGCTTACGGAAAGAATGTTTATTACAACGCCTCGCTGCACATTCGTCAATCCTACGCCGTTATTCGGGGGCTTTGGTGGCAAATAGCTGACTTCCTCCCAGAACTTCCGGTGCAGAGCCAGGCACGTTTCAAGGCCGGCCTGGCAGAAGCTAAATTGGTGGCGCAGAACATCATGGAGTCTACCCTGGCCAACATTGATACCTCATGCCGTGCCCTCTCCATTGCCACAGACATGAGAAGGACTGCCTGGCTACGGGCTACCAAGTTCAATACGGACGTCCAGGAACGCATATTGGACCTTTCATTCGAGGGTGACAACCTCTTTCATTCCACCACTGATGAGGAGCTAGATAAAAAGGAAAAACAGTTCCCAAACTGCGAAGTCTTTATCCTCGCGAAGGCCACTCCAAAGGCATACGCCCAGTCACATCAACGCTCCGACAAGGGGCGGGCTATCAGTGGGTTCCGAGGCTTCCAAGAATGGAGGTCGAGACAGCCTGACTGTTCTCCGAGTCCGCACCGGCGCAAACAGCAGAAGCGGTGTGCGGGGGGCAAGGGCTTCTTTCAGTCCCACTCCTCCGCACCAGCCTCAGAGGGAAAGAAGGCATGACACGCCCCTTCGGGTCCATGTGTCTCCAGTGGGTGGCAGGCTTGACCTACACACGCAGTCTTGGCATCAGAAGTAGGCGGATCCCTGGATCCTATCTGTAGAGTCCACCGCCTACCGATTCCTTCCTCTCCTCCCTCTTTGCCTCCACTGCCACGGATTGGGACAACTCTGTTAGTGGTAATTTGTTTGCTTGCAGTGGGGGAAGTCCCATCCTCCCAGTGAGGCTTCGGCTTCTATTCCAGGATTTTCACCATACAAAAGAAGAACCAGGCTGGCCTGAGAGTTGGTGTTGGGTCTTTCCACCCTGAACCTCTCCCTCTTCAAAAATTCAAGCTGGTCGCACCAGCACTTACTGCAGAGACACTATGCAGGGGAGACTGTATGTGCTCCCTGAATCTGAAGGAATCGTATCTACACGTCCCAATTTGTCAGCCTCATCGGTCCTTTCTGCGGTTCAGGATCATGGGCTTCCATTGACAGCCTCATCAGTCTTTTCTGCAGTTCAGGATCATGGGCTTCCATTTCCAATACAAGGTTCTACCCTTCGGCCTCAACTCACCCTCCAGGGTCTTAACCTTCCTTATGAATGCAGTGACATCCCTTCTCAGGGCCCAGGGTCACCATGTCTACCCATACCTGGACGACTGGCTCGTCAGGGCGAGAACCCCGCAAGCGGTACACAACACTAACTCTGCACTTATGATCGCACTACACGAACTGGGATTTTTGATCAACCTCAAGAAGTCCCAGCAGAGAGTTTTCCCCTCGGAGGACAAGATAGCGGCCATCAAGAGGGCCACATGTCACTTTCTCAGCAGAGAGGTGACCTCAGCCTAGTGGTACCAGCATCTATTAGGTATCAAGGCAGCGTTCCAACTGGCTGTACCTCACACAAGACTCAATATGAGCAGATTACAGCTGCACTTCGCAGCCTCATGGAATCGGGAGCGGGGCACCCAAGCGGAGCATGTCAGAATTCCTCCCTTTCTCCACCAGGTCTTCGTCTGGTGGCCCACGAACTGCAGCCTCGGACGGGCAAGCCCTTCCGGCAGGCAGCACCTCAAGTCACCATCACCACGGATTCCTCCCTGGAAGGCTGGGGCGCTACCCTGGACAACCAAAGTGGCCATGGAATATGGTCCCTCCAGGAGCAGCAGTCCCATATCAACTGGCTGGAGCTGAAAGCTATATGGCTCGCTCTCAAGGCTTTCCTGCTGCTTATCTGCGGCAAGGTAGTCCTCATTCAAACTGACAACTCCACCAGCATATATTACATCAGCAAGCAGGGTGGCACCAGGTCCCCCCCCCTGTGCAGTCTAGCGGTCAGCATATGGGAGTGGGCCCTGGAGAACAACCTCTACTTGACTGCAATCCACCTCCCTGGGGAGTCCAACCTGGAGGTGGACAGGCTCAGCAGACAGGGAGCAGACAATCACGAATGGTAATTGAACAATCAGGTCCTGCTGGGGATCTTCAGATGGGGGCATCCTCAGGTGGATCTCTTTGCCACCTAGTTCAACAGGAAGTGCCTGCCGTCTTGGCAAGGCTCCAGCTCCCTGGGCAACGCTTTCCAGATACAGTGGAACATCATGACAGCTTATGCATTTCCTCCCACTCCCCTGGTCCACAGGGGGGATCTGGAAGATAAGAGAATCGTGTCAACTCAGCATCATTCTGATAGCTCTGTGGTGGCTGGCGAGACCATGGTTCTCAGAGATGCTCAGCCTCTCGGACAGGCCTCCCATTCACCTGCCACTGGGCCTGGCTCACCTTCTTTCACAGCAGGGGGGCATGGTCATCCAACCCGCCCCACAGAAGTTAGCCCTCGCAGCGTGGTTCCTGAGTAGGTCATACTAAAGCATCTGGGGCGGTCACAGGCTAGCCTAGACATCATTCAGGGCGCTAGGAGCGATGCTACTAGGAGCCAGTAAAAGGTAATTGACTAGGTTCTGTCACTGGGCAGACTCTGACGTGCTATCCTTCTCTGCAACCTCGCACACTCTGGGTGAAAATACACATGCCGCACCTACCTGGCGGCCATAGGAGCATACTGGTCCTTGGAGGAGGAAGTCTACTCTTCCTCCATCCTGGTGGTTAAGGGAAATCTGGCAGACCTTACCAGGGTCTACCCGCCCATCAAGAAACCACACCCTGTGTGGGACCTCGATGTACTGTTGTGCGCCCTGGCACACAAACCTTTTGAACCAATGTTGTCCGCGGACATCAGGCTGGTCACCATTGAAACCGATCTCTTGGTCGGTCTTACGTCCACATGCAGAGTTAGTAAAATCCAGGCAGTACTGGCTTCAGAACCGTACACTACCTTTCACAGAGATAAGGTGGTCCTGAGAATACATCCAGCGTTCTTGCCTAAAGTAGTCTCTTCTTTCCATCTAGGCATTCTGCAAGCACTACTGTTTGGATGCCAGCTCTAGGTCAGACGCGGCTTTCGGACAGGCAGTTTTGAGGAACTTGTTTTCTTAAGGAGGGTCACCTCTCCACCCTGAGGCTACATTCAGTTGTAATCGCCCATGCGGTATGGAGGAAAGGGAACGGGACGTAGGAGTAATTATAATTTACTCACCATAGTGACTAACGTGCTCCTAGTCACAGTCCCCTTTCCTCCGTGCGTCCCACCATTCTCCCCCCTTATAAAACTGGTGTCATTAGGCAATGGTAATATTGTCGACGCGTCAATGGGGACTGAGGAGTGGCACCGGTGGGCGGAGTCAGGGGAGCGCATGCTCCCAGGGCTGCGCCCTGCACACCTCTAAATTTAAAGGGGAAGAATGTTCCGTCTCCCGTCCCTAGCGAGGGACACCCATGCAGTATGGAGGAAAGGGGAGGGCTATGGACTAGGAGTACGTTAGTCACTATGGTGAGTAACTTATAATGTTTTAATGCTTGGCTTGATTAAGGAGTATATGTTTTCAGAAAATATACTTGGACTTTGATTTGCGTAATGATATGGGACTGGCAGTACCTTAGTGTCCCCTGTGACGATTCACAAGGTATCACACTTCTCCCAAGAGGGAGCCCTTTCTCCAGCCCCCCCCCCCCCCTCTGGGGACAAAGATGATGACTTGGGATGCAGACCATTCACTGTTGTCACTCCCCAGCATTCCCTAGCCTTCCCCACGGTTCAGAACCATTTTATTGAAGGCAAACCTATGTACTGTTGTAATACAGGGGATACAGTTAAAGCCAAAAGTACTACGAAGAAGAGCACAGGAGACATGAAGGTTATTGACTTAGTTAGTACTGGTACGAGGTGGCCCTGAGGAGGCATGAAGATACAGTTATCAACAAGAACCAAGGACTTTTACAGTCCACCATGGCGGGACTGGTAACATTGTATACATATGGACGAGGACATACCAGGTTGTCAAACCCTGCCGAGAGAGGCAACGGGCACGGAAACCAGCAGGAGTTTCAAATGATGTGGGCAGACCAGAGTCGTAGAAAAGTGGAGAACGCTGGTGATGCAACAAAGAAGTTCTCTGTGGTACCAGCTGACTCACCCGAACACGAAGCAGGAGCAAAGAGCAGCACAGCATACCTGAGTGCGGAGCCAGCGCGGGGCTGTGGGAACCGAAGAGAGAGGACCAGTGTGGCGAGGTGAAGAACTCCAGTGCCTGGAAGTCCTGGTTGCATGCCGAAATCCATTAATAGGGAACAGGAGGTGCGAGAGACCCAGAGGGGACACAGGGATGGAAGCAAGATGGGTCAAAGGCCCTAATGCAGACATACCACGCATCCGAGGGGAGCTTCCTCATCACAGTGGCGATCATAAACCCACTGGCCACCAGCGACTGGTCAGAGATCCCAACCAGTACAACCCAAGCATCTAAGGAGAGCTTCCTTGTTGCACTGGCAGTAATAAGCCCACTGACTAGAAAGGCTGGGACCCCAACAAAAGGAAACTGAGGAAGCAAGGTGAAATACCTCATCACATTGGTGGCTGTTCTGAGCGCTTTGATCAGCACAGAAGGATTTGGGACTTTGCTAACTACAAAACAGAGTGGCAAAGTGCAAATGAAGCTGAGGGTTGTTAGAAAGAACTTTTGAGACACCACGAAAAGGGAGTCATTCTCCTGGAAAGGGGGGCAAAGCCCTTGGAACATGCTTTAAAGATGGCAGGGGAAGGGAGTCCTTCTCTCTGGCCTTGTTATGAACTGTGCCAAGTAATGCCAGGAGAAGAGTCATTCTCCTGTTACCGAACCGAGAGCTCTAGAGATGCCAGGTGAAGGGAGCCATTCCCTCTGGTTTATTTGGAAACTATCGGTCTACACAAGGAGAACTAAGCCATTCACCTGGATTTGGTAAGACTGTATGAAACCCACAAGCCAGAGCAAAGGTGTCATTCCCCCTGGCATATTTTTGTTACCAGAGAACATTCTTTTGAACATTATCCAAGCATCAGGTGAAGGGATACATTGTCCTGGAGAAGGAACTTTCTTTTAGATAATCCTTCAGTTGTAGTTTTAAGGATAGAAGAAGGTTATGACACGGGACCGTGGTGTTTTGATTTGACAGACATTCTGATTGACCCTTTAGTATTAGTCTTGAGGCAGGGAAACCCCTCTTGAAAATGGAGATAATGAGGGGCTTATTATTCACAAAAGTCTATAACAGAATCCATGCCACCTTTTGTGTCAGTTTCCTTCTTTGACACACACCCTTTTATTGTTGGATCTACATGGCATTGGCAACGATTGGGTGGAAATTAGTAAAGGGGGTATGTACCACTGCATATGCACCTGGTGCCTGTTAAGTCACTGGCTGTGCTCTTGATGCCATGGTATAGCATGTACAGAGATTCTCAGTCCCTCCATGATGGTAGTGAAAAGCTTTCTGAATCTGAACGTTGCCAAAGGTAACTACATTTTTGCGTTAGGTGGTTCTTCATATTGGAAGACTTTTGAGTGCTTGTACTTAATGATGGCAGAACTTGGGTGCTGAAATGTCATTTGTTCAGAGTTACTTCTGCCATGAACTTGCACTTGGAAAGATGACTTGTAATTCACAACCTGCACCAATAACCTGCATATGAATGCTTCCCTAATTAATTGCTTCGTATCTTCATTGTCTTCACCGTTGTCTAGGTTTGAGCTTTATAAATCACATATATGTGATGCATGATCTGATGTGTTAATTGGCTTCTAAGCATTTCTGATACTTTTCCAACTGCCTCCAAGTTGATACTTTTTATATGAAACTTGGACATTAAGTCTTCCTCCTCTTATTCTCTTATTTTCACAAAGGTATGGGGGAACATTCCAGAATGTCTCGGTGAAGCTGCCCATCACGTTAAACAAATTCTTCCAACCCACGGAAATGGCCGGCCAGGACTTCTTTCAGCGATGGAAGCAGCTCAGCAGGTGACTTTAGTGTCAAGTGACAGAGAAACTCCATCATCTGCCACCCATGCTGCCATTACATTTGTGTTTTCAATGCACTCCTTTGACTAATTTTCTTTTTTTTTCTTTTTTTTTTTACTTTTTAGCCCACAACAGGAAGTACAGAACATATTTAAAGCAAAGCATCCAATGGACACAGAAATCACCAAGGCTAAGGTCACTATAGGTTTTGACTTTTACCTCTCAAAATGTTGTGTCTAATATGTCTGTTTGAAGACAGGAGGGTGTGAGTATCTCGCCTGCAATCTGTGTCAACCTTATTCCATTTCACAATACTAGCATACAATGTTAAGCAGTAGTATGATCTATCTAGAATGTGAGTCTGAAGGCCCTTCTAGACTGCCTGTGATGGTAGGCCCTGTACCTTTTGGTTTTACATGACTGATTTATCAACCCTTTTTCCCGGATGAATTCCAGTTTTCTGCCTCCCCATGGTCAAGATTCTGTTATGTTCCGTTGTGAGGTCCTTGTGCTCTCAGGGTTAGGCTTTGTCCCCAAGAAACTGTGTCCCTGTGTGAGTCCCCCCAAATAGTGTGTTGCTACCTGACTGGTGGCATACGCTACCTTGGAGTGCGACTCTGTTAGAAATAATAAATAAAATGTACAACTAAACCTGGTTTCCTTTGGATAAAAGGGAATGGATGAAGCCATATAAGGTCAAGGCTTCTATCTTCCTTAGAAGGGTAGGCACAGTAGAACCCACTACCATATGTGGGCAGATACATGAATGATGTCTGGGGTTTCTGAGCAGAATCCACGTCATGAGAAAGTAGCTCAGGAAAGTTTGGATGTGGATCCACCAGTGATTAGGTGGCAAGTTGTTTTAATGGATGCAGCCTGGGAGGCATTCCGAAGTTTTAGAAGACCACCAAACCAAAGATGACTGTGCAAAAGCTTTCCTGCTGCGATGTGCCAAGAGAAACCTGACAGCCGAACTCTGCTGCTGTCGGTGAATACCAGTCTTGTTATGACCAAATGGAACTTAACGAATTGGTGCTCCATTCCTCTGAACCAGAAGGTCTACTTGAGTTGAAAAAGCCTCAACAGAACCCATACCTGCACAGATGGGTCTTGAAGAAACAGGAGCATAGGAAAATCCGGTTATGAAATGGGCCCAAGAAATCATTTTGATTACAAATCCTACGTGTCAATTTCCCACCTCAACTTTGACAACTGGAACATGCCTGACACTGTTCGGTACTGGAAACCTTTCACTGTGAACAGCACAGCTGCACCATATTGTAACTAGAATAGTTCAGCCTTCCTCTGGTTTAGCTACTTCCCTGGGCCTTGTGTCATTCTGCTTGCCTGCAGAACTTAGTTGTTGCTACGGAAATCATCCCAGAAGAATCAAACAATGGCTGACCCTGGAACATTTGACAAGCATTTGATGTTTCATTACAAGCAATATTTTTCAGCTACCACTAGCCTATCAGGGAATACTTAACTGGGCATTTGAACCTTATATCTAACATTGGGCCGGTATGTAACTTCGAGAGTGGTGAAAGATAGAAAAACAATTTTTCTTCGGTAGCCTGCTAATCTTACTTGATCGCTTGATCGTTCTACGGCTTTTTGCAATGCTCCTGACCTTCTGACCCCCCCCGCTCCTTTTAGTTTTGAGAGAGAGACAGAGAGACTGTGACAGTCATGTCTTTTTTCCACTTACGGTACCCGCAGAACACGGGGGACTCTCAACTGTCTGAATTGAGGCTGCAGTGCACTGTTGAATCCTTTAAATACTTAAGGGTAAACATATGTAGAGATACATGACTCTCTCACGAACGTAACAGTGGAAGGGTAGTGAATGGTTTAGTGGGAGCTACGGGATTTTGGAAGAAGCTCCGTCTGTGATGGGACGTGCAGCTTTGATTAAGATGGTGGCACTACCTTGTTTGCTGTACATGTATACGAATGTCCCGTATAATATACCCAGGAACTTTTTCCAATCCTTGAATGTTAAAATATGTGAATTTTTGTGGGGAAGTGGGAGAAATAGGATATCACTGTGCACTCTCTGAGCTACAAGGAAGGTAGTATTAAACTGCCTCACTTTGAGCTGCATTATTTGGTGGGGCAGTTACAGTTTGTATCTTAGTGACTGTCAGATGGAACCCACTTTGGATACAGACTTTCTGGCATCGACTATTTGGCCATTCACATTGAAAGACATTTTTTGAGTTGATATTGGTGACCTTGTGTGCTATCCTTCTCTTTTGAAACTAGGGAAGGCACTATGGTGCAGGGCCCTAATCTCTCAATTTGCCCTCAGTCTCATCCTTTCACTGTGAGTGGGGTCAGGGGGGAGGTTGCTCAAGCTATTAAACGGTACTGGGATCCTTTGGGAATTGCTGGCTTGGGGATTGGGGGGGGGCATATGTTTCGGGGTGGAACCCTATTAGAATTCCCTACGGGGTTGTTGAGGAATAAGGAGTGAGTCTTGGGCTGTTCCTGACATATGAGCTTGGTGAGTGGTGCTAAGGTTCAATGGCAGTGCCTGCCAGCTGAACCGGCTATGGATGCAACGTTGACATTAATGCATGATTTGACGGATGGAGGACGCAGTGTGTCCATATTCTATGGGATATTATAGGAAGGTGTATGTACAAGTGATCTCAGGGTAAAGGCTCAGTGGGCAGATAATCTCGGCACATATCTGGGGGAGGTGGAGTGGAGGTATGCGTTGATATGCATAAGGAAGTTATCAAGGAATGCAAGACATAAACTACTCCTGCTATTTGTTTTCCACAGAACTTATTTGACACTGGTTAAGATTTCAAGATTTTCGCAGTATGTGCCTACTTGCTGCCCTAGATGCCCTACTGACAGAGCTGCCCTGCTGCATATGTTTTGGGCCTGTCCGAAAATACTGCAATTTTAGTCCTCCATACGGGTGAAACTAGACTCAGTGGGGATAAATAGATTTGTATGGTCACCAAAAGTGTGCTCATTAGGCATGTACCCTCTCCCAAAGGACATTACCAAATTACTTGAGTTGGCCTGTATATTAGCGAAGCGCAGGATTGCTATGGCATGGAAGTCAGTACATGGACTGTAATTTAGGGCCTGGTGGGCTGACCTGAAACTTTGGTCTATGGCTGAGACCAAGGTGTGGTAATGGACTGCATGTGGTGGAAAACGGGAGTTAAATGATAATATACTGGTGTTGAATTCCCTTATATAATCACTGTTCTTTCCCTCCTTCAAAGCTTTGTGTTAATGTAACTGACGTCTTAAAATAAAGTATACTTGTGCAAGGGGGGGAATTGATGTGTACTGACATACTCTCAGACCTGAATTGCTCTGTAACGCAATTGATGTTTTTTCTCTGTTGGTTGAAGTAGGATTACATGCAGTGTACCAACTGTGAGCAAGTTATTTGTTTTATTGTATAATTTGTCTGGGATCCTAGTGATGTAAATATCCTGGAATGATGTAATTTCAGATGCGATATTGCTTTTTTCACCAAAAAGAACAAGCAGGATGGTGTGCGCTCCCTCCCACTTTGCTGTGAGGCGATGCAGCTGTGGTTCTGGCTTTTGGAGAATCAGGTCTCGGTCTTGGAAGTCCATCTGGGGGGACAGAGAACGGTTTGGCCGATGCTCTGTGCAGGCGGAGCACAGTCTCACAATGAGTAAGAGGTGTGTCAGGAAGTCCTGGAACAGGTCTTCTCTCTCGGGTTACCCCAGAGGTGGATCCTATTGCAGACCGTTCTGCTCAATAGAATTCCAAGCGAACTGCGTGCTAGGGGATGCGTTTGTGGTGGACATGACTTTTGCCCTCCACTACACCTTCTCTCCGATTCCTGTCATCCTGTGGGTTCTCAGAAGGTTGAGGAAGTTACGAGCAACCCTGATCTTGATCGCCCTTGAGTGTGCAAGGAGGACATGGTACTCCGACCTTTTGGACATGGCCATCTGCCCACCTCTCTGTTTGCTTTATCGTCCGGGTCTCCTAATCAAGTCGTACGTTTGGTTGCTCCACCCGAACCTGGAATCCCTCAACCTACATGCGTCACTCTTAAAAGGATGAGATATGATGACTGGGACCTCTCTGAGGAGGTACTTGAGATGCTGACTGCATGGAGGCTATCGACAAGATTACTGTATGCATGCAGGTGGCAAAGATTTGAGGCTTGGTGTAGGGGAACGCAAGATTGACCATATCTCTTGCCCCACCACTACAGTGATGGAGTTCCTTCTGTCACTGGCCTCTGCAGGCCTTCAGTTCACAAAAGTCAAAGGATACTTGACGGCTTTGTGTTCAAAAGGTCTCCGGATCCAGGGGCTTGCTTTACAATCCTGGTTATGTCCCAATTCCTGAAGGGCTTTGTGAATACGTTTCTGCGTACTCCCTTTGTCGTTCTAGACTGGGACCATAATTTGGTCCCCGCCTTTCTTATGGCAGCTCCGTTTGTGCCTTTACATGTATGTTCTTTGCATCTGCTCACCTTCAAGACCACGTTCTCAGTGGCCATCACATCGGCCAGACGGGTCAGCGAGCTGCAGGCCTTGTCTTGCACGCCACTTTTTCGGGAGAAAGTTTTCTTAAATGTGTGACGCGGATTTCTGGCCAAAGGGATGTCGGAATTCCACTTGTCACATGCCATTGACCTTCCTGTTTTTACCCGCCTTTGCACCTCTCTCTGTAGGGGGAACGGTTGCACAGCTAGACCAGAAGAAGGCATTGAGTTTTAATGCGGCCAGAACGGCGGAATTTAGGAAGGTGGACCCGTTGTTTGTGGCCTTCTCTGTGGCTAGGAAGGGCTTAGCTGTTTCAAAACAGACGCAGTGGATCACGCTTTGAATATCTGAATGCTACCACAGTGCAGAGAAAGAAATTCCTCTGGGCATCAGAGCCCACTCCACCAGAGGGGTGGCTACCTCAACGGTGCTGAAAAGGGGAGTACCTGTGAGGGACACTTCCCGGGCGACAAACCTGGTCCTCGCTGCATACTTTTACCAAATACCTGGATGTCGCCCGTGAGGCCGACACTCGATTTGGAAGAGAGCAGTTTTGCGGAATTTCCTGATGTAAGGGACTTTCATCCCGCCTCATTCACGAGTGCTATTTGGGGAGTCTGATGAGGAATCTGCGGGAGAACGGCAATCAATTGAAGGAGAAATGGCTACTGTAATTTTCTTTCTATGGGTTCTTCACCCGATATGGCTTGTCATTTGCTGGCTTTTCCTTCTACCTTGGTTACTTTACTCATTCATTTTGGGGGGGGGTGTGCATGCTCTGACAGGAAGTAGGAAAGGGGACTGCTTGTCCCCAATCCTCATTCCTCCAGGGGCTTGGTTGTGCTGCTGCTTGGCAGATTCTGGATGCTGGCTCCTTACTATTTGACATCCAGCCCCAATCCTAAATTATGGATTGAAGGAGATAAGCAGGACCCTTAAACCAAGTCAACCACTGGAGTGGAGAAGACCTGAAGAAAAAGGCAGCAATGAAGGGACACTGGAGGACTGCTACAGAAAGCAGCATTAGCTTAGCCAATGCCACTGTGTTGTAAACCTCTTCTTTACGCTTGACAGACAAGACTTCTGTTAAGTTCCTTCCTCCCTTTGACCGTTGGCACCTGCCTGTCTGCCAGCCAGCCAGCTATGCTGCTAGAGATCACCTGTTTTCGGTCCTCAGAGCATGCATCTTTGCATTTTCTCTGAAAGGCCCTGAGCGACCTGTGCTTCGTTGCATGAACTTTCTTCTGCCCCAACAGCTGAAACTCAGTGTGGGCACCCTCAGGGCTCTGCATGGGTGCTGGACATCTGGAGACAAGCCTGCTGGAAGTGCAACCGCTGCCCTGCTGGATGCCTCCTGACCCTGCACACATGGACAATGCAAGCCATGCATCCGCCACGTTATCATTGAGGAGCTCTTGGGCCTAGTGGGACTGAATCTGGGTGTCCCACAAACCATCCGAGTTGTCCAGAGAGTCAACTGGAAGTGATCTCCCTTGAACCTGCAACCTGAACGATGAACATGAGGGCGAGAAGACTTCCCCAATGATTTTCTATCATTGTTTCTCCCTTTTCTAGAGGTTCGGGGTCTGAATTTCCTTCCAGCTCTTCGACCACCCGTCTCCCAACTCAGTTTGTATTGGGCGCACAGTCTTGCTTCTCCTGGCGCTATCTGTGGCTGGCCCAGGGCAGTGGTGTTAGGTGAATACTTCTGTGGTCATCCTATTTGAAATCAGGGGTGGTAAATGCTTCTCTGAACTTAAATTGACTTGATACTTTTAAGTCCCTATGTTGTCTATTGTTTGTGCTCTGCATTAACTGCCTTCAGTGTTTTACCTAACCAAGCTGAATGGGCTCTTCTAGACTGCACACCCTGTCGCTAAGGAAGCTTTGTGGGATACCGAAAGAGACTCAGAGTCTGTATAGACTAGTGCTCGACATCTGCAGACTAGGTATGTTGCTGATTTCCTTATCTTAACAGCATTTATAGCGTGTAACGTATGCCCAAAGGCTTCTTGATGCTAATTTCGACAGGACAATAGACAAGAGGAAGAGTTAGAATAGGTATGTTTTGAGAGAGCGCCGGAATGACAAATAATCATCCACACCTCGAAGGGCACGATGGAGAGAGATATATAATGAGGCAGCGGCTACTAAAAGGGACCGATCGCCAATCCGCATCAGTTTAAATCGTGGGACCTCAACCAAACAAGCCTCAGCCGACTGCAAAGCCTGGCGAGGAACATAGAACCTGAACCTCGCCTGTAGATGTTTCCCGAGCCGTGCAGAGCCTGATGCACTAAGCAAAGTGCTTTATGCTGAATACGCTTTGCAACTGGAAGCCAGCTTTGGCTGCACAAAACTGGAGCAACATGGGCGCAACAGAGAGTGGAAGTAGCAGCTTGAGCCGCCAAATTCTACAGGATTTGTGTGTGTGTGATTTGTCTGATGTGTGTGTGTGTGCGCAACATCCTTCACCCTAATTTGGTGTATCCATTTTGTTACCTAAATATCAGCTTGGGATTTTAAAGTGTAGTATGTTACTCGTAATGGGGGACCCAACTCTGAAGTGTATGTATTGTGGGGAGTCAATAGAAGGACACAAACGCTTTGAGGACATGGTGCAAAATATTTTATTAACATCAAATTATAAGACCTAACTTTCCCTAACGCTATGGGTGGCCACTGCCTATTTTAATAAGTAAGGTGCTAGTCAGTCAGCAGTGAATGTCCAAAAGAAGCGAGTACACTGTCCAAATGTCCCCTAACTGACCCTACAACTAGGAAAACTAACTCTGGTACGGAGAATTACTCCCTTCTTCTTTCGGTACTTGTAGTACCAGTCTGGTTCTTTATTAATATATCATTTCAAGTAGTCTCTCGTGATTTCTTGGATCAGTCTTTTTAATTCTTCCAATGGATTCTTGAGTTTTCACCTTTTGAGGATCTTTTATAAGATCTGTATTCCTGGTTTTAGCTCTTAAGATTTCCTAGGAAGGTATTATTGCTCTGGTAGGCTTTCCCTCTTGGACAATTATCTTTCAGTTGGCTTTGGTCTACTTGAGTTGCATATAGTTCAATAGACTAATTCCTCAGGAAAAAAAGAAGCTCATAATATTCTTTCCTATTCTGTTGTTCTTGTACAGAATATCGATTTGCTTTCCCCTTTTCCCAAAGTACTGTTATCCACTGTTCTTTTCTCTTAATATTCAGGTTTTCAATTCTTCTCTCTAGTATCGCAACATTTTAAGTTTGTTTGTTTCAAGATGAACTGTTGTCTCATGACTTATTCTTAGACGAGTTGCTTGTTACGGTGTAATGATTCCCCAGGGGACTCCCGTTCAGCCCGTTACCTTCGGTTTTGAAGTAGAACGTCTTTGAGAGGTTTGTTCCTCTGAGGCCTTCTCTCTGGTCCTGGACCTCTGCCACGTTCTCTTCTTTGGCTTTTCCCTTCTTGCAGTGTCTCAGTACTCCGATTAGTGACCAGACACCCTACGGCTCTATACTTGTGTTGGTCTCAGCGATGGTTTGTGGACCAGCTGTCCACCGCAGAGCCTCCTTCATGGTCTCGCCACCACCATCCTCTGTGCTCCTCCCCTGCCGGCTTCTCGTGCTTCGGGTTCACCGTAGCACTGGCATTCTACTCTGCAGTATCTAGTGATTTTGAAGCTTGCAGGCTTCCTGAGTTGCGCTTTCTCTTAGTGTTAGACACAGGGCCTTAAGTGGCACTACAAAATGAGCCGGGGCTCATCAATTGGGTGTGGCCTAATGGTGGGGGTCCTGCTGGCTCATTAGGCCTCGCCCCCCTGACGAGCCTCGGCTCAATGGGCTCCTGGCACCCCTGCCATGCAGCCTTTTGCAGAGATCAGCACCCTCTCCGCTTGGGGGAGAGGGTACTGATCTCTGCATTTAATTTCTATAGGCTTGCCTGGCAGGGGCCAGTGCCTCGCCTATTCAGCCTTAATGGTGGAGCTGCCACTCGCCAGCTGGGGAGGGACGGCGTCACCATTGAGGCTGAAAGGGTGAGTCCACTGGAAGCAGAGTCCTTTTTTCTAAAGACTAAAACTCCCACAAATCCGCGGGAGTTTCAGTATTTACAAAGCAAGACCTCTGCTTCCAGCGGTCTCATTTTTCTCCATAATGGTGGCGCCGGCCCACAGGCATCTCTTGCTTAAAGGGTTGCCTCGTAGGTGCAGTGCCACCATTATGGCTGAAAGGCATTTTTTTCTGGAGCCTGAAGCACTCGCACACGAGCGAGAGCTTCAGGCTGTAGAAAAAAAAAGCCTTTTCGTGTAGTGGCCGGGCTTCCAGGGTAGATTAGTGGGTCCCGGCAGGGCCCCGCCTCAAAACCAAATTTCGGAGCCTGCCGAGGCACAGCCCCGGCAGGCCCTGGCCCACTTAAAGCCCTGGCTAGCCTGCGTGGTACCTTCCCGGGCCTGCGTATGCATTCCTCTCACTCTTCTCTCTCGGCTCATGCCGACTTCGTCCTCTAACGGTGTTACGCCGCTCAGGTTCTTCCCTTGCCTACATATGCATTCCTCGCTCCTTTCTCTCTACCCTCTCACTGGCTCGTTAAATGCACTGTATTTAACATACTCATCCCAGTGGATTGGATATTTTATTTTAAAGGGACATTTTCTTTTTCTGTAAAATAATGGCATCTATTAGGAGTTTCTTTAACCAAGTCTTGATATTTAAATGTTTCTGGTATTTAAGCGCATCCCATGTAGGACACAGTGTGCACTTCTTTAGGGAGTTCTCCTTGGGAACCAGAGTACTTGTCCCCTTAAGGGGGGGGTGGGATCTCTCGTGGTGAGGGCCCACTTCTCGACCCCTAGGGAGGGTGTTGTGTGGCGTGCTCACTTCGCTATCTTAACAGGAGGGGGGATGCCCCTTGCAGAGAGGACGAATTTCCTCAATTCGTCACAGTATTTATATTGATATTTTTATTTACATTTTCTGTTTGTGGGCCTTGTTACATACTATTTCTGCTTAACTGTACTACAAACATTGTCTCCCTCCTCCTTAGTACAGCCTTAATGCTTGGTCTAAGCTATGTAAGATTGTGGTTTAGCTCAACTGGGGTTGTGAATAATCTGCTAACACTAGGTTGGCTTTTTCAAGCCTTGCCACAGGTAGAGACTCTGAAAAACCCTCCAAATAGCTACGATCAGTACAGCTGCAGGCTAAGTGCTGACGAGAACATGAAATATTGTCAACACCATTTTTTCCCACCTTTTGCAATTATAAAACACAACGCTGTTATATTCGATTTCTCTTCATGCAACAAGAATATTACAACCAAAAAGCTGTTCTATCCATGGGTATTCCTCTTTCCCAATTGAATTTTTATTTTCTGCCCCTGTCTGTAAAGAGTAGTTCTAGGGAGGTGTATTAAGCATATTAATTTTCCGATTAACAATTTAAGCTGTGAACAAACAAAATAACAATCTATTTCTGATTACTTTTAAAAACAATATTTTTTACATATGTTAAATGCTCATAAGCACTTTGACAGTCCCATTTGATTCATCACTCTGCTCCTCCTCTCTACATTGATTTCACTGCTATCCAGCAACATTTGCAGCATATGTTCAGTATGTGCATGCAGTGTTTTATCACGATAAGAAGCACATTGAATTGGTCTGAAAATAGTATGCAACACTATCAGCGGATCCAAACATAAAAAGTTCCTTTCAAGTATACTTGCATTTTTCACAGTGACTTCATCATCAACTAAATGCATGACCATATAGCATCTCTCATCCTGTTTAGATCGTTCATCTGCTACGGACCGCTGTGGAGCCATTAGACTCTGCTCTTTCATTTATTTGGCCACAATATAACAATTTATCCATTTTCTTCTCCTTTTTAATTTTCATTGTGCTGTCTTCCATTCGCTGGATTAATCTATGGTGTGTTTTTCCTTGCTCTGTGAAATCGAGATGTTGAACAATAAGTCAAATTAGTTTTCTAATGTAACCTTGGTCAGCTAATTTGCATTACAATTAGATAATACATTTTTGGTGTTTCTTTAGTCATTTTGAAGCCATCGTTTAGTTGCATTATGATGCAGTTGCTGCTTTAGAATGACCTCGTATTTTTCCATTCATTGGAAGTTCAGTTAGAGAAGGTTTACAGCTTGAAGATGCCTGCACATAAGTACACTTGTTGGCTCCTGGACTCAACACTAAATAGTATTGTGCATTAGCACCTTGGAGCGTATCTCATGCGCAGAATGGAATTACCATAGTAAATGACCTCAGACCCAAAACACGGGGCATACTCAAAGAATATGGCAAAGTACTACTTTGTCAGCTCAAGGGCGTTTAAAGAGGACCCTGGGCTGTTATCACTCGATCCGACGTGCCGGCTCGGTGTTAAGGCCATTAGCACCCTGGGTTACCAAATCGGCAACCCGGGGTGCTTAAAAAAAAGTGTTTTCATTCCTACAAGGGGACGCGCGCAGCATCCCATTGTAGGAAGGAAAAACCTTTAACAATATGGCCGCCATGGAAAGAGAAGGCAGGGCTCCGTACGGAGCCCCTCTTCCCTTTCCATGGCAGCCATTCTGAACAGAGAGCAAGGTGTATATAGCAATAAAGTAAGTTTGGGGCTGGGAGTGCTTAAAAATATAAAAAAGGGGAGGTGAGTGGCGGAAGATAGCGGTGGGGGAACCGGCTGTCAGGTGCTTGGAATGTGGTCTTAGACCAGCTGTTCAAGCCCGCGTTGCTAGCCACCTGATTGGCTGGCTCACCCTGCATAATAAGTGTTAAAACATGACTGGCTGCCCCTTATCTAGTAGGCACGCCTTGAAATACGTATAATACTGATTATAAAAATAGTGGCGGATTGGCTTCTGCAACATTGTATAGCATGCTGCTACAAAGCCACTCATGATTGGTTGGCATACTCTCCCAACCTTGGACATTCGGCTCGCTAGCAGCACGTGAACAGAACAAAACCCAGGTGCAGAGAACAACGTCAGACCACTGCCCACATTGGCCAATTAGCCTACCATCTCTCATCAACTAGACCATGAGCCAAGATTTATCCTTTGTAGTTGACCTTGCTGGCTGTTGTCTTCTCTGGGATTAAGGGAGTTGGGTTACACCGCTATCTTCGTCTGAGGCTTAATGAATAGACCTTGTTTTTGAGAATTGCACTGCGTGCCAATAGACCATGAATTTGTCCATTTCGACCTGTTATTTACTGCTATTTGATTTCATTGTGCTGGGTGATATTACTCCTCTTGACACTTGGTTGCTCTGTCTTACTT
This sequence comes from Ambystoma mexicanum, assembly GCF_040938575.1. Taxonomy (NCBI): domain Eukaryota; kingdom Metazoa; phylum Chordata; class Amphibia; order Caudata; family Ambystomatidae; genus Ambystoma; species Ambystoma mexicanum. The sequence continues at coordinate 918,091,614 of NC_090934.1, read as the reverse complement.
TTACTTTCTGCACTCTTGATTGTCCAAATCTTGGCACTTGCAGATGTTTTCACTTCTGCCTAATCTAAGAGAAATGTGCCCTTCGTTCATAGCTTATCCTGGTTGACTCCCTTTGTACTTTGCAATTATGTCTTGCTGTGTCATCCTTAGTCTTAGTGAAACAGATATTTTTTGTATCTCGCAGAAAGCTGTTTTCTGCAGCGTTTCTGGTTTGTCTCTGAGGTAGTTTTGACACAATTCTACATCCATCTTTACATCATTGATATTTTATTTATATTGTGCTTGTACACAAGTGTTTCAGAGCATGACCAGACAAGGGAGGGTAAACAAGGGAGAACACAATGATTTTACTAGGCCCAGTGACATTGAAAACGCACAGGTGCATGGGAGACGGAGAGGGGCAAAGTGCATGGTAGAGGGGAGAAGTGGAAAGTGCGCAGCAAAGGAGAAAAACAGATACATAATAAATAAATAAAAGTCAAAAAACAGTGGTAGTGCAGCCAGCAAATGGCAAGTGCTGGGTTTAAGACAGCAGACAGGGTATGTCTGATCAGTGCAGGAAGAAAAGGGGGGGGGCTGTATAGGTACAGATACAGACCCCAGTGCAAGGGGTAGCCCGGAGTTATTGCAGGAGGCTGAGCAGGTACCAGTGCCCGCAAGACAGAGTACAGGTGCACAGTGCCAAGAAAGAACAGATCAGCAGGGGTTAGGGGGTGGCGAAGGCAGAAGCAAAGAGGAAGATCTTGAGGTGTTTACGGAACCCGGAGATGGTTCTCAAGTTTCAGAGTGGCTTGGAGGCTGTTCTAGAGGGAGGCCCCAGCTGAAGACCGAGATCTACCCCCAGCTCATTTCTCTGAAAAACGACTGACCCTGAGGGAGTTAGAGGAGCGAAGAGCTCGATACGGGAGGTATTTGCGGAGGGATAGCTGAATGTATTTTGGGCCCAGGCCACAGAAAGCCTTGTGGACAATGTAGAGGGTTTTGAATTTAATCTTTGCATCACTGGGAACCAATGGAGAGATTTCAGAGCTGGAGATATATGATCCCAGGGCTTGAGGCTAAGGAAAGGTTTTGATGCCCTGTTCTGGATTAGTTGCAGAGGGCGCAGAGTAGAGGCAGGTAGATTTAGAAAGAGGTTGTTACAATAGTCCAACCTAGAGAGAACCAGAGCTTGAGAGATGGTGAGCTCCTGAGGGAAGGAGAGGAAAGGCAGCGTACCAAGAGTGACTTTTTTGAGACATCAGAGATGTGGGCGTAGAAGGAAAGTGTGGAGTCAAAGATGACCCCAAGGTTCTTAGCCTCTACTGCAGTAAGCTTATATGTAACTCATCTACCTTGCGTTTCTATATATATACATTTGTTGAGCTTCATCTCACTTGTCTTCTCGGCATAGATGATTTCTACACCTCTTTATATTTGATTACTTTGTTACTTGGATTATACCTTCATTCTTAAATTGTTTCTATGCTGCATCATGTCTTCCCTTTATGACGTCACTTTACTCTCATCTGTTTGCACTTACAGCTCTTCTATGTCTAATGGTGTATGCCGACATCCTTCCACCACTTCAGTGCGGTGGTACATTCGATGTGGTTGTCTGAGTGCATAAGGTCTCTCGTACACTGGGTGTGATATTGGGACAATACCTGGTACCATGCACAGAGTCTTCCTGCTTTGCTTCCCGTGTGTCAGAGGTGAGGGGGCGGGCACTAGAGATGACGTCATTTGCTCCTCCAGAATATGCTATTCTGTATTCCCATGGTGCAGTACCACACAGTCTTACTTGGCAGACTGTAATAGCCCTTTTTCTTGCACCAAGTGCCGTTGCTGATTTGCTCAGTACTTGATTTCAGTGCCTCTCAAAACCTTGGGGTACGTCCCAACTCAGAGCAAAGCTATCAGTTTGTTGTACAAGACTCTTCACCTGGAACACTCCACTAAGCAGCAGTGCCGAACAGCACCCTTTCACCTTGGGTAGCACAACTTGCTGGCAGAAGCTTGCACAAGCCCACCTGACTTCTCTGCAGTGCACAGCCCTATTGGTCATTGATAGCACTTTGTCTGGACCTTTCCAGCAGACTACCATAGTTTTTTCTTTTAATTTTTTTAAGGTTATGCATTTTTACAAACCAACCCCATTGCTTGAACTGATGACCGTGTGTCTCCGGTACCTTCGGCAGTGCCTCTTGGAACAGGTTCTACAGTTGTGCAACAATGCTTTGTCAAGTAACTGAACATTTAATTGGTTAAACGGGACTGGAGGTGACCTTGTTGAGTCAACTCATCAGTGTGCCAGTGTAAAGCTCTTGGTATTTTAAACCATTCTTCTTGCAGTGCCTTAAATGCTCTTTGGGCGAATGGTACCATGTCTCGCTATTTCAGGCCAGTCTCGAACAGTATTTTAAAGGTTTTTTCTTCAAGACCCCATTTTGTCCTTTACTCTGCCCCCCGCAGACTGTGGGTTATGTGCAAGATGCGGCCACTGCTGGATCTGCAGCGCCCAGTAGAGTTCCTGCATGTTTATCCCTATAGAATTGTTTAACAGTCCATGCACACTGGCACCCCAAAACGAGGCGTACAATCTGACTAGTTCCTTAATCACTGCCTGCCTATCTCCTCTGCAACACAGATATGCCTCCACCCAGTTTGAGAATATATCAACTATTACCAAAACTAACTCAAACCCTGCTATCTTTGGCATCTGTATAAGATGAGACTGCACATTTATAAATGGAGCCCAGGGTGTTTGGATGTGCCCTTTGATATTCATTGGTGCTTTTACCTACATTTTGTCTCTGGCAAATTTGAATTGTTTGCAATGTATATCTGCCAATGTGGAAAAAAGTAGCATCTTAAGATTCATAACAAATGTTTGCCAGCACATCGAAAATAAGAAAGAGATTATCAGGGGGCCACCAATGATCCATTACTTGTGTGGCATGATTTGTCTGCATGGAGTGCGCAACCTGCTTTGCATCGAGCGTTCTTTTCAATGTCCAATGAATTTTCTTGTTTGGGAGAGTCTGTCAAGGGTAGTCTTAAGGGGAAACTGATGGCTGTGCTTGGTTGTGGGCAATTATTGTTACATTCAGGGGTTAGGCTTTATCAGCAAAGGCATTCCCCCAAGTGACATTGCCATTACGAGCCAGATAGGCTGCTCTTTTTACAGCCGTCAACTCTTTTGGGAACAAAAACGTAACATCAAAGCGGCTATAAGAGATCCTACATACATAGCATTTGTAATTGGATTCCCAACCGGTGTTAGAAACCCCGATCTCCCTCCTTAATAATCGTACTCCTGGACAACAGCAAAGGCCTAAGGGGAATCTGTGCACACTACGTTTTTTACTTTCTGTAATGGGCTATGCTATGGGCAATGTATTAAGTTCTGCAATTTTGCCAGAAAAAAGATCATGATTTTTTTTTCAAGGTTTTGTGTGAGGGGTGCTGTCAAAAGAATACATTCATGGGCTTCGCCATCTGCCGAGCCTGGCAGCAGTTAAGCTGCATTCAAACTGGGCATTGGATTAGTGTTCCATTTGTGGAATTCAACAGAAAAAGCCCATACGTGGTATGGCGAGAAGCAGATCAGTGTTGCATTTTTGTTTTTACTAACAAAGCTGTTACTGCATATGGTACGGCTGTGATAGGGGTGAACTGAATGACATTTTTAGATGATTGTACTGCTAGTTTGGCTGCAGCTGGATCTGGATCTGATGTTCTGCTGTAATGGGCAATTGAACAATGCGTGTCCCCACGTTCTTGTATCCATACTGTCTTTGCATAAGCCCCCCTTCTTATGACAATACAGAACCTTTTTTTTTATTATCTGGAAAACAAGCGCTAAGGCACTAGCAAGGTTTATGAATGCTTTCTCTGCCTCTGTGGTGCCCATTACAGGAGCTCAGGTGTGTGGTGGTGGTGCAGCATTGCATGTAGGGGATTTACATGCTAGTAAAACCCAGCATCCATTATAAACACTGTCCCATTGGGACGCAGAAAGATATCTGGGTAATACTCATGGGTGTGAGTAGTTTCAAAATTGCTTCTACATGAGAATTAGTCAAGCTTCTTGTGTCAGTTGAAATGTCATGGTCTAAACAGTGCATTTTGATTGTTCACAACTGTAATGCCCGTTGTGATGTTGTTTACCCCTTTTCAGCTAGGCAGGGCGAATTACCAAGGTTTCTTGTTTGAATGCTACATGTTAGGGGAATGGAATCGGGCCATCATCCTCATACTGGAGCATTTCCGACCCTCCCCGATACCTTTTGAAGAATCTGTGAAAAAAGCTTTGAGAACTGGGTACCCCTGTGGAAGGCTAGTCCATACGTCCCATAAACAAGCATCGGTAAAGGTAGATAAATATTGGCAGTCAGGATATATATATGAATGCAAAGAAATCTGTGCGTAAATTAACAGTAAAATTGGAAGGTTTGTGTGGAATGCAGGAAAGGATTGTTACTGGATTCAGCATCCGAACCTGTAGTACTGTAATTCAGAAACACTGCCAATAACCTATCATTCTCTTCATCACTGTTCTCCTTTTCTTCTCTTCTCAAACAAGCTAAGGTTAATAATTTACACGATCTCATCCAGTCTCCAAGCTCTTCTCCAAAACTCCTTCACTCCGCTATTAATAAGCTTCTTCAAGCTCCTCACCCGATCCCTCTGCTCTTATCCCTGATGGCTTTGCTAATTTCATTCTGTCAAAAATTGATAATAGTCGACGTTCATTGACACCTTCACCCCTTGGCCCCCACTTCTGCAGTCAATCCCACTTAGTCCACCACTGCTTCAGTTTCTCATCGCCCCCCCCTGTTCATTCGGCTTCATTTCAGAATCTGACATTGTCAATTCCATTTCTCACTAGCACCCCGTGACCGCTCCCTCTGATCTTTACCTGCTTTTTTCATCAATCCTATTCTTCCTGCTTTTGCCTCTGTTCTGTCTCCTATCTTCAAACCGTTTTGTCCTTTGGTTGCTTTCCCTCCTCTATCATATCTGCTACTGTTATCCCCCTTCTTGAAAAACATTTTTGGACCCTGCCGATCCTTTGAACGTCCGTCTTATTTCCCTTACCTTTCAAAACCTCTCTGACTTGCTTATTTACAACTGAGCTCTTATCTCAATCTATACAATCTCCTACCGTCTCACAAATCTGGTTTCCATTCCCTTTTTTCTACCGAAACCACCCTTCTCTCCATTTTTGATGATATTCTTCACACCGGCCACTGTAAATTGTCTTCTATTATTATCCTACTTGAACTCACTGCAGTCTTTGACACAGTGGATCACTCAAGACTTCTTTCTACACTCATCCCTTCAGTTTTCTGACGCTGCTCCTCTTTGCTTCTCCTATCTGTCTGATAGTTCTTTTAAAAATACTTGAAATGGGTCCTTTTCCCAGTCTTCCTCTTTCTTATGGTGTTCCCCAAGGCTCAGTACTTGGCCCTTTTCTCACTATATACCTCCACCTAGCATCACTTATTCTTGACTTTGGCTTTTAGTTACACCTGTACGCCTATGACACCCAAATCTGTACTTATTTCTCTTCCTTTGATGAGACTATTCATCTACGTACCCCCTCTTGCCTCACCGCAGTGAAATCCTGGATGGTCCCTTGGTTCTTCTGCTTTTACTTTAACCCCCCCGAAAAACCTGAAATAATATTCTTCCCCTTCTCTCCCTCTATTCCTTATCTTATAACTATTTTGTGTCCTCTTTAAGCTTCCCTTGGCTATTAAGCATGTCATTCTGGCTTCCCTTTGACGCTTCCTTTTCATTCTTTCCCCAGATAGCCTCTCCTGCCCAATCCTGCTGGTTCCACTTTTTTAATATTAAGAAGATTCACCATCTTCTAACATTTTCTTCTACTAAACTTCTCCTGCAAACTATTGTTCTTTTTCAGCTTAACTACTGTTGTTTGTTATATATTGGTCACCCTAAATAAGCCATCATCCCTCTGCATTCAATCCTCCATTCTTCTATCAGAATTCTGTTTAACCTTTCCTCGTCTTCCCGCTTATTTGATTTGTCTTCACTGGCTTCTAATTCACCTCCGGTTTGAGTTTAATTTTTTTTGTCTAGTCTTTAAGAGCATTTACGCTCTGGCCCCACTATATCTTTGTTCCCTGATATCTCTGTATCACCCCGTCCATGAGCTTAAGTCTTCCTCTGTTTCTTCTCTCTTTTCCTTGCCCTCCTGGTGCTGCTTCCCACTTTGGGAGTTTTCTTTCCAACTCCTTGGCCATTTCCCCCCCACAATCTTGGTTAAAAGAGCTATATAAGCTTCGTTAAATAAATAACAGGGAATATAGGTAACACTACGGAAATTACAGGTAGAAAATCCTCCACACAACCACGTGTTCCTACTTGGCTTCTTAACTTGTAAAATGTGTAAATTGCATGGATTAACAGTCAGAAAAGTGATGTCCTGCTGCAACAAAGATTCTCCAGCAACTGTAATCCGATTTCAAAGAATGCTGGCGTTTTTGTGGAAATGGCTTCATTGGATTAATATATATTTTTGGACATGTTCTGCTTTTTTGATCAACCCCAGTACATTTGCTTGTTTATGATCACAATTTATCAGGTACCTTATACAATAGTCTAACTATATCTGGATCTTCTTTCCCTTTGTGCACACTTGCTTTTTGGAAAGATTATGTTTTTCTGCTTTCTCTACATAGATTACATGTTTTGCTATCGTCTGTTACCAGTTCTGACTTTTGGAGACAAGTGAAGCCTTTTTACTTCACCGACCTTGCTAAGCACATCTCGGGAACATGGCTCAGCGGCAACGTGCTTGCCTTGGAAGCAAGATGACACGGAGCAACACAGGTTCGATACCCAGGTCCGTGCTTAGAAACCTCTGGGTATTAAGCACGTTATAAATAACCTATCATTTGGAGGCACTAATCGATGCCCATCAGTGCAGAAGAACTTTGTGGACTAAGATAGAAAGGCCATCCTATTCTGGTGAACATGGAAAGAACCTAATATCGAGCCTCATCTTTATACAGTTCTACACGTTTAAAGTCCTTCCCTTGCTGAATAGAGATGGGGCCGCAGTTTCCTTAGTCACAGGTTCCATAGAGCTCTTTGCAGGAGGTTAGCGTCGCAGGTTCAATAGAGCGATTTGCTGGAGCCTTTAAGGTAGTCTGAACAAGTGTTGACAAAACCAACACGCAGTTTGTAAGTATTACAAGTTGAAGATCAATAGAAGTAAAGCTTCTCGGAGACCCTTCCCAATCCACCCACCTTAGGTTGAGCCCAGATGACTAGAACTGATCATGGTCAGGCAAGGGAGTTGTAGGGCAAGGACTTTATGGCCTTTAAACCCTTTGGGGTTGGGGCCAGGGTATTTACTCACATGCTGTACTCGGATTCACTCATTGACCAATAGAGGCTCCTGAAATCACTGTGTCTTTGTGCTCTGTTTGAGGGGTTGCTGGTGCAGAGGTCACTTTCAGCGTTGGAATTTTGGTCCGGCTAGTCTGTGTTTCCGCGCTCGGATGAGACGGTTCCAGGCACTGGATAGCTGGACACCTTGGCATGATGAAGAAAGGATCACCACGTTGTCGATCACCTCAGAGGACCTCAGGACATGATGCAGGCGGGAACCAGCGATGACCACTGCAAACAAATGAGCCACAGTTGATTCTTGTGGCAGAAACAACAAAAAACTTGTCCTGTGAGGCCCCTCTTCATATAGAAGAGCTGAAATTGCAGGGTGGAGCATCTTGTTTCACAAGTTAAGGGCTTGCCGAGTCCCAAGTCCAAACTCTGGACAGCACCCGATGAGGCAATTTAGCCTACGAGGAAGCCGGTCTGCCCACAGGATGGTTCAGGACACCTCCGAAGGCTTCAAGAGACCAAATCCTCAAGTGAGGTCAAGACTGGTTGTTCGTGCTGGTCCAGGGGTCGAAGCACTGATGAAGGCCTACTTGAGATGAGCAGAAGAGCAGGGACAATGCTGGATGCCTTGGATGGATACAATGACAAGTTTCGTGTCTTCAGCAAGATGCTCATCTTCCTAGGGATCTTGGCTCCAACAGCGATCTGAGAAATGGTTGCAAAAGTCCTTTTATCGAGGGTCAAGCTAGTAAGGATCTGTACCTTTCAAAATGGCTGTGGCTGTCGTCTCATTTACAGCCTCCTGCTAACACATCTGTCAGCAACAGAGACACTGTGGCCAGATGTGGACTTAGGCCAGACAGTCCAAGTCCCCACATCTAGCCACAAACAGACCTGCGCTTTCCCTGGCAAAGGGCTTACCATGTATGGCAAACCCATCCCAGAGAGGGCAGGAAGAAGGCCACAATACAAGATGGCCAAAGGACAGGAGAAATTCTTGTGGCAGTGATTTTAGAAATGGCATGAATGGTGAAATGCAAAGTGCATGTGAAAATAAAAAGAAACTCTTTCAAACTCTTCCACATCTCGCATGTAGCCACAAAGTTACCATAAACCGTCATAGGGACACAAGGTATTCCTACCGCACTTCACAGTAAGATGAAGTGTGCAGTGTTAAATAAACAGGGAATTTCCCAATGGCAGACCGCCCCCTGTACAGATAGCCATAGTGACTGGTCAGTGCCCTCAAAACAGATGATCTTAGCAAGGCAAGTGCAGTAAAAAAGCTTCACTTGCCGCCAAATATCAGGTCCAGTTTAAAGCATCAGCAAAAGGTTGGTGTGGGGGGGTTCCATAGATGTCTTTGGAGGGAAAGCAGCAAAACGAAAATCTTTCCTAATCCCATGTTACACTGTCTCTGCCTTCAGCAGATTGCTCCATCATACGTCATGAGTTGCAGCCTGGACACTGAAACCCACATGACACTCATTCCAGTTCGCAGGCAAGCGCAAACCTCACCTTCATCTATGATGTGCCGAGTGGTCGAAGTGAGCGGGAGCGGTGCTCCTCTACTTCTTTTAATTAAGTTTTACTGTTCTTATACTTTTATTTTAAAAAGAAACCATTCCGGAATGGTTTCGTTTTAAAATAAATGTGTAGGAATAAGTTGAAACTTGCACTTTCATTGCACTGCACTGAACGTTCCCCTAAAGAAGAGTCACATGTGTTTTGGGGTTTGTATTGTGCGTGGGAGGGGGCGTGGCAATGGGGTTTTTGGGGAGCGGTGCAGGCCAGCAGGGAACATAGTTCCACTACTTCTTTTCGTACACTTCGACCACTCGACGTGCCGCTTAGTTGACGTCACTCGTGTGCTGCTCTCCTGAGCCGGATACCAACATCATAGCTGCACAGCGCTCTGTTTGGGTTTCCAATTCTTGTCAACTAATCATGGCATCTCACAGTCTGGTTGCATCATATTAGTAATCATGTTAAAGGTATCTATATAGCGTACCGTCACCAACGGAGTTGGTCTCCAGGTGGCTGTGATTTGGTTCTACTTAGTGCAGCTGAATGCTCAGTGCTCATGGGAGAGCATAACATATTACGGCACTGACGGTCACCTGACCTCTATACTAATACATGCCAGATACCTACAACCACTATTTAAGCATGTTCTTGCTTGATACGTAACAATATTATACACCCAGTTGCCTATAAGGATTAACACACTTACATGAATATTTGAATATTTCTTCCCCTGAATGTTTTCCATTTTCTGCCAAACCGCCCAGTCATGCCCACACATAGAGAGATCTGCAGAAGGTAACAGGCCCAATCTCAACAGACCAATCCATGGAAAAACACCCCACGCACAGTTCATGCACTCAGGAAAGCCCAGACAGGTAGCACATTAAATCAAAGCATCACCCTAACAATTGCTCACCCACATAACTTGGGTCACCCATTAGATCACCACTTTCTCAATTTATAATAACAGCTGTGCACCAATTTAGCAGCCAACTGCACAACAGGCCAAAACCCAACTGCCCTGACCAATCCCTGCCGAGGAACTAGGAACACACTGGGTTCATCAAACCCCTGCCTCAAACCTGTAGTGGAAGTCAACCACCATGCTTGGAGAGGAGGCGGTGCTGGCTGACGGACCGCCACCAAGAACGGTGGAAGGCACCACCGAGCGGCAACAAAAAACGCACCGTCAAACTAACCGATGTACTAACTAATTCCCCCTTCCTGTTCCTCCAACGTAACCAATGCCACTATACATAACTATGAGCTAGCCACATTACACTTAACACACACCCAGAGCTAATCTAATCCTCTCACTCGACCAACTCTGAGACTCTGGAAGTAACCTTAATAGAAGACACCCTTGCACATAGTCCACAAATTCACTGACACTACACATATGAACACCAGCACAATACAATAAAACACTGTAGTCCTCTGTGACTCTGGACCCCCTTATGGGTACAACTAACCAGTGTGCACAACTACAACCTCACTTTAACGTCATGTGACCCACACATCAAACACAAACCGCGCACTTCCGACGCACTGAGTCTTCTCCATACGGTTACAAGGGTGGCCTCTCAAATCAACTCCAAGACGGCACACATATCGCGAGTTCCTCCTGGTACTGAACCTATCCTGTCATCCTATGCTCACTACATACCCCGTCCTCTTCTCTTGCAGAGCCGCGTGAGCACCTGGAGACTGCCCTTTGGTGGTAGCAGTGCACAGTATAAATCAACATAATGTAACAATCAGCATTGATTAACTGAGTGCATGTTGCACAAAAGTATTCTGCTCGTTATTTTAGATAATTTCCTCTTTTGCTTTTCAATGAAATGCAAAAGGTGTAAGCATTGCATATATGTGGCTACCATGAACAACCATTGTACTTTTTCTCCAACAGATAATAGGCTTTGGCTCTGCTCTGCTGGAGGAGGTAGACCCCAATCCGTCCAACTTTGTGGGAGCAGGAATCATACACACGAAAACCAGCCAAGTTGGATGCTTGCTCCGTCTTGAGCCCAACACACAGGCACAGGTATGTGATTGCATCATAGAACAATGAACAATCAGAATTTCAGTGTAAATCACAGAGAAGTTATCAGTCAGGTACTTTGCATTGAAGTTCTTATTGTTCATATATTTTATTGAAGGTTTTTGGAATTGTTGTCTTTATCAGTAAGCATCTGTTGCAATGTTGCCTAAAGTGACACTTGGCACACAATGCTGTTATATGTTGACTTAGAATTGGGTGTCTTTGTCTACATTTTTAGTTTGAATCATGCATGCCAAAATTATCCATTACATTCGAGAGTCGCTGTTCTAGTCCTGCTTCTAACTTTGCATTCAGGGACCTTTAATTCTGGATTTCCCATTATAAATCCAGGCCTACAAGTCCCAGAATGCATAGTTAATACCAGGACTTAAGTAGCATCTCCCAAATGGAATGGATAATGTTGGAATATATGGAGAATTAGCAAATCTGCTACATTTATATTCTGTGTTTAATTTTGGAGCAGCTGGTGAGTTGGCAACTAAAAATGCATACAATTGATGGGTAAACCCGTGCCTGATAATTAAGAAGCACAAAACCTGTCTGAATGCATGCAAAATATGTCGTACCTAGCCACGATCGCCAGTGCGTTGCCCGCTTTGATGGTCAACACCACGTAGTAGACGACCCTTCTCCCCATGGCGTCAAACTTCTTCCCCTCGCTGTTGGGAGGGACAGAGGATGATGAGGAATTAGACAACCTCTTTCTCGCAGCCGCCGACACCACCCAGTCAGGTGACAGTTGCGACCGTAGGCACTTGGGTGTGGACTCCGGCACTGTGTACTTTTTCTCCACCCTATCCCTCTTGGCCGGGCACATGGCTCTGTTCTTCAACAGGGCCAGGCTTTCCCCCCAAACGTCTTTCAGGAGAGGCACCGCCATCATGGTTTTCCTTTTGGCTTTGCGCCTCTGGTAAAGGACACCTTCCTTTTTGGTCTCTTCGGGCGTTGGCTGGAAGAGCTTGGACGATCTGGCGACCATGGCATGAAACAACCCCTTCTCTTCCAGTGGGGATGCCCTCGGCTGGGGCGATCCACCCGCTGTGACGATGTCATCGTCCGTCGTCACCGTGTCCATCACTGTGTCTGGGTCCCTCATGGGGGAAGGCATGTGGCGCGTGTTTGGAAGTTGATGCAGCAGAGTTGGGTGGTGCTTCCACTTTTTCACCGTAGGCTCATCCGTGACTACCCGGACCGGAGCCGGGGTCAGAGGCATCATTTTTTGAATTTCCGACACCAACATCTGCAGGTTTGAAAGGATGTCCAGTGATGCATCTCTCGGCCGAGTTGGAGAGGTAGGCCTACTAGGCCCTGCGTCGTCCTTTGCATTTATGCCGTCGTCGCTGCCGCTGTTTCCGCAGTCGTCCCCCACATCCTCAAGGATCGTGTGAGTGGACGCCTGGTCTTCCTTGTCTGAAGAAGAAACATCTGGGCCTTGTAGAACGGCCTTCCCTGAGGTCTCCTCGCCCGCCACCCTTTTTGCATTCTTAGGGGTCAGATTCGGGTGTAGTGATGGCATCCTCTTTTCCGGTGTCCTGTATACCACCATGGCCCATGCTTCCCGCCTCAGGGGTAGTTAGACTCTGGGTGCAGTCAGGGCTATCTTCACAGGGTCAGCTGTGACTGTTCGTGCTGTCGAACCACGTCTCTCCCCTGTACCTCCACACTCTCCTCACCTGAACTTCCCGAGTTGTCCGTGTCTTGTAGGTTCCGCCGACTCAGGTAGTCTCTTTCCTTTTTTAGGGGCACTTGCCTGTCACGGAAAGAAGCCACAGTGATCGCTGAATGGACAGCAGTTCTGGGACTCCTTTTCCGGAACCAAGCCGAAAAAAGGGAAAAACCCACACGGAGAAAAAAACCCTTGAGGATGCAGAGTGACTGTTGCAGTCTGGAAGATCCACGCAGGCAAGGCTGGAGAAGACACAGTCCAAAATGCAGGTGCGGTGGAGTACAGAGAAATTCCAACGAAGATGAGACCGGTAGCTGAAGGGTCGTGAAGTACTCCGTAGGAAGGCGGGACAGTCCTAATGAAGTAGGAGCAGGCAACTGTGAAAAGGCAGCCAGTAGGTACTGAGTGGACCGAGGAACACGGCCCAGAGAAAGGAAGCAAACAGTTCCCAGAAAAGGAGGAAGGCACCGGGAAAAGAATGCAGGAGAACCTTATCGCCGCAGAGGGAGAGAGCGGCCAGGGAGAAGAAGGGAGAAAAAACGCACGCCGCAGAGGCAGCGACAGCGAGGGAAGCGGAGGGAGAAAGGGTACCGCGAAAGAAGCGGCAGAGGAGGGAGAAAAGACAGGAAAATAGTATCGCTGGGAGAGCGACACTAGCAGGCACCAAGATCCACTTCGTAAGCCGAGGCAAAGCAGAGGGATCAAGAGGGGCCCAAGCAGAGCGAAGGAACCAGTAGCGCTGGAGCGAAATCAGCGAGGGGTTGGAACGCAGCGACTTCCGGGTTGAGGGAGAAGATAACACCCGGCAGCCCTGCGTCCGGCCAATGGGCCCGGACCAGAAACAAAGAAAGGACTAAAAACCCTTTTGTCCAGGTTGCAGTCTCCAACGTGGAAGAAGCCGCCAATTGCGGCTGTGGTGGCGGATGATATCAGCCCCTTTGGCCTTCGAAAGAGCGGCCGCCACCATCTCGATCATCAACGATGATTTGTCATGCGCTGCTTGGGCCGCCTTTGGCAGGTTGGCAGCCATCTTGTTCACCTTAGGCTTCTCCCGCAGATTAGGCGGGTTGGCCTATTTCCTCTTTGAGGAGGAGCTGGACCTATGGGTGGAGGCGGATGGTGAGTTAGATCGTGCCCTGCCCATCGCGGGGACCCGCTTACGCGGCATCCCCGACGTAAACGGACTTGCAGTGCTTGGCCTTGTCTTGGGCCCCCTGGATGGGGCGCATCAAAGGACTTAAAAGCCTGCTCCTCGGATAGGCCAGTCCTGGGTGAGGCATGTCCCTGCTTGGGCCACGGGGCAGAGGCTTTGGCGCTGAGCCACGCCGCCAGTCTACTGTGACGATCCTTCATGGCTCTCTTGGTGAACCTGAGGCAAATCTCGCAGTCTCCTTCTCTGTGGTCCGGATGGAGGCAGTAGAGGCATTGAAGGTGTTTATTCCCCCCAAACACGCTCAGCAGTCCGCAGCTGGAGCAGAGCTTGAAAAGGGAGCTTACCTCCTTCTCTTCCGACATGATCTGGAGTGCAGAGTCTGCCCAATGGCCTTCTGGAAACTTAGATGAAAGCTCAACAATCCTTGCCTTGTGGGGTGTTGAAATTCACCGACAAACGGATCCCTGCTTGTCGGCCGATGGAGAGAAAGAGCACACGGGCTCTGTTTGACAAAAACAGGACTTTTTCTCGAAAAAGCATGAAAACTTAGAAAAGCTCACAGGGCAAAACTCAGGACTGCCAACACTTTGACAGCCAGCTTCAGATTTTTACTGTACGTTCAAGGAGGTGCTTAGGGAGACGGCAGTCAATGACTGGGGACAATACAGTGGTTGGTCTAGAGGAGAAATACAGTTTGTAAGTGAAAGTGAAACAGTTTTTTCTTTTACCGAGGATTCTCGGCCTGACAACAGGGAATATTCATGAGCATGTGAATCCATGCCAGGCCCATGCTGGAGAACAATAGTTACAGGTAAGTAACTTGTTCATTCCTGTGTGGATGACCATGAGCGTTTGACAATTTATGGGGCCAACCTAATAGCTATAGCTGCCACTTAAACCTTTTGTGTAAAATCCTCTAATGGAATTGATGGCCTTGCAGAAGCGAGCCCATGTGAATGGAGGGACATATAGGGGACACCCTTGTTACTACGCTCTGGTCTGCTGGATTTTTGGAGCAGGTCAACTTATCTGCTGAAGAATTCTGGCACCAAAAAACAGTTTTAGCCTATTTTGAAACCCAGTCTGGTTATATTGGTAGGACTGGTGTCTCTTGCCTGTGTTGCTTTTTGCATTTTCTAGTGCTTGGTGCCATTCTCACGTCTTCATCGTCCTGCTGCTGGTCCTCATCTGCTTGGGTCAGACATTCCATCCTGGCACTGTTTTCCAGGTTTTTTAATGCCGTTTACCACTGGCGTCTTCTGCCTTGCCATTGGAAGGGATTTGGGTCTCAAAGCACCCAGCTAAATATGCTTGTTTATCTTGGTTGCCACCACTGTTGTCCTGTTGCTGGGGCCATTTTTGCTGGTGTCATCCACATTTGCCTGCTGAGACACTGGGGTCTGCTGTCCTCTTGAAGCCATCCGTTGCTGATTCTGCTGCTAGATGGTTGGTTTCACTGCTGCTCCTTCCGTTCATCACTCTCCACAGTTGCTGAGATTGGTAACCAGGTCCCTTATGTGTCCGCTGGTGCCCTGACCTCCCATACCCAATCGCCTCCAGCCCCTGTACGCTCCCAGCGCTTGCCTTGGCCCCCACTGGTTTATACCACCACTGGCTTGCACTTGTTTATCTATAGGCAGCTAACCACTCACCTAAGCACTTACAGCTTCTCTCTCTGCAGCACTTCCCTCCTGGTACACCCTGCACTTATCCCCTCAACCCTTTGCTCACTCTCTGCACTTGTACGTTCAGAATTCTCACAAGGCCTAGTAGGTCCGCCTTCATCTTTCATTGTTTTTTTATTTTCAATCCCATGTTACCTCCCTGTTGCCCTGTGTGCGCTTTGAAACACAATTTACTTTTTATAAGCGCCTTACAAAATGCACAACATCAGGATCATCGTTGGTCCCGGGTTTAAATCCCTCTACGACTGGATTCTTCATCTCGCCTTGTAAAAGAAGCCTTTATATATTGGGTTTTTCTTTCCTTTTAACAGTTTTATGCGGATAAAACACTGTAAGAACTTACTCTTGACCCTGGGCTGTTGTGTTATTAAAGATACTCTGCAGCAGGCTTTTCCGTGGAAGTCTGGTTGTGCAAATCCTGTTCAACCACATTGTTTAACATTAGAGACTGAATCCTGTTCTGCTTTGCTGTTCCTAGGACTGCTAGTTCTGAAACCCTCCACTGGATCTCTTCTGTGTCTCCGTCTGTGTCCTCTGGAGACCAACTGTTTCCTTCTTGGTACCTGTTGGAAGGACCTGGAACTTACCTGGTTTTACATCATGACAGCAGATCAGCCTACAGTCTGACCTGTTTTCTGAAGCTGCTTTCTTTAACTTTAAAACTCCTAAAAGTGACACTACATAATACTGATCTGGATTGCAGCATTTCTGTTGGGTCCCTGCATGCCTTTACCAATCCCTGGATTTTTAGGGAGGCTCACTGATTTACTATATATTTGTGAATTAGACTCTAGTCTAAGTATACACATTGTTTCACTGTGGTTCCAATGTTTCCCTATTTGATGTGTAATATGCCCTTCTGGGCCCAATGACTACCTTACTAAAATATGTTCTGATCTTTGGTAGCCCTGCAGGTTGGTTTGGACATTGTGTTCCCCCGTGTTCATTTCATCTGTATTCATATGCATTATATTTTTGTTTAGCTTGTAGCAGGAAACCACTAGGTTCTGTGTGGTACCCTTGAATTTTGACTGCTAATTATCACTGTCAGTAATGTTGTCAATGGATCTTTTCTTAACTGTTCTCTCGAAAACCTATAATGTATAATCTGTACCACCAGATAGGGTGCTTGCATTTTAGTAAAGGAGATAATTAGGCCTTACCAGGCCATGTACTGTTTTTTAAATGTACATTATGCTCTGCTATGTTAAACCTGGGTACTTATGTTTCCTTTCATGAATATTTTATGTGGTCTTATAAATAGTGTATATTCAACGACAAAACTTTAGTTGCAGGTATGTTAAGGTGAGAACTTAATGCAACAAAACCCCTGAAATTCAGCTAAAGCCACCTTAACTTGGCGTCCCCTGTTGCGCAGACTATGACCACAATGATCACATCACTAATTGCATGTTGTATGTGAACACTGATGACCTTACAAATCACATCACTGATGCCATCAAAGGTGACAATATTAATTACAGGCTGTGGACTTCGCCATAGCAAAGGCTGGGGTCACTGGCCAGTACCAAAGACCATAGCTAGTGGTTGGTTACTGTTCACAAATACCAATGTGCATAGTTAAAGCCATGCCTAGAAGCCAATCAATGTTTTCAAACATACAGTGGGGGGCAACATTCAAAGCTGTAATCAGTGGCCATGGCTAAAGACCATAGCTAGCTCCTATTAATATGTTAGAGTATACCATCTGCATAGCTCAGAACTGTGGCCACTGGCTAGTATTGTGTTGTGTATTGTGTTGAAGACCATGGCTAGTGGCTGGTTAGTGTATATAATATACATCGGGCACGGCTGAAGGCCATAGCTAGTGGCTGGTTAGTATTGTATAATACACAGTGGGCACGGCCAAAGGCCATCCCTTATTGCATTTTATTATTGTAAAATATACATTGGAAATGGCCAAAAGATGTACAAACCGCTCAAGGTCAAAGGCCATGATAGTGGCCCATGTGTATGTTGGAATACGTAGTGAGCACAGCCAAAGATAGTGGCCACTTGCCTGTATTGTGCTAATGTCATTGGCTAATGCCTGACCAGTGTATATAATATACAGTGAACATGGCTGAAAGCTGAACCACTGGTAAAAGCCAACATCTATGGTTGACAGACTGTTTGTGTTTTAAAATATTCAGTGCACATGGGTGAATGTTGTCACCACTGTCCATAACTGACGGCCATGACTAGCACCCATTCATGTGTAAAAATATATTTGGCCATGGTGATGTAATTAGTGTTGTCACCAGTGATGGCATCCGTGATGTGATTTTTAATGTCATCGGTGTTCTCATACAACATGTAATTAGTGGTGTCATCAGTGATGTGATCTGTGATGTCGTCATTGTGGTCATAGGCTGCGCAACAGGGGCGCGAAGTTAAGGTGGCTTTAGCTGAATGTCAGGGATTTTGTTGCATTACGTTCTCACCTTAACAAGTTTTTTCCTTGAATTTCAAAGGTTTTATTACAATGTATTGCTCACCTTCACATCCCTGCAACTAAAGTTTTTTCCTTGAATTTCATGGGTTTTGTTATTCCATACATAATTAACAATAATGCAGACCTACTCCTTAGACGAAAGTGCTCAAGACAAAATAGCATTGGACTTTTAAAAAAAAAAAAGTAATGAACACCAGAAAAATAACCTGAGAGAGAAAATGTTCCAAAAAATATGTTGGCAAAGTATAAAACATGCTCACCGTAAAAACCCAGCAATCTATCATGAAATATTCCCAGGAAAACAAAATCCCAATACGAAACAAGTGCTTGTGGTCTTGTGAGTAAGCGTCTGCATTGGGAACATGACAACCTGATTAAAATACGGGTAGCCAAATACTTGAGCAAGCTTGCCAACCTAAAAAAAAATCAAGGGGTTGCGTCCTCCCTCTGTAAAAAAAAAGTTATGCTCTTCACCCACATGTGTCCTTTACTCGTACCCTGAAAAGCAGCCAGAATCGGGGTAAAATAACTGCACCAGTGTCAAGGATTGCAAACTCTCTTGCCACATTGTGGGTAGATAATCATGACTTACTTGCCGTGTCATAATTTCCCCTCCTCAATCCCATGTGTAGCTTTCAACAATACTCTACTTTATAAAGCTCACTTGTTTAGTGCACATACCATAGTGTCACTCAAAGATATAAATCCTTATAAAGATATGTTAGGCAAAAAGTGTACACTTGTGGCATTGTTCCCCCCCCATCTTGACTGTGAGACTACAAATACCAGAATGCAAAAGACAACAAAAACTGTCTCGCAGTGCAAAACTTTCGAGGACTGACAGTTTCACGGTTAAGAAATAATATTAATGCGGATGTGGTGTGTTATGAGAAGGTTGAGAAGTCCCAATGTTTTTAGGCAATGTGCTGTGAGATTAAATTACTTGCCAAGGAGCACACACTTTGGTTAAGCAGCCTTCTCCAAGCGGTACACCCTTTTTCGGCGCCATCATTTAGGCACGGGCCGATTTGGCACGGGCATGCCGCTGTAGCACCTTTTTCGGCGAGAAGGCCATTCAGCCGCAGTTATTTTGGCACTAGGGATGTTTGGACGTGGCTGACATTGCAGCCACATCTAAATGTCCTCATGCTAAGTAAGATCACAGGACTGCACTGCAATAAACCTTGCCACCTCCCTCTTGCCTTGCTTTTCTTTAAATTAAATTAGTTTAATAAAAAAACATACAGCCTTGAACCCAGGTCTGCAAGAGTTTGAGGCCGAGCATTTAACCAGTAGGCCACAATGGCTTGGTGTTTCATGGGGCATACATTTCATACTTCGCCTATAATTTAATATGTTCAATGATAAAAGGCTAGGTATGAAACTTGTGAAAATCCAAACAAAAACATCATTGTAGCATAATGGTTAAGTGCTGCGTTTCAAACTCCTTAAGACTAGGGTTCTCTGATAGAAGTGTTCAGCATAAATGTGATTTTTAAATGTTTTTATTAAACCTTTTCTGTTTTATAAAAATGCGGATGCCGTGTGTTAGGAGATATTTAAAACAAAGAAAACACACAGCATTCAGGACCGTGGACTGTCTGCCATCCATGCATTAACCGGTTTCGACCCTGCTTAGTTTCAAAGCGAGGAAGGATGCAGCCCCCTTAGGCCATGTTTCTCTAAGTGTTCTTCTAAGGGGGGCCCATATATTGGGCAACATGGCCTTGGTGCGCTGACCCCCTTCCTCACTTTGAAGCTAAGCAGGGTTCGTCCTATTTACTGCAGGGATGGAAACCCACTGTTGCTGTAAAAATACCTGTGTTTTTTTTTATTATTGACTGGGAGTCTGCGAATACCAGAATGCAATTCGACAAAAGGTGAAAAATTGTCTAAGTGCAAAACCTTCAAGGACTGATAGTTGCATGGTTTAAAAAAAGTAAATAATTCAGATTCCCATTCGGTTGCCCATCCATGCAGTAACTGGGACTGACACTGCATAGCTTCAAAGTGGGGCTGGCCCTGCTTGGCTTCAAAGCAAGAAAAGAGCTTCTCCATTCCTCTAAGTGGTCTTGTAAGTTTGGCTCATTTATCTGGCAACAGGGCCTAAGGAGGCTGGCCCCTTCCTCACTTTAAAGCTAAGCAGAGTCTGTCCTGGTTACTGCATGAATGGGGGACTTGGATGGCAATTGAGTCACTGGCCATGGCCAGTGATTTTTCACCCCCGACATCAATATAGTTATAAACTTATGTTTTTATTTTTTTTTGGAAATATATAACATGTAAACCGCGAGTACTGAACTACACTTACCCGCGGCTATCTGTAGTCCTTTGTAACCTCGGATATAGCCAGGAATATCGGCAAAACAGCCGGAAACACAATGCTTCCCTACCCCAGCAAGCCATCACCATGTGCCCCCCTCATCTGTGCCAGCTCCCCCCACTCCCCAGATGGCCTCCTCACCTCCCCTGCCTTCTCCCTTTCACCCCAGAGCACACGCTGCCTCTGTGACGCTGTTTGCTTTCAGATGTTGGCTATTCGTGGATATAGCGGGGGCTACAGAAAGATTTGTGTCACAAACTCAGTCCCTGCACTCCCTCCAACTCCCAAATTTCACTTGGTGCTTTCTAGCCATTCCCCCACCCCAAACCTCTACCCTGATGGCATTTGTATGTTTTTTTTTACCTGAAAATAGCTTTTTACTGTATCATTTTTCTTATTAGCTCAGCTAAATCCTCACATATCTCTCGCATCAAGCGAAAAACAAGATGACGGTCGTTTCATTTCTGAAAACCATGACCCTGCAATGCACCATGGGAGATATAACTATAATTTTTGGAGTAGGGGGCACCCGCTTCTCCGTCAAATTTTAAAATAACCACAACACGGAAAAAAACTCAAACCATGCATGGCGTGCGAGTCAACACTTCGTACCCAAGTTATTTCGGACTTTAACCGAATCCGTCCAGCAGTTTGGGCTGTGTTGGCAAAAATTTAACTTTTTTTTTCTATGAGAAAATGAATGGGAAGTTTGCTGCACCTTTGGAAAAAAAGACTTTTTGGACACATAGTAACTTTTTGATTTTTTAACGAATATTAAACTTTGCAGTCTCGGGGGTCCAGCAGACTTTTAATCACTTTCAGAATTCCAGCCACATCAGTTACTCAAATCAAAAGTTATTAACAGTAGAATTGTGAGGGGTTCCTGTGTGCTTACGACTCACCTTAACTTTAGGGCGGCTATCACTGCCCTATAATTTTTCAGTATACCAGTGTGGTGTATTCTTTAGTGGTTACTATTGGAAATAATTGTACCTCCCTACTAGCCATCCCCCACTCCTGAAGTTAAGTCTCCCTGATCTGCAACGCAAAACATTGAGGACTCTGGTGTTTCCTTTTGGGTGATATTGTTTTATCACTAGTTTAGAAAATTATACAGCCCTTACCACCGGGTTGTGCCAGAATCACCCTAACAAGTTGCATCCAGACAGCAGCCTCTAAGTACTTCTCTACGGGTGGCTTTACTTACAAGGCAGGACCAGGTACCCCTCTCCGAGTGTGCTCATTGATGGCATGCACATTCGATCTCAGCCTGCAGCAGAGTCTCCTTTTTGTAGTTCCCTGTGTTGTTCGGCAGGCAGTCTTCTCTGAAATAATCCTGCAGTTAGTACGACATGGTTTATAAAATGAAAATGAATCAGGACTGCATTGTCAATTGTGATGCATTTTTTTGTGTGTTTATGCTTTTAATTGTGAAGAATAATAAAACTGACCAGGGAGTGAAATACAACTCATTTAAGTTTGTCACTAACACTTTGAGGGCCCAAATGACTTTAGCGGTTTGTGGACAAAAAGGAGACAGGGAGTCTATTATGTATGATTATATTTTTACTTTGTGTAGGATGTACATATCAAAGTATACATTGACACAATTGCACATAGCTCTAGAAAAATGTATATACGTTACAATGTTTGCATCCTGTATCCACGAATTTTTAAAAACTTTGACTTGTCATATAGATCATTGAAAGCACCTTTATAAAGCCTCCAGTAGTGGGGATAGCCGTCAGCACTGACTTACTAGGTTTGTCTGCGCATCAGTCATAGGCTCTAAATGTAGGGGAGACCTAATTTCATAAAAAACAGTTTTACATAGGGTAAAATGTTGTTTTTGTATACTGTTGTTTGAGAGACTATCTTTTGATGTTTTTCTTGGTCGACTCGGTTTTGTCCATTCGATATGCATGTCTATGAAAATGTATGTAGGGGAGGGTCATGGGGAATGAAGGGGAGAATGGGGGAAGCAGCCCTTTGTTAACATAACAAAAATGGTTGATTTCAGGTCGATGTAGTCAACTAAAAAAAAAAGGTATCGAAACAGTCCATCAAACAACGTAGAGCTTATTTAAATTGAAAATATTCATATATGAGACTATAAAAGATATCAGTCATGTAGAACTAAACGTGTAGGTAAGTAACATTCTTTCATGGAGGTCCCCTTTTCATAATTTTGTGATGGTGGAAAAGCATATGTAGATTTTTTTCACACAGCCTTTTTGCTTTCTTGAGAATCTTTTTAGAGAAGCAGTAATTTGTATCTACTGTGCTAACATGCTGGAGCCGCTGATTCAACCTCTTTCCTAAGTCATGCTTCCCTCTGACAGAGCAGCACCCTTGAGTGTTTTCCCTCTTCAAAGAGGTTGAGGTTTCACAAAGATTCTTCCCAGGGAAGAGAATTCAAAAGGGGCATATAACGCCCATGATCGGGCTGCCACAACTGTGTCGATGACATAGTCTATGATGGCAGCAGTGGCAGCCTTGTCTACTAAGTTTTTGTCATCTACGAAAGACCCATCCACGTCAACTGCTGGCCCACATTAATCTTCTGCTAAGAAGCACTCATCGACGGCTACTGCTGCCCCGTCAAGGACACTCATCGACTGCCTCGTAAATGGCCCCATAAGCAGGTAAAGTCATCCATTCTGTCGACTACTCCGTCCATGGCCTTGTGAACAGCGACACTGTTGATGCTGCAGCAGCTGGAATCTGCCACGACAACCACCTTTTACATGACCAAGGTGCATGCCTTCTTGTCTGCGACTCCAAGAGGGCTTCTCAGGCCTGAGACTCCGCAACTGCACTTTCAGTTCCACCGAGGCAAACCTGTGCACACCTACTTTTTATATTGGCGCCATATGTACCTCCTGGTTGGACCTAGGTCCTTATATGGTCCCCTATGAGGACATATTATAACATGTCATTGATACAGACTTTGAAGCTCTTGAAGGTGTGTTTTCCGATGGCAAATACATGGAGGTTATGCCATCTCTCCCGGCTCACTTTCCATCTGTCATGCAGTTTCCACGTGCACCCACTGCACCCTCATGGCAACCTCTAAAGCAGTCTCCCAGTCACACAGAGCCTTGTGACCACCCCTGGACATTTGGTCTACGCTGTGGACTCTGGTCTCTGAATTACAATATAGACTGCCTACTCCGTCTCGTCCTCCTGGTCAGAATCTTCCAGCAGGCCCATTGCCTGCTCACCTGCCTTCGACTGGATTTCCATTCTGCCCTTTCTATTCTACGCACATGACTACTACTGATGATTCTGATATATTTGATACCATGGGATGGTGAGCCTGAGGATCCTCCGCTCAGAGATTCTTCCCCTGATGAGGATGTTTCCTTCCACGTCATCACGTCTAGGGCTGCAAAATTGTTTGATTTGATACTGGTAAGCAGAAAAGGGAAGGTTTTCCTATGTTAGTGGATGGAACCCACTATGAAATATTTGGTTGCCATACCTGTCCTCACAGATGATCTTTTGACCATGAACCCTTTCACTGACCCTCCGAAGAGGCACATATTGGGGAAAAAAGTATAAGGCACCTGATTCCACCCCTAAGAGTTGGCATACGCAGCCCAGATTCAGTTGTTTGCTGCAGCCCGAAAACACTCTGTTAATCCATCTTCTCTGTGCACCATCTTCACCCTACAAGGAGGGAAGGCAACTTGATTACTTTAGGAAGCGTACAATTTCCACTGCCGCAACCACCATCAAGGCAGCCAATGTCATGAAATGACCGGTAGTTATGATACAAGATGGGCCCTGTTCTGGACTATCTGTGTGATGATTAAAAGGAAAAGGCTTCTGCACTCTTTTGTGTGGTAAGGCTACTATATCTGTGGTTGCTAATATTGCGGGCACAGGCTTCAGACACATGGTAATGGAGGTCCTACGTTGCCACGGATGCCTCAAGGCCACTCATTTCCACCCAGAGATTCAGTCTAAGGTAGTGCATATGCCTTTCAACAGAGGATTTTTTCACCAAAAAGGTTGATGAGATGCTTTGGTCCATCAAGGCTGATACTGATATGGCTTCTTCCCTTGGTTCGCTCCAGCAATGGCGCCAGCCCTTTCGCTCCCCCAAGGCATGCTTTTCCCAGACGAGACGCGCCATGACTGTAGACCCTCATATCTTTGTCATACCATTCCAACACATGCACGGCCTCAGAAGTCCCAGGCCTACCGCGGGGGCTCAACTCTGCCGTGGTTCCTCTCACACCAAGAGCCAATCCTCCAGCAGCCCAGACAAGGCTTGGACCCCTGCTCTCCACTTTCACACCCCAGTAGGACGGCGACTCTCCAGTTTTGTTGAGCTTTGGTGCTCCAACACCAGAGACAAAAATGGGGTGTTGTCTTTTATCCAGGACAGGCATAAATTGTAATACATTGGGCACCCACCCTCCGTCCCTCCCTTGTCAAAGGTTGAAAACCACCTACTGTTACTCCTATCTGAGGTCCATTCCCTCCTTTCTAAATCAGCTGTTGAATGTGTTCCTGGTTCACCAGCAAGGCCAATGTGTCTAATTTAGATACTTTCTTGTCAAGAAGAAATCCAGCAGCTGGAGACTCGTACTCGACCTGCACCTCCTCAACCAATTTGCTTTGAAACAGTATTTTCTTCCTGTATAAGCACCTTACAAGTAAAAAAATAAATAAATTACTTTGGTCTCAAACCCTCTGTATGGCTACACTCCAGTACATCCTAAGTCAAATACAGGAAGGAGATTTCCTGTCATTACTGGACCTGGGAGATGTATATTTTCATATCCCACTTCAACAATGCTGCAGGCAGCTCCTAAGATTCAATGTCCCAGGACAAAACTTCCTGTTCAAGGCTTTGCCCTGCGGCCAAAAATCTGCACTAAGGTTGTTTACAAAATAAATGCTTTGCCCCGGCTCTGGCTCACCTCAGTCAATCAAGGATCCAGGTTTACCCGTACTCGAAATCTGGCTGGTCAGGGGCGAGTCTCTCCCCCTGGCTCTTCATCATACAGAGGCCATGATCCTTTGCTTGTCATCGCTGGGATTCTTTTTCAATTTTGCCAAGTTCTGCTCGACTCATTCTCACCGCGCTCTGTTCTTGGGATCTCTTCTGGACACGATGTCTTGCGTTGCTGCCTCATCAGACGACGGGGAAGGCCATCCTGCTTTCACAGGAAACAGCTGCAACATCCTAGAATCCCTGTTTGGGATGATATTATTCTGCATTCCTCTGACCCTGCACTGCAGCCTTGTGTGCTGCTCTACAATGGTGGATGCTTCGCTTCAATCTCACTCAGGGAGCATCCTTTCGACTACAGGGCCATCCGGTCATAGTCGCTACAGACACGTCCCTAAAGGGCTGGTGTGTACACACTGGATATTTCCATGGCAGAGGTCTCTGGTCACCGGAACAGAAGGGGCTTCATCAATGTCCTGAATTTGTGTGCTGTTTTCTAGGACCTCATATCCTTTCATCCATAGTTTCAGGTCCGAGTGGTTCAGGTGTTCACTGACAACACGATAACCATGTTTTACATTCGCAAGCATGGAGTGCCACACGATGCTTCTCATCCCATTTCACCTACCGGGGATGCACAACGTGGTGGCGGATTCCCTCAGCAAAGAACTGAGATCCTGCCACAAGAAGGAACCTCTACAGAGCCAAGTTCACCACATCTTCCTCAGGTGGGGAACTCCTGACTTCGACCTCTTTGCTACTGTCGTGTACAGGTAGTGTGTGGCCTTTGCCGGCAGAGCCGCCCTACAGGGAGCTTGGGGGATGCCTTCATGTTCCCTTGGGACGGGATGTTTCTTCATGCTTTCCCCCAATTCTTCTCATCCATAGAGTACTCTCGGTTTTCAGACGGCATCAGTGCAGACTGATCTTGTTATCCCCAGCTTGTCCAAGACAATTCTGGTTCTCAGACCTTCTCGGTCTCTCTTCTACTCACCCAATCAACCTTCTGTCCAGGGACGGCTTGTAGGTGCTGCATCACAATCTGGCCTCCCTCAATCTGATGGCCTAACTCCTGCATTCTTAGAATTTGGACGTATCCCTATGCCTCCAGACTGTCAAGATGTTCTTGTCAGGGCCCATGCATTCGCCACAGTTTCCTGCTACAACAGCAGGTGGAAGCATTTCTACATTTGGTGTACCGGCCTGGCACGCCACCTCTTCTGCGTACATGGTCAAGACAGTTTGCCTTACCTTTTGTCTTTGGGGCGGGCCGGTCTGGCTCATTCCTCCACCAAGGTGCACCTTGCT
Organism: Ambystoma mexicanum; assembly: GCF_040938575.1. Classification (NCBI taxonomy): domain Eukaryota; kingdom Metazoa; phylum Chordata; class Amphibia; order Caudata; family Ambystomatidae; genus Ambystoma; species Ambystoma mexicanum. The sequence continues at coordinate 918,065,110 of NC_090934.1, read as the reverse complement.
GCCATTCCAAGTTTACTTGTTTCCCCGGGACACCTTCTCTATGATCTCACTGACTCATTAAGGCATACCTCAAGGCACTGCTCAGCTCCTTCCCTCATGTATGTGCCTCTGCTCCAGCTTGGGAATTGAACTTGGTTCTCTCCAAACTTATTGCTCCCCCTTTCGAGCATATGAACAGGTCCCTCTGAAGTTTTTATCTTGGAAAACTGCCCTTTGGTTGCCATCACTTCAGCTAAATCTGTGGGGGAAATCCAAGCAAGCTTCCCTATTTGGTTTTTCTCAAATCCAAGGTTGCTTGTCGCACTAATCCAAATTTCATGACCAAGGTTCGGTCTAGGATCCACCTTAACAAACCTGTGCTGTTGCCTGTCTTTTCTTGGTTTGTCTTCCTTTCCGGCAGAACGTTCCTTGCACTCCTTGGATGTAGTGCCAGCCCTGAAAGTCCACGTGTCTCGCACCACATTTCCCCAAGTCGTTTTAGCTATTTGTGACTTTTGGTCCTTCCAGCAAGGGCAACTCTACAAAGTACCCCATTCCACTGTGGGTATCTGCCTGCATAGCGTACGGTCATTAACTGGCTAACAGGCCTCTTTCTGGCAGACCTAGAGCTCAGTCTACACAGGCTCTTGCTCCTACAATGGCATTTCTCTCCAATGCTCCCCAGTCGGTATTTGGAAGGCTGCCACTTGGAGATCAGTGCATACCTTTGCATACCTTCACGAGGTCCTACTGTATGGACAGGGATTCAACGTAGGAGTCTAGGGTCGGTCAAGCAGTGCTGTGCAACCTGTTTGGGTGAAGTGAGTGTTTTTATAAGGTGTGTTTTTCCTTCAGATGAGCATTACCTCCACCCTTGTGGTGTTGTGTGTACTGCTTTTGACCCTATTCAGACAGCATGTGAATAAGTGAAGGATCCCATGCCGGAGAAGGAATGGGTTACTTACCTGTTTACTCCTGTTCTCCAGCATTGGTATCTTTCATCGATTCACATGCCACCTTCCCGCCTACTCTGCGTACGGCTCTTTTTGGCTCATATTGCTGTGTTCACTTGCACATGCCAAATCTAATCATGACCTCCATGGGTGGAGCTAAGGAAGACCTATCTATTTGCTGTGGGGCAATATGACCCAAAAGGACTCTGATAGAGCACTAAAGTGACAGGTTTTAACATTTAAATGTAAATTGCTTTAATGTTACAGAAGGTTCAGAACCTGGCGATGGGGACTATTCAAACAGCATGTGAATCTATGAAAGATGCCAATGCCGGAGAACAGGAGTTTCAGGGAAGTAACTTATTCCTTATTGGGCTGTGGCTGAATTTAATCCATATCTTTAGATGAGCATCCTGGCATCCAACTCCCTTCACTGCTAGCTGGTTTTCTTAGAAGATGGTAGTACACTTTGTTATAAATGAAGGTCTCTATCTAAGTAGCAGTACTGGTGCTAGTGCTATAAATCGAAGAATGGACATGAACCTTATCAATTGCATCTCTTCCCTCTCAGTTGGGAAAGATATTGACAGAGATCTAAAGACATGTGAAAGATCACAAGATTACCTGAAACCAGTTGGTGGATTTTGCCAATTATAGCCAGTTTGTTCCTGTAGAAATGTGGATCTCCTTGTTCAGCTTGTGAAATTTAATTAGAGTTTTTCTCTAGAGTCCTTCATGCTAAATTGTTGCTGTTTTCTTTCAGATGTACCGACTTACACTCCGGACAAGTAAAGAAAATGTATCCCGGAGATTATGTGACCTTCTATCAGAACAATTTTAATTATCCATAAATGTAAAATATCTATAATTTTCTGTGTGTATCGTCCCTGCCCTCCTGTTTCTACCTTGTGTCTTTGTTGTCCAACTGCCAATAAATATACCTTGTACACCAAAGACTGTGGAGTGCAACTCAATCTAATAGTTGCATTTGCAAAGTTTCTATTTGTCCATTCATTTTGGCTGATGTCTAATATCCAGTGTTGAGACTCACTGTGGTTAACAGGAATGAATACCTAATAAACCTGCCGCAGTTGTGAAGTAAAAATCAAGAGCTGATTTTAACTCATAAGGTAAACCTTTGTATTATATCACAGAACTGTAAATGTATGCTGAAACTTCACATTTGTTTAGTAACCAAACCAGGGTTCGAAATTTAGAATTGATTATTCGATTAGCTGGAGCTAAAACCAGTTCTTGACTGTAAGGCATCACGCAGTAGGCAGGAGCTACCGCTGGAGAAACTAGGAGCGAGTACACCACACATTGCAGATCTAACTTCCACATGAGATGCACACTTTACCTTTTTGCTCATTAGCCATTATATTTAGATGTGCCCCAATTCATCTTTATTTACTTTCTAAAACACAAAAAGTTAATATGTTGTGTTATTTTAATTTATACCGTGCATACTGCCATTTTCATGGTCTCCAGACACTGGCAGATCTGAAAAGGAAGGAGGGTTCAGAGGGGTTAGTGGCGTTAAGAGGGAAAAGCGCAAGGGAGCTTTGATATTCTGTTGGTAGCCTCATTTTGGGAAAAATGGTCACTGTGTGCTTGTTTGTTTTTAGTTGGTAGATGTTGTGTGGTGTTTGATGCATGAGTGTCTACGGTGTGATTTGTGTGCGATTGGTTTAGTTTTCTGTTGGGTGTGGTGGAGTGTGTGTAGTTTGTGGTGGTTTTAGGTTTTGTTCTCTGCGGCAGAGGTATGAATGTAATGTGTTTAGTGTTTGAGGATGTCTATGCTGGGAATTAGAGAGTTTTTAGGGTTAGTGGGGAGTCGTCCGAGTCCTTTTGTGCAAGGTTATGTTTATCCAATGAGTTAATATTATTCTGCGGTACAATGCTTTCTTTCAGTGGCCCTGTTTCAGTTCATCAGGTTTCAGTTGTTTTTGATGTTTGTATTGTGATGTGCTGGCAGTTTCCCTTCAATTATGTTTCCTATTTAGCTCAGTGAGTTAAAGAGACATGTTTTGGAACTTTAGGTGATCTTCTCTTGTACGTATTTCCTTTGGGAGCGAGTTCCAAAGTCTCGCTGCTATGCAGGAGAACGCTGATTTCTCCCCCCATCCCCCAAATTTCCGCTTTGAGTATTGTCTAGGTTCGAGGCGAATGCCATCGCTGGACCTTATTGTTCGGTTTGTAAATGGACATTTTTTCCTTTAGGAATTTGCTCCTTGGCCGTGATTTGCTCTGTGTTATGTAGAGCGTTTTGAAGAAAATTGTGTTTTTTGGCTGGTAGCCAATGTAGGGTTTTCAGTGCTGGTGTGATGTGTTCTCTCTTAGTGAGTCTGAGGAGTAGTCTTGCTGCTGCATTTTGTATTCATTGTATTTTTTTGATAAGATAGTCTAGCATTCTGAGATAGATGCTGTTGGCATACGCTATTCTTGACATGATGACAGAAATGACGGTTAGTGTCCTCTGTGGGAAGGTGAAAAAGGGAAGTATCCGTTTGATAGTGTATAGGTGGTGTGAGATACCTGAAGGTGTCTCACCCGCTAGTCCCCGGAGGTCTGTCATCCAGGTGGCCAGGACACGGCCATCGTTATTGGATCCATTTCCTAGGGGTGGACCAGTCGGAGAGGATCAGCTGGATGAGGGGTCTTTGCGGAGTGGAAGTGGGTCACCGAAGGTTGAGACGCGGTACCCCCTTCGTTGTAGCACCTTTTGTCCATCCTACCCTGTAGGATATTTAGAAGCTCTACTCCCCCCACCCCCCAAACCCCTCCTTCCGACACAAACACTTTCCTACACCGTAACAGACAACGGACTAACACAAGAGCCGTTTAGCTGACATGTCCCAACACACGAGTCAGGCAATTGACAATATCCACGCACACCTGATGGCCCTTTACCTTCCCCACAGAGATAAAAGGCAGAGCACGAGAGCACACTACGAGCAGCGCCACGTGACTCTTCCCAGCTGCAAAAGACCAAGCGGCGAGACCATTGTGTCAAGTGCAGCCAGCCCAGCATCCAGCTAAGCCCGTATTGAGTCTCGGAGACCCTTGCAGCCTTGCGCTCGCTCCCAGGATGGGGCGGAGCCTATTGGCGGTCACGTGCAGCGCCACGTGACTCTTCCCAGCTGCAAAAGCCGGACACAGCCACCCTTGCGGCGTTAAGCCCGACAGGGGTAAAGGCACTGGGCTGTTAAGCGGAGGTGAGCTTAAGGTACATCTACATTATACTGCTTTTCATGTTACCTCGTAAAATTGCAATTCTAGTCACAGTACCCTGCGTGATATTTCTTCTGGGGTGGGTTTCATTTTTCCCACTTATTGATTTATAAAAGAAGAGAGGAGGTTGATAATGAGACTCCGGAGCACACCCCTCCTTGAAGATATGGTAGACCAGGAAGGCTCATACCTCGAGGGAGAGGGTACTGCGGCACCTGACGCAGCAGCCCCCTCCTCACCAGGAACATCCCAGATTCCCACTCATGTCACCCAAGCCATCGTTCATGTTGATAGCCTTCCGGCTTCTAAATCCTACGTCCCACCACCCCTTATTCAGGAAAGTTGGAAAAGAGGACTGGAATACACTCTAACAACTAAAGAAAATCAAAGCAGAATCAATGATCACTTCATAAGGAAAAGAAACATGAGTACAAATGATCTAGCCGATTTAATTGTTACCTCCAGCCAACCCTCCTGTACAAATCAGGAGGGCGATATTATCTTCCCTCCATCCTCGTCTACAGACTCTCTCCGCCCCTTGGAATTATCATTACTTAAAGCACCAGAAAACAGACTACGGGATGCTCAAGAAAGACATACCTCTCCTTCACAAGGGATTCCTTCGACAGTCAGTGAGAATTCGCTGACAGCACTGAGCTTTGTTCTGAACTCCCTAGTGTCCGTCTTTGAACTTCTAAAAACAGAGGTCCAAACACAAGCAGGTGTCCTACTGGAACTCGCGAATGAAGTGTCAAAGAACAAATCAACAACAACGGCTCTAAATAACATCATGAATACAATCCTGATTCCTACTATAAAAGACACACAAACAGAGGGAGTGAAACAAGGTCTGGACCTCACTCAAATCTATTGTCTACTGAAGGAAGAGGCCAAGAACAACTTCACAACACAAGAGCTCGTAAAAAACCTCCCATTGGTCATTCAAGAAAGCATTTCTAAGAATCAACCACAGTTAGAAGAAGACCCCATAGACTGCTTCGACGACACTCCACTATCAAACTCAGTTCTAGAAGAATTTCGAAGACTAGCGAATGTTGATTTGGAAGGCATTGAAGAGATCCCGGAGAGCTCGAGAAACATCACTGTAGCAAATACTCAAGTCTCCCCACACAACGAAACGATCTTTGATCTCGCAACCCCATGCTCTTCTCGAAAAAGAAGGAATAAGCAAAAAAAAAAAAAACTTACCGCAAAAGACTCTTGCTCTCACCTACAATTGGAGAAAACACAAAAAAAATCAAAAAATCAGAAAAACAGAATCCAAAAAAAATCTGGAACCAATGCCTTCCTGAAAAAAATCACATTCCCTGAGGAAAAGACATCCGACCTAGAAGCTGAAATACTCTCAGTAGCTGGACCATCTCAGAGTGAGAACCAAAGTTCCGCTAGGCCCACCATAAGGGGACAGGGGAAAAACGGAAAAAAAGAGGTTTCTGTAAATGCAGGGGAGGTTCAAACTAACATTAAGGTACAAACTTCAAACATGGCCATACAAACGGAGCCAATAAGCCCTGTGAGCGGAATTTCCAACCATCAAAGCCCAAAAGTGGCCCAGATGAACATCAAGTTAGCACCTATCTTTCTAAAAAATAAAACCCAAAAAGACATCATCAGCTGTGCAAGCAACACTAGATCGGCGCCCACCAGCCTAAATGCTATTGCGAATCCGGCTGTTGAAACGCCAACGGTCGTCTTTTCCCAGCCTCGGCCTATCCTCGGCAATGCCGTTACTAGACCAATGCTTAATGAAGCGGTCTGTCGGAACGGTCTAGGAAAATCATCAAGCCTAGAGCTGCGCTCATACACCAGAGCAGTGGAAGATGAACTAGAGAGCTCTCTCCTCTCCACACCTGCGAGGGCTACTGAGCCAGAAATAGTTGACTTCTCAATTCCCAGGATCTGGCTTAGATTGGAAAGACATAATAGGTATACATCACTCTGTAGATCAGTACTGTTGACGGAAATTAGAAAAAATTACAATCTGTTCTTTTCGTCAGATGACATCGAATATGTTAAATTCCCAGTGGCGAATGACAGATTTCTCGTGGAGGTTGGCCTTGCCTCTAGAAGAGCCCATCAGGCAATTATCAGGAATAAAATCGACCTGGCCAGATCAGGCCTCTTGGTGTTTGAGCGAGAAGAGGAAGACAGAGACAGAAATTACTCCAGCCTTTCTCCAAGCAGAGAAGTCAGTCCAAGCTTCGGAGGACCAGCTGGTCCAGGGACAGTACACTCAAGGATCCCGACCTCCAGTCTCAATCTTAATGAAAATCTAATCACAAAACTTCCTGAGATCATTTCTCAAATTCTCCTGAAGCTAGGTGAGGACCAAAATAGTCTTTAGGCATAATGGCCTGGGACTAATCTCCTGGAACACAAGAGGCCCTAGCTTTCTAAAAAAAAAACTACTAAAAAACAAGCTGTTACAAAATTTTGATATCTTGTTATTCCAGGAGACTTGGCTTGTTCACCCCATAGAGATAGAGGGCTTTACAGTCCTAAATCTCGGGGCCTCACAAAAACCAAAAGGGAGACCTGCGGGCGGCCTTTTAATGGTCCTTAAAAACTGAAGCATTAAACTAATTGTCCCTCTTTGCAATAATGCAGCAGGCATTCAGGCCTGCAAAATGGAGCTTGACCTACATAACTCAATAACAACTTTAGTGGTTATCAACATCTACTGGAACCAAGCCACCATAAACCTTCAAGACTTCACAGAAATCTTACATAACATATTAACAGTCGTGAAGACCGATTTCGAGAGAGCCCTCATCATCATTGCAGGAGACTTAAATGCAGACCTCACTTCCCTAAGAAATAATCAGGTCACACATCGCAAGCTGGCCACGTCACAAAAGGGCAAAATATGGCGGGACTTTCTCTCCTCCTGGGATTTTGAAAGGATTCTCGAGCAAAATGGGGGCAAGGAAACAGTAAATCATACATGGCGCCAGGGTTCCTGGCAATCCACATTAGACTATATTTTTGTGACACCAGGACTTTCATTGCTCTGCCCGACCCTCACCCTCAACTGGGAAGGAGGTAGTGATCATGCCTGCCTAGAACTTCGGTTCCCAGTCCAACAGAGAGGATCAAATCTACCCCGCCCGGAGGAACTAGTTACATTCAAGGGAAAACTGAGTGTGTCCAAATATAAATTTGGAGGGAAAAAACTGAACCAACTGCTAGAAGCAGTTCCTGCTCCATTGTGGATCGAGGAATTCCACCCAGAAAAATTTGGAAAATTTGTGTGGTCAATTTGTCCACCAAATGAAATAAAAGCCATAGGGAAACAAACACATATTCATCATTTTGATGAAGAAATATACATGCAAAAGAGATTACTTCGTAAATCCATACGAATTATAAAGAAAAAAGGAAGAGGAGACCTACAAGAAAACTTGCAAAAAATCAGGAAAGTTAAACAATCTTATAGAAATTGGTCCCGCAACCACAAACATCAACTAAAACAAGAAGACGGGGAAAAGATGCTTCACTTACTTAATGCAAATAATTGCAGAAGCTTTTGGGCAGCACTCAATCAGCTGGAAACAGGTCGTAACAGCTCACTCTGCAACCTGGTCTCAGAGCAATCTTGGATCAACTATCTGTCCAAGAATTTCGAATATCCAGGTTCCAGAGATTTTATTGGACCTTCAACAAGTTGGATATTGTCATTCAACCAACAAGATATTAAAGAGCTCATCCTCTCTCCTTCTACGTCAACGGCTACAGGGCCCAACGGTTTAACTTACCAGGTTCTAAAAAACCAGCCCTCTCTGTGGGCAAAGCTTCTGTATCATCTTTTCCAGGAAATCCTAAAGAATGGGATCTTCCCTCCATCATGGAAGAGTGCACTGATTATCCCATTCTTTAAGGGGGGGGACAGGCTTAACCCTGTAAGTTATCGTCCGATCGCCCTCCTGGATATTGACAGTAAGCTTTTTATGCGGCTCCCCCTGAAAGAAATTACACACTGGGTAGATACCAACCACATTCTATCCTGACACCAAACGGGTTTCAGGAAGGGCCTTTCCACCAGTTTAAATGGCCTTATCCTGAATTTACTCAGTGAAGGCTCTAGCAAGAAGGAAGGTGTCCCACTCTTTGGGGCCTGGGTAGACCTGTCCAAAGCATTTGACCTGGTGGACAGGTCTCTTCTCTGGCAGAAGCTTCATAATTGGGGGATGCCAGCTCCCCTACTAGCCATGCTCATGGAATTACACAGGAACACCACCATTAAGGTTAGGCTGGACGATGTTGGCAACCTCTCCGAGGAAATACAGGTTTTTAAGGGAGTGTGGCAGGGGTGCCTAGGTGCCCCCCTGCTTTTCAACCTTTTCCTGGCAGACCTCGGAAATTTTTTGGCCCTGGCATCTATGATCTCACCCAGGATCAATGGGAGAAGCATACACTGGCTGGCCTATGCAGACGATATCGTCTTATTAGATGGCTCGGCATTGGGGTTGCAACGGCTCCTCCTCAAACTAGGCGATAATGCTAAGTTAAATGGCCTATTAATTAACCCCTCAAAATCTAAAATTTTGATATTTAAACATCTGAAGAAAAACCTCCAGTCTAGGAAGTGGTCTCTAGATGACATGGAAATTCCCAGAGTTAAAGAGCTCATCTACCTGGGCTACGAAATTCTTGCATCCCCATCCTTGAGCAAGCTGCTTCCAGTCATCCTCGGAAAGATCCGTAATATCATAACTCAGATGAAGAATTTACATGGGAAATTCTGTGGATTTTCATTATCCCCACTTGTTAAATTCTATATTGGTAAAGCGGTACCCATCCTCCTCTACGGTTTAGAAGCAAAACCCTTGCTTTGGAACTTCGAATGGAACAAAATCGAGGGCAGGCTGTGGAAAGCGGTATTACATCTACACGCTTGCACCCCCCTCACCAGTCTGAGATTTGAATTGGGTCTGATCTCCTTGGGTTGTCGTGCGGACTGGAAGCTCCTGTCGCTTTATCGGGTCATTATCATTGCCAGACCCTTTACCCTCTTCTCCGACGTAAATGAACATCATAAAAAGGGTAAATCGAAACAACTTCTTGGGCTGGAGAGAAAAGTTGGCGACATTTTACTGAGGTTGAACTTAACAACAGAAATACTCCTTGTTAATCCTCTGAAAATCAAAAAAAAAGCTTGAAATATGTGACTGGATCCGCACGATCGAGGGAGTCAGACTCTTGAAACCACCAAATCTTTTTCTGAAAGTTGAGAGAAAAGCAGGCACATTACCACGTTACCTTCAAAAATTTCCTGATCGGAACATTAGATTAAGATTGAATTTGGCCCACACTGGAGAAATCTTGGCCAAAAGAAACCAGAGCGAAAAGGCCAAAAAGCTCTGCAGGTTCTTGTGCCCTACCGAACTCAGAATCATTGAGACATTTGCTATTAGAATGCGAGGGTACCTGGAGGGCAAGAGTGCAGTTGCTCGGAAGATTCGTCTATAGAGAAGAGACCTTAACACAGGACTCCTTCTGGGACAGATTGATTTCTGATCAAGAAGTCATGCTCACTACGGCTGTCGTCAGGGTCCTGGAAAACTGCCAGATCCTATCAAAACACAACTAAAATGTCATTCCTTTTTATATTTTGTAAAGGTTTTCTTTGTAAAACCACAAACAAATAAATAATAAAAAAAAAAAAAAGCAAGACCGAACACACAAGCACTCAGCTATACCGGACCAGCAGTTCAAACGGAGGAGAAAGGCGGCGAGACCTGGAAGTACGACGAAGGGGGAACTGGCCTTGTCCTTTTCTACTCGGACCTGAAAAGCCTCTGAAAGGGAAATCATAAGACCGGGAGTTACAGCTGGCGTGTGGAGGAACAGATGTCAACGGTGCACAGGCGCCTCTCGCATTGATCGCACAGGCTGGGAGGCGTGCTGGCTACCGGTGTACCGTCCTGGACTCCAGCAGCAGGACAAGCCAACGGGTTTAACATGGCCGGTGAGTCAGAGGAAGCTGATAGCAAACTGAACTTTGTTGAGCCCAAGGTTGCAAGTAGCAACATTATGGGAACGCAAGGAACTTGAAGAAAGAACTTGTGTGTGTGTGTTTGAACTTTGGGGGAAGCCAGACAAGGGGATCATGCAGAGTGGTCAGGTGCCGCAGGAGTGCTGATCCGAAGGACTCTCGCTCACCCCTTTTGATTTGTGTTGAAACTGCAAGTACCAGAAGGCCCTAGGAAAGGGAGGCGTAAGATGTCGGAGTGGTCCTACAAGGGTCATGTCAAATCCCTTGTACAATCGAAAGTCTCTGACTCATTTCAGAGAGAAAACTAGGGGAAGGGAACCCCGCTTTCTGATGAAAATGAGCAAATAATGGGCAAGAGTCTTTGAGGAAAGAGACTTGGCCCTTCAAGGTTCTGGTATCATGGAACAGTCTGGTGAACCTCGTACTGGAGAGGCCCAGCAGTGTGCTGTACTCAGAAGTCCCTCCTTGTCCCATGCTACAAACGTGGGTGGGGGGGGGGGGGACCCTGTCATACCATCCTGACTTATCCTTTTGTGAACACTTCTTGCTTTTCTGATGAACATTATCCCACACACTTTTTTTTTTTGTAACTTGGTAGTAAGGATTGGCAATAGGTTTTTTAGTATAGACCCTTTTTATTTGACAAGATGCTACTAGGACTGCCATCATCATTATTATTTGATGGTCGTAGCCTGCTTCCATTTTAGGTTTTGATTCTGCTTTTTTTCTCACCCATGCATACAGTTTAACAAACACTCTTGAACTGTGATCACTTGTCTGTCTTTACTGTTGCCACCATGAGTTCCTTACAGTGGAAGAAGCATTTCTTTACCAGTGCTTTGACTTGCGGTTCCAGTGTTAAGCCAATGTACATTAATATTCTGACCTTTTTGACCACTTTCGATCGTTCTGGTCAGTTTCCCAATTCAGTAGTCCATGGAATGTGGCGATGGTTCAGTGGGTCATGATCATATCATATGGTTTGTCCGGGTTGGGTTTAAGGCTGTTGGGACTCACCCAATAGTTTATTTCTGTGAGGCAGTTGGGAAGGGTTGGGTTTTGGCCTTTACTAGCGTTCATTTTCTAGACAATTTGTTTGTCTGTGTAATTGTAGCAGGTGAGGCCATGTCTTTTGATGAGGTTAATCAGGAGTCATGTATATATTGAATAGTAGTGGTGAGCGGGATCAGCCTTGTGGGACTCCACAAGTTGTTGTACGGGGGTTTGATTTGAAGGGTGTTATCCAAGTTGTTTCCTTTCTTTCTGTTATGAAGGATTTTAGCCAAAGTATCGCTGTGTTGCAGATTCCTATTTCTTACAGTCTTTTGATAAGTGTTTTGTGATGGACTGTGTCGAAGTCCGCTGATTAATCAAATGGTATTAGTGCCCATTTGACGTTTGGGTCTACGCTGGTTTTAAGATTATCGCATATCGAAATAATGCGGTTTCCGTTTCTCTCATGGGTCTCAAGCCGACTTGTGCCTGGTGTAGTATCCAATTGTTTTCTGCATCTTCCAAGACTTGTTGGCAACCATAGCTTTCTAGGAGATTGGCCGTAAATTGATTGGGTCTTCAGGGTTTCCTGATGGGTCTTTAAGGAGTGGCTTGATGTATGACAATTTGAAGTCTTTTTGTATAGTTCCTGTTGCTAGTGAGTAGTTGAAGAAATATTCTGCAGGTTTTGTCTGGGCAGGAATAGTTTTGTACATGTCTGGTGGGCTGTTGGAGAGCTGTCTCGGTTGCTTTTGTTCTGTCGGCTATTGAATTTTTCTGTGGGACTTGGTGGGTGGGTAGTTAAGTCTTTTAGATGGTTCCAGGATTGGCTGGTTAGCGGGTTATTTTTGTTTTTAGGCCAGCTCTTAATGAATTCATCTTTGTTTGTGAAGTGGTCTGCTAGGTCTTCGCAAGGCTTTTATGGTGGCTTAGGTGGGTTGTTGCATGCTGTTGGGTTTCTTAGCTCAATGATGCTGAACATCTCTTTCTTGGTGTTTCTTGGGTTTGTGATCAGCTTGTTGTAGTATGATTCTTTTTCTTTGAGTATTTAAGCTTTATATAGTTGTATCTGTTTTTGGTATGTGGTTATTATTTTTTTCCTGTTTATCATAGTTTTTTTCTCCATTCTTCTTCCAGTTTCCTGTTAGTTTTCGTCACTGCGCTGAGGTGGGGTGTGAACCATCTCGCCATTTTCTTTAGTGAGTGAGTGAATTATTCTTCTGGTGCAATGCCATCTAGTGTTTTCGTGATCCATTTATGGATTGTCAAAGTTCTTTTTAGATGCCGGATGAGTTTAAGAGAGTGATTGATGGTTTTGTGGCTTCTAGTCTGGTGTTTAGGTCTGTAATGTTTATGAATTTCCAGTTTCTTTTCTGAATAAGAGGATTTTTGGGGAGGGTTGATAGTATTTGCATTGCTGGGATGATCACCAAGGATATTATGAGGTGGCTGCTCCAGAGGATTTGCATTGGAGGTGCAGTTGTTACCAGATTTTTGTTGCAGAAGATTGCATCTAGGGTATGGCTGGCTGCGTGTGTCACTCCCTTCACCAATTGTTGTAGATGCATTCTTGCCGAGTTTTGGGTGAATCAATTTTTGTCTTCAAAACAGATGTTGAAATCTCCCAGTATGATCAGGTAGGTGATCATCCTTAGTCGCGATATTGGTGCTGGCTTCCACAAGTGTGTCTTTGAAAGTAGGATTGTATGTTGATGGCCTGTAGAAAAGTATGCATGATAGGTTGGTTTGGTGAACTAAGGACAAGTGCAGGAGGATTGATTCGCAGTTTAGGATGTTTAGTGGTGGTGCTGTTGTCATCTTTAGCTGGTTCTTGTATACAACGGCGAGGCCGCCTCCTATTTTTCCTTCTTGGTTGGCTTGTTTCAATTTGAAGTTGTTGGGTAGGGAAATGTGTGCTGTTACCTTGAAGTTTTGAGTTAGCCAGGAGTCTGTGAGGAATTGGATGTCACGTAGCAATTTGTATATGTCTTTTGTGTGTTCTGAAATTGATCTGGCGTTGTCTAGGTTGCAGTTTTTTTGTTTTCTGGGGTTTTGGTCCTTTGGCGGTGGCTTTGGTAATTGGAGTTGATAATGATTTGTTTTTCCATTAGGTTGTGCCTTCGGTTTTGTTTGTTTCTTCGTTGAGTAGGTCAAAAAGTAGCATTTCGGATTGATGTTTTGTTCCGGTTCGTCTGTCTGCTCACATTGATGATGATTCTTTGTGCCATGCCAATTTTTTGTGATGAATGGTGGGTTGAGGCTGTTTCTTTCGGTTGTGCTTCTGTGCATTTCACATCTGTCTCTGTTGTATTTCTGGTGCTCCTCCGTGTGTGTGTGTGTGTGTGTGTGTGTGTGTGTGTGGGGGGGGGTGGGGGTGGGGAGTGGGTTTGATGGTTGGTGTGATAAGAGGTGATTTTGGTCTTGTTCCAGCAAAGGGGCTATTTTCCGTTGGGCAGGTAGGTGTGCTATTTCTTGGTGTTGGTTGGTTCCCGGATGTGGTGTTTTGAGATGGTTGGCCATCTTCCAATTGGTTTGTTCTGTTTTGGCCATTTCTTTTGCATAGGTCTTTCCTGGTGTGGTGCCTTTTGTGGTTGGGCTTGTTGCTTGGGGGTTGGGTTTCTTGTTTGTTTCTGTTTTTTCCCAATCAGGTTGGATTATTTCCTGGTGGATTGTCTGTTCTCGCGGTTTTACACTTCTTTTAGAATGTTTGTGCTATTCCAGTAAGGAGCAGGTGTATTTTGTAGGATATTATAGGGCTGTCCCAGTGGTATAGCTATCCAAGGGGCTGGACTGATCCAGGCATCAAACTGTCCTGTGGCTAAACCTATCCCGAGGGTTAACCTGGTCCCAGAGGCTAGCCTTTTCTCTAGGAATAGCTTTATTCCTGATCATATTCCAGGGCCAGAAACCCGGGGGTGGGACCTGTGGTGGGGCCTGTCGTGGGGGTGGGGCCTATCCTGGGGGCGGGGCCTGTCTGGGGCGGCAGCTATCCCTGGGGGCCAAACTAGCCCAGTGGTGGAACTATCCCAGGTGGAAACTACCTTAGGTGAGAACATTCCAGGCACAGTATTATCCCTTGTCCAAGGTTTTCTCTGTGTGGTTTTATTTATTTATTTTGCCATTTTTATAGCGCACATAACCCAGGGGCATCTAGGCGCTTTTTGCTTACGTAGTCGGTTAGAGTAGTTACTTGCATCAGAGGAGGTTATAGCCATTGCATGATTAGGTCACAGGGTAACAGATTACAACGTAATCTAACATTGGTTACAGGTAGATTGCAACCTACACGTAACATGACTTGGTTGCATAGGTAGTAGGTTACAGAGAAAATAGACGGGAATGCATGAATATCAGCTGTTGGCTCCCTGTGATCCAGCTGGCCTTAAATTGGTTGAGATCTTGGGGCGAAAAGCCAGGTTTTTAGACCTTTGCGGAAGGACCATAGTGAGGGGTCTGTCAAGTCCACAGGTATTGTTTTCCACTGTTTGGGTGAAATCACCGGGAAGCTAGAGCCGCCCACGTTTTGTCGTCTGAACCTAGGGATGGGGACGTGGCCAGCATAAGTTGGGAGGGTGGGTCTGATGGACTGCGTTTTCAAGACTTGACTTGCAAGGTATGCTGGGGCGTTGTTGGAAAGTCATTTGTGTGTGAGTGAGAGGGTTTTGAATTTGATCTGCTCTCGAACGGGAAGCCAATGGATGTTGAGTCTGACTGTGGAGATATGTTCATGTTTGGGGATGTTGAGGGCTGCTCTAACAGCATTATTTTGCACTATTTGTAATTTGTTAATGTTTCGGGCACTGGAGCCAGCAAAGAGGGAGTTACAGTAATTGATCCTTGATAGGATAAGTGCTCTAGCAGGGATGATACAATTGTCTGTGGAAAGAAATGGTCTGCTAGCTCTGTTCGATTTGGAGGTGTGTGTAGGATGCTGAGGAGGATATGGCATTGACTTGCCTGGTCAGGGCGAGTGAAGAATTGATGTATACGCCTAATGTCTCAACCTCTGTAGCTACAGTAATGATGTTGTAAATTTTGAAGGATTTATACGGATGGGGTAGATTATTTAGTTTAGATTGGCTGCTGATTAGTTCAGTTTTATCGTCGTTGAGACAGAGCTCATGTAGCACCATCCAGGCTTCAATGGTAAGGTAGATTTTATTTCAATTCACTCTATGGCCTTGGTCACGAAGTGAGCAGCTGAAGCGAGGTGTTGAGATACTATATTATCGTTAACTAGGTTGAACGCTGCAGATAGGTCAAATAAAAGGAGAATCGCCAAGCCTGACTGTCAGAAGCTTAAGAGATTGTTAGATTCTAGAAATGTTTGTATCTGTAAGTAGACTACTCTATCAAGTTTTTTCAAGAGGCAGGGAACCATCGTGATAGGCCGGTAGTTGGTGGAGACATTAGGGTCCAATGTGGGTTTTTAAAGCGATGGGAGCACCCATGCCTCTTTCAGGTTATATGGTACTTTACTGGAAAAAAAAGTTATTGATCAAAGTTGTGATGAAATGCGCATTTCCTTTGATGTAGGCCTCTTGGTGCTAGAAGCTTGTGTTGGGAAGGTCTCTTAATGTCAGAATCCCTGAGTGGTAATTCCTTACTGCGTTAGGGTTCCTGTTTGTGAATCTCTGTAGCAATGTGCCTTGTATTGGCAAATGACTTAATGTGGCTTTAGCTTCTAGATGGTTTGGGCTCGCTTTGTTTGGGGGCTTGTAGTGCTATTGGGTTCACAGTGGCAAACACCTGTCTGTGGTGGTTGATTGTTAGCCTCAGAGACTCTTGGTGCTTGGGAACCCCAATTTAACAGTGGCAGTGTTCAAGGCAGGAGGTTGAAGGTTTGCCAGAAATAGTAGTGGGAGGTTCAGAGTGCTAGGGTTCAAAAGGTTGGGTGGCATAGTCGTGAGGTTCGGAGGTGGGTGAACTCTAGAAGATGTGCTGTAAAGTATTAAAACTCAGTGGTGAAATTCCATGTGGCCTTGCCTGCTGTGGCACAGTTAGAAGTGCATGTAACTTCACAGTGGTAGAATTTTAAGAGACTGAGCTCAACACAGCAAAGTTCAAAGGGAGGAGAGGATCACAGTGGCAGAGTTTAAGCGAGGCAAAATGCAGGAATAGTAAAACCTTAAGGACAAGAACTCAAAGTGAGGTGACTCTGGTGTATAAAGTTCAAATGTGGTGTAGCCCACGCAGCAAAAGTGTTCAAATGTGGTGCAACCCCAACAGTATCAAAAATCTGGAATGGTGCAACGCAGCAGTCGCAAAATTCAAGTTTGGTGGGACCAACACAGCAGGCGAACTCCAATGAGGTGTCACCCCAACAGTATCAACTGTTTAATAGTTGTGCGACCCAGCAGTAGCGAAATTCAAATGTGGTGTAACCCACACAGCACCAGAATTAAAATAAGGTGCAACTCCAAAAGTATCAAAATTGAAATGTGGTTTATTGAGCAAAGTTCAAATATGGTGTAAAACCAGCGGCAGCAAATGAGATGCAACCCCAACGATATCAAAACTCAATAGCAGTGCAACTCCAGCAGAGCAAAATTCTATTGTGGTGCAACCCAGCAGAAGCAATTCAAATGTGGTGTAACCCCAACAGTATCAAAATGTAAATGTGGTGTTAATCCCAACATTATCAACATTCAATAGTGGTACAATCACATTAGTATCGAGATTCAAAAACGGTACAACCCAGGAGCACTGTGATTCAACTGTGGCGTAACCCTAACAGTATCGGAAGTCAATGGCGATGCAACCCTGCAGTAGCAATTTAAATGTGGTGCAACCTCAACAGTATCAACGCTCAATAGTGGTGCAATCCAGCAGTAGCAACATTGGAAATGTGGTGGGACCTTAATGTAGCGACAGTCATGGTGGCCGAATTCAAAACTGTAGAGGTTATAGGCAGAGAGATTTCACAGTAGTAGTATACAAACAGTGGTATGTTGCATCGTCCCTTCTATTTTGTAGATGGTCCTCTGGGTTGATGGGGGATCGGCTGGGCACCTGGCAAACAGTTAAATTGCTCTGATCCTCTCCCCTGCACCTGGCAGCCCGGGCAGTGACTGCCCTAGGAGCAGTGCTTAAGAAATGGTGAGTGGGAGGAGGAAAGGAAAACAGCCAGAAACAAAGGACTAGACAACAAAGACCGTGCACTCTAGGAGCAGACCAGATAGAAAAACACTGAAAATCACAGTAAAACACAGACAAATCCCTCCAAAAAGGCAACAAACAGGCCCTCTGTTGTGCAGGATGGCTAATATCACATAGACATGTCTTTAAGGCGCTAGTTGGCCTGGGGAGTGTAGTATAATTTAGTGTGTTTTGGATTACAGTGCCAATGGCTGCAGATTTTAAAAGCACACAATTGTTTTTTTTCCTCACTTGAAAATGCCTCACTTACAGGAGACCACATTAGATACTTGATTAACTTAATTAACAAATACTAACACTGATTCTAACCCAATAACATTATAATGTGTTCTCCATGTGTAAAAATGAGACAGGCTGAGATTTTTTAAACGTGCATTTAGATTTTCTTTTTCTTTACTCTGTTCACTGCCTTTGCAGGAAATCACGCCGCATACCAGGAAATCAGTTAGATACAGTTGCCTACTGTAAAAGCGAGCTATTGTTGAGGAAGGAGGATATGATATTGTGAATTTGATTGGTGACATGTCAGCCTGGGAGATGTAACAGAGGTTTCTTGGGGGAGCTCTGAGAGAATGAAAAAAAGAAAGACATTTTGCAGAGTTGCAGTGAGGTTGCCTTCGTTCTGCTGCTGTGAGGAGCTGGAATACTGACCTTCAAAGACTGGGGGTTCCTGGTCACTTGGCACGGGCTTGAGAACTGCAGATTGAACTGCATGTTCTCGCTGTGTGCTTTAAAGAAAAAAAGAAAGCCCTGGGTGACTGCTCGGAGGCGACAAGCCTGGAGATTTCGCGTACTGAAAAGCTACAAACAACTGGCAATTATGCAACTGGAGTGAGATTACTGTGACTGCCGTACGAATGATCTACTATCAGGCAGCAAAGTAGCGATAGGGAATTCCCCTGTGTTTAACTGCCACGTTATAATGTTGCAAGGCAAATGATGTAATTTATCTCTCTTGTTGCAAATATAAAATGAAATTTGTGGTATTATTGCATTTGTTTCTCTTATATTTATTTCAGAGAGGATTGTCTCACAAGAATGGCAATGTATCATTTTGAAATGAAATTGTGATAACACACAGTCTGCCTAAGAGTGTTCTTGCTTCTGTTTTTCATTTGGTGCCTCTAAAAAAATACTCTGCAAGAGAGGGAATGATGTTTAATGTGCCAAGTTTCCTATACAGATGAAACAATGTCATGAGCAATTAGAAATAGCTGTGTGCGTGATTCCAATGTCTGTATGTATGTATCTCTGCATGTATCTCTCTTCTGAGTGGAATATAATACAATAGTCTGCTGAGCGTATATGAATCAGCAGAGAGAGGCCTCTGGAAACATAATCTCACTAATGTAAATACATTAGTGATAATACCACATGTTATTGTGAATACTTTATGGAAACATAGTTCACTGGTGTAGATAAATCAGTGATAACAGCCATAGGTGGAACTCTATATGAAAATGTGGTGTTTCTGACTAATGTAGGCCCGAGGCCTCTCTAGTGATCACACAAACGGACCAAGCAAGAAGAAGGGGGTTTTGTATATTCGGGCCACAAATAAAAAAGAAAACTTTGCTCATCACTATACCACAATAAAATGCATACCAACAAAATGTATTTGTGTACTGAACTAATGCATCATCACTATACCACCATAAAGCCAAACCCAGTCTAAATGCAAGGGGTAGTTATTGCTATTGCTAAATTACCTTTGTTTTGGCGGTAAGAAAATACCGCTAGGCCCCAAATTTACACAAAATAACCTACATTAGCCAAAAATAGTTCCTGGTTTTATGCCAACCCTACTCTCTTGAGAAGCAGGTGCTAAATCGTTCCCAGTAATTTCTATCCATGACAAATTAACAAGATAGCAATTGAAAGTGTTTATGTATAGTCAATACAACCACATATTTAAATTTTCTGGCAAAACTAAAATCACTCTGGAGATATAAGTAAACATGTTCTCTGTGTAGAACAAGCTGAGCAATAATTCAAAAGCAAAGTAGGGAACATTTGACCCAAGGGCAAATGTTAGACATAATAAAAAAGCCTGACTGGGGCATATCCAGCACAGTAACTGAGAGGAAACACTACAATTTATCTGCCAAAAGCTCAAATCGCAGAGGCAGGATATAATAAATACATGTTTTGAATATAAGAACCCCCAAAGTACACCTTATAGTCTGAAGAGTAAGTCCACCTGCCTCCAAAAAGAGCTATGCAGAAGAACCTGGGCTTAGTGGTTTTCAGAGTTGCTTGGGAATTTGGGACATACCGGGACGAAGGCTGATTGAAGAACATACATCGACACCACACAACTGAATCAAGCCAAACTAAGCTTACGAAGTGGTTCAGTAGGCAGATAAGATGTTTGAAGAGGATCGTGAACTACAATGATTAGGTAACATTCCACACTGTGAAAGATTCTGAAGATGTATTGAAAGCCCAGTCTTTTCTTATGGAATGTGAATGGCCACAGCTCCATGTGAAAATGAAAGACTATATTTTAATTCTTTAGGGAGATGGATCTACACTTATATAATCCAGGGCACACACATAACAGTATCAGCACATCCAAATATACGCAAACATGCCAGATGTGGCCCTCTTAATGCCAATCAGCTGTTACAAAGATGAGCTCCTAGAATACAGAGTCCAGTGAAAGATTGATACGCACAAGGGCTACTGTTAATAAATCATCACATTACAGGAAATATGTCCTCATTTGATACATCCAACATCACCAAGCATTACAAAAACCACATATATACGCCCATTTCTTATAACTGGAAATTATAATACTCCTACGTCCCATTCCCTTTCCTTCATATTAATGAGACATTTGGTCCTTCGAGACCGGACCATAGCACTTTTTGTAGCACCACAAAGTTCCTCTTTTTTCATTCTGACTTTTTAATTTTTATGTGTTTGCCTGTGCATGTCTGACTTTAGTCCTTCCTGAGCCCTGGCCCGGGCCTCTGTTATGCCTGCAAGGTTTCATTCCAGGCTACGCACGCTTCATGCAACCAGGAAACGAATACTTATGAATCCGGCTTTCCGAGGCGGCTGGAGGTTGCCATGGAAGCTAGGCAATACGTTGCTAGGGAGGAGCAACGTACGTGCTGGGTCACGGCACTGATCATGTGTTCTTGGTTACTTAACACCGCCTCCCTGCTTGTTCGGTGCTTCTGATCAAGTATTGTTTCTGGGAGCTCCTCGTCTTTGATCTTGTTTCCTGATTCCCTGGTTTTTTTGACTTTTGCTATTGAACCCGACCTTGATTTCGGATCCTCCTTGTCTGTTCCAGCGCTTCGGTGATATCCTGGTTTCTTGAACTTCGTCTTCCGTCCCTGGATTTGAATCTGTCTACTCCTTGGCCTGTTTTTGCTTGTGTGGTTACGACCTGGTTTGTTCAAAGGATTGCGTTTCTAAGTTAACTTTTCTTCCTTCTCAATACGATCACGGCTAAGTGGTAGCATTAGCCGTCCAGAGACACAGCCTCCACTGCGTCGGGGGACAGCCTCTGCTGCAACGTGGGAGCGCTACCCATCCAGCGAATACAGCCTGGTAAGAAGTTATTATACAATTAAAGTGTTCTTGGCAGTCTCGTACTTAAGGGGTTGTGATCAGAAGGGTGGTTAATGTTTTGCAGTACTTACTACGAAGTATGACTCATGCTCAGAGATTAGCTCGGCCCTTGATTAGCTTATTGGGGAAGAAGTGTTAGTGACTGTTTCAAGCATAAAAGTATACTTGTATACTAATTGTGCTTCCTTCCTTCTGCAGCTACGTGGGTCTCGACGGGAATTCCATATATCTTTCAATTAATTGATCCTTCTGTATGTGTGCTTGGTACCATTCAGAGGGTTAAATTAGTGGGAAGAATTCATCTTCTACACTACGGGGTCTACCAGTGAAGAGGAATTCTGACATAATCAGAAGCCTTTAAACATGGACCCCAACGAGACCTTAACTAACCTCCTCCAATTAGTGGCAGATCTGAGAACAGATATGGCTAATGCTCACGCTGCTACTCAACAGCAAATTCTGGAACTCCAAACGGCTATTCAGCCAATGCCTCAAGCAGCACCAGTAATATCGGCTGCCCCGGTACTGGAACCTGCACAGGCAGGGGCCGGGCCAGTGTATGTCACATCTCAATTTCCTTTGGCCCCACCGGAGAGGTTCCATGGGGAACCAAAACATTTCAGGACGTTTCTAAATCAATGTCGCCTACATTTTCTATGTCGACCTGGTTCATTTCCTGATTCAGCAACAAAGGCAGCCTTCCTACTGTCCCATCTTGGAGGTACTGCCGCTGCCTGGGCTAACCCCCTCCTGGAAGTGGGAAGTCCTTTATTGTTTGACTGTGACGCCTTGATTGAAGCGATGGGGAAAGTCTTCGATACTCGTTACAAGGCCCAAGTCATGGAGTTGGAATTGCTAAATTTGCAACAAGGGGATATGCCGCTCTTAGGTTATTTAGCAAAGTTTAATCAATTAGCGGCTGAGACGGGCTGGCCTGATGATAAGAAGGCCTCTTTGTTTTACAAGGGATTATCCGAAACCCTAAAAGATACCCTTGCTACGGTTCCAGTAGTACCAGCTTCTTTTCCGGAATTACTAGAGCTAGTCCTTCAGATAGACGCCCGCAAGGCAGCTCGAAAAGGGGAGAAACGAGGTGTGGTTCCTGACGTCCACATCAACCCTACATCGTCTACTGTTGCGCCAGAACCAATGCAGATCGGGGCAGCTACACGAGGTCCTCTTTCGCCAGAAGAAAGAGAGAATCGTAAGAGGAACAATCTATGTTTCTATTGTGGATCATCGGAACATCTATTGAAAGCCTGTACCAAGAAACCCTCCAAAAGACAGGGAAACGCGAAAGCTCGGCAATGAAAGGAGTCCAATTGCCGAGTAATTACGTTTTCAAGGACTCCCTGCTAGTTCAACCTGTTGAATTGGAGGTAAATTTCAAGCTATCACAAGACAAATTTGTTCAAGCCACAGCAATCATAGATTCTGGCGCTACAGGAAATTATATTGATACTTTGTATGCCAGAGAGCTGGGTCTTCTCATTATTGATAAAGCAAATCCTATAGCTGTGAACGCTGTGGATGGCTTTTCCCTGGTATCTGGAATGGTGATCCAGCAAACAGAGGATTTGGCAATGGAGACTATAATGGGACATTCAGAAACTATTTTCTTTGATCTCATAACTGCCCCGCAGTTCAAGCTCATATTGGGGCTTCCGTGGTTACGCTTACACAATCCATTCATTGACTGGCACTCAGGTAGGATTGAGTTTGTATCAGGGTATTGTGAGAATCTGTGTTGGAAGAACAAGCTCCCAGCAAATAGTCCTTGCCATTCTCTACTGGATATTGCCTCTACTGTTGGAGCGGTTATAACCAGTGTTTTGCCTACGGAATATTCTGAATTCAAAGACGTGTTCAATGAAGGAGGTGGGTCGGTTTTGCCTCCGCACAGACCCTACGACTGTCCCATCGATCTGGTGCCTGGGGGTAAGCTACCATCAGGCCGGATATATTCCTTAACCCACAAAGAAGATCTCGTTCTTAAAGAATACATAGATCAGTCGCTAAAATCAGGGTTTATACGCCCCTCTCATTCACCGGCGGCTTCTCCTTTATTTTTTGTGCCTAAAAAGGAGGGGGATCTCCGTCCATGCATTGATTATAGGGCTCTCAATTCCATCACTGTTAGGAATCAATATCCCATCCCTCTCATCTCTGTACTCTTGGATCAACTGGGTTCGGCGGTTGTGTTCACCAAATTGGATCTAGGCGGTGCTTACAATTTAGTAAGAATCCGTAGCGGAGATGAGTGGAAAACGGCACTTAAAACCAGGTACGGATTGTTTGAATACAGAGTCATGCCATTCGGACTCTGTAATGCCCCCGCTACATTTCAATATTTCATCAATGATGTTTTTCACGACATGATGGACCAATTTTTGATAGTTTACTTGGACGACATCTTGATATATTCCACATCCTATGAGTTACATGTAACTCACGTTGCTCGCGTGTTGCATAGACTACGTGAAAACCATCTGTTTGGTAAGTTAGAGAAGTGTATTTTCCATGCTTCAGAAGTGGAGTTTCTCGGGTATGACATAACCAGTAAAGGAATCCAAATGAGTCAATCTAAAGTTAAGGTGGTTTTAGAGTGGCCCCCACCCACCTCGTTGAAAACTCTGCAATCCTTTTTGGGGTTTGCTAATTTCTACAGGAGGTTTATTAGGGATTTTTCTGCCTTGGTCGCCCCATTAACAGCCTTAACAAGCAACAAAAAGAGTTTTCTTTGGGACAGGGTTTGTGAGCAAGCCTTCCAGTGTCTCAAAGCTGCATTTACTAGCGCTCCGGTGCTTCAACACCGTAATCTTGGCCTACCCTTTGTGGTAGAAGCTGATGCTTCAGACATTGCCCTTGGTGCCATTTTGTCTCAGGAGTGTCCGGAAACCAAGGGGTTTCATCCGGTGGCTTTTCATTCAAGGAAATTGACATCCTATGAACGAAACTACACTATCACTGAAAGAGAATTGTTAGCGGTACGGGACTCCTTCCTGACCTGGCGACATCATTTATTGGGTACAGCACACCCAGTTCAGGTTTTCACTGATCAAAAAATTTAGTGGCTTTACAGTCAGTTAAGTGTTCTACGGCCAGGCATGCTAGGTGGCATGAGTTCTTTTCAATGTTCAACTTCACCATAACATATCGCCCCGGTTCTTTGCACACGAAGGCTGATGGTCTTTCACGCCTCCATGGCGAGTCCTCTTCCCCAAACACAGATGGTCGTCCTTTATTGCCATTTCAGGTGATTTGTGGTTGTACCTTACAACCTACCCTGTGGGATGAATTGCAGAAATGGGTGAGAATCAATCCTACGGAAGCAGCTGCACTTAATATTGAAGTTATTAACGGTTTGCCCCATATCAAGGGTGTATTGTTCCTTCCAGTTGGTGATGTACGTAAAAAGGCCATCAAATGGTGCCATGATTCGATGGTAGCAGCACATCCGGGTACGAAGAAAACCCTCGACCTTCTACAACGCTGGTGGCCTTCTATGGTTAAAGATGTTGCAGAACACATCGCTCGTTGCTATGTATGTGCTCAGTGTAAAAGTTCACGTTCCAAACCTGTAGGTTTGCTACAGTCTATGCCTATTCCTGACCATCCGTGGTACATGATTTCCATGGACTTTGTGGTGGAATTGCCACCGGTTTCTGGTTTCAACACCATCTGGGTGATCATTGATTATTTTACCAAGATGGCGTTGTTCATACCTTGTCATGGTCTTCCTACCGCGCCAGCTTTGGCGGATCTGTTCCTAAAGAATGTTTTCCGTTTTTTTGGCCTCCCGTCTATTATCATTTCGGATAGGGGTTCGCAGTTTACGTCTCGTTTCTGGAAATCTCTTACCAATTCCTTTGGGATTGATGAAAGGTACTCCAGCTCGTACCATCCTCAAACGGACGGACAGACCGAGCGTCTCAATTCAACCATGGAACAGTATCTTAGATGCCTTACTCACCAGTATCAGGACACCTGGTTTTCGTTACTTTCTATGGCAGAATTTGCATATAACAACTCTCTCCACACATCTACACGCTCTTCGCCTTTCTTTGCTTTATTTGGTAGACATCCTAGGTCGATGCCTCTCTCTCCGGCTCTTCCTACACATCACCCTGCGGCGTCCGCTTGTATTCAGCAGCTTGTTTCAATACAGACGCAGGTAAAACTTCATCTCAAAAATGCTCAGTCCGATGCTAAACGTTTTGCTGACGTCCATCGTTCTCCGGCCCCTACATACGCAGTGGGTGATAAAGTTTGGCTGTCCACAAAGAATTTGCATATTCCTGGTAGACGGACACTTCTCCCACGCTACATCGGGCCGTTTGTCATCACGGCAGTGATGAATCCTGTTGTGGTACGACTGTCTCTACCTGCCAAGTGGAAGGTACATCCTGTCTTCCATGTATCTCTTGTTAAGGTTTTTCATCCTGGTACCACGCTCCCTTCCCGTCCGCCTCCTCTGTCTGTGAAGGGTGAGGATGAGTATGAAGTCCATAAAATACTGGATACCAAGGTTTCCAGGGGTGTCAGGATGTATTACGTAGATTGGAAGGGATACGGTCCGGAAGAGAGAACTTGGGAACCTGTGAGTCATATTCATGCTCCTCGATTGGTATCGGAGTTCTGGGCCTCGAGGGGACGGGACCCGTCTTTGGGAGAGGGTACTGTTATGCCTGCAAGGTTTAGTTCCAGGCTACGCACGCTTCATGCAACCAGGAAACGAATACTTATGAATCCGGCTTTCCGAGGCGGCTGGAGGTTGCCATGGAAGCTAGGCAATACGTTGCTAGGGAGGAGCAACGTACGTGCTGGGTCACGGCACTGATCATGTGTTCTTGGTTACTTAACACCGCCTCCCTGCTTGTTCGGTGCTTCTGATCAAGTATTGTTTCTGGGAGCTCTTCGTCTTTGATCTTGTTTCCTGATTCCCTGGTTTTTTTGACTTTTGCTATTGAACCCGACCTTGATTTCGGATCCTCCTTGTCTGTTCCGGCGCTTCAGTGATATCCTGGTTTCTTGAACTTCGTCTTCCGTCCCTGGATTTGAATCTGTCTACTCCTTGGCCTGTTTTTGCTTGTGTGGTTACGACCTGGTTTGTTCAAAGGATTGCGTTTCTAAGTTAACTTTTCTTCCTTCTCAATACGATCACGGCTAAGTGGTAGCATTAGCCGTCCAGAGACACAGCCTCCACTGCGTCGGGGGACAGCCTCTGCTGCAACGTGGGACCGCTACCCGTCCGGCAAATACAGCCTCCGCTGCTCCGTGGGAAACGTTCGCCGTCCAGCGGCACAGCCTCCGCTGCGCCGGGGGACAGCCTCTGCTGCAACGTGGGAGCGCTACCCGTCCGGCGAATACAGCCTCCGCTGCACCGTGGGAAACGTTCGCCGTCCAGCGGCACAGCCTCTGCTGTGCCGGGGGACAGCCTCTGCTGCAACGTGGGAGCGCTACCCGTCCAGCGAATACAGCCTGGTAAGAAGTTATTATACAGTTAGTGTTCTTGGCAGTCTCGTACTTAAGGGGTTGTGATCAGAAGGGTGGTTAATGTTTTGCAGTACTTACTACGAAGTATGACTCATGCTCAGAGATTAGCTCGGCCCTTGATTAGCCTATTGGGGAAGCAGTGTTAGTGACTGTTTCAAGCATAAAAGTATACTTGTATACTAATTGTGCTTCCTTCCTTCTGCAGCTACGTGGGTCTCGACGGGAATTCCATATATCTTTCAATTAATTGATCCTTCTGTATGTGTGCTTGGTACCATTCAGAGAGTTACATTAGTGGGAAGAATTCATCTTCTACACTACGGGGTCAACCAGTGAAGAGGAATTCTGACAGCCTCACCCTCGATTCCTGGTACCCTTGCGGTCATAATTGGACTTGCGGTAGCACCTGCAGGGTTTTCTCTGCCTTTTTCTAGTCCGGTGCAATTCTCTTTTGTTCATGCCTGGTTCCTGTGATCAGCATTTTCCTTCCGCCTATGCCAGAGCATAATGGGTTTGCATCATGTGTATGCTGCAGGCATTGCCAAATGGCGGCAGATCCTTATAACATCTAACTCGAATGCCTAGGACCTGACCATCGGTGGAGTTCGTGTTTTTACCATGACTTGTTATCTGTACGGGCACTTGAAGGAAGAGTACAGCAGTGGGAGGAGGTTTTTCATCACATACCTCTGGCTAATCTGAAGGAGCTCATTGAAGTGAAGTGATGTCAACTGTTATGTATGCTTCTTTTCGGGGTACCCCAGGCAGTTGACTCCTTTCTGGGGCTTTCTTTTGCAAGGAGGGGTCATTTAGACCCTAGCCTTATCCGGACCAGAGAGGTTCTACCGGCAATGCTGAGAGTCCTGCAATTGCTAAAGGGTCAGAGGTTTGCCCAAAGACCCAGCTGACAGGCTTTGCCAAGGATCCTGTGAAACCAGCTTAACCTCTCCTCAGAAAAGAATTTGTTGCAATCCTTAGAGGGTTCAAGCAAAGGGCTCAAATTCGACAGCTAAATCACCTCATCTCTTAGATAAAGTTGTGACGCACTTCATGACGGCTCTTAAAATATCAGCCCGGAGGACTCATCAGTGATGGCCATTGCCTCTATGTCTTTGGTATCTATTATTGTTGATACCAGACCTAGATCAGTGCAAAGTGTGTCTTTTGTCATAGTTCCCTTTGTTCCTAGTGGTCAACAAATATCAGGATGTCATTGCTATCTACCATATCTCTTTCTCCAATGCCATCTCCTCTACAATATGGGGACCTGTGGTTAGGAGAGCCTTTGTGGCAGCTGATATTTGTTGATTCTTGGAGACAAAACTCTTTTTGCACTAATTCCAGTTCCTCAACCACAATCTTCCGAAAGAGGCCTTTTTTTTGCAAGATTCCGGGCACTAATGGAAAACTATTTCAGGGATCTTTTCAAGGATCTAATTCTGCAGCCACAGGAGGCCCCAAAATATCTGGAGATGCCTCCTCCCCCGCCTCCTACAACGCCACAGGAATGTCCACCCTAGGCAAAGAAGCATGAAACACAACCTCAGCCCCCACAGCCAGTAGATGCAGTGGAACCACTCGTGGATAAAGGCAACATTAATACTCGGGAGGAAGAGCCTTCTCCTTCAATGCTGCATTTCATGCCTGGTACTGGACCTCATGACCTATCTTGACATTCAGAAGCCTGACTCTCCTGTTTAGGCAGAGGTACCGTCAGGAGCCCTGTCTATAAAATCATGTGAACATTTGGCACTCACTCTGTAGAAGGATATCCTTCCAGAGGGCAAGAACTGGGAGACACCATGTTCAGGAACACACATCAATCGCATGATTGACTCATGTTACAGACTTCTTTCTGAGGATATATCCCTAATGACTTTCCTACAACCATCCACAACAGTAGTTGTTGTCGCTGCTCTTTACTTGAAGGCTTCGAAGTCCTCTTATTCCTCTACCTCACAGCTGCTGATATTCAAACTCAGCCCTTCAATTGAGGCATACAAGGACAAGGTGATCTTAGCTGCGGCTAATTTAAAACTCTGGAAAGAGTTGTCTGGTTTTGAACAATATATTTTGTCTGACAAACTGGAGCAGCATTTTAAAAGTGGCTTATCAGATGCAAGTGTACTAGCCCAAGATCTTTTGGAGTCGGCGGGCCATTATGTGTACACCTACTGGAGGGATTGCAATTGGAGTAGACCCCTCCCGGCAAGCATGGATGCACTCCACAAACTTTGCTAAAGACATTTAGTACAAGGTGCTAGTTCTTCCCTTCTTGGGAAAGGATCTTTTTGTCATGAATTACCAGTCCTGGTCCTTGGGGTCTTCGTGTGGCTGACGCCACAATTAACCAGTGTCATTTTTTTCTCCCAACATAGCGCCTGCTCGTTCCTTGTGAAAGCGCACAGAGCACTCCTAGTCTTTACAGCACCCTGACTGTGCCGGCTGCTGCTTCCGGATTTCATTAAACATCACTCGCAAACGCTGAGACCTCACGTCTCAACGCTAGGTATCTGCTTTGTACCTTGCTCAGCTCTTAGTGTCATTTCTTGATGGATTCCTTGTCCTGGGTAATTTTTACCCGTTTTTCTTTGCTCTGTCCTAGCCACGCTATACACTGCATTAGTCTGCAGTGCAGTTTCCTTGGGCCATTCTTCTCCCTGTATTGTTTTCTTTTACGGATTGCATTGGACCTTCATCCCTCTTTCATTGGTATCATGGACGCTGAATCATCTGAGTTTCCTTTCATGTCCTACTTGAACGTGTTTTTTCCCCCCTCCCTTTACACTTAGTGAGGTTTTTCCCTGCTTTTTGGTATTCTGCTCTGGAAGTCACCCGTCCTGGGTAATTGATTTTCAGGCAGGGTGGCGTCCGGAGACTCCCCACCCCCCCCTTACCTGCATGACACCTGCTCCAAGCAGAGGGCCCAGCAAGGGGTACCTGCAAGCAAGACCCTGCAGAAGAATTCTCATGTGAGCTCCACCCCAGATTCTGACACTTTTTCATGCTTCAATGAATGAACTCGCAAAAAGGAAGACTGGTACTCTGACTGCTAAATCCTTTTCCGTTCTTATGAAACCAACTCAGATGCCAGCTTTCCTGCAGAAGTTTGGCGTTCATTCGAGATCCATTCTGGGAATCTAAGGCTTTCACCCGACAACCAGACGGTCCCAGAGGTAAAAACAGCAACAAACTGCTGGTAGAGAATTTCTCCCTCATTCCTCAGCAGGAGCACCCCCTATCCCCATAGATTGAACTTCAAAGTGATGGCCAGGGCTGGCCCCATGGATGCCAGTCAACTAGAGAACTTGAGACTAAGGATCCAGTTCAGGACCTTTTACAGGTAATTCAGGAGCTTAATAATGAGGTCCAAAATGTGAAGTCGGAGAATACCACGTTACGCCAAATGTTGCTGACAAGAGATGTACTCTCTCAAGAATGTCCCGTTCTCGAAACGGTCTTAGAAAAACATGACGATTCACCCAGTAAACTGAAACAATTTTTGGATTCCTACTTTATCCACTTTACCTTTAAACAACATTTTTATTCTTCGGAAAGAGCTGAAGTGGGATTTATAATCTCTCATTTGTTGGGCAATGAACTTACTTGAGCCACCCCCTTGGTAACGGCTACAGATCCATTGTTCGACAACTACCCAGCTTTTCTAGGAGCCTTTAAACCATGATTGATCGGCCAGATGTGGTGTACACCGTATAGGAGAATCTTCTGGATTTTCAGCAGGTTCCTTAAACAGCTAGCCAAAGAAGCTGACTGGTCTCCTAATGTGTGCCACACCCTATTCCAGTGCGGTCGACATTAAGGATGTGTTAGACAGAGTGCCTAGACCACAAAGCTTTCAAGCATTCGTCGACTTAGCAATACAAATTGATTGCCGTATTTAAGAAAGAAGAGCAGAGAAAAGACGACATTGGGCTCCACTCCCCAGACCACCTTCAAATGTGCCTTCTCCTCCTACATCTGGAAACACTGCCTTCCTTCTCCTGCTACTCCTACTAGCACCTCTCTGGTCCCTCAGCCACCTCCTTCTTCCACCACCTCTCTGGCACCCGCCTCCTCTCTGGCTTCTATGCCACCTCCTTCGACCACCTCTGCCCACTCTCTTGCCCCCCTACCACAGGGCGTACCTCAAGCCTCTACACAACCACCAAAGTCTTTCAAATATGGCAACCTGCTCTGCGTCGCTACTCTCAGCTCTCGTTCTGCTGTCAAACAATCCTCTAACATCTGCCACCTCCTCGAAGAAATTGACCTGGATGTCCTCGCTCTCACTGAGACATGGTTCACAGCCAGCTCTGTCACGAGTTTTGACACTCTCCTCCCTGATGGATACAAGATCCTCTCCAAACCCAGAACCTACCGTCCCGGAGGTGGAGTAGCTCTGATCTTTCTGGAGTGGGTCCCTGCTTCTGCCATTCCTACGCAGGCCTACTCCTCGTTTGAATGTCTGGTCTGCGGCCTCTCTTTCTCCCCTGGCCTCTCTCTGACTGTGGCCACCATCTACAGGCCACCTGACCAGTTTGCCCTCGTCCTCTCCAAGTGGGCTGACCTCTCCTCTCCTTGTCTCTAGCTCTCAACTTCTCATCAGAGTCTTCAACTTCCACCTGGATGCTTCTAATCCCTCTGGGCTCTTCCGCAGCCTCTGCGACACTCTCTCTTTCGATTCTACCCTCTGGTCCGACACTCTGCCGGGTACACCTTGGATGTTCTCATCTCCTCAGACACCCCCATCTGGAACCCACTCACCACTCCTCTCTCTTGGATGACCACTTTCTGCTCTCCTCTCACCTCAGACTTCTGAATGGCGATCTCGTCTCACTGGGTTACTCTGTTAGCATACAGCAAGCGCAGGCTTCATACCATCACAGTTCGCACAGTGTAACCCTCAGCCATGCGCAAATGGCAGTTCCACAATAATAAAACTTATACAATGTTTTAAGGACTTCCAATTGTACAAGGGATTTGGCTCGACCTTTGTATGACCACCTTAACACCTTATACCGGCCTTCCCTATGGGCTCTTGGAACTTGTTTCTTTACTTACAATGTTCACACAGTCTCTTTGTTCAGGAGAGGGGTACCAGCCAGAGACCTTCGACTGAGCGCACATGTGGCGCTGGACAACTCTATCTCTGGTACCAAGTTTGTTCACAAAAGAACTCCTGTCTGTTTGTTTATCTTTTTAATGTTGCCACTGCAACCTTGAGCCTAACACAGTCTAGTCGACTATCGGGTTCTTCTGACTCACAGGCTGTGCTGAACTTGTTGGCGGTTCCTTTGCCGCTGGAGTCAAGGACGGTACCACGATGGTAACCACGCCTCCTCGCCCTATCAGTGTGGGAGGGTGCCATGTACCACTGACAACCGTCACACCATTTTCCAGCTGCGATTCCCGTTCTTATGTTGCTTTCAATGGAGGCTTTGCCGGTCTGGGTTGAAAAGGGCAAAGGCAACTCCCTTTCAGGTCTCTCTGCCTTTCTTCTCAGTTTGAACTGCTGTCCTGGAATGGCTGCTTTCTCGTGCGTTTGTCCTTGCTTCGGAGTGTGCTCTTGTGCGCCTTTTATCCCTATGGGGAAGGGAAAGAGTAGCCAGTAATTGCCTGACTGTGCCTGACCCTTGTGTTGGGACATGTCCGGTAAACGGCTTGGGTACTAGTCCATTGCCATTCACGCTGTAAGAAATTGTTTGTGTTGGAAAAGGGGGGCATGGAGTTTCTACGTATCCTCCTGGGCAGGATGGGGAAAAGGTGTCACAAGGAAGGGGATGCCGCCTCTCAACCTTCGGTATCCCACTTCCACTCCATGAGGACCCCCATCCAGGTGATCCTCCCACACTGGTCCACCCCCAGGAACTGGATCGAATAGCAATTGCCGTGTCCTGGCCACCTGGATGATAGATCCCTGGGGACTAGCAGGTGAGACACCTTCATGTTTCTCACACGTGGCTGAGAGGAAGGGGAAGGCATCGGGCGCATCCTCTGACAAACTGGCCTGCTGCCTGCTCCAAAGGCAATATAGACTGTCCTGTCAAAGAAGAGAGCCTGCATTCAAGCCCACGTCTCTGCAGCCTCTAACAGCACAGTTGAACTCTTTAAAATCTGCAAGGATCTAGCCAATCCTTCTGCAGGCTCCACATCTCGTTTTATCTGCCAGGCCCTCTGTACGGCTCCGGCTTCTCACTTCCCCACTAAAACTCAGGACATCCTGTCCTCTTTCTCTTCTTCCTCTCTCGGCCCTCCTCTGGCCGCCTCATACTCGACTCCTCGTTCTCTGCGACTACACCTGACAATGTTTCTAGACAAGTCTGATGTATGAAAGTGTTGTCCAAACAGGTGCTCACCTGCTCCTCCAGAACCATGAAGGACCACATTGACATCCTTGCTCCAGCCTTGGCCAATTTTGCAATCACACTTTTGCCACTGGAACTTCCCCTATCTCTTCAAGCACTCGCTTGTGCACCCCTCCTTAAAAAGCCTTCTGCCATTCCTAGCTGTCCGGCAAACTATCGCCTGATCTCTATCACTCCATTCCTGGGCAAACCCCTGGAAAAGCTGGCCATCTTGCAGCTTACTCACCACCCTGAATTTGTTGGTTGTCTCCATGACCATCAGTCTGGCTATGGAGCAGCCAGAGGCACGGAAACTGCTCTCCTGAACACCCATGAAGATCTGCTCCCTAATCTCGATTCAAGCCTTCCTTCTGTCCTCATCCTTCTTGACCTTTCCTCTGCTTTTGACATGGTCAATCACGCCATCAATTGGACTCCACGGATCAGGCCCTGGAGCGTTGACCTCCTTCCTCCTGGACCGAACCGCCCATGTCCAACTTGGGTTTTTTCTCTCCACCACTTCTCTCTCCACATGTGGGGTTCTCAAGGGCTCTAACCTCGCTCCCTCAATGTCTTCTTGCCCATTTAACCCGCTTGATCGCTACCTTCTCCTCTAACTTTCAGTGTTATGCAGATGAAACTCTGCTCTCTTTTACGCTCTCCTCAGCCTCTTCAACTCTCTTGCTCATTCCTGACTGTCCTGATTCAGGATTGGTGCGCCTCCAACGATCTTGGCCTTAATGCCACTAAGACTGAGATCCTTCTCATTGGGACCCCTGCTCCTGCTTTCACCCTCTCATTCTGGACCCCCTATTTGTGCCCTCTTCCTTTGGATTCCTGTGAGGCAAAAAATCTTGGTGTCATCTTCGACTCCACTCTCTCCTTCTCTCCTCACATCGCAGTCCTGTCCAAGAAGGCCCACTACCAGCTGCACCTCCTCAGAGGTATTCTTCCTATTCTCACTTTCCCCCAAAATCTCCCCGTCTCCAGAGCCCTGGTTCTCTCTAGGCCGAACTACTGCAACATCCTCTTTCTCAGTTTGCCTTCCTCTACTCTCTTCCCTCTGCAACTAATCCAGAACAGGACTGCACGACTTGTCTTTGCCCTCAAGCCCAGGGACCATATTTCTACATCCCTGAAATCTCTCCACTGGCTCCCAGTGGCTGCAAGGATCAGGTTCAAGACCCTCTACATCATCCACAAGGCTTTTTTGGGCCGGGCCCACTCTACATCGAATTCTCTCTTCCAAAACACCTTCCTTCTCGAGCCCTTCGCTCAGCCATATCAAACCCTCTTGAGGGTCAGACACTTCTCCAGGCAGAGAGTGGGGGGTAGATCTCTCTCCTCTGCAGGTGCCTCCCTCTGGAATGGCCTCCCTGTCCCTCTGAAACTTAAGCCGGACCACCTGAAGTTCCGGAAGCATCTCAAGACCTACCTTTTAGCCTCTGCTTTCTCTCTCTCTCATCTGCTGACCTACCTGTCTGCTGTACCAACTGGTTGCTTGGCTACCCTCAGAATCTCACGGGATACCAGGCTCCTCTATGGCAAGTCAACATTTCACTGCCTCTGGGCGTATCGAGCATGTAGGGGCTGTAACTGTAACTCTACAGTCCCCAGCCTCCTTGCACTTACCCCGAGCTGCGCTGCCTGGCTGCACGTAATCGGAGCAGTGCTGCCCTGATTGCACTTCCCTCTTCCCTCTACCTGGCCCTTCCCCCTTCTCCCCCCCCTCGCACTTTGCGCTATCACACTTGCATGATCGGAATGACACAAGGCCTTGTAAGTTCGTTTCTTTTGTCCTCCCTCTGTCTTCCCTAAATTGTCTTGTCGCGCCGAGAAACACTTGGGTACAGGCGCGTTATAATTGACTCGTATCATAGATGACTGGGCTGTATACAACGAGAAACCAAGTAGCAGGTCCAAACCATTAAAGGAATAGATGTCAGGCCTCTCTTGGTCCTATCACTGAACAGACCAAGCCCGTGAAACTCATGATCAGCCATCACAATGAAGTCTTACGATTCGACCCTATAAAGGCTGTCCATTATCCTGTGGTCTTAAGAATGCCTTGGCTATAACACCATAACCCCTGTATAAACTGGTCAGATGGAACATTTTTCCTTGAATTCTGGATCTCACATTGTCTACAAAAAACCACTGACTTTGTGGGGAACGCTTCCATGGATATGCAAAGGAACCAGACCATGTCTCTTTCACACATAAAATAGGCCCCTAAAGAGTACCAGGAATTAGCGGATGTCCTCTCTGAAAACTTGGTCAAGACTCTTCCACCTCACTGTCCCCAAGACTGTGCAATAGATACTATGCCGGATGCCATCATACCGTTTGGCAGGATGTTTATCCTTTCAGCTCCAGAAAAGATTGCTCTAAAAGAGTACCTTGATTCCAACATGAAGCTCGGCTTAATTCGATCTAAGTCACCTGCAGGTGCGTCCCACTTTTTTGTGCCCAAGAAATAAACCACAGAGTTCCATCCATGTCTTGATTGTTGTGGTCTAAATCAAGTAAAAAGAAAAGATAAGTACCCGTTATAACTGATGCCTGACATCTTGGAAGCCTTAGAAGGGGCTATGATGGGTGTATCATCTCATCCGCATTAAATCTAGAGATGAGTGGAAAGCGACATTCCGTACGCCCTTTGGGCATTTTGAATACCTTGTTATGCTGTTTGGTCAGATGAACGCACCTGCTGTCTTTCAGAGGTTTTCTCAGACTTTGCTGGTAAACTAGATGGTTCACAAATAATTTCACCCGCCTCCTCCTCACCTGTGGACACTTCGTCTGATGTTCCTTCGGAAGATATTTCTCTTCTTTCTCGCCAGGTGTTGTCAGGCCTTTCTTTGTAGCTCTTAGGATGAGCTCTTCTGGAAGCCATCCTGCCTTATAGCAATGTGCCCGGCAGTGGGGGCCTCCAGTGAGTCCACCCCACCTTCAGGGAAAAGCTTTGCTGAAAAACCCTGAATTAGACCTGCTGAAGCTGGTATCTTGAATCCCAGATGGTTCCGGTTTTTCTTTCCTTATCTTTTATGGTAGCAGGAACTACAACTCCCAAGATGCACTGGAGTAGGTGGAATGGATGGATGGTGATGAGTACTCTGGCAACGGGATCTTTGAGAGCCAGTCTCAAAGTATCGGAAGGTCCGGAAGGTAAGTATAGGTCACCCGAGTCGGGGATAGCAAAGAACTCTGTGTGACAAGGGAACACAGACAATTGTAGGCGGTACCGAACCACGGCACCCATGACCGCTTCTGACCCCAGTGAAATGTGAAGGCGTTTAAAGGCAACACGGAAGGAACAGCACGGGGGTCGCTGGAAAAAGGAGGCGGCGGAAAAGGGCGAAAGGAAGAGGGAACAAGGAAGGGCTTAGGAGGAAGTGACAGGATGCAGGCACGTAAAACTAGAGCAGCGTGTGAAGCCAGAGGAAAACGCAGGGTTGCAACGCATCGAGTGATTCTTCCGACGCGCATTTAAACACGTCATTCTCAATGTAACAGAAACACTAGAATGCTGCATTTGCTTTCACAGAAGCGGAGATGGCTCAACCCTTCCTCCATTTTTCCCATAGCTTCCAGGGATGGCCATTCCGGACCAGGTTTTTTCTGACATGCTCTTTCAACACATAATCATATACTTAGACGACGTTTTTGTCTAGTCCCGTAAAGCTGAACAACATCATGAGCACGTCAAAAAGGTTCTAACCTGCCTTGGTGAAAACCACCTTTTGGCTAAAGCTGAAAAATGTCAATTTCATAGTTCTTCCATCCAGTATCTAGGCTTTGTAATCAGTCAGTCTGGTATAGCCATGGATCCCCGCAAAGTCTCCGCCATCACTTCCTGGCCTCAACCCATGTCTGTAAAAAGGGTACAATCTTTCCTAAGATTGGCATATTTTTATAGGAAGTTCATTTCTAACTTTTCAGCAATCGTTCTTCCTATCACCTGTCTTCTGAAGAACAGTCCTTATGTTTGGTCATCAGAACAAGAAAGGGCCTTTCAACATTTGAAAAAAAACAATTCACTGAAGCCCCAATTCTTTGCCAGCTAGACACTACTAAACTCTTCATTGTGGAATCGGATGCTTCGGAGACTGCCATAGGGGAGGTATGAAAACAAACCCAAGAAAATGGCAAAGAACATCCCATAGGATATTTGCCAAGAACCCTTTCAGATAGCGAGACATTACTCAGTCTTGGAAAAGGAATCTCCCCATCGTACTGTGTATCCCATTCAGATCAGAACTGACCACTGTAATATCCAAGTGCTTAAATCAATGGCATGTCATAACAGTCGACAAACCAGGTGGGCATATTTCTTTGCTCACTATCATCTATATACTGGAATCACAGAATGTTTTTGCAGATGCCATGTCTAGACGTCCTGATCATTTGGATTCTGTACCTATTTCTTATCCTATCACTCTGCATAAAAAAGTATTTCTCTGTCACGTGGATGGTTTTCTTGAACAAGTACACTTGAACTTGCGTTTGCAAGTATGGCAAAACCTACATCTTTCTAATCCCTGGAAGCTGGAGAAAAACGATGGCTACATGTTCGAAGAAAGGCAGTTATATTTACCATTGATTGCAACTCGAGATGCTGCCCTTAGGATGTGTCACGATTCTTTGCCTGCTGGGCATCGGGGGATTACAGCAACCCTACAGAATCTTCAAAGACAATTCTGGTGGCCTGCCATGATTCATTCAGTACAATATCACGCCTGCTCATGGATGGTGTGTGCCCAAAACTAATCAACCACAGACAAACCCATGGGACTTTAGTACCAACCTTCGCTCCCTACAAGACCCTGGGCAGTCATAGCCACGGATTTCATCGTGGACCTGCCCCCCTCTATAGGCTGCACAACCATAATGGTGACAATTGACTCGCTCTCACGTGTGGCTCACTTTACACCATTAGCCAAACTACATTCTGCAGCTGAGATGGCAACAGTGTGGTTTACAAATGTCTTTCAACTACGTGGACTACCTTCTTCCATAATATCTGACCATGGAACCCAATACGTTTTGAGGTTTTGGTCACAGCTCTGTTGCTTACAGGGTATAGAGAGAGCTATGTCTTCCAGATACCATCATCGGAGCAACGGCATCACCAAAAGAGTTAGCCAAACTCTAGAACAGTTCCTACATTGTTTCTCAACAGAAGTGGATGAAGACTGGGTGACGTTATTGCCAGTTGCAGAATTTGCTTATAATAACACAACTCATTCTTCCTTAAAGACCAGTCCCTTCTATTGTTTTTTTTTTTTTAAATATATTTTTATTTTATATATATAAACCACACGACATTACAACTTGAACATAGATAAACACGTTTAACAACAAACAACACTGCAATCCCCATCCCTCCCCCTATGAGCCTGTATGGTGTCCGCCATTGATATCCGCTAAGGGCGAGGGGGCGTCATCACTCTCAGATTCAATTGAAGCCGACCCTGTTCCAAACAGTTCAGCTATCAACAGTTTCCATGCCGCAAGAGAGCACATTTCCTCCTCCTCCCCTGCAATACTGGCATCTCGCCACACAGCCGTCTCGGCCTCCGCCCATTTTTGGAGATCCCTCCATCAGACCTCAGTTCGTGGCTTATGACACTCCTTCCAACCCATGGCAATCCTACGTTTAGCAAGCACATAAGCCAGATCTTTCAATTTATCGACATGTCTAAGTTTACGCGCTCTGGGATATCCCCCCAGTAAGCAGGCCCAGGCTGAATCCACTTTGAGCGTAACACCCTTTCCTGCCAGCTTCTGCGCCACTTCCCCCCAATAGCTTGCACCAGTCCCTTCTATTGTTCCTATGGATTCCACCCTTCTGTATTCCCCTCTCTTGTGCATAAAGATGTGATGTTCCCTCAGTAGACAAGTGGGTAGATGACCTAACTGCCATGCACAAACACGCTAAAGAGCATCTGGAATGAGCCAGGGAAACAATAACAAATGCCAACAAGAAATCGAAGGGCAGTCCTATGTATGACATTGGAGATTTGGTATGGCTATCCTCCAAATACCTTCCGCAACATCTGCTGCTACCGGAATTCGTGAGATAAACATCACTTGCAAACGCTGAGACCTTGCGTCTCAATGCTAGGTATCTACTTTGTGCCTTGCTCAGCACTTAGGACAAGGAATCCAACACGAAATTACACTGTGTAATTCTTACCTGTTTTTCTTCGCTCTGTCTCCTTGTCTGCTACTGTTCTGTTGCTTCGCTTCCCTTTGATTCTTCCTAGCCACACTTTACACTGCATTACTCTGCAGTGCAGGTTCCTTGGACCATTCTTTGCCCTGTATAGTTTTCACTTAAGGATTGCATTGGACCATCATCCCTCCTTCATTGATATCTCCTGGACACTGAATCATCTGGGTTTCCTTTTGCGTCCTACTTCAACAACACAGGGTTGTTTTCTTCCCTTTCCACTTTGGGAGGTTTTTCCCTGCTTTTTGGCATTCTGCTCCAGAAGTCACCCATCCTGGGTAATTGCCTGTCAGGCAGGGTGGCATCCAGAGAGTCTCGCCCTTACCTGCACGACACCCGCTCCAAGCAGAGGACCCGGCAAGGATTAGCTGCAAGCAAGACCCTGCAGAAGAAGTCTCATCTGAGCTCAACCCCAGATCCTGACACTTTTCATTCTTCAATGAATATACTCACAAAAATGAAGACTGGTACTCTGACTGCTAAATCCTTTTCAGTTCTCATGAAACCAACTCAGAAGCCAGCTTTTCCGCAGAAGCCTGGCGTTCATTAGAGATCCATTCCGAGAATTTGAGGCTTTCACTGGACAACCAGACAGTCCCAGAGTTAAAAACAGCAACAAACTGCTGGTAAAGAATTCCTCTCCCATTCCTCAGCAGGAGCACCCGCTATCCCCATTGATTGAACTTCAAAGTGAGGGTCAGGGCTGGCCCTGTGGAATGCCAGTGTGGGGATGCGTTTCCATCCACCTGGATTAATGGAGGACCATCACCTCAGATGCATGGGCTCTTTCAATAGCCTTGAGAGGATTCCGTCTTCCTCTTCCTCCTTCCCCTACACCTCTTTCCCAGATCCGCTCCCCATCTCTAATGAAGGAAGTAGGTACATTTTTATCTATGAGGGTAATATAGGAAATCCGCATGATTGAGAATGGTGAGGATTGTATTCTCATCTATTTAAAGTGCCCAAACAGGCTGGCTTGCGCATGATATTAGACAGTTTGGATTTCAACGTTCCTGAAGTTAATTACCCACGTGCAGATCAATCTACCCTCCCAACAGGGAGACTGGCTGTTTGGAATCGATGTGAAAGATGTGCAGCTCCACGTTCCAATTTGGCCCCAGCATCGAAAATCTTGGATTTTCGCCTGGAGAAGCTCATTTTCAGTACTGAGTGATTTCTTTTGGATTGAGTTCTGCTCCACATATTTTTATCAAGATGGTGGTGGTGGACTATATCAGATTAAAGGAAATCCATGTGTATCAATGTTTGGACGATTGGCTCATGAGGTTCCAGTGCCCGCATCCTGCATCTCACAGCTATCCAGCTGGAGATCTTGCTTCACCTGCTTACTGCTACGTCTCATCCCCTTTCCTCCATACTGCACGGGCGTCCCTACAGGAACCATTTTGCCCTGCAAAAAGGCCATTTTCTCATTTAAAGGTATAGTGTAGGCACAGCGCAGGCGTAACCATGCCCTGCTGGCTCTGTCCATCAACAACTCACTTCAGTCCACTTTGTCCCAAGGCCGGGAATGGACTTGCCTCAGAACAGCACGGCAGAGTTTGTGCTGTGTGGCTGCTTCTTCCCTGTGACTTTCCCTATCTATGGCTTGGTGCCTCGCTCCCCATCATATGTCGTTTAGCGGGTCTCCCATCAATGGTGGCACCTGGTGGGAGGCCCTCTTGGCCTCCTTCCACTCATCTAAGTTCATCATTAATGTTTACTTGAATAGTACCATCTTGGTCCAAGGCACTCAGGCCAATCTTCTCCTCTTTGATAGACACTTCCCGCACCTCATCAATTTCCTTCCTTCTCCTGCTGTCCT
This sequence comes from Ambystoma mexicanum, assembly GCF_040938575.1. Classification (NCBI taxonomy): domain Eukaryota; kingdom Metazoa; phylum Chordata; class Amphibia; order Caudata; family Ambystomatidae; genus Ambystoma; species Ambystoma mexicanum. The sequence goes on along the minus strand of NC_090934.1, from coordinate 918,024,288 downwards.
CTCTTCCCTCCACGACTTCCTCGCCTTCCCCTGTTGCCTCCTCTTTGGCTACCTTGCCCTCTCCTCCCTCTACATCTAATTTGTACCCCTCCCCGGAAGGCTTTCAAGGACGGCAACCTTCTCCATATTGCCACTCTTAACTCTTGCTCAGCTGTCAAACACCCCTCTGACATCTGCCATCTCCTGGAGGAACTTGACCTCGATGTCCTCGGTCTCACCGAGACATGGTTCACTGCCAGCTCTGTCACAAGCTTCGACACTCTCCTCCCTGACTGCTACAAGATCCTCTCTGCCTCCAGGTCCAACCGCTTTGGAGGGGGTGTAGGCCTGATTGTGCCCGAGTGGATTCCTGCCTCGGTCATTCCTACGAAGGCCTTCTCCTCTTTCGAATGCCTCCTCTGCAGGCTCTCTCACTCCTAACCATTCCCTTACTGTGGCTACTATCTATCGGCCACCTGGTCAGATCTCCTCCTTCCTCTCTGAATGGGCGGACCTTTCCTCTTGCCTCCTGGTCTCGACCACTCAACTCCTCCTTTTTGGAGACTTTTAACATCTACCTGGATGCTTCCTGTCCTTCCTCTGGACTCTTTTGTGACCTCTGCGACTCTCTCTCGCTCTTTTCTACCCTCTGGCCTGACTCGCTCTGCAGGGCACACTCTGGATGTTCTGATCTCCTCAGACCTTCCCCTTTCTATCCCTCTCAGCACTCCTCTCTCCTGGAGGGATCACTTTCTCCTTTCCTCCCAGCTCATCCTCTCTTCCCCCAAGGCTAAGCCAATTCCAGCACTGCCACCCATCTTCTCAGTTATCTGACCCATGAAGCGTGTGTCAGTTGAGTCTTTTGCCGCCACTTTCTCACCCCCCGCCCCCTTTGGCTGACTCACACCCTGACAAAGCCCTTTCCATGCTCCACTCTGCTATATCTGATACTTTCGATGTTCTTGGCCCTGTCATGAGGATCCACTTGAAGCGCAAAGCCAAGTGCAATTCCTGGTACGACTCAGACTTTGTCACCCTCAAATGGAAGTGCACAGTGGCTGAGCGGGAATGGCGTTCTTCTGGTACATCCTCTGAAAACTGGCCTGCCGCCTGCTCCAAAGGCAATGCCGGCTCTCTATCCGCACAAAGATGATGTTAGGAAAGCGTTCAAATTCTATCTTGGCAGAACAAAAGACTTCACAGCATCCTCAAGTCTTTTTGTCACGTTTGCCAATTGCAAGAAAAATGCACAGGAATGTAGGACCACCATCTACAGGCGATAAGTTTCTTACATCTGAGGTTTACTCTATTCAGGTTCTCCAACCACCAACCTCCAACCACCCAAAAAGTCTTCATGCAGAGCTAGTGAGAGCCAAAGCAGCTTCAGTAGCCTTCCAGAAATGTCACTTCGGAGTCCATTACAAAAGTAGCTACTTGGGCTACCCCTTGGCTTTCTGTAAACACTACTGCCTGGACTTCGAGTTCTCAGAAACCTCTTTCATTCAAAGCTATGGAGTTATGGCCAACCACCCATTAATCCTTTTTCATTCAAAGTTTTGGAATTTGGACACCCACCCATTAATCCTATTCCAGTGCTTGGAAAGCTCCCATAAATATGGAGGAAAGGGGACAGGACGATAGAATAAGAAAATGTTACTCACTGTAGTGACTAACATACACCTAGTCGAGAGTCCCCTTTCCTCCATGCACCTTCCCCTCTAAAAACATCCTTAACTGTTACATCACAGACCATGGCGATCTGAAAATAACTGAAGGATAAGGCTCGTTTGAGGCTCAGGAAGGCCGTGCATGTAAAAAGGACTACTATTTTTTGGTGCTACAAAAAAGTTCTCCGAAATGTCCCATAAATATGGAGGAAAGGGACTCTGGACTGGGAGTATTTTGGTCAGTACAGTGTAGAAATGTCAATCTCTGTTATTTCCCTAAAATATGTTCCTTCATAAGTGCCATGTTGGAAGAGATTAGGCTAGTGAATGTGACAGATATAATCTCAACCAAATAAAGAGCATATGCTTTTTGTTGTGACACCGAAAGCATTCCAGTGAAGAGTATATTTTACTTACGTCAGTTGGCAGTTGATTTACTAGATTCCAAATCCTCCCTCAAATGAGCCAACTCACGAAAAACAGGTTTGAAATCTGAATCTACCTCATGCCACCAAATACAAGATGGCCGTTCGGACTCAATACACACAAACGCATACACTTCAACTATTTATATGTGCCTATAATATGTAATTATAAGATGATTGTGTGCTCTGTGAAGGCATCATGAAGCAAGTCACAGACTTTAAATTCAACGTAAAATACTTTATTAAATCAAATGTCAGGATGGTAGAATTCCTAACTTGCCCTATGCTAAGGTGGGATTTCCCTACCTGAAAGAAACTAAGGAAAGTCTGAGTCAAAGAGTTCAATTTAAGTCTGCCTGTGTCCAAAACCTATACTTGCCCTCACAACTAAAGCGTACCAACATGTAGGGATGTCAAAATTATTAGAAAATGTGTTCAACTCAAAGTTCTGAGCTTCTTATAGCTCACAGCTTTCAGCTCCCCTTCCCGAAGTATAAGAAAGTTCCATGAAACAGTGTCAAGATTACCTTTCTCCAGTTAAAGGTAATAAAGTTCAAAACTACTTCTCAGGGTTCCCTTCCCCAAATTCAAAGCAGCACAGTTCGCAGAAAACAAAAGGCTGTAAGGCTTCTTTCTCAAGGCCACACAGTGTAGCTCCTCAAGTTTCTGGGTTCCCTTCCCCAAGACTCTATCTTCATCACAATGTCTTTGGGTTTTCAACATGTAGGGCTCATTGGTCTAGGCGCAGTTGTCTGACCAAACAGTCCACCCATCACAGGTCACGCAACCAGGATGCCTGACTCTTGGCAGTGTGGCTTTGATGTGTAGATGTACAATCTTCTGGCTTTCCCTTGTCAGCCTCTTGGGTCTGCCATCACTTATCACACATCCTATCCAGTCTTTGGCCTTGTCATACTGAATTCATTCATAAAAGTTAGGTTCAAGGGTGTTTTGGCTCACACCCACCTTTTTGTGATTCTGTCACACTTCTTCCGCTTTTCTGTAATTTTATATTCACATGGATATTTTAATTATTCATTTTATTTGCTTGGCCCCCCTGAAGGTTTTTATTCCATCCATTCAACACTTATGGTACTTAAATTCAAGGTTTCATTCAATTCAGTATTCGATTAGCATTCATGCTGCTTAATTTTAAAGTTCTGTTTGGTTCAGTATTCGATAAGAATTGATTTAGCTTAACTTAAAAGTTCCATGTAATACGGTATTCAATAAGCATTACTTTGGCTTAAGTTTAAAGTTCCATCGTGCTGTATTTCCTAGCGTGCCAACTACAGCACATGGTGAAATAGATGGCTGACGAACCCACGATAAAGACGGCACTGCTGTAGCCCACATTGAGGTGGCGACACCTGAGACCTCCTTTGGGCCCCCGCTATGGAGCAGCAGGAGAGCCGCTACCTGGTGAAACTGGGCATCTAAATCTGGCACTGGGGGGTAGGGAGAGTGACAAGACTATGATAGAATCGAAGTGGGAGATGTGTGGAGTGGCCACGGTAGGGGACCTGAGGGGAGAGGGAAGGTGGAAAACGTTTGAGGAGTTGCGAGAGGTTTCTGGGATACAAGCGGGGACTGTTCTTGTTGCACAATACAGTCCTGGGGGTGCTACGCAGAAGATGGCCAAATGTTATGGAGGGGGGTATTGAAAATGAGGATATTGAGATGTTGCTCTCAGTGGCGGAAGGCCGACACGCTCTGTCCAGAATCTATACGGTCTTGTTGGGCTGCACCACACAGGCTGAACGGAATTGTAAGAGTAAATGGGAGAGGGAATTGGGGAAGACGTTTGAGAAGAAAGCAATATCACATGAAGGTATCCTGAAACACTAGGCTACAGTTAATACAAATGTATATAGTGCAAATGGCATACCTAACACCTGCTGTTGTCTCCACATTCAAAGGGGCTGGGAAACAAGTGTGCCCCAAATGCAAGGGGGAGGAGGCTGGGCTCACGCACATGTTTTGGGGATGCCTGGTTATACAAGGGTTCTCGGCAAAGGTAGCAGTCAAGGCGGCGCAGGGAGGCATTGAACTAGATGTTAAGACACAAGACACCGGAAGCCTGCATGCCTGCTGGGACGATATAAGAAAAATATGAAAGGTAAGCCACTGAATAAACTCAAATATCTGATATATTTTAACCAAGCATAGCATAGCCATGGGATGGAAATATACGAGAGTACTGAGTGTATACAGATGGTGGAAAGAGTTGGAAAAGTGGTGCATAGCGGAAACGGGTGTGGGAGAAGGCGCTTAAAACGCGAAATACAGAGACTCAGATAGACATACAAAGATGGATAGCGCTAATGGTAACACTTCGCAAATGTAGGAGAGAAGGAAAGTGTACAGCAATCAGAGGATGTAGATGCAACAATTGTCATTGACTGAATGACTAACATGAAGGCTGCAGGGGGATGTTATGGAGTGGTAGTGGTTAGATGGATAGGATATAAGGTGTTTAAAAATGTATATTATTAGAGTCTGTTACTCTGTGTGGTTATTATTGTTATGACATTCAAAACTTAATAAAAACATTTTTTTAAAAAGTTTCAAGTTCCATTCAATTCGGTATTCAGTATGTATGGAGCACCCCAGTGATTGTGCGTCCACCCTGACGCTCACCCGCTTATGGTGTCTCCTTCCGGTGGTTCCCTCTGCTTCTCCTTCACCGGTGAAGCCGGAAAACACAACCACTTGTACTCCGCTTACCTGCTGTGTGTCCTTCTGTGCACGTCAGCAACCAGAGTGCTTCTTTCTAGATGCATACGGTGTCCTTTCTTCTTGGTGCTCTCTGCTCCTACTGCCGATCCTCTGTCACAGGGGCTCACAGACTTGCAATAATTACACAGCACACTGGCTACGGGCTATGCAAGTCTTCTAGGGAATTTGCCGGCGTCCTGGCTCCTCGTCTGGTCCCAACATGGCTGCCTCCTCTGAAGCAAAGTCCCCTGCTGGTCTCTCCCACAGGCCTCCCAGTTGCTTCCTGTTCTGCTCCACCAGCCTCTCTGTATACACCTATAGCCCCTTGACAGGCTGCAGGTGTGGATCTCTAATGAGACTTGCCTGACCATAGATAAAGGGACATGCCTGACCTCATAGCTCCTTTAAGGCATCATCCTCGTCCCAGCGGTGAAAGGATGTGGTGTTCATTACTCTTAGTTGCCTCTTCTTCGTCCCAGTACTGCCAAGTGTCATATGTGGGGAAATTAGGGGAACATCTTCACAATAACCCATAAAGGTTGGGGAAGGGTTTGGCTGATTCTCAACGGGATAGGGGCAATACCATTTCTCTCCTAAGCATACCCCACTCCCAGTTCCCAAGTACCCTCCGCCCTGGTGATCCTCCCTCACTTCTCCACCCCAAGGGTCGGGATCCAAAAGCAAAGGTCTTTCCCTGGCCACCTGAGAAGAGGATCGATCCAGGGGACCTAGGAGTGAGAATACCACTAGGTTTCTCACAGCTCCTAATTATGGGGCCTGTTTCAAGCTTGCATACACGCACTAATCACTGGTCATGTTTTTGTTTTTATCGAAAATAGGAACTTTATCAGTCTCTGATAACAGACAAAATAAAACAGGCAGCATAGGTTCTCTGATCCATTATCTGGTTGTAAACTACTCCAATAATGAAGCCTATGAAATATAAAAGAAGCTTATGGCATTTGAAATTGAAAAGCACGTTGCAAAAGATTTGAAACGGAACCATAGGATTTATGACTATAATAACAAACTATGGCTAGTAGGTTTGACTTTTGCATCTGTGTATTGCATTTTTCATTTACAGGCATGAGTTTGTGTTTGCCCCATAAAACAATAGGTCCAAATCAAAGTACGGGCAAGCTGAAGTGTTGGGGAGTTGAGCTGTTTTCCTCTGCTGGCAAAATATATACTTCAAATGGATTTTGTCCTCCCACGTATTCCTCGTCTTTGATATATTCCATCCAGCGCAAGCTGCTTTGGAAATGTTTTCTACACAGCAGAGGGTGCTGTGCGTCTTCCGGTATATACAGCGTGCACCGTTCCTGTTACCTCAGTTCTGTTTTTCTGCTTGTACAACACGCTTCGACGGTTAATTTCTACTTTGCAGTAACATGCTTCAAAAAGTGTGTGGATTGTGGGTCGAAGATGTCCATCACTGACCAACACCTTATTTGCCTTTTGTGCCTTGGTGTTGATCACAAAGTGAAAGACTGCAGTTCCTGTCACTCTAACGGGAAAGGCCTTGAAGGAGAGGAAGGGGCAACTCGTCCTGGGTTGGCCCACTTTGAAATACCCTTCGACCACTCCTTCTAAGAGGAGGTTTTAGGACGAGCTAGGTTTGAGACACATTTCACCTCCTCATAAGCAGTCAAAACTTTCCAAGCGCTCTCTCGTTCCAGAAACAGCTCCCACCATTTGTTGTCTTTGGCCCCCTGCAAAAGATCCAAGAAGAGGCGACACTGTTCGCACTCTTCAGCTTCGAATTCCTTGCCTCCTACCAAAGCCAAATGCAAGGACTTTTGCCTCCAGATGATGGTCTTTGAATGTCAACTGTTCTGCCCATGTATTCCTCATCGCCATCCAACCTGCCCCTCTACTTTGGGGAGAATATCCGTGTTTTACACCTTCCTCTCTTCCAATGTCTGGTCATCGTGTGGCCTTAGAGACCTCTGTGCATAGGAGAGGGGAAAAACTAAGAATGGATCTAACATGTGCACAGTGTGATATGTATACTGTCTTCTATGTCCTACTGGAGTCCGGACGAAGGCAGCCAAAGGACACAAGATTGATGACGTGATGACATACAGCACCCTCTACTGTGAAGCATTTGAAGCTGGATGGAATATATCAAATATTAGGCATATGTAGGAGGACCATCCAGTCGAAAGAACATTACCAGGGGTTAGTAATTTGTTTGTCTAACATGCTAAATCAGCAACTAAGGCCTGCAGTGAAGGCCCTTAAAATGCTTTTGATCTTTTTATCATCAAACAATGTTACAACAGCACACCTTTAAGTCCCAATTACAGGGGCTACACGCTATGTACAACAGAAAAATATATAACCCCTCTCAATACGTTTAATACAGGACCAACAAGTAAAACTGGGCCACTGTGAAATAGAATATAGATCTACATAAGAGACCATGAACCTCATTATGAGTTTGGGGGTATCTCTGTGGTAAATATGTCAAAATACCCCCAAACAGATTTACTGTTAGTGCCACTTGGTCCAGCCGAATTACTGCAGTATTACAATTGGTGGTGTTGTGGTGTTAGTCCCCATTTATTCATAGGACTCCATGGGGATTTCGGCAGAAGTACCAGCAGCGGTAATACCACTGTTGGTAATTCTGCCGAAATTGCTGCTTTCTGCCAGTATGGTGGTGGAATTACCTCCAGCATTTTGCTGGAGGTTTTTCCTCTGCCTTGAATACAAAACCATAGTTTGGTGGTGTGGTAATGCAGCAGTAATGCATTTGTAACTGTTACCACTGCATTACAACCAAAATCCTGATGAGGCCCCATGTAGGAATGCATGTAGTGCTTGGAAACTGCAACAAGATGAGAATGTTGTGTTCTACCAAGAGACAGCACCAGATCATTAGTCATACCTATGCAAAGAGTACTTTAACATTCAAGTAAACATGCTCATAATAACGGATGTAAAGCAGATAAAATAATGTGAACCCTTTGTGAGTAATTCGACCATCCGCACCGCACATCAAAAGCCTCTGGCCATGGGCAGCCTGATTATCATTTAAAGGCCCCATGGATTAGCATCCCCATTGTTACACCTTGCTGGTGGCGGCAAATACTAAAGAATTTTAATTAGCAGGCCTCAGGGAAGGCCTGGGTGCAGGAAGTTGACAATGGAAACCAGAGACCAAAACCTCTTTGTAATGCAATGTGTCAACTTGGTACTAACACCCCTCCTTAGTATGAAAGGACAAACCGTCTACTTCAAAGGAGGCCTATGTTGTCACCAAGCGCTGAATAGGGCTAATTTAATTAGGGAGACACGCTGATGTGCAGCAGACAGGAAGATGGATGGGGCTTAGAAGTATATGCTGTCATCCTGCCCGTGTCTGTTGCCAAGCACTCTGATTCTGACCTGAAGCATCACAGAAGATTGTGGTAGGGGCCCAGGATTGGTTCATTAAGGTGGGCTTAGCCTAAACCAATCACTGGTGCCCATTTGGCTTTAAAAGAGGGCTGAGCCCCTCACTGATCAGATCATCTGAAGACTTTGCAAGGAGTAAGAAGAAGGATCATTTGGACCCGAGCTGATGGTACAGTCCACCTTGCATCTTCCGCCAGTGAAGTGAGGCAAGGAGTTCCAAGAAGGAAGCAAGATCCCTCCCCTAAATATCTCCCAGGGAACAGATGGAGATACCAGACTCAGAGGACTCGTCCAGCAGCTCCAGAACTGGTACCCAGCCAGCAGACAGCGTGTCCTGCTAGGTTCTGACAGCAAGCTTCCTAGGTGGGAAGTACAAGAGTCTCTGGACAAAGGTCAAGGACGTTGCCTGCTAACACCCTCCTGAGCTTTGGACTGTCCACCTTGAAAGGACACAAGCCCTGCGAAGATGCTTAGAGGATTGCCACACAAGCATAATCCAGTGTCCATCTTTTTAAGGACAATTCCAAGACAGTCAAGTCCTCGAACTGCATCCGGCTGCACCGCTGACTGTTGTCATGCCACAGTCACCATAGCCATCCGAGACGCCTCGACCAGCATTCCAGATCCACCAACCAGCACATAGACACCGATTCTTGGCCCCAAGCCACCGCACCAGACAGCCTGCAGATGTCCATCCAGCCTCGCTTGCCGAACTACCTGCCGCCTGGTACCCGCAGCTGTCTCCTGGCATTAACTCTGGCTCAAGGGCTGCTAAGCGCCTTGGAACCGCCTCAACACTATTGACCACCAAGAACTTCTTCAGCACCAGGTACAATTTGGTTCTGCCCCCCCTGTTCCTTCTCTGAAGGCCCTAGAGACAGTAACGACCCTTTGCCAGTTTGGTGTTCAAACCAAATAACCTTGAACAGTAAGACTGATTGCTTTACCAACTACCCTCCTATCAGTATTCAGAGTGCATCCCTTTCCTTTGTGAAACTGTCTGTCCTCTGTTACTTTACAGTGTGGGTTGTAATTGTAGTGTGCTAGAACTGTCTGTTGTAGTAATAGGTATATACTATAGGGCTCCTGGCAATTCCCTGATCTGTCCAGGTAAGTAAAATAATAAAATATACAGATAATCAGGGCTTCCCAAATGGACGAAAAACTCTAGTGAATCAGATATGTTTTTATAAAAATGCTTTACTCATACTGAATGAATCATTTATTGTCTCTACATAACCACTTCCTCCGTCCTGATGAAGGCCACCCAATCATTAGCACCATAATATGCCATAAGTGGCGAAACACAGCAGTGTGGGCAATTCCTCTCACAGTGTTTAATGTCAACATTGTCATAGGTTAGCTGTTTGAATCAGCATATTCTGAAAGTTGTGCAGTTCCCAGCAAAATGGAATGGGACCCATTTGTTTTTTCTGTACAATATGTTTTGTAAAAAGTGTCTCTGATGTCTAGCACTGCATGTGCATTTATTCCTATGCCGTTTTTGAGAAAAGCACACATGTATAATGGTGTTTTTTGTCCTGTGTAATTAGGATCACATTAAGATACTTTAACCAAATATGTCCTGTTAAGAAACTCTGTATGAGTAAAGCATTTGTACAAAAACATATCTGATTCACTAGAGTTTTTCGTCCATTCGGGACGCCCTGATCATCTGTATATTTTATTATGTTATAGTAATAATAAAGTAGATATTTTTATACAACCTTGACTGGACAGTCCCTTTTATCATTGGGTAATAATTGTATTTACGCTGTGTTGCAACTAACCAATGATCCACGACCTTGCAGGGATAAGCCTGCCGTTCCATCCACGTTACCAAAATTGGACAAGGAGGTCTTATCATTTACTTGGATTCCAATCTGTTCGGATCCCTTCTGGTGTACTAGAAGTGTGGGGTTAATTGATGGTTTAGAAACCGCTATTCATCCCTGGACCACTGATGCCCCAGACGTTGATTCGTAACACCCTTTGTGTCGGTTTCTGGCAGAGAAATGTTTGAGCGCCGCTTTTTTTTTTAACCTCTGGGACGCTAAAGCAGCTGCTCTACTCATTGCTTGCCTGAACCTTTCACACTTACTGCAGAGATTTAGCCCCTCCTCTACCCCTCCCAACCAAGTGAGGCCCCAGTTGCAAAATATTGAAATACCACACACCGATCCATATGGAAACTTGGGGACTTTGTTTCAGCCTAACCGAGTGAATCCCTCATACATTACATCACATTTTATGCATTCAACATCCAGTGCCCTTGCAAGTTTTCCATTGAGCCATTCATTCTTTTGTAGCCTTCTCTTGCACTATTTTTCATCCTTACCGGTCCTCAGTTAGATCAAATGGTGACGAGAAAGAGGTCTGAAAGTTCTTGTGGAAGCCCCTGAGAATGGAAAGGTACATGGAGACATTTCTGGCGATTCACAGTGTTAATTGGGCAACATTCAGGCATGCCATGAATAAAGAACTGATGGGGATAATTGTGATTGTCGCATAGGGATCCCATCCTTTATCCTGTTCTGAAATATTTTTGGTTGGCCAGTACCTGGATGTGCACAGGGTGGCCAGAATGTTGAGCTCCTGCTATTTGCGAACAGTACTGAATTATTTACTCGCAAGGATATAGAAAACGTCTGGGCGAATTTCTGTCATGAATGAGAACAAAACCGACAATGGTGATCAGCAAAGCTAAATGCCCGAAAAGGAATGTTTGGGTGAATGGTAGATATTTAGATATACTGCCTCATCACGAGTTTGACGGTAACCCTTAAATGTGGCGGTAATGCTATTACCGCTGCATTTAAGGTTTTGCCAAATGACGGGCTTGGCGGATTTACACCCAGCTCTGAGCTGGAGGCAAATATGCCATGATTTTGCCGATTTTCGATGCTATTACCGCCAGCAGTAATGTCGCCGAACATTTCCCATTGGGATCAATGGGGAATGGGAAATTCCCGAATGGGCCCAATGGTGAATTACCGTTCTGCCAAACCCGTGATCTGGCACTAATAGCTCCGGGGGGTTGGTGGCAGGGCTACTAGCCCCGGCGGTATTAGCGCCCAACTCGTTATGAAGCCCACAGTAGCCTACTTTGACTACCTGAGTATACAGGAGGGAAAGCCCAAAATAAGCTCAGGACAGAGGGCTATCAGTAACAAAAGAACACAAGGGGGGGTTTGTCCTGGCTAAGACAGTCAAAGCTAATTGCAATTTGTTGGGATGCAAACAAAATTTGATATGTATCTGAATCCCTGTTATAGCTGTTATTTATACATATCCAGGGGAAAGATGGGAAAGCATCAAGGAGAAAAAACATATCACAAGCACTTAGTTAATATAAATCTGGGAGTATTTTTTATTTACTCTCCTCAGTCAAGTGTTCACTTTTAAACAAACAGAAATTGCATAGACCCATAAGTAGTGCGTGTGACAAATTATGCGGTCAGCATATAAACAAAGCAGAAACAGATTGATGCATAAAAATACCATCAGGTGACATTCTTAGAGGAAAACCTATGTACACGCAGCTTTCTTATCATATTTAGTACATTTCATGTTCTTCTCATTGAACACCTTAAATGGATAACCGGTAAGTGGCACGTATGCCTCGATTTAATAAGACCAACAGAACATTTTGTTGCTCTAACACAGAACCTTGGATAGGTCTGACAGAAGCCAGGCTTTAGGGTGACCAAAATGGAGCGACGTCGCTGACATGAATCAAGACCAATTGGAAAACGGGGACCTATTAACCCCTAAGGGGGGGAAGGGTCCCAGGACATTTCGGCTAAACAGTGGATCACAGCCTTCTTCATGGAGCCAAGGTTTGGAGAACCCCTTACACAGGACAGGTCCTGGGTGGTAGCCAACTGGCTGAAATGGAATTCCAGTGAATAACTCTAGTGGAAAATGACGTTTGCTTCTGGCAAGGAGGGGCTGGAGTTGAAAGTGGTGACCCCGGCGCTTCGGCAGTGCAAATAAAGAAGAGCTAGAAATGCGGGCTTGGGTAACAGTAGAACCGCAGTGGACTTTGACTACCTGGCCATTTTGTTTGATAAGAAAATGGGATAGGGGCTGCAGGTAGAAAACACTGTGCGTCTGCTGGTGGGTTTGAGGTTCAATGGGAGGTTTTTGGGGAGACTTTCCCTGTACTGCCCTATGTCTATCAACAGAAGTCTGTCCTCCATGGCATATACGGTGCTGAAATCTGGGGCTTTGCACCATGTGCTGCAGTCACCGAACATTCCTGCGTTAGAAGCTTCTTTTAATTTACAAAGGGAACACCGTCAAGACCTCTGCATCCAGGTATTGGGGTGTGCTTTGTGGTGGATTGTATCAGCCTCTTGCCTACTGGATTAGCCTAAGGGCTACTCCTGAGGCTATAGTATTTCAGGCCACATTGAAACACATTTTAGGCTTGTTTCTTGTCTGAAGATTCAGTGGCTGACCTGAGTGATGAAGGCTATGTGTTGGGCTTTGTGGCCCCTGTGGGAGTCTCCGACTTGGATCACGAGGCCTTTCTGTAGGTGAGGGAGATATTTTGGGATGTGGTTCCCTGGTGGGTAATTAAGGAGAATGTCCCATGCTTGCCTGATATTTGAAACGTCAGGATAGATTGGGGCAGGGGGCTTATGTGGCCTCAAGTGTGCAAAAGGAGCTCAAGAAAGTATGCAGGCAGTTCAGCTGGGGATGCCTCCCTCTGGGCTATTTATCAGTTAAGTGAGGCAAGGTGCCTGGGTCCGGACTCTGTGGATGGGGTGATACTATGGCATGCTTGTTACTTTTATGCCCGAGTTATTGCAAATGGAGACAGAAGATGCTCCTTCACTTTTTAGTTCAAACAATATTAAAACAGGTAAGGAGGCTGCACATCCACTAAAGATGAGGAGACTGAAGTAAACACCCACTATCTCACTGCAGCCTGGTAAGAAAGAAATGCCTTTGCTTCTCTAGATTTGCAGGAATGGCTAAGCCAGTGACTGGGAGAGATGCGAGAAACGGATGTGGGGGTTGTTTTATGGATTTTGTCATTTTTATTGCTCGTGCCTAAGTATGGTGGTCTTATTTTCTGGATTGTGGTTTATCCATTATATTTTTAGTGTGTATTTCTATGATTATGACATTGCATTGTGTTATGGATTTTCATACAGAAAGCGATGAGAGCGTGTCTGCAAGCACGGAGAAAGTGTGACGGAGACGAAGAGTGACATGTTGAGGGGGAGCAAGAAAATATAGATGAATAAATCCAGAGGTCGGGCCAGAGAGGGGACTAAGATGGCGTCTGAGTAGGACGTATGAGGACTGTGACAAAGGAAAGGATTATGCTGGAGAAGGGCTCTAATCAAGGGACTGTGTGACTGAGAGGGGGTGTGATGAATGAGTGTGATGTGGATGGACTGTGATGAAGGAGAAGGGCCGTGAAGTAGTGAAAGATGCTGTGACGTTTGAGAGGAGCTGTGTAGGCCTGATGGACTGGAAGAAGCACTATAATAAGCCGGGCGACTGATGGCTAGGGATGAAGGAGGATTGTAATAGACTGCTGAAAGACACTGATGACGCCTCACGCAGGACGCTGTAAGCCTCTCATGGGGTCTCATCATCTTCGAAGAGTGAGGGCCCGCTTGGGCGCTGCTGTGGTCTATTGAGGCATGGCTTCTCACTGATGCAGAGTCTGACTCCAAAGTACCCTCATCCAGCCAGGCCACTAGCCTCCTGTGATGGTCTTTAAGGTTTTATTTGGGAAGGAGTGGCCCATGCAGCATGAGTCAACATCATGGTCTGGATACAGACAATAGAGATGTTCCTCCTCCTGCGCTTCAATGTAGATGCTTTTAAGGTGGCAGGTAGAACACGCCTTAAAAAGAATTTTCTTAGTCTTGGATTCATCCATGGTGGGGCAAGAAGAGACACTCTACAGGTCTCAACCCTGGGGGGGTGAGGAACGCAGGAGCCTGTGCCCAGTAGTGGAGCACCAAATGGGTGCAGAACATCTGAATCGCCAGAAGAGAAAACAGCTTACCTTGGCTTTCCCAACAGGGTGAATAGCAGTCATGTAGTATGTAAAATGCTTATGAAATTGTTGAGTGAAAGTAGAGAACTTGAGGAGGACTCCAACACTTGAACACGCAGTAAGTACTAAAAATGGCCTCTACGGGAGGAGCTATGATATATACTGTATATTGACTGAGGGGTAAATGACCCAAAACAACACAGAGAGAACACTAAAGTAATTGCAGTTTCTTCATTTCAAATGAACCTGCTTCTACGTTAGCAAAACAAAAGGGGTGATGGCTGGAAGGTTTAGAATTATTCTGAACCTCTGGCATTGCATGGGGCGACCCTCCAGACCATTGTTCCTCGTCTGCCAAGCCATTACAAAAGGGGAAAAGACCATATGCAAATTAGACTTAGCCTACCCCAAAAGCGGCAGTCCAGTCCAAACTGCTTGGTCACGTCCCTTCTGCATGAAACCGCAAGCATCCCCAAACATGTTTCGGCTTCGTTGGGCCTCATCAGTGAGGAGTAGCTTGCATTTCTAGGCTCAGCATACCCATCCCACTCTGGGGTGACTATAGCAAAACAAAAGGGGTGATGGCTGGGAGGTTTAGAATTGATCTTAACCTCTGGCATTGCTTTTGGCGACCCTCCAGTCCATTGTTCTTAATCTGCCGATCCATTACAAAAGGGGAAAGACCATATGCAAATCAGACTTTGTCCCACCCCAAGAGAGGAAGCCCAGAAGGGGTTTCTGCAGAAGGGACCTGGCCTAGCCATTCAGGCTGGACTGCTCCCATTGGTGGCAGTGCCGGACTAATTAGCATACGGCTGGACCCCTTTTGCATTGGATCAGATGGCTTTGTGATGTGGAAGTTTGCCCATTGCAGTGCCAATGGTGCAAATCTTCCACCCATCACTTTTCTGGTTATAAAACCCGGCTTTAATGTTACCCGGGAGTCTTAGCCTGATGACTGGGAATACTCAAACAGCATGTGAATCTATGAAAGATCCAATGCTGAAGAAGAGAGAGATCAGCTCTGGAAGATATTTACAGTAACTACTGTATGATTTTAGAAGTCCAGCCACAGATCAATCCAGTGCCCAATCAGCCATCCATGTAGCCGTTCCCCTGGACTGACATGGATGCGCATTACTCCACTCTCCCAGAGGTTTGGTGATACAGGGGCCAGAGGAATAGGTGAGTACTACAGAAGGAATAACAGAGTTGCTCTCTTTTACTCTACTGAACAGCCCCTTGACATTATCTGATGCACAACTGATCTGTGACAAGATTTGATTTCCAAAACTATAGCAGATAATCTTTCTCAAGAAAGCAGTGTACAAATGAGATTTTGGCTGTACTGAAATTCACATGGCAAACATGAAATGAAATATACCTTTAAATTCCTAGGTACAACCTAGCAGGCTAGCCCTGCTACCCCTTCTGACAGTGAATATAGTTCACTAGATTTTGCTCAAGTTCATTTGGATGAACTGCTCTTACAAAATACCTTTGACCAGGTGTAGGCCTTTGAGAATGGGATTAAAAGTGGACACGTATTATTTTCAGAGAAAAAAGCTACTATGGGTTGATCACGAATGTAAAGGCAATGGCAAACTCTTCTACCAATGACTGGTGCCTCAACCCTTGCAAAATCATGTAATGGAATTAGCCTGCGCACGATGAACCACTTCAGAGACATAAGAACAATGCAGAAAAAAGAACCTGCCTTTGGAGGATCTACTGGCCGCAGACCTGAAGCACAATTGAATCTGCAATAAGTTCCACAGTAAGGGCTTTCCTTGAGCACCCCTTCAGACATTAACAGTGATGGAAATCCTGCTTCCTCAAAAGGCTGTGGATTTCACTAGGCCACTTGAATCAACTAAAAGTGGCCGCATGTAGATACTGGATATATTGAGCTATGTAACCCGATCGCTGGAGGTTGTTCTGCAGAATATGCAACGAAGCACACAAGGATCACACATGAGCCAGAACTGGAGTATGTTTACCAATAGGTCTTTATGAAGGTTACGACGATAATGTAAATCAAATCTCTCATGGTCAAAAGAGTAATGCTAAACGTGGTGAAGGAGGTGCATGCCCTTTAGTAAGAGTCTGTTGGAAAGTTTCAAAAAGGACAAAAGCTAAGTTTTCAGTTCTTGTCCAGGCAGGGTCCTAATCCTTCCAGGTGATTCTAACAGAGAAACAAAATGAAAAGAATTTCCAAGAGAGCACTCTCATGATCTGACTATTTTAGTTCATTGCAAAGTCACCATCTCTGGTGATCTCCTTGGAGATGCTCTTGTGCAGCTGGCATACGTTGTGAGACCACCTCCAGGGATTTCAAGTCTGCAATGGAGACTTATGGTTGTGTTGGTGTCACAGTGGAGCTGCCCTTAAATGAATGCCCAGTGCCATAGGTAGACTGGAGGTCACACTAGGCCTTTCAACTCATTCCCCTCCCAGGATCCTGGTTCTAGGGCCTTCCAACTCAATCACTCTCTCCTCCTTGATGTCCCAGTAGACATTAGTAGCTCCTAACCCGGGGGCCTTCTCTTATATCTTTCTCTTCTTTCTTTATCCTTGTGCTTCTCATGCACCACCCCTGTGCTTTGCCACATGTTTGTTCTAGCACCCATCTCAAGCTTTGCTTTGGGTCTTCTTTGTCTCCTCCTCTTGCTCTTGTGTCCTCATAAACTTCATTTCCTCATCCACTCTCCCGCCGATTCCCTTCTTCACCTCTCTGATCACTCTTCTCCTTAACTGTTTCTTGACTTTTGACCGCCTTCTTTATAAGCCCCTCTATATTAAGGGGTAGCTTCTTCACCCCTTCCTCCATGGTGGTTTTCCCCACCTCCTTAATTCCTCTCACAGACTCCTCCTTAAACATCTATGTAACTAGAACTAACTTCACAATGTATCTTCCGGTGTCCAGTCAACTGGTCGACTGCAATTTGGTCGACACCATTTGGTCGAATGCCAAATGGTCGAATTTTTTTTTTTTTATATATATATATGTGTTTTGTGGGTTTTCGTGTGGGGAAAAAAAATAAAAAAGAAAAAAAAGGGGGTTGGGGGGGGGGGACCCCCCCCAAAAAAAACCAAAAAATGGGTAAAAAAAAAAAATAATAAATTCGACCATTTGGCATTCGACCAAATGGTGTCGACCAAATTGTCTGTCGACCAAATGTTTTCGACCATTTGACTGGTAACCGTATCTTCCAACTTCTGAGGGTATACCCACCCAGCCTCCTAGCTTTGTCTCTCCCCAACCTCTAGGCTCTACCCCTCCACAGGATTTGGTTTCTGGGTCTCTAGTCCTCCCCCAAGCCTCTTGGTTGTCGCCCCCCAACTCCTTGGACCTCTCTCTCCCCAACCCCCTATGTTTTTCTCCCTCCAGGTTCCTGGTCCCCTCTCTCCTCCCAACCTGTGGGGGTCTCTTTCCCTAGCTTCATGGGTATATTTCTTATCAGCATCCTGTTTTTATTTCTCCACATTCTCTTGAGGCTTTGTCTCCTCAACTTCTTGGTTCCATCTCTCCCCACCCTCTTGGGTCTGTCTCTCAGATCTGTGTCTCCTTAGCCTCTTGGATCTCTCTCATTTTTTCTACCTGTACCCCTCCCCCACCCAGCCTCTTGGATCTCTCTCCCTCCACTAAGCCTCTTGGATCTCTCTCTCCGCCCAGATTCTTGAGCCTTTCTTGCCTGAGCCTCTTGGACCCTTCTCTCCCAGGCCTCTTAGGCCGTTCTCTTCCCGAGCCTCTTGGGTCATTCTCTTCCCAGACTTGTGTTCCCCATGCCCCTGGTTTTCTCCACCAGTTCTTATCTCCTTCTTACCCTACTCTCCTAGGTATTCCTCTCGCCAGCATTCTGGGTCTCTAATCTGACTCCTCCCCTGATGCAGCTCCTAATGCACTCTTCCCAGGAATCTTCAGGCTCCTACAGCCCCTTCTTTTATAGGGTCTTGACCCCACCTTCCAGTGTCTATATGGCCCAAGTGATCTCTGATGTGTCTCCATATGCAATTGGTATGGAGATTAGTTGATGGACCTTGTCCCTAGGGAATAGCTTTCATTTTTGTTGTGGGGCTTGGTTTGTCCCTGCCCTTTGGTGGGCCGCACTCTGCTTGCCACATCCTGTCTTGCTCATAGGGAGGCCTCCCTTAGCCTAACACGCCTACATATTGGTGTTTGTGTGTGGAAACCTTGTAAGGAACCGGATTTTTGCCTCCGTTTTTTGTGTGAAATCAGTTCTCACTCTTTCCCCCTCAGGCTTTGGATTGTTAATTTGGTTCAGAGAGTGCTGTCACTACTAACGCCACCCGTCCTCGATTCCCATAAAGGGACAGGGACTGGGACTGCTCAGGTGGCAATGTGCCATACTCCTGCATGGTGAGGATACCCAGGGAATCCTTCTCATGCCATCCCTGGGCCCAGCATCACCTCGACCATTGTGGCACCTGGCTCCCTTGGTGACACTGGCATCCACAAGTAAAGATGAGGAACCAGATCGCATCACAAATAAACTCTTTCTGAATATTCTAGTGTCACACTTTACTCGGAGAAATACTAATGTATCAAGGAACCTAAATTATTTCCAAGGTGATGAAACACATGAAAAAATTAATAAAGAAATAAAAACACTACAAACATCAATCTTCCATTCACATACTGATGGACCTGTGCAGAGGTTCAATATGACTCTGAATGAAGCACATCTGACACAATTGTTAGATAAATATGGAATGAACTGGGATGTCTTACTTTCTAAATCATGTTTGCTTGAAAAGTCTCACAAGCTTTTAATGGGTTCTCCAAATATGAGCTGATGTATGGTCTCAGCACAGGTGATGCCTTGGCATATTAAGGGTGGAGTGGGAACAACAAGCCATTGATCATCTCAATCTAGCAGAGTTAATTTAATGCACCCAAGAGCACACAGGTGTTGTATGAAAACGGGCTAGGGACAATGTGGAAAACGTCAGGATAAAACAAAGCTTATATAACATTGAATACTAGCTTGTAAACATTCCAGGTGAGAGACCACGTCCTTGACAACTTCTGAACAACATACAGGCACAGAGTCATGGGCACTGACATTGCTATCAAAGTTATAGGCAGGCTAAACTACTGTATTCACCTGTCTGTCCGACAATAGAACAATCAAATTCATCATATTAACTGATGGAGCACTTGGCAAGAAAGTCCTTCAAATGACCAAAACACCATTTGCCAAATCACCTATAATGAAGAAGTTGTGAAACAGTTTTAGACACCCCATTGTGAAGCAGGACCCTCCCATTCCTGTTGACCTAGATGCAACACAATCTAAAGATCTCAAGTCTTTCCTGAGACATTTCCCAGTAAGGGTGAACCTCATTGAACAACATATTCATACATCTGCCAAAATGTCAGAAGAAGACCATATTGTCTGCCCAAAGAGCTGTTATAAAGGAGGTGAATAAAATGCTGAAAATTGATGTAATTATGTGAATGGTCCTCTCCAATTGTTCTGGTCGAGAAGCAAGACAAAACCTAAAGGTTTTGAATGGATATTAGAAATGCTAATGTAGTATCTTCATTCAGTGCTTTTTCAATACCTTGCATCAACATGCTCATTGAAAAATGTAGAAAATCCATCTATGTTTCTGTGCTCCATCTGACAAAATGGTACCATTCATTCGGCAGATAGGAGGGAACGCATGCATTTTCAACACCAAAAAGCCTTTTAAATACAATCTACTATATTCAGGGCTACTTGGAACCACAGTGACCTTCTAAAAACAAATGATCCTCTTCAAGTTGAACATCTGAACTATGAAGTGGCACATTTAGATGGTCTGATAATTAACAGGCAAACATTTTCTGAATCTTCCCTTGGTGTATACTACCTTGCAAGAAGCCTGGTTAAAGGTAAATACTAATAAATGTTGCTTGAGCTAAACCCGTAACAGGTTTCCTACCAAATTGGAAATGGGATAATAAAATCTCAAATCTTCAAGGAAGAGGCCTTTAGCGACTTCATTGGAAGAGTAATCTGAGAAAGGAAGAGAACTGAGATTAAACCATAAAGTATTTCTTCCATTTGTGACTAGCACAATGAAGTTTTTTCCCTTTAATTAGATATGTGATGTTATCAATATCAGTGACTCGCCATACCATAGCAGTGTATGTGCTCATACTATGCGAACTAGGAATAATGGAAGATGCCAATGCTGGTCTTATCAGTAATCATGACCTCTTGAACTGCTTATTATGTGGGCATATTTTGGAGAATGGAGTGAATATCTGTACCTGGGTGGCAGATAGCAGTATTTGCCAGTGGCATGAGTACCAGGACTTTTGAAAACAGGGTCTTGAAATGGTGGGAGAATGGCAACACCAGGTACATGATTGCAACGCCTGTCGGAGGATGTATCAAAGAATATCATTGCATCACCTGCCAAATGACGTTCTGCTGGTAGTACCCAGTGTGGGTACCTGGGCATATTGCATCAATTCCTGCAATGTCAAACATCAGCCAAAACTAGTGGTTTTGTTTTTTCTTTGGTGGGGTTTTAAACCATGCTGTGTATGCTATTTCATAGTGGAAACAAGGGTGCAGTAGTAAGAAAGGGAAAAGTTAAGGGGATATATTTTAGAAGAGTGGGTATCCCAGCCTTCTAGGGGGCACATGCCAAATAGTGCATCTAAATCTGTACGCATTTTGCACCTAAATCCGTAAATTGCATTCCATGTGACTATTAAAGGTGTTAATTCAGCACCAGATAGGGGGTGTACCTACCACCTGCAGGAATAGGCAAGAGGCGATGGGGCACCTCCTAGGGGGAAAAACACAGGCACATAAACTGTAGTCACACCATGAAAGAAGGGCTTGCGGGTAAAGGCGGGGGTAGGGATACATCTGCATATGCCATCGGCCCAGAGAGCTTATGTACATTATTACGAGAAAGGGAAATATTCCAGGTAAACCCATTTAGCAGGGATGCCCTCAGGTTGGGCCTCGCCGAGGAAACCTGCTCTGAACACATGATCAACGCACCATGGGTTAGGGAAAAGGGAGACGGAGCTCAAGCTGCGTGTCACGGGCAGACCGAGGTAGCCAAGACAACAATGAGTGATGTAATGACAGGGTGGCAATCCAATCCTATGGGCGTAGAGGGGAAGAGGACCCGAGCCAAAGAACCGTTCACAAAGCTGTGAATGCCTGTCGGCAGGTGGTTATGGGAATGGGAAGCTGAACAGAGTGGCATTCCTTGGAGGACCAATCAAACGGTAAGTGCCTGGGAGGTGGCCAGCCTTCAGAGTATCCACCGCAAGGTATGCAAAGGCAGTTATCCAACAGATACTGTGTGACTGTCTCCCTTCCCATCAGACGCAGGGTGTCTCGTGTTCCTTTTGCAATGGTGCGGACCAATGGCAGAAAAACAAAGTCCCAGCAGTCAGCGCAAATGTTATTTTACTAATTGCAAACTGTTCCCGAGAGGGGTGAGAAGGGATGTGGTGCCATATGGGTAGCCGATGAGTTGGGATACTTTGGATCTGCTCGCTCCAATCACGTTCTACTAACATGGGTTTAGATCTAAGGATGTGACGTGGTTTAACCAATGAGTTTGTTGGGAAACATGAAAGACATGAAGAGTTAGGGCTGCAACTATTTCTAATGCCTTGACCATTGTATCTGTAGTATAAAATGGTTCCATGTCATTTCATCGCAGGATGTTTTTTCACAGGGTTTTTTCCGTGATTTTTTTTTAACGAAAAAACCCATTGAATTTTTTTTTTTTTTTTAGGGGGGTCCCCCCTCAACACCCCCATTTTGTAAAAAATTCGATGGGTTTTTCCCAAAAAGAATTCGCTGTAAAAAATGCCGCGAAAAAACCTCCCGCGATGAAATGACGTACTGTATAAAACGAATATTCGCTGTTTGCCCAGATTTCAGCTCTTCTCATCCAGTTACAGTCCACTGTTCGGTTTGATTTGTGTTCGCCCAGCTGTAATAAACAACGTTGCTTCTTGCCCGGTGTGTGCTCCTTTTTATCACGATTCTTGTATGGTGGGATCTGAGGACCCATGCTACATGACTGTGCATGCTTAAGATTCCTTGCGCTAGGAGAGGCAGTTAAAATGGTCTCCAAATGCCTATGTTTGTATAGGAGAATGTTCCCGATTGTTCCAGCAAGGTTGATTGAGAAGGTGGTATTCATGTCCTTCCTGTGTTTTAGATGCTAGTGTTGGGCCATCGGCTCAGTGTGAGATTTGGCTCTCTGGTTTTGATCCGATGGTGCAATAGGTCCTACTGATATAGGGCCTCATTACACGGACGGCGCTGGTACCGGTAAACCCTTACCGCCTTACTACGAGGTCCCTTTGCGGGTTGGTACTTTAACGCCTGCTTTTTGCAGCCGTTAAAAACCAACCCGCAAAGGGACCAGGGTGCTAATTACGGTACCGCAATTTGCGGCACTGTAATTAGCGCCTTCCCCATTCCCATAGAGCCCTATGGGGCAAAAATGGGAATGGGGAAGGGCAATGGGGGAAGGGGGAATTACCGCCCCGCCAACCTTGGAATAGGGCGGTAATTCCCCTTTCCTCCAAGGTGGTGCCGATATTTTACCGGCATGGACCAAGGTGCTTACAGCACCTTGGTCCTCCGCCTACCGTGTAATGAGGCCCCTAGTGTCATTTTGAAATCAGTGAAGGTTGTAGCCATCATTTGGTTGATTGAGAGAGGACGAAATGTTGAGACCATTCTCGCACATATTTCAGACCTATTGATTTGTTGGTCAAACAGAGCAGTTTGATGCTTTTGCTTTGTCATGGTTCACGTTGTTAATGCCTGAAAGCCTTGCTTGAATGAGGGGACATTGGTGAGACCAGGAAACCTTTGGTGGGTAGGCATAAATGAGAAATAGAAAGACTTGCTATAAAATAGTCTGCTCGAAGTTGCTAAAGTTCAGTAAGCCGGCTTGTTTGAGCCTGTCAAAGCTTTATGATGGTTAACGAACAGCCGAGATCTTCCAAATCGTGTTTGCAGCTTGCATATTTGGCAAGCCCGGTTGGGCTACCAGCGTCTCATCTCACCGGTGCCCTTGTCGGTGATGCTTATAATACTACTTATCACACATCTCTATGACCAACTTTGTTGAGACATATATAAGCACACTTGTTGATAGAAAATATGTTAGTGACTGATATGATTTACTGTAAGGCATACGCCAAGGCTGATGGACCTTTATTTTTTAAATACTGCTGGTGCTTTTACTCCAACATGTAATTGGCTATGGATGGCATCACTCATCTCCCTTTTTAAAGTGACCCAAATTCTGTTCTTGCTAGTGGCTAGATACTATCCCTTCCACCTTCAGAAACCAGCCTTTTATCAGTTCTCGGGTACACTTATTACCAAACATATATCAGGCTGCCGTCTTGATCCTTGCCCTGCCGCCTTCCATCGACAACTTGATATCTCTGCTATTCCTCGCCCCCCTATTCACTGTGACCCAACTTTCTGTTCTTCCTGGTTGCCAGATATTACTCCTCGATATAAGAGACAGTACTTGCAGAACATTTGCTTGATTGTTTTTTACCCACTTTAACTCCTTGCCCCAGATTCCTTCCTTCGAAAGTGTGGCACCTCTGTGATCCTCACCTGTAGATTGTCGCTAATATCAAAGTCCCTGTTTATTTGCATTAGCGCCCACCCTTCTGGCATAATTTCAGCCGGGTCACGAGTTGGGCGCTAACCGTTACTACCCATTCCGTCCGTTGGATCCAATGGGGAATTTTTTACGCAATTCCCGCACTGTAATACCGCTGGTGGTAATTGCGCTGAAAATCTGAATTTCCCAGCATGTTAAACACGCCAGACTCTAGATTGGGTGGACCTTTAAATGCGGTGGTAACCCTGTTACCGTTGCATTTAAGGGCTACTGCCCAACTCGTGATGAGGCCCAGTATTAATGTTGTGGTGATTTACTCTAATGCAGACTTATACAGATCCCCATACGGGCACACTTCTTTAAGCTGCAAAAAGTCTTTAGTGCAAATATAAGGACCAGGCAGACAACATGCAACTAACAATGATTCATGCACACGCAGATCTTTGCATAGTTTTCTTTTTATTGCACAAATCCTCTTTAGCAGAATTTAGGGAATTATAGGATGTCTTAAACCCCACAAACTTGCTATGTATCTGACGGTTCAATGCTCCTTATGGCATGCATGCAAATTGCCACATAAGAGGAACACCCCCACTGTTTTAAACTGTAAGGGAAGCAATAAACACAACACACACAAGTATATATATACATATATATATGCACAATTAAGAAAAAACGATGTTTTGTTGCACAGTACTACTTTCTCATTTGTGTCTTACTGCTAACTTGAGGCAGACTCTGCTCATTGGCATATGGGAAAAAATGCTGATAAGAACAAATCTTTTTCCTGATAGTTATGGACCCCGTGAGGAGGGAGAGCAAATGTGCCCTAACTTCTTGAGCGCCACCTTTGGGTGGCTAATTATCCAGAGACCAGAATAGAGAGTACATGTGACTTAATCCTTGGGAGAGGCTAAGAGGGGGTCCTCTGGTTACCAATCGCATGTAATATTTATTCAAAGGGACAGGGCCTTCACTTTATCTCCATACAAGATTGACACAAAGTTGTGATGGTGTAATGGTGTTCTTGTTACCTCAACATGTTGGTGTGACCAAAAGTGTAGATTTTGAGTCCAACCTTCAGCTGAGATGAAGTGCCGGAAGGGATGGGCCTGAATTGAGGAGCACATGGGGAGGCATTCTTTAACATAGGGAACCCTGTCACCTTGAGCAAGCCCTTCCACATCTGTCCAGCTGCTACCCCTTGGGCTTGCGAAAGAGTTCTGGGTCCGTTCCTAGATCAATTGTCCAACACTGTCAGAGTTCTAAATTTCATAAATGGATGTAGTTCTCCTTGAGGGACTCCATGTTTCCCTTTAAATGGTAATTGTGTGCAGAGTTGAGATGCGCAGTCATGAGCATGCTGTCCCGCGGCGATGAGTCATCCGCCATAAGGTCAGCAGTGAAGCCACATCTAGGTTTGAGTGCAGACGGAATGGTTGCAAGTGCATTCCTGGAAAATCTGGATGTTCACGATCACCACTTGTTTGCTGTTTGGGCAAGTCAGTTGTATCGCCTTTTTGATGATTGTATCGATGACTGGCATGCAGCAGCCACATCTGCCCTTGATGACCTCGAGCTTGTCGTCATACCTTTGCGAAAGGGAACACATACATATGCATTAGACAATGCAGGAAATCACCCTGGAGAATTTAGGCAAAGATATAGTCTGACTTCTAGTGGGCACTATTTGCTTTTAAGGCAATGCACAAGAAGATGCTTTCTCATCCTTCGGGCAGCAATTGGGCAATACTGTTCTTCTTGAGTGCCTATTACCCAGGTCCTGAGAATCCTCTTGAAGAACTTTGGACTAGATAGGAACATGATGATTCACACGAGATGATTAAGGCATTTGGGGGAAATAGGTACAATAAATGTGTGGATTGGCATCATAGAGGTTGATTCAAAAGTCCCCGACTAGGGACTAGGCACATGTGCCCCTTGGCACGTGGCCTTCACCTGATCCTAAGGATGTAGTTACCTTTCTGAAGTTGGTCACAAAATAATGCAGATTTCATTAGGGAGCCATCCCAACAAATGGGCGACCATCCCAATCAACACGTACCAATAGGAGGTCTACAAAACATTACAAACACACACAGGAAAAATGTCTGTTGCATCCTCTTAAAAAAGAGCCCAGGGTTTTGTAAAACACAGAGGAGGATCTTCCAAGACCGGCCTGGAAAATAGATGGCCTTTCTAGCCAAGGGGGCAAGTAGCACCCTCTTCTGTGACGCAATACTTCAAGGAAAGAAGGACTGGGGCAGGCACATTTGTAAGTGAGGAGATGTGTATTTTCCACACACCTTCTTGCTGCGCTACAATTATGTATGAACAAAGTTCCAAAATCACATGTGTTTGTGATCCAATTAGTTTTGTTTATTGGCCCTTTCTGATTAATCAGAAAGGGCCAATAAACAAAACTTTGTTCCTACATAATTGTGGCGCAGCAAGAAGGTGCGTGGAAAATACACATCTCCTTACAAACAAACGGAGTGGGGGATCTCTTAGTTTCCGTCTTTCAGACACCAATGCGACACCTATAAATCTAAATTAAAATACTGGCCGCAGGGGTTTCCCAGTGATATCACAAAAAGCTCCTCAAGCCAAAATTTGTAAGTGAAGCTGATAAAAGATATCTTATTTTCCTGCAACCCTCGGAAAGAACATTTTTGATTGAAATCCACTATGTCCGCTCAGTGCTGCTCAACAGCATGTCATGACGCAACAACCACAAGGCCGGCTCCTCCCAGTAATTCTACATGGTGGGCAGGGATGCAGTGTGAAAATGATTCAAGTGGTAGGGTCATTTGCCACCTGCCCATGCTTTGGAAGGGAATGGGTTAATTATTGCATGCATAGAAACCTATTTTAGAACAGCAGTGACTCATAGGGTTGGTTCATCCGTGTCTCACCTGCTCAACCCCACCCATTTCCCCCTGCTTCCCATTGCCCAGTTTCTTACCACGCTTGCGAGCTGCACAGTCCCTCGCAGGTTGTCAAGGTAATCACTTCTGAGCAGCCGTCTTTGGTCACGTTGTGTTCATATTGATGCACGTTACAAGGTACTGTTGAGTATGGAAGAAAACAGAGCCGTCAGATCCTGCATATCCCCCAAATCGAACTTTAGCTCTGATTATATCTTTACTCATGCACAAAAGCTCTTATCAATACATCAATCAACAAACTTTCTACTGGGCACTATGGTTGGGTCAGCGATTGAGCCTGGAGATGCTTGGGGCATTAGGGAGGCTCAGCTTCACCTCACTGAGGAAGCCAAACTAGGCCGAAACACGTGTTTGGGGTTGCTGATGGTACTCTTGTTCAGCTGAAATTTGCCTCGCATTTCGGTGCTGGACTGCCCTTGTGGGTGGGACCAGACTGATATGTAAAAACTGGTTGTAGGCCCCCATGCTGAGTGGCAGAACATCTAAAGAACAGGCTATTTGACCCATGTTTGTTCTCAGTAGTGAGGCTCTCACACTCTTGCTTAACACATTGGTATGCTGGGGCCTGTGCTGAAGCTGCCCGGCTTGCTCATTGGCCGGTGCTAGCAGAAGGCTGACACTGTCTCTTTTCTGGCATCCTCCCACTTATTGCAGTTTTTTGTATGCTACTTCTTTGGGCACAAACTCTAAAGTTACAGTGCATTAAGAGATGGGCAAAGATAGGCCTCCACAATCCTGTTTCATCCCCCCCAAGGGCCCCCATCGACCCTAAGTAAAGGTCAGCAGCCAGTCAGTGGGGCGAACCATGAGCTACAACGCCTGTCCAATTATTTTCAAAGTGGTCACCTGCCAAGCGGTCTGTGCCATTCTACATACTGCCGTGAATAAATACGTTCTAGTTTAATTGGCTACTGAACCTCCAAAAACAGGTGCCCAGTAGCCCCAAGAGAACAGCATTTCCTGGACTAGCCATGACTATTGATAATGAATTCCTAAGCAGATTCTGCTACAGAAATAAAGAATCACATGACGGCCCTAAGGCATCACCAAGAAATACTTCCTGTGCGGCTTCACTGGGTTGACTCTTCCCCACTGCAGGCTCCCGTCCTTAGCTTCTACAGTCCTGGTGTCGCCTAAGCTCTGGGCTATTTAGAAAGTCCTCCATCACCATGTCCATAGCATCTTGGTGTTGCAGAATTCTCCCCACGGTTCATATTGGTACTCTAGTGTGAAAGAAGCCCCATTGCTGCACTGTTAGGGGATGGTGGATGCAAGGCTCCCCTTTAGTCTTAAGGTGAGTTGGACTCTCCATGGAATTATATGCATTGTTTATAAGGTTTCAGTGACTGGCTTTTCCTCTGTTGTAATCAGCGGTCAGGTTGATAGCTACCATGCTGCCCAAAAGCAGTGACCTACGCCGGTGCAGTGGCGTCACTGGGGTGGGCCTGGGGGGGCCAGCCCCCCCTGTCAAACCCTGTGTTCCTCCTTGTGCCCCCCACCTAAGACGAGCAGTGACCATGTTCTCCCCCTACTTTTGTCTGTCCCCCCCCCTACTTTTGTCTTTGGCCCCCTCTGTGCCCCTCCTAAATTTGATTCCTGGCGACGCCCCTGCGGTGCAAGAAGCATCCCACCCTGTGCTATGGGACCCCAACAGCTTTCAGCTCCATCTGTGAACAGTATAAGACTACTGTCCCTGGGCTTAGACACAGGTACTGTAGCATGCAAAGTATCTCTGGATCTTCAGCTGGATAGTGCCTCTGAAAGGTTGGCGACCAGGGACAGTCGCTTATCTCGTGCCAGTGACGCAGTTTCAGGCTTGGTGGCGTTTATGACGCACCAAACTGTCAAGTGGTGTCGTGCTTAACCTTTCGACCACACCATCCCCGTCTTCATAGCCAGGGCAGGTACTTGCTCTGTCTGAAGAGAGAAGCCTGTCCCTACTGCCAGATGCTTCCATTAAAGTTCCCTAAACGTGCTCTAAGTACCTGGATCAGGCAGTGAAGTTAGTCACACCCTGGCCTCCAGCTTCCCTTCAGAGGAGCTGGTCATTGTTTGAGCTTCTTAGAAAAAAATCAGACAATATTACCACACCGCAGGTCTGTCTTTGGTGCCTATTCTTCACTTTGCATGTGGAAGGCGGGCAACAGACACAGTGGTTCCAATGAGACGGACCAAAGGACTAACCTTGAGGTACGGTGGTCGCCCCTGTGGTCATGCTTTCATCTTTCCCTGGAATGAGAGCAAAAAACGAGAGAAGTCAGAGCAGCGCCAGAAATAGCTGGATCACACACACACCACAAACCTCTAGTGAGCTCCCTCCATGTTCGGCTTCTCACAGACACCCAGGGCTTTCTGATGCTCCTCTAAATTACTTTGGGTTGTTCATTCCTCTTTAGTCTGGTCTCTCTTCAACCCTCCCTCGCCTCCAGCACAGCCGCCCTGTGCCCCTTTAAGCTGCATCAGATGAATGGCGGGTTCTGAGTGGATGGTCTTAACTTTGTGACGTATCCAGTGACATTTGAAGAATCCTTGGTGAACAGGCCTGGAAGCTTCTAGAAATCCAGGATTCCCAGAGCCAACCCACGTGATAACATTCCAATATTGTCCATTGTAATTGCACCATGCTTGAAGAGAGACATACCTAGTTTGTCATACCACACAATCCTTCACATTCAAAAAATATCAGTATCCCCGTTTCAAAACAAGCGTCACTGTCCGTAAAGCAGTGATTTGCATATTTTGGACAGTAGTAGCAAACGCTTTATTCAACTTATGCCATTTGCAGAGTGATAAAATAAATATGTCAAACATATACATATATAGAGTTTAAAATACATACAAACCTCAAAAACTATTTAAATACACTGAATGCTACGTTAGAATACATGAAACTTGCCGAGTTAGGTTAACTTGTCTTGGGTGGATAGCTCAGGGTCAACGTGCTCCCCTTGGAAGCAAGACGACATGGAGCACCACAGGTTCGATCCCCGGGTCCGGGGTTTAAAAGAGGTATTGACATATTGAGGAGGTCAGAGAGAAAACACTGGTCATCGCAAGACAGGATGAACAATATTGCTTCAGATACTGATGTAACATTATTACGTATAACGTGACCACGCGTCCACTGCCTCCTTGAGTCCAATTGTGTATTGCAGGCTAACAGAAAATGAGGCAAATGCTGACAGCCCCACAGCAACAGTGCTTATTTTAAAAAAGCCAGGACATTCGATCCTTTAATGGTAGAGTATTAAGCCTAACCACTGCCACAATGCGCCTTTGCGCAGGTGCGCTTAATGATGCGTTTACTGACGTTGAGGTACGTGCGACTGCTAGATATCTCAATGCACCCAGCTTCATAACGCCCTCCATGGGCTGCATGAATTCCACCTCCCTTGCTTCCGTTTTGATCTGCTGTCTGTTCATGGACACGCCAATCCCTCAATGACCCTCTAAGAAATATGCATGCCTCCTGAGCTCCCTGTGAGAAGCGCGCCAGTTTAATCCACCCTACTACGTCCCCGAAGGATGTATCTGGCTGTAACTTCATTAACCTTCACGTTTCGCAATCCAGCATGGAGTGATGAAAGCCGTGCACGACCCCGTGCCAACAATGCCTGCTGAACTGTCCCCTTTGCTTAACCTAGATCTAAACACTCTGATTTTAAACTGCATTGGAAATATCTACCTAGACCGTACCTTATTTTAGAATATATGTATGGGTCTCATTAGTTTGGAGGTATTTGCAGTGCTAATTCCTCCAGATGGGATCACAGTTCCCACTGTTGGTAACTGTGGTCTTTCCATCTGGTTAGGAGGTGTGGTTATGACTCATTACTAAACCCCATGGGACTTCATGGAGAAATTGGGGAAGCAAAATACACTAGAGATAATTCCCCCATTATTTTGGCAGTAAATCCTCCCTGGATGTGCTATTCCCTTCTGTTGGGTTTGCAACTCATAAGAAAAAGACTGACAAAAAACTGGAGGCAATTCTGTTACCACCAGTTACCTCTGCGCCAGTGACGAGGCCCGTTGCATGCAAGGAGGAAGAGGCGACGGCTGCTTTGCCATGAGGTTCTCAGTCTGTGCTCCTTCGGAGCTTGGATTTTGTTTGTGTGTGGAAGGCACTGCCATTCACCAGGCATGCTTACCTCGAGCCTTCCTTTTCTAGAATCTTCTGTGCATTTGTGTATGTGCAGCAGCAGCCGCCTGAGGTTCACCAATCACTTCACAGTGTGTAGATGGAAGCACCCAAAAGCTATGTGTGGTGGATGCTGCACACCCATCATGCGGTGTGGCCCAGTTGAAGATTTGCTGAAATCTTCAACAGCACCTCCTCTGTGGTAAACAAGCACACACCCATGCACAAAATACCTTGCTTCCACATGATGACGCTGAGCAAGGTTGCAAAACCGTGAGGGTCTAACCTTGGATTCATTTACCACAGGACTCCATGTCACCGGCACAAAGGCTCCAATCCCGAGCTTTGGTTTTTACCAATCCTATCCTGAAACATTAGCCCAAGCAGCTCAATGAAATGTTGTGTTTCTAGGCTATTGTACTGCCCCGAATCACCTCCATAGTGGATCCAAAGTGCAGTATCCTTGCTGTTCGCTGCCTTTGATGTCCCCAGCGGGGTAAGCAGGCCGTAGCTTGCTGGGACGGGTAGCATGAGCAAGTGGGCAGTAAACGGGAGGGGAGGTGGGAAAGGAGCCTGCAGATGTAGGGATGGAGGAAGCCTGGGAATCCGCCGAGAAGACCATCAAGTCAAGACTTGAACTGTGTGTGTAAGGCGGTGCAGACACATTTTGCAATTCTGAAATTGAAGTGTATAGTACTTCTCGTTGTGGCCAATTAAATCCCTCCATGAGTGTACAAGGTTTTCTGTGCCTGTGATTCCCCGGGGTGTTGGTTAACTGCGACCCACCGTTCAGGAAAAGCTCATGTTCATGTGTGGGACACTACAATGCCTATGAACTCTATGCATCAGTTGCATGCTAGTCGCCAGTCAGATTCATGGGGAAATCGCAATTGTTTCTGTGGGTTCTTAGAACAGATTTGGCGGAGATGGATGAAGATGCGCTCAGCACCGAGAAAGAAAGTGGGCTGCTTGTAACTGAATTAAAGTCACTATTTAATCTTCAAACTCAAGTGACCACCACTTTCTTTCTTGGTGCTGAGCGCATCTTCATCCATCTCCGCCAAATCTGTACTTTATTTGTACCAACCTGGGTGGATGGGTTGGTGGGATTAGAGTGATTGCTGCCAGCATACATTTGATTGATTGACTTTCTGATAATTGAACCTGAAGGTGATCACTAGCGGACGGATATCTAGTTTCAAATCCACCAATTAACCTACTCTACTGGTTCTTTGAACATGTTTAGAAAATAATGTTGGGTAGTAGAGCAATGGTTCTGGGGGAATTGCAATTGTCGGTAAAGTGTAATTCTCGTAGGCAACTTCGGACGATTTCAAAGCTCATCTGAGTGCATTTGTGGGGCTACTTTGGAGCTGTTTGTGGCTCAATGTCCCTGATTTAGTCATCCGAATTTTTTGGTCTCCTTTTTGAAAATTCTTTGAGGAAAAATTCAAAAATCTCTTTTTTTTTTACAGGGAATTCACTAGAATGTGTTACTTTTTTTTAAAAGAAAAAAAGTAATATAACAAGTGTGCTCACAAGAACAGCATTTGTCTCCTCTTTGTGGGCATGTTTGATCTACAGTTCACGCCCTCTAATGTGTTTCATAATGATTACTATAAAAGGTGTCCCCTCGACCAAAACAAATCTGGACAAAAAAATTCACATAATGTACCTTATTTGTGAAGATGTTCATGAAAATTCCTTTAAACCCCATTTTGCAATAATTTATTTTAAAGTACCCTGTCTTCGTGAATAATCGGGTTTGGAAGTGGAAACGCAGTTTGCCCCATTTGCTTACTTTTATGCAACCATGCCTATCAAATGGCTTTAAGTACCCCCGCTTAACCTTCTTTCCGTCCTTCTCTGCCTTCCTCTCTCTCTTCAGGACACCTTTAAGTTGCACAGAACTGTTCATCTCTTGTCCCAGGAACATAATATTTTCCCCTAGTCTTTCATGCAGTCCCTCTACACCACTGATTTACAAAACTAGACTACAAAATGATCACTCAAGCACAAAACTAGGCTCATCCTCTTGAGTGTTCCATAGTCAGGCAGCAGGGCCAGTAACTGAACACCACTCGTCTCCATTGTACATGATGCTGCTTACATTTAGAATACCAGGAACAAGAACACATGAATGCCCATATAAATAATTTGGTTGGCTGTAGTTTGCTCCATACAGCTATATGTGAGGTCTCTTATTTTATCCAGACCAAGTTATGTTTTCCTTTCCCAGACCCTGTAATCTGAAACAAGGAAACTAGGGGGGTCCTGGAAAACATATCTGTGTTAAACAAGGCCTGCGCGAGATAAGAGAAGTCAAACAGGGATGTGCAGTGAAAATGAACACCTACAGAATATGTTTCACTGGCCTCCAATGCCAGCACAGCTGTGAAACCTCTGTGGTCTAGACTGGGCTTGCCCTCCTAAGTAGTATTGTATGCCTGAAAATCACAGGGTGCCCCCCTAACCTCGTATCCTCCTACTTGTACCCTTAATATTCTGTCTTTATAATTGTATCCATATTAATGTACCCTATTTCCCCTTATTGAACAGCAGTCTGTTGCTTGCCTGATAGCTTTGCACCATGCAAGACCCCACTACATATGCAATCTGGGTCCAGTCTGGGACTGGTTTGTCACAACATAAAAATACCATTTCCTACTTGGAGACTAAATGTTCAATGGGGTTTGCCCTAATTGTACTGAGTTTGGGACCCTGTGCATGTGGTCAAATGTTAAGTCTGGACTCAAACGATGGTATGTTCTGCACAGAAGGTGATCTATGTAGGTTGGCTCCATGGGGCTTCAAATGTCCAGACCACGAACAGCTTGGCACACTTGCATGACGGTTCTGTTGACAGCGCTTTATGGTGGGTCTCTAGAAGAGGGGCAAAGAGAAAGCCATATTTGAAGAGTATGACAATAGAGCATGATAATAACCCCCTAAACCGTCAGCATATTTTGTCTCTGTGTTCAGAAGTGCCAAGCCTAAGGTTGATTAGTTCTAAAGACATTAAACCGGTGTTTTTTGTCTATGAAGATAGCTTGAATGGTGTAAAAATGTGCCTACGATCAAATATAGTTAAGAATGTAATTCTTGCAGAGGGTGACTCCCTGGAGATACGACACACCCAGTTAAGATATCATTCATTGTTAGTATATTAGTTTCCAGCCCTGTGGCCATGTTCTATTGGCTCTAAGGAGGAGGAGCTGACACCATTGTTAATCCAAGGGACCACAGTGTGTGCTGACAACACAGTTTTTCTCGAAAATGTAATTGGATAATGGAGTCGAGGCTCCTGGAGAATTTCCCCTGACTATGCAATCCTCATAGTTTTGGACCTATTATCCAATCAATACTGGGAGCCTTAGGCTCCTCGAGGTCACTGGCGAAGGGTGCCTGCTCTGGCGGCCACGCTCACGCTTTTGATGGGGAAGTAATGTTACGTAATAATGAGCTGAGACGGAACATCAGGAGTTTAAAGAAAAATAGCCAGTCATTTATTGCTGATAGTCGAGCTCTGAAAACGTAATTCAAAAATTGGATGCATTGTCGCGGTTTCTGAGGTCGCATGTTAGGACCCAACAGGGATAATTTGTGGCGATTGATTAGGTCAAACGGGATTGACCCATTTCTCCAGGTTCACCCCCTATTGAGTTCGACCTGGGTTGACCACTATGAAAAATTATATAGGGCAGAGACTGAAGTGCCTGGTGCTGATCACATGGCATCATGGTCAGGTGCCCTTCCCTGGGATATGGACGCTTTGCAGATGCTTATTCGATCTAGCAAGAGTTCGAACACTCCTGTCCCGGACGGTCTATTGGCCATGACCGTGAAATCTGACCCGATATTATGGGCAAAGGTGAGCTCAGCTCTGTTTGCGTATGTGCTTTCTGAAAGACATATTCCCCATTCATGGAAACTAGCAACAGTGGTGGTGATCTTTAAAGGGGGAGATAGATTCTTGCCCCTAAATTTCAGGTCGATATCTTTACTAGACGCAAGCTGTAAGATCCTTTTGAAGCTGGTTCTGCAAGAATTGTTAACTTGGGCCCGACATTCAGGCAAGTTGGACCTATTTCAACCTGGGTTTAAGAAGGGAACGGGGATGGGCCTAAATAGTTTTTGGTGAGACTTTTAGATGCCCAGGTGCGGCATCAAAAGCTGGCTCTTTACTTGGCCTTTCTGGACGTAAGTAAGGCCTTCAATTGTGTAAATCGGGAATTAATGTGGTCAAAACTATGTAAGTGCAGTTGTCAGAGCGCACTAATATACATCCTTGTATCTCTACATAGTGACACAAAGATTATGGTAAGATTGGATGTTAAAGGGTCTGCATTACCTGGATTGATGCAAACAGAGGACTATGCCAGGGGTGCCTCCTGGCACCTTTCTTGGTCACCTTTTACATAATGGACATGGGCCTATGTTGGGATGCCCTATGTACTAAACCTCCTCGCCCAGGTCAGATTAAGATTCAGTACCTAAATTATGTGGCTGATGTCATCCTATTCGATAAGACACCAAAAGGACTGCAATGGGCCCTTGACAAGTTACATCTCAATTTGGAAAACCTAGACCTTTAAATATAAATAAATCAAAGGTCTTGGTCTATGTGTGATAGGCAAACAAGGAAGCACCGCAATGCATTGTGGGTCACGACACCTTTTGAATCACCCGCTCCTCTTCATTTATACTCCGGGGCCCGTTTGTGACAGATGCTTCTTGGTGACTTTCTACAATCCAAATTGGGTCCTGCCTCACCCATCTGATCCTATACAGTGAATATAAAACTAACGATGAAAGAGGTTCAATTAACAACAAGCTTGATTTATTTGTGAGGGGCACAGGAAGGCAAGCGTGGGCAATCCTAAAAGGTGATCATTGTAAAAGGTGCACGGTGAGCTTGAGAAAACGTGTAGCACAGGAGTGTGGAACGACGTCTGTAAGGTGAGCATCGGAAAACATTGAAGGGGAGCATAAGAACACCTGGAGGATGGACATGGAAAAGCATTGAGGTGAGCAAGGGCAACCATGAAAGCAGAACATGGGGATGCAATGGAAGGGGGCATAAGACAATGTGGAGTGCTAAGATAGGGAAGCATGGAAGGTGAGCAAGGGTAACCATGGAAGCAGAACATGGGGAAGCATGGAAGGGGATATAAGACATTGTGGAGTGCTAAGATGGGGAAGCATGGAAGGTGAGCAAGGGAAACCATGGAAGCAGAACATGGGGGAGCGTGGAAGGGGGCATAAGACAATATGGAATGCTAAAATGGGGACGCATGGAAGGTGAGCAAGGGAAACCATGGAAGCAGAACATTGGGATGCGTGGAAGGGGGCATAAGACAATATGGAATGCTAAAATGGGGAAGCATGGAAGGTGAGCAAGGGAAACCATGGAAGCAGAACATGGGGACGCATGGAAGGGGGCATAAGACAATATGGAATGCTAAGATGCGGAAGCATGAAAGGTGAGCAAGGGCAACCATGGAAGCAGATTATGGGGAAGCATGGAAGGGGGCATAAGACCATATGGAATGCTAAGATGAGGACGTGTGGAAGGTGAGCAAGGGCAACCATGGAAGCAGAACATGGGGAAGGATGGAAGGGGGCATAACACAATATGGAATACTAAGATGAGGAAGCATGGAAGGGTGAGCAAGGGCAACCATGGAGGCAGACCATGGGGAAGCATGGAAGGGGGCATAAGACAACATGGAATGCTAAGATGAGGAAGCATGGAAGGTGATCAAGGGCAACCATGGAAGCAGAACATGGGGAAGCATGGAAGGTGAGCAAGGGCAACCATGGAAGCAGAACATGGGGAAGCATGGAAGGGGGGCATAAGACAATATGGAATGCTAAGATGAGGAAGCATGGAAGGTGAGCAAGGGCAACCATGGAAACAGAAGACAGGGAAGCGTGGAAGCGGGCATAAGACAATATGGAATGCTAAGTTGGGGAAGCATGGAAAGTGAGCAAGGGAAACCATGGAAGCAGAACATGGGGAAGCATGGAAGGGGGCATAGGACAATATGGAATGCTAACATGGGGAAGCATGGAAGGAGAGCAAGGGAAGCCATGGAAGCAGAACATGGGGAAGCGTGGAAGGGGGCATAAGACAATATGGAATGCTAAAATGGGGACGCATGGAAGGTGAGCAAGGGAAACCATGGAAGCAGAACATTGGGATGCATGGAAGGGGGCATAAGACAATATGGAATGCTAAAATGGGGAAGCATGGAAGGTGAGCAAGGGAAACCATGGAAGCAGAACATGGGGAAGCATGGAAGGGGGCATAAGACAATATGGAATGCTAAAATGAGGACGTGTGGAAGGTGAGCAAGGGCAACCATGGAAGCAGAACATGGGGAAGGATGGAAGGGGGCATAACACAATATGGAATACTAAGATGAGGAAGCATGGAAGGGTGAGCAAGGGCAACCATGGAGGCAGACCATGGGGAAGCATGGAAGGGGGCATAAGACAACATGGAATGCTAAGATGAGGAAGCATGGAAGGTGATCAAGGGCAACCATGGAAGCAGAACATGGGGAAGCATGGAAGGTGAGCAAGGGCAACCATGGAAGCAGAACATGGGGAAGCATGGAAGGGGGGCATAAGACAATATGGAATGCTAAGATGAGGAAGCATGGAAGGTGAGCAGGGGCAACCATGGAAACAGAAGACAGGGAAGCGTGGAAGCGGGCATAGGACAATATGGAATGCTAAGATGGGGAAGCATGGAAAGTGAGCAAGGGAAACCATGGAAGCAGAACATGGGGAAGCATGGAAGGGGGCATAGGACAATATGGAATGCTAACATGGGGAAGCATGGAATGTGAGCAAGGGAAACCATGCAAGCAGAACATGGGGAAGCATGGAAGGTGAGCAAGGGCAACAATGGAAGCAGAACATGGGGAAGCATGGAAGGGGGCATACGACACTATGGAATGCTAAAATTAGGAAGCATGGAAGGGGGCATACGACAATATGGAATGCTAAAATGGGGAAGCATGGAAAGTGCACATAAGAACACATTTAAGGTGAGCATGGGAAAGCATGGACGGTGGTCTAAGAGAACATGGGCTGTGAACATGGGTAAGCATGGAAGGTGAGCATGGGAGGGGCATACGATAATAGGTAATGTCAACATGGGGAAGCACGGGAGGGGGCATAAGAAAACATGGAATTTGATCATGGGGAAGCATGTACTGAAGCCTAAGAAAACATGGAATGTGAACATGGTGAAACATGGACGGTGTGCATAAGAAAACATGTAAGGTTGTGATGGTTTAGGTGCCTGATTTCCCTTTTCTCCCCCTTCTGTCCAGCTCTCCTCACCTGAACTGCCGGAATTACTGCTGGGATCCTGTAGCCGCCGTCGAGTAAGATAGTCCTTCTCCTTTTTTCGAAGTGCCTGCTTGTCACGGAGGGAGGCCACCTTGACTGCTGCTGGGAACAGCTGGCCGAGGACCTCCCTTCCGGGACTAAGCCGAAAATAGGGGAAAAAACCCCTGATGGGGAAAAAACCCTGGGACTCCTCAGGTTGTCAGCAAGGTAGTATTGTACGTGGCCGTGCAGGTGAGCAGGAGAAAGTAATAAGCAGGATCCGTGTTGGTTGCAGGAACAGCAAAGCAGCAGGGGGGTCCTACTGAGTGGAAGAATCCCCGAAACCCCTGCCAGCCAAGCAACTAGCGGGGCGAGGACCAGGAATGGGAGGAGGTCAGGAAAAAAGCACCGGCAAGGCACCGGCAAGGCAGTCCAGAGAGAAAGCAGAGGAACGAAGGAAAAAAAGGGGCGGAGCCTATCCGCGAGGACGGAACCGCAGAGAACTGAAACAAAAGTCGCCGAGGCACGGTGACTACAGGGAAAACTGGAGGAGAGAGAGGAAAGAGAAAAAACGTACGCCGTGAAGGGGCGCGAGAGCAGAGCAGAGCAGAGCAGAGTAGACGGAAGCTGAAACGGGGTAGGAGCGAAGAACCAGGAAGCAACGAGGGCTTCCACTGGACAGTTGCAACGCAGGGACCGCTGGGCCAGGAAGGTAATTATACTCCCAGCGGCCCCGCGTCGTGAGGAAGAAGCGTGATGGACACAAAGGAGGGACTAGTGCCCTGCATACCTGTGTCCTAATTTCCAACGCGGGAGAAGCCGCCAAGCGGAACGCCTGCGGGTGACAGTATGCCCCCTTCCAGACCGTATCACCCCCGGCTTCCCTGGGTGCAGGCGGTGAAATCTAGCGAGCAAGCGAGGCGCATGCACCTGAGAAGCAGGTTCCCAAGAGTCCTCCGACTCCGGATAACCCTTCCAGGACAAAAGGTATTCCAACCTGCCTCGATAGAACCTAGAGTCCCTAATGTTGGAGACTTCATATTCTGCTTGAGTGGGGGTCTGTGATGGAGCAAGTCTGGGCACTGGTCTGTGATGGGAATCGAAATAGAAGTCTTTAAGGAGAGAGGAATGAAAGACTGGGTGAATGCGACTTAAAGAAGGCGGCAGCCGAAGACGGTAAGCCACAGGATTGATTTTGAGAAGAATGGGAAAAGGACCCAGATAACGAGGGGACAGTTTAGAGGGTCTTGTCCATTTGGGTAGAAACCGGGTGGACAGCCACACCTTGTCGCCTGGCTTCCAGTCCGGACATTCTTTGCGATGTTTATCCACTCCCATCTTAGATCGTCTCCTGCTGTTCTCCAAACTCTGTAATGCTGTGTCATGGGCATCCTTGATCTGATCTAACACCTCTTCGGCCGTCGGGGAATTGGTGAAACTGGGAATTTCAGGGAGAAAGGACTTAGGGTGAACCCCATAGGTACAAAAGAAAGGTGAAAGACCTATGGCAGAGTGTTTGGCATTGTTATACGAGAATTCTGCAGTAGGGAGTAGGGAAACCCAATTCTCCTGGTGTTGAGTGACGTAACATCTCAGATATAGTTCGAGAGTGGCATTAAGTCGTTCCGTCATCCCGTTGGACTGGGGATGAAAACCCGAAGAGAGTGCTCTCTCAATTCCTAAACGGGTACACAGGGCTGTCCAGAATCTCGAAGTGTACTGGCTTCCCCGGTCCGAGATGATCTTGTCGGGTAGACCGTGTAGCCTGAAAATGTCTCGTGCAAACACTTCAGCCATCTTGGTGGCTGTGGGAACCCCAGAAAGAGGGGAGAAGTGTGCCATCTTGGAGAATGCATCTACCGTGACCATGATGCAGGTACATGATCCAGATTCCGGGAGGTCTACAATGAAATCCGTAGAAACCAACCCCCAAGGGCGAGTAGGCATTTCAACTTGGGTAAGTAATCCCAACGGTTTCCCCGTCGGATATTTTGATCGGGCACAAATAGGACAGGTCTTCACAAAGTCTAGGGTGTCTCTCCTCACGGTGGGCCAGGAAAAGGTTCTCGAGATGAGCTCCAGAGTGTTGATTCCCCCGCGATGACCCGCAAGGCGGGATGTGTGACACCAATCCAGAATCTTCTTCCACAGCGGGCCTTCCGGAATGTATAGACGTTTCTTGAAGAACAGCCAGCCGTCTTTCTCTTGATAAGGAGAAGTGGGGTGCAACGCAATTCGAGGAAGCTCTTGACTCACGGCGGTCTTAACCCCTTGTAGGAAAGTACTGACCTGGGCCAATATCCGATTGTGATGAAACATGGGTTCAGTGTCTAGTGAAGCCCTTTCCTTGCTGGAGTCCTTGCGAGATAGAGCGTCTGCCAGACGGTTAAGCGAACCGGGAATGTAAGAGATCTGAAAATCATATTGTGAGAAAAGATAGGCCCAACGAGCTTGCCTGGAATTTGAGCACTCCATTTCTTGGAGGGCTTTCAGGTTTTTGTGGTCAGTCCTGATGAGGAATGGATGCCTGGCCCCCATGAGTAAATGGCGCCATTCGTCACAAGCCAATTTCATAGCCAACAACTCCTTTTCTAGGACCGAATAATTCAATTGGCTAGGTGAGAGAGTCTTGGATAAGTAGGCTACTGGATGCTCCACACC
Organism: Ambystoma mexicanum; assembly: GCF_040938575.1. Lineage (NCBI taxonomy): Eukaryota > Metazoa > Chordata > Amphibia > Caudata > Ambystomatidae > Ambystoma > Ambystoma mexicanum. The sequence goes on along the minus strand of NC_090934.1, from coordinate 917,983,327 downwards.
GTTGACAGTCTGAAGTAGAACCGCTCCAATCGCGATTGCAGAAGCGTCAGTCTCCAGGATGAAGGGCAAAGTCTGATCTGGGTGGTGGAGGATCGGAGCCGAGCAGAAAAGATGTTTGAGTAGTCTGAAACTGTTTTCGGTATCGGGCGACCAGTAGAACGGAGAGGCCTCTTTCTTGAGTAGGCGAGTGATGGGATATACTACTTCAGAGAAGTTGGGGATGAATCTTCTGTAATAATTGGAAAGTCCCAGAAACCTTTGCACCTCCCGGACAGATGTGGGTGCGGGCCATTCGAGGATGGCCTGAACCTTCCTCTGATCCATATCTATACCCTCTTCGGACAGCTGATAGCCCAGATACTGCACGGAAGGGACCGCGAATTTACACTTCTCAGCCTTCACTAACAGCTCGTTCTTTTGTAGACGTTCCAGGACTTGAGTGACATGCCCGATATGTTCTTGTAGGTTGGGGGAGTAGATAAGGATATCATCCAAATAGATGATGACGGAAGTAGAGAGCATGTCAGAAAACATTCTGTCCATAAATCTTTGGAACACAGCCGGGGCGTTAACTAGCCCGAATGGCATCACCTTATACTCATATAGGCCGAATGGAGTGCGGAATGCCGTCTTCCATTCGTCACCCTGGGAGATTCTGAGCAGATGATAAGCGTTTCTGAGGTCAAGTTTTGTAAATATTCTGGCCCCTTGTACCGCCTCGATGATGTCGGAGATAAGTGGCATAGGATAACGATCACGGATCGTCACCTTGTTGAGACCTCTGTAATCGATACAGGGTCTCAGATCAGTAGAGTCTCTTTTTTTTATGAAAAACAGAGGAGCCCCTGCTGGGGATTTTGAAGGCTGAATCAACCCGTTCTTCATATTAGTGTCCAGATAGTGTCGTAACACAAGTTTCTCGGCCAGAGTAAGGGAGAACATTCTGCCAAAGGGAACTAGGGCATTGGGTACCAGATCTATGGTACAGTCTTCGGGCCGGTGAGGTGGCAGTATGGAGTGAAGGTTCTCCCGGAACACCTCAGAGTATTCTGAACAATAGTTGGGCAATGCAAACACTCTCACACAGTCCGAGGTATAGGCCGTAACGGATTCAGGGCCCTTCTGGCTCTTCGGAGGAAGACAATGTTCGGTGCAGTATGAAGAACCAAAGCTCAGCTGGTTCTTAGTCCAATCGATCTGGGGATTGTGTTTGCGAAGCCATGTGATTCCCAGTATGATTGGGAAATGTGCAGCCCGGATAATGTCGAATCTTACCACTTCTGAATGATGAAAAACTGTTAAGGACAGATCTTCAGTGGTATGGGTGATGAGTCCGGATGATAAGGGAGAGCCGTCGACTCCTTCTATCTTCTGTCCTTCCTTCCGGGGTATCCTGCGTAGACCGACCTGGTCTGCCCACAGGGTATCAACAAAGTTGCCGGCTGCTCCGCAGTCCAGTAACGCGAGAGTCTCCACCTTCTCGCCTTTTACCGTAAGAGTGGCAGTAACTACCATGAGTCTGGTATCTTCCTTGGGTTCAGAAGAAGAAACTGTAAGCGAAACATAGGGACGAGTAGAGAGAACTGGAAACCCCCGGACACTAGTCCCTATTGATGCCGAGGGTGCTCGTTTCCCTGCCTCTTGCTAGGCAATTCAGAACAATCCTTAAGAAGGTGTTGGTCTGACCCACAATAGGCACAAAGTCCCTTTTCCCTTCTTCGCCGTCTTTCGGCAGCAGTCAAAGGTGCTCTTGTGGCGCCTATCTGCATGGGTTCTTCTGACGCGGCAGTGGAAGAGCGACGAGGGGGAGAGCATGCCCGAACATCCAGGGGGAATCCTGAGCCACGTTGTCTGCGTCTTTCTGTCTTCCTTTCTTGTAGACGATACTCGATATGCAGTGCAGCCGTTAGTAGGTCCGAAAAAGTAGGCGAGCGAGTAGACCTGGCTAACTCGTCCTTAATTTCCTCTTTGAGACCCCTCCTGAAAATGGCATACTGTGCAGGTTCTGGCCAGCCAGCGCCAGAAGCTACTGTCTTAAAGGCCGAAATATATGACAGGACATCCAAGGAACCCTGCTTGACGTCCAACAATTCTTCAGAAGCAGTGAATGATAATTCTGGGCGTTCGAATGTCTGTCTCAGAGAATTCTGAAATGCTGAGTAGTCTTGAAGTATGGCGTTGTTGCTTATGACTAGGGGAGTAGCCCAAGTCAAAGCATTGCCGGTCATATTCGAGATTAGGAAGCCGACTTTAGCTTGATCCGTAGAGAAAGTGCGGGGTCGGAAAGTAAAGTAGACAGTACATGCCTCTAGGAATTCCTTCACCTTCTTGGGGGCACCGTCAAACTTTCCCGAGGATAGTATCGTAGGTGGTAGTTCTGGAGGAGGGGGTTCCCTGGCGGAAACCATTTGTCTAAGGAGGGCGTTCTCCGCCTTGACTCCCTGGAGTTCTTGAGACATAGCTTGGATCGCCTTCCAAAGCTCTTGCACTTGTCCCTCAGCGGACATCGTGTCTTTACTTGGCGTTGCAATCTGTGATGGTTTAGGTGCCTGATTTCCCTTTTCTCCCCCTTCTGTCCAGCTCTCCTCACCTGAACTGCCGGAATTACTGCTGGGATCCTGTAGCCGCCGTCGAGTAAGATAGTCCTTCTCCTTTTTTCGAAGTGCCTGCTTGTCACGGAGGGAGGCCACCTTGACTGCTGCTGGGAACAGCTGGCCGGGGACCTCCCTTCCGGGACTAAGCCGAAAATAGGGGAAAAAACCCCTGATGGGGAAAAAACCCTGGGACTCCTCAGGTTGTCAGCAAGGTAGTATTGTACGTGGCCGTGCAGGTGAGCAGGAGAAAGTAATAAGCAGGATCCGTGTTGGTTGCAGGAACAGCAAAGCACCAGGGGGGTCCTACTGAGTGGAAGAATCCCCGAAACCCCTGCCAGCCAAGCAACTAGCGGGGCGAGGACCAGGAATGGGAGGAGGTCAGGAAAAAAGCACCGGCAAGGCACCGGCAAGGCAGTCCAGAGAGAAAGCAGAGGAACGAAGGAAAAAAAGGGGCGGAGCCTATCCGCGAGGACGGAACCGCAGAGAACTGAAACAAAAGTCGCCGAGGCACGGTGACTATGGGAAAACTGGAGGAGAGAGAGGAAAGAGAAAAAACGTACGCCGTGAAGGGGCGCGAGAGCAGAGCAGAGCAGAGCAGAGTAGACGGAAGCTGAAACGGGGTAGGAGCGAAGAACCAGGAAGCAACGAGGGCTTCCACTGGACAGTTGCAACGCAGGGACCGCTGGGCCGGGAAGGTAATTATACTCCCAGCGGCCCCGCGTCGTGAGGAAGAAGCGTGATGGACACAAAGGAGGGACTAGTGCCCTGCATACCTGTGTCCTAATTTCCAACGCGGGAGAAGCCGCCAAGCGGAACGCCTGCGGGTGACAGTGGTGAGCATGGGAAAGCATGAAAGGTGAGCATGGAAAACCATGGAATGTAAACATGGGGAAGCTAGCATGGAAGGTGAGCATGAAGAAGCATGAAAGGTGAGCATGGAAAACCTTGGAATGTAAACACGGGAAATAATGGAAGGTGTGCATAAGAAAACATAGAATGCTACATAGTGAAGTAGCTCATCAAACTGGCCCACGTTGGCCAACAAATTGGCCCACTTTAACCAAAATAAGTGGCCCACACCAGCCCAGCATTTTGTGTTTTTGGTTTGTCAATGGGCTTATTGCCCTATAGGCCAGTCCGACCCTGTGTCCATGTGTTTATAGACTGGTGCTCAGAAGAGCAACGTCAGGATTTTAGGATGTCACACATGTGTGCTTGCTGGTTGCACCCTTGCACTGTACACCATTCAATGGCTTGGGGCACTGGCGCTTTGCTGCATTGTGTGACGAACTTCAGATATTAGTGAGCGCTCACCCATTATTTCTATTGAGCCCTGTGTACACTGGTTCAGGCCTACAAGCTAGACAGGGACTTTACAACTGGATAAGAGTGAGACTCCACCGTGTAGGGCAAGGCAAGGTCTTTAAGTGGGCCAGGGCTAGCCAGGGTTCTGCCTTGGCAGTCTCCAAATATTGCCCTTGAGCCAGGGCCCAACAGGGCTCTGGGAAAAGACCTCTTACCAAATGTCTTTAACAATATGAGTGGCAGTACTGCTCTTTGCCAGTAGATGTCACCTTCAGTATGTTTTAGAATCACAACATCAGTTAAAGAAATGTGAAATGAGGTACTTTCCGAACAGGAAAGGTACATGATAAGAGAATATTGTTTGATTTTTGCCACACATTGTATTCTCATTAGACTGTCTTTAATTAGTCTGTACAAATAATGGATTTCTTTCAGAAGAAATGTTGGATTGCATAGTGTTTTGATTGGATGTTCGGTTTCATATTTGAATATATTTATTTTGGTCAACATCTATACACACATTAACCATATTTAAATGCATCTTTTAAACCTGAATTGTTGCCCTTTCATTGCACACATGAATGGCTCTGTTAGGTCACTCCTTTAATTACACAGGCCACACCTCTGTCAAGGGTTTATTCGCTACGTGGTATTTGAGGCTGTGCAAGACCTTTTTTGGCCTGCCCTCAAATATTGCATCACGGCGCATTAGAGTCTCCCCTCGATTTCATATCCCACTTAAAGCACTGGGTGAGGCTAATCTCCCTTGGGTCCTATATGCGATAATGGCGGCCCCGGAATTGCTGCGATAAAACCACTGCTGTCGGCATTTCAATTTTTTAAAAAAATGTTGTTTACAAGGGGATAGCACATGTGGCGCTCCTACCCCACTGCCCCATCGATACCAATGTACCCTTATTGCTTCTAAGGTGGTAAAGGAGAATGCAACAGTGTTTTACCATCAGCATTCCAATGCCGGAATATGGACCCTGAACACTCCCCTTGCTGCACCTGAAGCGTGTTCAGAAAGGCTGCTCTCTGCCTTTGCCGAGAGTGTTCAATTAAACTTATCGAGCACGCTACGTGGAATTAGTTGCCACTAGGCATTGTGAGCGAAATGTCTCAGTTTCCTAGCACAACATACAATCCACCAGCCGCAAAGCATACACAGTTGCTCCTCTGCACTACAAAGTTATGCCCCTCCTTGGTGTTAAGGGAGTTTTCCTAAAGGACACTCGAGGTAAGACTTCAGAAAACTATCCCTTGGTATACAGATCCCCAACTCTTGGTACAAGTCTGTACTACTCAAGGAACCTTGGTAGAGTGGCAGAGCAGTCAGGCTTATCATAGGAGGAAGATGTGAGTTGTAGGTAAGTACACTGAACCCAGTAAAGACAATAGTCTAAAGAAACGCTTGCACATAACATGTTATATTAAAATATACATGTATTATATTTACACAAGGATGGTAGATACTTAGTTCACTTAACCAACACACATAGGAATTCTTAATAATATGTTTCAAAGCACATTGCTTCAATGGTAGTTGCTTGCAGTCCAATTATTACAGAGTTTGACACTAATGATGGTTCTACCGTATTATTGGTACTACAGCGCACTCCCGTTAAGACAAAGATATACAGTAATTGTATTTAGTTAGCAAAACCAAATAAGTTAAAGTCTTTTGGGAAGGAAAAAGGTTGGTTAACCACAAAGCAGCAGAGCTTAACGTTCTATAGATACTTTTTGGACAAACTAATGCTTTAAAAGTCCAACCCCTAACTATATGGAAAAGTCAGTGTAGGAGTGGATTCATAGTCTTAAGAAGCAGCAGAACAGCAAAAGTTCTTTAGGATACTTCTAGTCTCTAGGAAAAGATACTTGGCAATACAACACAACGAGGGAGACCCTGCAAAAGGACCCCTTCAAGGTATAAAAGCTGGCAGCTTGGGTCCGAGGTAGAGTGGACACCCTGCACACCACTTCACACACTCCAATCACTCTGGAGTGACTCCTTGGTTCAAGGTAAGTAATACCTTTCACCCCACAGTACCTAAGGTTCGAAGACATTTTCGTAGCTCTATTCTCCTCTGTGCAGCAGCGACGGACGCGGTCTCCTGATTCCTTAGTCTGGTGACAAAAGGAAGGACTCTGAATGGGATGTTTCAGCAGCAGTCTTGAGAGATGACCCATGGCATGGATTTCTTTGGCCTACATGTTCAGTCTGCGGTTTTGGCACCTTTTTCTCAGCACCAACAAAGGACTGCATCCAACAGGGTCGATCTTCTTTGATTCTGGAGTCCTGCACTCTGTGAGGGGACTTAGATGAGTCGCATTGTGACTCTGGAGGTTCACCTGGAGCGCAGCAAAGTCTTGGATGGATTCGGCCTCTCAATGACATTGCACTGCAACTGGGTCGGAGGTCTCCTGTTATTCCCGGTCGGCAGCTCTGCAAAGGCACAGCACATCGGGAGATTGCTCAAATTGCAGTTCGTCTCAGGACTGGTTGGTGGCACCAGTCAAAGGAAAAGAGTCATCCTCTTCAGAGCTCCTCTCTCGAGTAGATGACAGGGCCAGCACTGCAGTGATTGCTTCACTGTGATGCAAAGGGTCTGCATACGATTCTGATTGTCGTCAGCTTCAGTTACTTCAATTTCCAGTGGCTGGCTTGCCTTTACCTCATGGAACACCACCTTTTATTCAGTTTCATCCCACACGCCACTGCAAGCTCTCTCAGTGTTTTACAGAAAGGGGTGTGTGGCTGTCCAGTCAGGACAGTCAGCTCCCCAGTGGCAACTGTTTCCACACAGGCAGACAAAGGGCAGACGATTGAATAACTCCTTCCCCATGTCCTGCCTTCCCAGATACTTTGGAGCCTTGGTGGGGACACCCAAGGGTTCCCGCCAAAGGCCAAACACACACACAGACCTCCCCCTTTCAGAATGGTAGAAGAAGGGCTAACAAAAAACAACCGTGAAAGAAATGGCAAAAAAAACAAGGACTCTATTGTGCACAGCCGAGACTGTGAATACAGTCTGCGGTAAAAAATAGCACAATAGTTGGTAGAACACATGCACTGCCACCAGCCATAACTATAGGGTTGTCTATGTGACTAAAATGTCACAGGAGAAGAGAGAAGGGGGGATACCAGGTATCCCCTTAGCACTCAACATAAGGTGGTGTGTGCTAATCTCTCAGAGTATGAAGTTTTAGGAGGGATACAAAGTATCCCTCTAAGGAGAAAGAAAGAATCTCAAAGAACACAAAGGGCTCCTAGCAACACAGCCCATAAGGAGCTGTGTGCTGCACAAGTTAAACACAGATGCCTTTAAAGAGATATGGAGGAAAGTAGACACCATAGTAAAGGTAAAACACAGAGAACAGAGTTCTAAAAGTCAGAGCAAATAAGAATGAATGAGGAGAAAAAGACTCCCCTCATTCAGGATAGAAAGAAAAAGGTCCAGAGGTCCAGCAGAAAGTGCTGGGGGGTTTCACTAGGAGACAGGATGAAGCATAAAATTGATAAATCTCCCAATCACTGGGGAGTCTTACTCCATTCCCATTCCCAAAATGTATGTGGATTCCTCCATTAAAACAATACAATAAAGAATCACACATTACACAAGAAAAACAACACCTTACAAGTATAAAAACATAACCTGGTCCTGATAAACACCAACCTATTCAGTAAATGATATTTAAAACATAAACTTCCTCGTGGCCCCATTTTAATGTTTTGTTTTAGTAAACCTTATCTTTAGAGAATGGCCTAGGTAGTTAATCAGGTCATAAGGAAACTGTGGTCGAGTACAGTTAAAAATTAGAACCATCGCCTTCTTGTAAGTCCTGGCAAAAACGGGAGGGATTCATTTGGAAGAGGGTCCTTGGTCTTCCACAAGGTCTTCCAACCCCCTGTTTAAGATATGAATTGAGGTTGAAATCTTTGTGATCCTTAGCAGATTGGAAGCTGGTTTCTCTTCTTCGGTTGATTAAGGCCTCCCAACCGCATACATTATATACATACATTAAAGACCATCTTGAACACTCCGAATCAAATATATTGACTGATCTGGATTCGAGGGTTAGTGAGATCCTCTTGAGAGCAGACACGGATTTCGAGACACTGGTTGCTAATCACTTAAAAACTAAAAAAGCACTAGAACAGATGGACTGGATTAAAACAATCGAAGCCATGCATAGTGCTGCCCTAGCAAACTCGTTCTCAGTGCTAAAGGAAAAGTTGGGGAGTGTCCCAAGATATCTTGAGAAATTCCCTTATTGGAGAGTTAGACAACATTTCATTAGGATTCCTTTGAACTTGGTGCATACTGGAGAGGTACTCTCCAAAAGGGGGAAGGGGAGCCACTCAAAAATTGTGTGTGATATGTGAGAACCCTGAGAGCAGACATTGAAACATCTACTGATGGAGTGAGAGGGTACATGGTCCATAAGAGTGACCCTCCTCCAAAGATTCGTGGACAGATGTGATGGTATCCTAACAGAAATGTTTTGGGATAGATTGATCTCTGTCCATAAGACTTCCCCGACGATAAAAGTGACACAGGTTCTTGGGGGGAAAAACATTATTGCCTGAATACAGCATTTCTTTCTTTCTTTCTGTCTCTGCTTTTCTTTCTCTTTTTGTCCTTCGTGGGTTCCTGTTGAGTCAATTTTCCACCTTTTGAAGAGAGTAATTGTAAGTAATGTATATTGTGTTTTATTCCTGCGATTTCACTCTATTATTTTTCTTTTTATTCTTAGTTGTTATTAAAAATGTTTAATGAAGTTGAAGTAACTAATTTGAAATGGAGTGCAATTCATTTTTGTAAAGGTTTTGTAACCATATACAAATTAAAATAAATAAATAAAGTAAGTCATGATGTTCCCTGCCAAAAAATGGGCTTTTAGCCATCTCCCTTCTGTAAAGTGGGCAGAATAAAAGAAAGTGTACCAAATCTTCGTCCACACCCAAATAACATTTTGTTGAGGCTGTTAGCCTGGTGGTTCTTTTCACCAACGGCAATACATTTAACCTGGCCTTGAGTAAAAGTCTTCTTCCCTCTGGGGAAATCTAGGGCGGGTATAGAGCCCATGGCTGAGAGACACCCCTTGTACGCCATGAATCTAACTCGGTGCCACCATCACGCTTTCTCTTGGGCTACAGGAGTCAGTAACCTTTTGCTCTCCAGACGTTTTGGACATCAACTCCTATCACGCCTCACCAACATAGTTCATGAGGAGGGATCCTGAGAGGCATAATCCAAAACATCTGGAAAGCCATGGATTGCTGCCCCTGATGTCTTCCATCCACCCAGACATGGAAAAATCACATAGGCATGGCAACCAAAGCATCATGTGTCATCTCTGCAGAAATGTGAATATTAGCTTGCATCACATCTAGACAGAATTGTGAATATTAGCTTGCATCACATCTAGACAGAATTGTGAATATTAGCTTGCATCACATCTAGACAGAATTGTGAATATTAGCTTGCATCAGATCTAGACAGAAATGTGAATATTAGCTTGCATCACATCTAGACAGAATTGTGAATACTAGCTTGCATCAGATCTAGACAGAAATGTGAATATTGGCTTCCGTCAAATCTAGACGGAAAAGCGAATATCAGCCTGAACTTTGTTAGTTAGCCATTCATCACACCTAGATGGAATTGCGTCAGTCGGCCATTTGCCACATCTAGGTGAACTGCGTTAGTCAGCCATTTGTCATCTCTGGGCAGACTGTGTTGCTTAGCCATCACTCGCATCTGGGTGAACTACTACTAACACTACCCTTCGCATACACCTCTCACATACTGCACTAGAGACGACCAGAACTCCTCAGCACAGCAAACCGCGCGCACTTCACAACACCATAACAAAAAGACATTGCACATACAACCCTGCACAATACCACATGACGGCCGCATCCGATTCGCGCACCACGCTCAGTGAACGGTCCATCCAAACTGGAGCTGCCAACAGCACATCACGGCTCCCTTGCTCTTTTCCCACTCCTCCAACTAACCGTACCCTCTCCCCTCCTTATTTTTTCACAGAACCGCCATAGCACCAAGAGACCATGCAAGTGGCACCTGTGCACGGTATAGAAACCTTTAACATTAACATCATTTTTAAGGTCGTATGGAGGCCTTCCTTTACAAGCATACAATGGAAACGTGCCTTGTATAGCGCACTCCCTGGTAGAGATAACTTACCCGTCGAAGGCGTTCTGTGGGTTGTTGTGATAGGTGTGGTTTCTGGAGCCACTAATGAGAAATATTGAAAGAGACATTTTTAAGGATATGAACATCTGTATCACTTAGATAGCACATCGCATAAAACGTGCCCTTCTAAATTCATGTGAAAAAGGGCACTTCAAATATTTGTAACATAAACAGACACATTGTGTTTATATGCAATAGTCCCCTTTGTGCATTCTTAATGGTAAGCAGATCCCAGAAGCATTACAAGTCAGATGCAAATTACATCGGGAGAAGCCTCAGAGGTGCCCCTATTCTGCTTGTCCAATGGCTTCAGATGGTTGCCTGTATCCATGTTCCCTGGAACCTTTGGGGCCACATATTACAGAAGCTTGCATCGATGCAAATAAAGCAAGCACTAGGCCAAAAACTGACCTACTGCAAAAAATCATAGGGCATGTTTGGGGTTGGCGTGGGAGGTTGGGGTTGGTGTGGATGGTTGGGGTTGCCATAGATATTGGGGTCGGCGTGGATGTTGGGGTTGGTGTGGATGGTTGGGGTTGCCATGGATTTTGCACCTGGCGTGGATTTTGGGGTTTGGCTAGACAATGTTGTTGGGCTGGATGTTGCGATTCAAGTGGATGATGTGGTTGGGATGGATATTGTTGATGGAGTAGTTGATGTGTTGGGGGTCGACGCGCTATTTCGGGTAGTTTATGTGGTTGGGGTGGATGTTCCAACTGGGGTTGTTGATGCTGTGGATGGCGTAATTCATGTACACTCTGTAACTGGGAAACTATATAACCAATTAGCTTCAAAAGAAATAACACAGAGTTTAAGGTTTTCTTGGCGAATACATCTTTTTTTTTATTTGTCATATTTTATTATGGAATATTATCTTTTTATTGACTTCTGATATTGCCCACGATCATAGACTGGTGTCGCAATAGTAAGTGAATATAACAATTACTTTAAGAATGTGTGTGACCCTGTGAGCATAGGGCCTCCTGGCATCTTCCATTTAAGCTTATGTTAATGAATTTATTCTCTGACTGTACTCCTTGCTTAATTATGGCCCCGGTGCACCCGTGACCTCCACCTGTGGCTAAACAGTTCACAGCCAAAATAAGGAATTCATGTTGCTTGACGTTCCATTGATAGCTCCTCCAGCCCTCCGTGCAGATGAAGGCGCTGCTACCTGCATGTTGCCCCGCTGACCATGAGTGAGCTTGGAAAGATGGCAGTCCAACTGCCCTGCCACCTCAGTGGCATAAACATGAGAAACGTTTTCAAAGCATCGTCAAATTGCTGAGGCCGGAGCAGAGCCACTCCAGAGTAGAGTAGTCGCTTAGTGCACGGCGTGCAGTAGAAACTCATGAGATGAAAGGGCTGAAAGAGAGGATGGCGAGGGAAGATTGGAAAGGAGCCCTCAAGGGTTTAAATAGGGTGGAGGAGATGGGCACTGTCTAGTGGTGGCTTGGCATAAGAAAGATAGAATTGTGAAGCAAGACTTCCTAGGTTTACAGAGGAAGTGACTGGGGAGAGTGGTGGCGCGTTTCTAGTCTCACAAGTAACACAAGGGCTTGGTAGGACATTCTTTGTCACATAAAGGGTGAAAAGGAGGGGGGGAACCATCTTCCAGCAGGAGATGTGGGAGCAAACAAATGCTGAAGAGTCAGTTTCATGCAGAGGGTGGCTATCATAGTGTAAGAACAAAACCCGAGCCAAAAACTAGGTATCGCCGATATTGCATCACAGACACGACCACAGATTCAAGACATGAGCCAGAAACAAAGGTTGCAAGAACCCCTACCTGTCTTTGCGGATGAAGCGTTTGTACCTGAAACAGAACGAGAAAAAAGAAGACATGCTTGGTTATTCCCATCTGTAAAGGGCTGTAAGGGTTCCATCAGGGGAACCCCTGATCACGACCTTAGAGCAGTAGTTGCCAAAATGTACCACTGGCCACATTGCTAGGGTGAATATAGAGTTACTGTGGGGCAAGGCACGCACATAGCTCTCCGTAATTTGCCTAAAACTTTCCGTATGTCAAATGTGTAAAAGTGTGTTAAATTTGCAAAGGACCCGCTGCTTGGCAATATCCATGTTTTCATTGTTTCAAAATCTCATACATGACGGCCCCTTGCACTGGAATGAATGACGTGTTTCTTATGTCTTGGCTAAAGAGCTGAGACCTCTCTTTGGGCCTCATTACGAGTCCGGCGGTGGCCGGGCCGGAAAAACTGGCAGGCTGCCGCCGGACCAGTAATTCCATTCCGCCTCCATGATTGCTGGAATCACGGGGCATTACAACCCCGGTGACTCGGTAATTCTGGAGGCAGAATTCTGTAACTCTCCATTCCCATGGAGTCCTGTTGGACTCCATGGGGATGGGGACTATGGAAACACCGGTTCCGTCTACGACAGAGCCAGTGTTTCAATGTCCGCCTGCAGGCGGGTGGTGTTACTCCCGCCAGGTCAGAACTGGCGGGAGTGACACCTCCCGCCTGCAGGACTTGGAATCAGCCGGTCCGGAAACAACAGTGGCGGTGGATTTACTGCCACCGGTCTTTCCCGGCCGGCCGGCCGGGTCGTAACGAGGCCCTTGTGTTTAGACTCAGAGATATTCTTCAATGATGAATGGAATTGCAGAAGATTGAATATGAAACCCCTTTTCACTGAGATGTACGATTTACAATCCTTCATTGCATCGTAACTTCGAAAGGAAAAACCAGAGACGTTATATAAAGCTTGGCCAGATGTTGGGAGTAGAGCTAAGGTGCAATATGTTCGCTTTGGGCACAGGACGTTGCCGGGCAACATGGCTTTGACCCCCGAGACAAGATCCTAGAAGCTGAATGAGTACGGACATTAAGTGCTCCACAAATCGCCAAGAGTATAATAATCCCACATATAGAAGGTATACACCTTCCGGGATTCCCAGTTCCGCTGATTAATTCTCTCAATTCGTCCTGTCCAATGGCAACCTTTGGGATGGTCAGTGAGAAAGGATGAGGCAATTCTGAACTGGGCAATGCAATCAAAGATGTGCGGCGGGATGGATGCAACTTATTGTGGTAAGACTGGTGTTCCAAAAACCCTCTACAGATACAGCAGGGCCAAGCATTCTTCCACTATGAGATGGCAGACAGCTGCCGTATCAGGCATTATCTGAATTGTGCCTTGTCCCAGGTGTTATTAATTTGATGCTCTTCTTGAATGTGCATGTAGCGCGGTGTATGTCTTCAAAGATAAACAAAGGCTATTTCTCTGTTATGACAAGGTGGGGTGTTTTATATTACCCCCGGCTTGGAAGAAGGGGCCAGGAATGTGTTTGTAGTAGTGGCCAGCATTGGGTGTAAGGCATTACTCCACTCTTTCTATTGTATTTTAACTCCCTAGTGCACTTCTTTGGTGGGTGTATCAAGATGGTGGGTTGGTTGTAAAGTACTTTGTCGAATGGAAAATGAGGCCAGGGCAAATACCAAAGGGTGCCCCTTCGTGATTCAAGAAGACCTGATCTAGCTCACAACCCTCGTGTTGGGACCCTCTCTATGCATTGCAGGGAAGACATATGCCCTTTTACAGGTGATCCTCTCATGACATACTACAAGGAAGAGCTCCAACTTTCTGATACGTATTACTGCAGTAGCAGGGCGTGGTGAATGCAAGTGGAGTCAGGTCTGACAATTTCTCTTTGGCGTCTTGACTGAGCAGCTGGACAGAATGTACCCAGATCGGCTGGGGCTTTTGGCTTGAGGACTGAAAATAAATCTAGAATCTTGTTACTAATAGAAATATCCCATGTATTGAACATGTTCTCATCCGGTCAGTATCCTCTGGAACGCGAGCCAGGATGATAACATGCTTTGTATGGCTCTAATCAGTTTCCCAGCTGGAATATCTCATATTAAACTTCCCACAAGCCATAAGAACCGGAATCGATTTCTATCATGCATTAGGTGTACTTTGCAGAACAGCATACTTTTATCCCCACCCCCTCTGGTCCCCTGTGATGTTACCTTGTGCCCCCCTCCCTTCTCGCACACAGGTGTTGCCTGTTTTGCTTGATTCTTCTACCCTGCTCCCCCTGCTCTCCCTCCTCCCCCCACCCCCTCCAGCCTACTTCTGCAGGAGTCTGTCCTGATACATTCTGGTTTCACCATCACCGTCTTGTGGCTAATTCTGGATTTGACTTTTATGGACTTGATTCATTCACGGTGCGTCACCCTTTCTCAACTCTCATGCTGGACTTCCTTTGCATCGTGTACTCACGGTGACTGCTTACTCCCTGTTCTCTCCTCCTCTCCCTTTCTCCCTTTTCCTTTTTCCTCTCCTCCCCTCCTCTCCTTTCTTCTATGCACTTACTCTATCAGAATTGTCCCTGGACCTAGTATGATAGCAACCTTGTCTGTCTCCTCGCCCCTCACCTTACTTGTTTTTTTCCTTCACCCCCCTCCCCCCCCACCCAGCACTATCTGAAATGTCGTCAGGCCGAGTATGATAGTTAATTTCACATCCTTACTGTTCATGACCTGTAAGAATGTCATTGTATTTTCCCTTGTTCCCTCCCTTGCCTTGAAGCGCTTCGAAACACATCGTGTATAGGCGCTATATAAATAGACATATCATACCATTGTGTCACTCTCCAGCGTGATGCCCACCCCTCATGGGCCAAATCGAGTTCCCCCCACTATTTCACGCACAAGAAAATCAGGCAATGTGTATGTACCCGGCTAGGGGAGCAGGTTTATTAAAGCATGCTCTTCTCGTAGTGTGGGTGGGAGGTCTATGGTAGTGTTTCATTGTTTAACACTGCAGCCAGGCGTGAGTGTGCACGATGTTGGCTCTTTTGTTTTGAGTATACAAAATGCACAGAGTCCAAAACAACGGTGCTAGCCTTTTATGGCAATGATTGGTATCCGACAGCGTGTGTCATTATAATAAGACTGTCAGGTTTTGGTGCAGGTGAGTTCTGGCTGCTTTTGTTCGCACTTAAACCTTCGTGAGGAGATGTCTCAGCCTTAACATGGCAGCCTGGAATGTGCTGTATAAAACAGCCTTAAAACCTGAAGCAATTGTTCTTTATCATGCAAATGTGATTTGAGTTTGTTTTAAGACAGGGAACCAAGAATTCCTAAAGCTCCAGCCCCAATTGGCACAAGGTTTAAAATGTCACAAATAATAAAACTTACTTGACAATGTTGTTGATGTCTCCGTTGATGGAACAGCTGGTGTCGTCACTACTGCGACAGGTAAGGTTTTTGGTGTTGTCTTTATGGCGGTCACTGTTTTAGGCGTCTCGAATGTTGTTGAAATAGACGTTTCTGTGGTTGATAGCTTGGTTGTTGTTGATGTAGCTGGTGTGTGGGTAGAGGATGTTGTAGGGGTTACGGATTGTGTTGTGATTGTGGAAGATGCTGTGGTTGGACTGGAAGTCGGGGATGGGGTGACTGGAGTGGATTCGGTTGCTGTTGTGGTTGTGGGAGTGGATGCTGTGGATGGTCGCGGGACCTCTGATGTAGACACTATTTCAGTAGGCGATGTTTCAGTGGCAGTGGACAAAGTTTCAGTCTGTGTTGATTTAGCAGATGTGGTAGGGACCGTTGTTGGAGATGTGGTTGGGGTGGTAGTCTGGCTTTTGGTGGTTGTTGTGCTTGGTAAGGATGTTGCGGTTGTGGAGGATGATGTGGTTGGGATAGGTGATGTAACTACTGATGTCGTTTCTGTAGATTCTGTAACTGTGAAAGAAAATAAAAAATCAGCTTGAGCACAAATCCCACAGAGTTCAATGTTCCTTCCTACCTTTATGACAGCCCCATAACTGATTCCTGTATGCGCTGCCCTTTGCAACCTAGTGTCTGTTTCTATATAATTGACCGCACCCTTACACTCCCTCTGCTGCCCTAGTGATAACCTAGGTTTGCTTATTCGGTTACATGTTTTTATAACGAATTATTTTATAACGAATGAATGTATGAAGAAAGATAAATAATGACAAAAGATTTTTAAAAAATCGTTTTTTGGGGGGGATGGCGGTTCTGCCTCCCCAAGCCCCCTTTCCCTTGGCTAAAAACACACCCCAACTACTACCCCACAAGAATTAACCCTTTAACCCACCCCCATATTTTCGTAAGTCTTTTCGTTATTTAATTTTTGTTATAAAATCATTCGTTATTCATTTTTCGTTATAAAGACTATATACCGTTTATTAGTTTGTAAGGGAGAACACAATGCTCCATAGCACCTAGATGCCTAAGGGTTCAGTGCGCTGCAACAAGAAACACTTCCCATAAAACTTATTGCAGCCATAGCATAGCACACCATGCAGCTATGCCCCTAGATGCCTAAGGGTTCAGTGTGCTGCAACAAGAAACACTTTCCATAAAACTTATTGCAGTCATAGCATGTAGCTATGCCCCTAGATGCCTAAGGGTTCAGTACGCTGCAACAAAAAACACTTTACATACAAACGTATTGCAGCCATAGCATACCACGCCATGCAGCTATGCCCCTAGATGCCTAAGGGTTCAGTGTGCTGCAACTAGAAACACTTTCCATAAAACTTATTGCAGCCACAGCATGCAGCTATGCCCCTAGATTTCTAAGGGTTCAGTGCGCTGTAACAAGAAACACTTTACATACAAACATATTGCAGCCATAGCATGCCACGCCATGCAGCTATGCCCCTAGATGCCTAAGGGTTCAGTGTGCTGCAACAAGAAACACTTTCCATAAAACTTATTGCAGCCATAGCATGTAGCTATGCCCCTAGATGCCTAAGGGTTCAGTGCACTGCAACAAAAAACACTTTACATACAAACGTATTGCAGCCATAGCATACCATGCCATGCAGCTATGCCCCTAGATGCCTAAGGGTTCAGTGTGCTGCAACAAGAAACACTTCCCATAAAACTTAGGCATCTAGGGGCATAGCTACATGCTATGGCTGCAATAAGGGTTCAGTGTGCTGCAACGAGAAACACTTTCCATAAAACTTATTGCAGCCATAGCATGTAGCTATGCCCCTAGATGCCTAAGGGTTCAGTGTGCTGCAACAAGAAACACTTTACATACAAACGTATTGCAGCCATAGCATACCACGCCATGCAGCTATGCCCCTAGATGCCTAAGGGTTCAGTGTGCTGCAACAAGAAACACTTTCCATAAAACTTATTGCAGCCATAGCATGTAGCTATGCCCCTAGATGCCTAAGGGTTCAGTGTGCTGCAACAAGAAACACTTTACATACAAACGTATTGCAGCCATAGCATACCACGCCATGCAGCTATGCCCCTAGATGCCTAAGGGTTCGGTGTGCTGCAACAAGAAACACTTTACATACAAACGTATTGCAGCCATAGCATACCACGCCATGCAGCTATGCCCCTAGATGCCTAAGGGTTCAGTGTGCTGCAACAAGAAACACTTTCCATAAAACTTATTGCAGCCATAGCATGTAGCTATGCCCCTAGATGCCTAAGGCTTCAGTGTGCTGCAACAAGAAACACTTTACATACAAACTTATTGCAGCCATAGCATGCTATACCATGCAGCTATGCCCCTAGATGCCTAAGGGTTCGGTGTGCTGCAACAAGAAACACTTTACATACAAACCTATTGCAGCCATAGCATGCTATACCATGCAGCTATGCCCCTAGATGCCTAAGGGTTCGTGTGCTGCAACAAGAAACACTTTACATACAAACGTATTGCAGCCATAGCATACCACGCCATGCAGCTATGCCCCTAGATGCCTAAGGGTTCAGTGTGCTGCAACAAGAAACACTTTCCATAAAACTTATTGCAGCCATAGCATGTAGCTATGCCCCTAGATGCCTAAGGCTTCAGTGTGCTGCAACAAGAAACACTTTACATACAAACTTATTGCAGCCATAGCATGCCACACCATGCAGTTATGCACCTAGATGCCTAAGGGTTCGGTGTGCTGCAACAAGAAACACTTTACATACAAACCTATTGCAGCCATAGCATGCCACACCATGCAGCTATGCACCTAGATACCTAAGGGTTCAGTGCAATATTGAGGAGTCGACAAGGTCCTGGTTGCAGAGCGGGGAGATGAATACATGGAAGTGGGAAGGCACAGTCAAGCAGCAGCAACAAAGAAGGCACTAACTATTGTATATACAATTTTAAAAGTACCGTCACCAGGTTATGACTCGGTACAATTCTTGGTGATAGAATGGAATGATGCTTCTGCCACTCATCAGGGTGAGGCCTAAGAGTAGTCAGGCCTGTTTGACAGCACATGTGGATGTTGTGTTTAATAAAAGAGAACTAAGAAAATGTCTGTGGGCATAACCCCTGCATGGCAGGGGCCCACTTGGGACAGTTCACCAGGGAAGAATTGTATAGTTTTCCCATGAGCCGTGATTCTGGTATTTGAGCTCATCCACAATAAAGACTGCATTTTTGTTAGACATGTGAAGTATATTAAGAGCATATTGGCGACACACCCTTTATATCGCCAGGAGCGGAAGCACTATGTCGTATTTTTGAGATCCTGATATTAGTTTTTTAAGCTCGTGCTTCTACATTTTACGTTAGCAGAAGTTCCAGTAGTTTCCCTTTATGCAACTAACCCAAATAAGCAAAACATTTTCTGATAAAGAGCCGAGTAGACAATCACCATTTTCTTATATTGGCCCCGGAGGCTCTTCCTGGAATGTCGCATCTGTATAGAGTCGGGGAAAGACCAGTTAAGTCTTAATTCGGGGAAAGATTTGCAGGTGCTATTCGGGGTGGCACCATATCAGAAGTCTGCCCGTAAGCCTTGCATGTGGGACCTACTACTTTACCGACTCAATGACAGCTCTCGCTTTGAATTAAGAGTGGACGGTAACAAGGAAGGACCGAATTCTTAACAGAAGGACAATACATTGAGCATCTTGAAATTGGGATTAGGGAGCCTCAAACTCAAATCTCTAAATTGTCTTGATGTCATCTTGTAGAAAAGGGAGGTATGGGAAAGCCTGGGATTGGTGCCCTTCAGGCTCGCAGGCTGCTCCAATACAATGTATTCCTTCTGTATTGAATGCCAACATGGCCCAACTGAGCTTTTGCATGTCTTGGACTAAGAAGATTCGTTGGTCCCCTGCCTGGAAGCTGAAAAGAATCTGCTACCTGATTCCTGTTGCTCCCTGAACTAAAGACATAGGGCCTCATTCCGAGATTGGAGGTAGCCATGGCGCTATTTGCGCCATGGCTGCCTCCAATACCGGGTCCGGCACCGGTCTCATTCAATGGGGACTTTTTGGTCCATTTCGACCCTGGAGGAACCGGTAAGTCCCCACTGAACAAACCATTCCCATTTGAGCCCTTATAGGGCTCAATGGGAATGGGGAGAGCGCTAATAACGGGCTCGCGAACGGCAAGCCCGTTATTAGCGCCATGGTTCCCGCTAAGGGACCTCGGAATTGGGCGGTAGGGGATTACTGGCACCGGTCTCCTTACTGGTGCCGGTAATCCCTTACCGCCCAACTCATAATCACCTCCATAGTCACAGACATGGATCTGCAAGTTCCCTACTTAATCCCAGGCATGTCGGAGTCTCTGACCTACTCTGTAGGCTTCATGCCTTGTCTGAGACCACGTGCCAGCCAGCCAGCAGTGGGATCCTCCAGGAGGGATAAACCAGGAGCCTGCAGTGCCCCAACGGTCCTCTCGCCTGCAGTACTACCCTGCCTGTGGGCCTGCTCGGGGACCCATGTGTTGAAGGTATTTGCGCCTGTCCATCCGGCAGCAGCCTCAAGCTTGAAAGATCTGTTGCCCTGTCCAAACACCTGGTAGTTTAGAGCTCTGATGCAGAGGAGGATTGAACTTTGACTATGCACTGCAGGCTTGTGAGGAAGACACTCAAAAGACATCCTCATATCTTCTATAACGTCTTGAAATCGTAAGTCATTTTGCATCCAATTTTCCATGACTGAAGAAGCGATTTTACTACCCAACATCAAAACCAAGATCTACCGTTACTTTAATTTAGCAATTAGCCTTTAGTCTTTCTCCCAAGCCCAACCAGCTTGTGTGAAGAAACCTTGAAGGGTACGATCAGTAGGATTTAGACTATTTTCTATGTCTACACATGGGTTGGGCTAGATGACCAGCAGCCTGCCCCAGGGTGAATCTGAAGAGCTTAGCTAATGCCACCAGCACTTGAATTAGAGGTGGAACCCATGGTACCGCTTGATTAAGGAAGGAAATACTCAAGGGAAGAGAGCAGCCCCTTTTTCTGAGGATATAGAATTGTGGGAACTCCAGTCATACAAGTGGTAGAGTCTCAGCCAGTGGACCAGCTAGGTTCTCCGGGTAGCAAGTGTGAGTAGGGGGCCAGAGGTCCCCATGTTTCCATTGGACAGACGGAGATAGATCTTGAGGTGCTTGTCAGATTCGTGTGGTTCTTTACCTTTGGAATGTATGCTATCCATTTATGTAGCCACTCTGCCTTATAGTCCGCTTAGTAGTTTCCTGGCATACTTAGTTCCTTGAAAAGTATTTTTGGCTTATTGGACATTATTTGTCTTTACTGACTTGAGGGTTTCACTAGAACTGTAGGTGGGTTGCATGACTGCAAGTTATGTTTCATTAATTTATGACGGATTTGCGTAGCGCACTTTGATGATCTTGGAAACGCAGTGCTACGTTTGGCTACTTGTCTGATCTTGCGAGAAGTGCCTTCGTACATCTTCCAACCGCCACATCTTAGTATGTTTACTTCGGGATGGTACTCCATGGCACACATTGATCTAATGCACTCGCGACCTCCTCTTGTGACTAAATAGCATGTAGTATTATCAAAGAATCGAGGCACATCACCTCAATCTCTCTTTGGCACCAGGTCGGCCCTCACGAGCAATGAGGCCGCTGTCACATTCCTTATCATGAGTGCGCCCGGCAGATGCAAGTCCAAGCCCAGTAGCTACTCTTCACGCTAGTGCCGTTAGATGAACAGACTAAAACATCTCCACGACCACAAAAGGATATGACTGGCAAGTTGGCAGGAGGGGTTCAGCAGAACTCCATTGAAGAAGGAAGTAAGAAGTCAATTTCCTCACTCAAATTAGGAGTATAGACTCCAAGTAGGGTCATTTCTCTATATGGCAGAGTCGAATCGTGTCCATATTGACTGCTCTAAAGTGGAGGAGAAGATTTGGAGAAGAATTGTCATTCATCCTATGAGGGTCCCTTCTGCCATTAGTCGTTATGAATTGGTTCTTCGTTGACTGCACTTATTGATTGGAAAACAGTGTTGCTCTACGCCAAAACGGAGAAGCCCTCCCCACTTTCTTTTTTTTGCTAAACTCTACGATATTATAATTTTGCTCTGTTCTAAATACCTGGATAAAGGATCGTCACAATAGCCTGGACAGATTAGACATGTGTGCACAACACTTGGGGTACTAACCTGACTTCAGTAAAGAAACACCTTTGGTCCTTGGACTGATTTGCTGTGAGAGGGCAGATCACGAATGATACGTTAATTATTGATTCCTCTGTAACTGAAAAATCTCTTGATCAAGTTCCAATTTATCTAAGGATGTTCCCCAACAGAAGGTGCATATTCATTTTTTAAAGACTGAAATCTACTTCCAACACAGGAAGAAAAAGGCGTGCCTTTCAAAATTCCTAGGAATGTGCGGTCGTGCAGATTTTGGAATAAGGGCAGGTCCATGGAGACTTTAGAACATCTCTTTCTTCAATGTCCTAATCTGCTCTCTATCTGATGTTTATTGAATGTCCTAATATGCACTCTATCTGATGTTTATTGAATGTCCTAATCTGCACTCTATCTGATGTTTATTGAATGTCCTAATCTGCTCTCTATCTGATGTTTATTGAATATCCTAATCTGCTCTCTATCTGATGTTTATTGAATATCCTTATCTGCACTCTATCTGATGTTTTCATTCCTCTCGATTTGTGCATAATACTGGCTTCAGCTCTTCGTCTAGTGCCTGGAAGCGTATATTAAGTGCCGAGCAGATTTTCTTAACTATAGCGGCTCTTAACTCTGTCTGATATACTGGAAAATAGCTAGACTTGTACTGGCTTCTCCTTTCCTTTTATGCATTGTGTTTTAGGTGTGTTGTTTATGATCCATTTATATAGAAAAACATAATAAGAAAAAGAAGTAAGAACTTAGAACTGTATAGAATGGAAGCTTGAGGGCAATGCCAGAAGGCCATGCCCAACATGCTACTGTGGGCCGGTTTGTTTGGGCCATAGTGGGCCCTGTGCAGCTGGTAGTTTTGACCAATCTCACCAACCAAATATGCCTTAAATGCGCAATTTGCAACACGTGACCATTAAAAGTTGTTATTTTAGGATGTGGGCCACTTTTTATAAGAGGGGAAGAAGGAAGACCACACATTTGGTTATCATTCGGTTTCCATAGACATCAACTGGTTCTTCGAGACAGGGAAGGGATTAATTGACTCAGTCAGTGGACATTAAGGCATCATTGTTAATGCCCATGACTGTTTGCAGCTGCTGTAGTGGGCCCAGTGGCCAAAGTGAAACTGTGGTGTACTGGCATTCTGACGCTCACCTAGCAGATGTTATGGGTCTATACCATGCCTCCCCCAGAAAAGACATCCAACCCTTAGTCAGAGACTCAGCATCTGTTGCAATGCTGTCCAAGCCTTATTCCTCTCCCACCTGGATGGTGGCAATGCCCTTTTGGAAGACCTTCTGGCAACTACCATGCAAGTCCCCTGCGATGTGTCATGCATGCTGCAGCATGACAAAGCAAAGGACTCTGCATATTCAACCACATCACTCCGACCCTTATTGAACTGCAGTGGCTCCAGCTTCAAGCCTGTATCATCTTCAAATCCTGCTGCATCATCTACAAGGCTGTCACCCTTAAGTTCTCAAGCTACCTCAATGAGAAACCTATCCCTGGAGGCCTACGATCCACCAGAAGTAAGAGTGCAGACTTGAATTTGGATAGTGCAGGCAGTAAAGTAACAAAAGACGGGCAATTTTTCCCCCACGCTTCTACCATTCAGGCAGGAGCTCAAGAACCTACCCTTCAAGGAATGCCTCCTCCTTAAAACCTAGGTCCATACACCATCAACTCCTCCCCTTACCTGTGAATGGGTGATGTGATCCTCACTTTTTCCTCCCCTGGTTACTTGTGGATCCATTGCTGACTTTTGCCCTCCCTCCCCTGTTGTTAGATCCCCACTCCCTTGTTTCTATGTTCCCTAACCTTATTCTTCCCCCTATGATTATCAAGCGCTCTGTTGCTTCCCAAAGCTAGGCCCGCACTCACTAAATACCTTAATGTTTATGATCTGTTCCTGTTCCAGGAGTTGATGAGATAATTATACCACCCAATCTAAAGACTTGAATGGATACAGTGAATATCACAGAAGTTGGGGTATCTCTCTCTTATGGATTCTCAACTCCTACTTTGGTACACCACCATATGCAACAATCAAGCAGCCTTTTGCACATCTATGCCCTATGCAGGGAGTAAAACCTGGGAAGGATGCAGTCTTTGTGCAAGTTCAGAATGTTTTCAGCACTGGTAGGCCCTGCCTTGCCCTCAATTACTGGCAGCATGAGCTGAAATTGCAAGACATGACTTTGAAACAAAGGGTACGAGACACCCTACCTGGCTTTGTTGATGAAGCACTTGTAGCTGGAACATAAACAGAAAAGACAGGTGTGATTAGGTCTGTATGTGGTATGCAGAACTCCTTTCCATGAGGCGAACAAATGGTAGCTCTGTTAAACCTTTGCAGACTGTGCACATATGTACCATTTACAACATCGATTGAGCAAGTACGGTGTCACAATGTTGTAGAGATAGTATATAGCACTCCATATGTATAATGGGAACATCTGCTACTGTACATAATACATTTTTGAACAGTGCCTCAAACTTTTAACATCAAGTATGTAGCACGGACACTAACAAAAGCACAGTTTTGGGCTTTAAGGGTTTGATGAAATACATTATACAAGATTGAGAATGAAATAGCTTGGCAGTAGCATGGGTGCTTGGCAGTTTGTCAAAGAAACATTAAAAGGAAAAAAGGCAATACAAGTTAATTATAAAATCACTGACTAATGTAGGAAGCAATCTCAATTACTCCACACAGCGGATGCATGGCACACATTTCTGTTTAGCTGTATCTGCTTAGAGCTTTCAAGGTTCAATTTAGGTCTTTCAAGTTGTACATGTTTTGCTGCTGAATGAATGAGGACTGTGAACCTGGTGCAGTCAATGTACCTGATACAGTCAATGTATTCAAAGAAGCGAATGTGCATGTGCTTGGGTAGTGTAGGAGAAAATGTCTCTCAGACCCACACGTTCGGACCAATGGCACCAAAAGGACCGAAGTCGCCACTGTTGTCACTTTCAGCAGCCTCTAAAGTGCACTAAATCAACAATCAATTACTTGGAAATGAGCTTCAGGCATGACCAGTGATGTGAACTGACCGTGCTTTGTTATGAGGTCAGGAATTCAGCATTCACCCATTTTTGGGACAGCTGGACACTCTTTCTGACATTTAAGTAGGTAGGATCAGACCTATGCAAGGTGACGGAGCAAGTTTCATTGTTCCTAAGCCAACTGCAATATTAGGCCTTATCTAGATCATGACGCGTCATGTATATTGGTATGTTGGTGCTCCACTGCATGACAATGTGCATACTTTCGGCACTTATCTAACATCAGATCGAGAAACTTGGTTTGGCAATATCTTACGATATAGAATGTTTAAGCCTACGTGATCTGGTAACATCGACACTGGGGGGTGGCTGTGGAAGCAAAGAGAACTGTGTGTTCAAGGAAGTTAAGGGCACAACCCTGTTCTTGCAACTGTGTTTTAGTGCAGAGCTGTTATCCTTTGTTAAGTGTATTGAGAAATACCCAGGAAAATGGGGTGTAACACCCTGAGGATATAATGCTTCTTAAAGATTCGATCGCAAAGTCTCCATTCAGTCAGTGATGGAGTGTGGGGAAGTATTCTTCCTCACAAAGTCTCAGTGGGGGCAAAATGCCACCAGATGTCTCTTTATGGTCGTAGAAGCTGATAACCTTTTCCCTACTGGTCTGGTTAGGAATAAAGAATTCTGAGTCGAAGGAAGAGATAGAAAAAGCAAGTACAAAGCCGGCTCCTACGATGCCGTGGGTGGGGAGGAAGCATAGATTCACTACATTGAAGTGGTTCGGTGTCACTAAAGGCCCCACCGGGGGTGGGCTGGGATGGAAGGGGACCGGGAAAGAGCAACAGTGGAGTACCTGCCCTGCTGTGACAGCACTGGTACAAGCATGCTTAGACTGGACTGCCACGTGCTCTTTGCTGTCTTAACTAAACCTCTGCCGCAGTTGACCCTCAATAACCTATTGGAGGAGGATGGTTCCTGCACCGGAACAGTTGCCAGTAATGCAAGCAATCCGTTTGGCCCTATGAAACCACTCAATACGTAGCCTCTCTAGCATGAGTTCATGAAAAAGCATTGTTTGGTTTTAATCCTTTTGCCAGCTCAACTTTGTTGCTACTCTTATTTGAGACATGCCAGCTTCCCACATGTGATGTTAGCAATGTCCAGATCACGCTTACAGTATACTTTTCATGACACCAGACACTGAATACCACATTCTTCAAAGATGCCATGATCCACCTTGAACACTTAAATGACATCATCAAATGTCCCCCACGATTTCACAAGAGAATCAGGCCCCTAAAACCTGGAGGCAATGCTTTGCCAGAGCAGCGGTTTGACTTTAACATTTCTTTCTCTGAGGAAATTGCAGTTAACCGCTATCGTTTGTTTTCTTGTGTTTTTAAATCCGAAATGCACATTTCACAACAGTGGTGTCAGCATTTAGGGCAATGATTGACATCTGACAGCACGGTTACATTTTGATATGACTCAATTTTGTCACAATTTACTTGGCTCACACAATGAGCATAGGTTTGACTGGTTTGTTCACATTTCTATGAGCAGCTGAGTAAATATCAGACAGATAATGCCTCCCTGAAAATCAAGTGTGAACAAAATAAAAAGTGCTCAAAATTACCTAAAATAATGAAGACATTGAACAAGATTCATTACAGTGCACACGTACTCTTTTGAAGACGGGGAGCAAAGCATTATTCACGATTCACGCTGAATGCATGGCTAAATGTGAATAGATACTGGCTTGTATGCAATAACATCAACACACAATAAAAAACTTACATGATAGTGTTGATGACATTCCTGTTGTTGGACCCGTGGATAATGTGGTCGGTATTTCATTAGATGAGGTACTAAGCGTGGACTTTATTGGGGTAACAGTGGATGGTAGTGTTGATGTCCTAGTTATCCCTGAGGTTGTTGATGCTTTAGTGGAGGTTGGTAACTGAGTTGTTGTTTGTTTTTGGGCGGTTGGTCCCTGAGTTGAAATTGTAGTAGTTGGTGTCTCAGTTGTGATTATTGGAGTTGGTGATGGAGTTGTGGTTGAAGTATGTGTGGTTGATGGTATTGGGGTGGTTGTGGTGGTTGACTGTGTAGTTGATGTTGTAGTGGTTGGTGTTTGGGTTGATGTTGTAGTAGAGGGTGTCTCAGTTGTGGTTGTTGTAGTTGTTGTTGGAGTACTGGTTAAAGTATGAGTGGTTGTTTGAATTGGGGTGGTTGTGGGGGTTGACTGTGTAGTTGATGTTGTAGTGGTTGGTGTTTGGGTTGATGTTGTAGTAGTGGGTGTCTCAGTTGTGGCTGTTGTAGTTGTTGTTGGAGTACTGGTTGAAGTATGAGTTGTTGTTGGTATTGGGGTGGTTGTGGGTGGTGGCTGGATAGTTATAGTGGTTGGTGTTTGGGTTGATATTGTAGTTGAGGGTGTCTCGGTTGTGATTGTTGTAGTTGTTGGAGAGGTGGTTGAAGTATGAGTAGTTTTGGTGGGGGTCTGGGTAGTCGAAATTGTAGTGGTTGGTGTTTGAGTTGATGTTGTAGTAGATGGTGTAGTAGATGGTGTCTCAGTTGTGATTGTTGTAGTTGTTGTTGAAGTGGTGGTTGAAGTATGAGTGGTTGTTGGTATTGGGGTGGTTGTGGTTGGTTTGTGGGTAGTTGATGTTGTAGTGGTTGGTGTTTGGGTTGATGTTGTAGTAGATGGTGTCTCGGTTGTGGTTGTTATAGTTGACTGTGTAGTTGATGTTGTATTGGTTGGTGTTTGGGTTGAGGATGTTGTAGAGGGTGTCTCAGTTGTGGTTGTTGTAGTTGTCGGAGTACTGGTTGAAGTATGAGTTGTTGTTGGTATTTGGGTGGTTGTGGTTGGTGTCTCGGTAGGTGTTGATGTTTGGGTGGATATTGTAGTGGAGGGTGCCTCGGTTGTGATTGTTGTCGTTGTTGGAGAGGTGGTTGAAGTATGAGTTGTTGTGGTGGGGGTCTGGGTAGTCGATATTGTAGTGGTTGGTGTTTGAGTTGATGTTGTAGTAGATGGTGTTTGGGTTGATGTAGTAGAGGGTGTCTCAGTTGTGATTGTTGGAGTTGGGGTGGGAGTGCTGGTTGAACTATGAGTGGTTGTTGGTATTGGGGTGGTTGTGGTTCGTTTGTGGGTAGTTGATGCTGTAGTGATTGGTGTTTGAGTTGATATTGTAGTAGAGGGTGTCTCAGTTGTGGTTGTTGTAGTTGTTTCTGGGGTGGTGGCTGTAGTATGAGTTGTTGTTGGTATTGGGGTGGTTGTGGTGGGTGTCTGTGTAGTTGATGTTGTAGTGGTTGGAGTTTGAGTTGATATTGTAGTAGAGGGTGTCTCAGTTGTGGTTGTTGTAGTTGTTTCTGGGGTGGTGGTTGCAGTATGAGTTGTTGTTGGTATTGGAGTGGTTGTGGTGGGTGTCTGGGTAGTTGATGTTGTAGTGCTTGGAGTTTGAGCTGATATTGTAGTAGAGGGTGTCTCAGTTGTGATTGTTAGAGTTGGGGTGGGAGTGCTGGTTGAACTATGAGTGGTTGTTGGTATTGGGATGGTTGTGGTTAGTTTGTGGGGAGTTGATGCTGTAGTGGTTGATGTTTGAGTTGATATTGTAGTAGAGGGTTTCTCAGTTGTGATTGTGGTTGTTGTTGGAGTGGTGGTTGAAGTATGAGTTGTTGTTGGTATTGGAGTGGTTGTGGTGGGTGTCTGTGTAGTTGAAGTTGTAGTTGTTGGAGTTTGAGATGATATTGTAGTAGAGGGTGTCTCAGTTGTGGTTGTTGTAGTTGTTTCTGAGGTGGTGGTTGCAGTATGAGTTGTTGTTGGTATTGGAGTGGTTGTGGTGCTTGTCTGTGTAGTTGATGTTGTAGTGGTTGGTGTTTGGGTTGATGTAGTAGAAGGTGTCTCAGTTGTGATTGTTGGAGTTGGGGTGGGAGTGCTGGTTGAACTATGAGTGGTTGTTGGTATTGGAATGGTTGTGGTTGTTGTCTGCGTAGTTGATGCTGTAGTGGTTGGTGTTTGAGATGATATTGTAGAAGAGGGTGTCTCAGTTGTGGTTGTTGTAGTTGTTTCTGGGGTGGTGGTTGCAGTATGAGTGGTTGTTGGTATTGGAGTTGTTGTGGTTGTTGACTGGGTAGTTGATGTTGTAGTGCTTGGAGTTTGAGTAGATATTGTAGTAGAGGGTGTCTCTGTTGTGATTGTGGTTGTTGTTGGAGTGGTGGTTGAAGTATGAGTTGTTGTTGGTATTGGAGTGGTTGTGGTGGGTGTCTGTGTAGTTGATGTTGTAGTGGTTGGTGTTTGGGTTGATATTGTAGTAGAGGGTGTCTCAGTTGTGGTTGTTGTAGTTGTTTCTGGGGTGGTGGTTGAAGTATGAGTTGTTGTTGGTATTGGGGTGGTTGTCTGGGTAGTTGATGTTGTAGTGGTTGGTGTTTGAGTTGATATTGTAGTAGAGGGTGTCTCAGTTGTGGTTGTTGTAGTTGTTGTTGGTGTACTGGTTGAAGTATGAGTGGTTGTTGATATTGGGATGGTTGTCTGGGTAGTTGATGTTGTTGTGGTTGGTGTTTGGGTTGATATTGTAGTAGAGGGTGTCTCAGTTGTTGTTGTGGTTGTTGTTGTTGGAGTGCTGGTTGAACTATGAGTTGTTGTTGGTATTGAGGTGGTAGTGGTTTGTGTCT
The DNA here is from genome assembly GCF_040938575.1 of Ambystoma mexicanum. Lineage (NCBI taxonomy): Eukaryota > Metazoa > Chordata > Amphibia > Caudata > Ambystomatidae > Ambystoma > Ambystoma mexicanum. Next base: position 917,954,126 of record NC_090934.1, on the reverse strand, counting down.
GGGTAGTTGATGTTTTAGTGGTTGGTGTTTGAGTTGATATTGTAGTAGAGGGTGTCTCAGTTGTGGTTGATGTAGTTGTTGTTGGAGTACTGGTTGAAGTATGAGTGGTTGTTGATATTGGGGTGGTTGTCTGGGTAGTTGATGTTGTTGTGGTTGGTGTTTGGGTTGATATTGTAGTAGAGGGTGTCTCAGTTGTGGTTGTGGTTGTTGTTGTTGGAGTTGGAGTGCTGGTTGAACTCTGAGTTGTTGTTGGTATTGAGGTGATAGTGGTTTGTGTCTGGGTAGTTGATGTTTTAGTGGTTGGTGTTTGCGTTGATATTGTAGTAGAGGGTGTCTCAGTTGTGGTTGTTGTAATTGTTGTTGGAGTGGTGGTTGAAGTATGAGCTGTTGGCTTTTGAGTGGTTGTGGTGGTTATCTGGGTAGTTGATGCTGTAGTGGTTGGTGTTTGAGTTGATATCGTAGTAGAGGGTGTCTCAGTTGTGGTTGTCGTTTTTGTTGTCAGAGTGGTGGTTGAAGTATGAGATGTTGTTGGTATTGGAATGGTTGTGGTGGGTGTCTGGGTAGTTGACATTGTAGTGGTTGGTGTTTGGGTTGATGTAGTAGAGGGTGTCTGAGTTGTGATTGTGGGAGTTGGGCTTGGAGTGCTGGTTGAACTATGAGTTGTTGTTGGTATTAAGATGGTAGTGGTTTGAGTCTGGGTAGTTGAAGTTGTAGTGGTTGGTGTTTGGGTTGATATTGTAGTAGATGGTGTCTCAGTTGTGGTTGTTGTACTTGTTGTTGGAGTACTGGTTGAAGTATGAGTGGTTTTTGGTATTGTGGTGGTTGCCTGGGTAGTTGATGTTGTAGTGGTTGGTGTTTGGGTTGATATTGTAGAAGAGGGTGTCTCAGTTGTGATTGTTGTAATTTTTGATGGCGTGGTAGTTGAAGTAGGAATTGTTGGTTTTGGAGTGGTTGTGGTGGTTGTTTGGGTAGTTGATGCGGTAGTGGTTGTTGTTTGAGTTGATATTGTAGTAGAGGGTGTCTCAGTTATGGTTGTTGTAGTTTCTGGGGTGGTGGTTGCAGTATGAGTGGTTTTTGGTATTGGAGTGGTTCTGCTTGTTGTCTGGGTAGTTGATGTTGTAGTGCTTGGTGTTTGAGTTGATATTGTAGTAGAGGGTGTCTCAGTTGTGGTTTTTGTTGGAGTGGCGGTTGAAGTATGAGTTGTTGTTGGTATTGGACTGGTTATGGTGGGTGTCTGGGTAGTTGATGTTGTAGTGGTTGGTGTTTGGGTTGATGTTGTAGTAGAGGGTGTCTCAGTTGTGGTTGTTGTAGTTGTTGGAGTACTGGTTGAAGTATGAGTGGTTGTTGGTATAGGGGTGGTTGACTGGGTAGTTGATGTTGTAGTGGTTGGTGTTTGGGTTGATGTAGTAGAGGGTGTCTCACTTGTGATTGTTGGAGTCGGGGTTTTAGTGCTGGTTGAACTATGAGTTGTTGTTGGTATTGAGGTGGTAGTGGTTTGTGTCTGGGTAGTTGATGTTGTAGTGGTTGGTGTTTGGGTTGATATAGTAGTAGAGGGTGTCTCAGTTGTGGTTGTTGTAGTTGTTTCTGGGGTGGTGGTTGCACTATGAGTGGTTGTTGCTATTGGAGTGGTTCTGCTTGTTTTTGGGGTAGTTGATGTTGTAGTGCTTGGTGTTTGAGTTGATATTGTAGTAGAGGGTCTCTTAGTTGTGGTTGTTGTTGGAGTGGTGGTTGAAGTATGAGATGTTGTTGGTATTGGAGTGGTTGTGGTGGGTGTCTGGGTAGTTGACATTGTAGTGGTTGGTGTTTGGGGGGATATTGTAGTAGAGGCTGTCTCTGTTGTGGTTGTTGTAGTTGTTTCTGGGATGGTGGTTGCAGTATGAGTGGTTGTTGGTATTGGAGTGGTTGTGCTTGTTGTCTGGGTAATTGATGCTGTAGTGCTTGATGTTTGAGTTGATATTGTAGTAGAGGGTATCTCAGTTGTGGTTGTTGTTGTTGGAGTGCTGGTTGAACTATGAGTTGTTGTAGGTATTGGAGTGGTTGTGCTTGTTGTATGGGTAGTTGATGTTGTAGTGATTGGTGTTTGGGTTGATATTGTAGTAGAGAGTGTCTCAGTTGTGATTGTTGTAGTTGTTTCTGGGGTGGTGGTTGAAGTATGAGTTGTTGGTTTTGGAGTGGTTGTGCTTGTTGTCTGGGTAGTTGATGTTGTCGTGCTTGGTGTTTGAGTTGATATTGTAGTAGAGGGTGTCTCAGTTGTGGTTGTTGTTGTTTGAGTTGGAGTGCTGGTTGAACTATGAGTTGTTGTTGGTATTGAGGTGGTAGTGGTTTGTGTCTGGGTAGTTGATGTTGTAGTGCTTGGTGTTTGGGTTGATATTGTAGTAGAGGGTGTCTCAGTTGTGGTTGTCGTAGTTGTTGTTGGAGTACTGGTTGAAGTATGAGTGGTTGTTGGTATTGGGGTAGTTGTGGTTCGTTTGTGGGTAGTTGATGCTGTAGTGGTTGGTGTTTGAGTTGATATTGTAGTAGAGGGTTTCTCAGTTGTGGTTGTTGTAGTTGTTTCTGGGGTGGTGGTTGAAGTATGAGTTGTTGGTTTTGGAGTGGTTGTGGTGGTTGTCTGGGTAGTTGAGACTGTAGTGGTTGGTGTTTGAGTTGATATTGTAGTAGAGGGTGTCTCAATTGTGGTTGTTGTAGTTGTTTCTGGGGTAGTGGTTGCACTATGAGTGGTTGTTGGTATTGGAGTGGTTGTGCTTGTTGTCTGGGTAGTTGATGTTGTCGTGCTTGGTGTTTGAGTTGATATTGTAGTAGAGGGTGCCTCAGATGTGGTTGTTGTTGTTTGAGTTGGAGTGCTGGTTGAACTATGAGTTGTTGTTGGTATTGAGGTGGTAGTGGTTTGTGTCTGGGTAGTTGATGTTGTAGTGCTTGGTGTTTGGGTTGATATTGTAGTAGAGGGTGTCTCAGTTGTGGTTGTCGTAGTTGTTGTTGGAGTACTAGTTGAAGTATGAGTGGTTGTTGGTATTGGGGTAGTTGTGGTTCGTTTGTGGGTAGTTGATGCTGTAGTGGTTGGTGTTTGAGTTGATATTGTAGTAGAGGGTTTCTCAGTTGTGGTTGTTGTAGTTGTTTCTGGAGTGGTGGTTGAAGTATGAGTTGTTGGTTTTGGAGTGGTTGTGGTGGTTGACTGGGTAGTTGATGCTGTAGTGGTTGGTGTTTGAGTTGATATTGTAGTAGAGGGTGTCTCCGTTGTGGTTGTTGTAGTTGTTTCTGGGGTGGTGGTTGCACTATGAGTGGTTGTTGGTATTGGAGTGGTTGTGCTTGTTGTCTGGGTAGTTGATGCTGTAGTGGTTGGTGTTTGAGTTGATATTGTAGTAGAGGGTGTCTCCGTTGTGGTTGTTGTAGTTGTTTCAGGGGTGGTGGTTGCACTATGAGCGGTTGTTGGTATTGGAGTGGTTGTGCTTGTTGTCTGGGTAGTTGATGTTGTCGTGCTTGGTGTTTGAGTTGATATTGTAGTAGAGGGTGTCTCAGTTGTGGTTGTTGTTGTTTGAGTTGGAGTGCTGGTTGAACTATGAGTTGTTGTTGGTATTGAGGTGGTAGTGGTTTGTGTCTGGGTAGTTGATGTTGTAGTGCTTGGTGTTTGGGTTGATATTGTAGTAGAGGGTGTCTCAGTTGTGGTTGTCGTAGTTGTTGTTGGAGTACTGGTTGAAGTATGCGTGGTTGCTGGTATTGGGGTGGTTGTGCTGGTTGACTGGGTAGTTGATGGTGTAGTGGTTGGTGTTTGGGTTGATATTGTAGTAGAGGGTGTCTCGGTTGTGGTTGTTGGAGTGGTGGTTGAAGTATGACTTGTTGTTGGTATTGGAGTGGCTGTGGTGGGTGTCTGGGTAGTTGACATTGTAGTGGTTGGTGTTTGGGTTGATATTGTAGTAGAGGGTGTCTCAGTTGTGGTTGTTGGAGTTGGAGTGGTGGTTGAACTATGAGTTGTTGTTGGTATTGAGGTGGTAGTGGTTTGTGTCTGGGTAGTTGATGTTGTAGTGGTTGGTGTTTGGGTTGATATTGTAGTAGAGGGTGTCTCAGTTATGGTTGTTGTAGTTGTTGTTGGAGTACTGGTTGAAGTATGAATGGTTGTTGGTATTGGGGTGGTTGTGGTGGGTGACTGGGTAGTTGATGCTGTAGTGGTCGGTGTTTGAGTTGTTATTGTAGTAGAGGGTGTCTCAGTTGTGGTTGTTGTAGTTGTTTCTGGGGTGATGGTTGAAGTATGGGTTGTGGGTTTTGGAGTGGTTGTGGTGGTTGTCTGGGTAGTTGAGGCTGTAGTGGTTGGTGTTTGAGTTGATATTGTAGTAGAGGGTGTCTCAGTTGTGGTTGTTGTAGTTGTTTCTGGGGTAGTGGTTGCACTATGAGTGGTTGTTGGTATTGGAGTGGTTGTGCTTGTTGTCTGGGTAGTTGATGTTGTCGTGCTTGGTGTTTGAGTTGATATTGTAGTAGAGGGTGTCTCAGATGTGGTTGTTGTTGTTTGAGTTGGAGTGCTGGTTGAACTATGAGTTGTTGTTGGTATTGAGGTGGTAGTGGTTTGTGTCTGGGTAGTTGATGTTGTAGTGCTTGGTGTTTGGGTTGATATTGTAGTAGAGGGTGTCTCAGTTGTGGTTGTCGTAGTTGTTGTTGGAGTACTAGTTGAAGTATGAGTGGTTGTTGGTATTGGGGTAGTTGTGGTTCGTTTGTGGGTAGTTGATGCTGTAGTGGTTGGTGTTTGAGTTGATATTGTAGTAGAGGGTTTCTCAGTTGTGGTTGTTGTAGTTGTTTCTGGGGTGGTGGTTGAAGTATGAGTTGTTGGTTTTGGAGTGGTTGTGGTGGTTGACTGGGTAGTTGATGCTGTAGTGGTTGGTGTTTGAGTTGATATTGTAGTAGAGGGTGTCTCCGTTGTGGTTGTTGTAGTTGTTTCTGGGGTGGTGGTTGCACTATGAGTGGTTGTTGGTATTGGAGTGGTTGTGCTTGTTGTCTGGGTAGTTGATGCTGTAGTGGTTGGTGTTTGAGTTGATATTGTAGTAGAGGGTGTCTCCGTTGTGGTTGTTGTAGTTGTTTCAGGGGTGGTGGTTGCACTATGAGCGGTTGTTGGTATTGGAGTGGTTGTGCTTGTTGTCTGGGTAGTTGATGTTGTCGTGCTTGGTGTTTGAGTTGATATTGTAGTAGAGGGTGTCTCAGTTGTGGTTGTTGTTGTTTGAGTTGGAGTGCTGGTTGAACTATGAGTTGTTGTTGGTATTGAGGTGGTAGTGGTTTGTGTCTGGGTAGTTGATGTTGTAGTGCTTGGTGTTTGGGTTGATATTGTAGTAGAGGGTGTCTCAGTTGTGGTTGTCGTAGTTGTTGTTGGAGTACTGGTTGAAGTATGCGTGGTTGCTGGTATTGGGGTGGTTGTGCTGGTTGACTGGGTAGTTGATGGTGTAGTGGTTGGTGTTTGGGTTGATATTGTAGTAGAGGGTGTCTCGGTTGTGGTTGTTGGAGTGGTGGTTGAAGTATGACTTGTTGTTGGTATTGGAGTGGCTGTGGTGGGTGTCTGGGTAGTTGACATTGTAGTGGTTGGTGTTTGGGTTGATATTGTAGTAGAGGGTGTCTCAGTTGTGGTTGTTGGAGTTGGAGTGGTGGTTGAACTATGAGTTGTTTTTGGTATTGAGGTGGTAGTGGTTTGTGTCTGGGTAGTTGATGTTGTAGTGGTTGGTGTTTGGGTTGATATTGTAGTAGAGGGTGTCTCAGTTATGGTTGTTGTAGTTGTTGTTGGAGTACTGGTTGAAGTATGAATGGTTGTTGGTATTGGGGTGGTTGTGGTGGGTGACTGGGTAGTTGATGCTGTAGTGGTCGGTGTTTGAGTTGTTATTGTAGTAGAGGGTGTCTCAGTTGTGGTTGTTGTAGTTGTTTCTGGGGTGATGGTTGAAGTATGGGTTGTGGGTTTTGGAGTGGTTGTGGTGGTTGTCTGGGTAGTTGAGGCTGTTTTGGTTGGTGTTTGAGTTGATATTGTAGTAGAGGGTGTCTCAGTTGTGGTTGTTGTAGTTGTTTCTGGGGTAGTGGTTGCACTATGAGTGGTTGTTGGTATTGGAGTGGTTGTGCTTGTTGTCTGGGTAGTTGATGTTGTCGTGCTTGGTGTTTGAGTTGATATTGTAGTAGAGGGTGTCTCAGATGTGGTTGTTGTTGTTTGAGTTGGAGTGCTGGTTGAACTATGAGTTGTTGTTGGTATTGAGGTGGTAGTGGTTTGTGTCTGGGTAGTTGATGTTGTAGTGCTTGGTGTTTGGGTTGATATTGTAGTAGAGGGTGTCTCAGTTGTGGTTGTCGTAGTTGTTGTTGGAGTACTAGTTGAAGTATGAGTGGTTGTTGGTATTGGGGTAGTTGTGGTTCGTTTGTGGGTAGTTGATGCTGTAGTGGTTGGTGTTTGAGTTGATATTGTAGTAGAGGGTTTCTCAGTTGTGGTTGTTGTAGTTGTTTCTGGGGTGGTGGTTGAAGTATGAGTTGTTGGTTTTGGAGTGGTTGTGGTGGTTGACTGGGTAGTTGATGCTGTAGTGGTTGGTGTTTGAGTTGATATTGTAGTAGAGGGTGTCTCCGTTGTGGTTGTTGTAGTTGTTTCTGGGGTGGTGGTTGCACTATGAGTGGTTGTTGGTATTGGAGTGGTTGTGCTTGTTGTCTGGGTAGTTGATGCTGTAGTGGTTGGTGTTTGAGTTGATATTGTAGTAGAGGGTGTCTCCGTTGTGGTTGGTGTAGTTGTTTCAGGGGTGGTGGTTGCACTATGAGTGGTTGTTGGTATTGGAGTGGTTGTGCTTGTTGTCTGGGTAGTTGATGTTGTCGTGCTTGGTGTTTGAGTTGATATTGTAGTAGAGGGTGTCTCAGTTGTGGTTGTTGTTGTTTGAGTTGGAGTGCTGGTTGAACTATGAGTTGTTGTTGGTATTGAGGTGGTAGTGGTTTGTGTCTGGGTAGTTGATGTTGTAGTGCTTGGTGTTTGGGTTGATATTGTAGTAGAGGGTGTCTCAGTTGTGGTTGTCGTAGTTGTTGTTGGAGTACTGGTTGAAGTATGAGTGGTTGCTGGTATTGGGGTGGTTGTGGTGGTTGACTGGGTAGTTGATGGTGTAGTGGTTGGTGTTTGGGTTGATATTGTAGTAGAGGGTGTCTCGGTTGTGGTTGTTGGAGTGGTGGTTGAAGTATGACTTGTTGTTGGTATTGGAGTGGCTGTGGTGGGTGTCTGGGTAGTTGACATTGTAGTGGTTGGTGTTTGGGTTGATATTGTAGTAGAGGGTGTCTCAGTTGTGGTTGTTGGAGTTGGAGTGGTGGTTGAACTATGAGTTGTTGTTGGTATTGAGGTGGTAGTGGTTTGTGTCTGGGTAGTTGATGTTGTAGTGGTTGGTGTTTGGGTTGATATTGTAGTAGAGGGTGTCTCAGTTATGGTTGTTGTAGTTGTTGTTGGAGTACTGGTTGAAGTATGAATGGTTGTTGGTATTGGGGTGGTTGTGGTGGGTGACTGGGTAGTTGATGCTGTAGTGGTCGGTGTTTGAGTTGTTATTGTAGTAGAGGGTGTCTCAGTTGTGGTTGTTGTAGTTGTTTCTGGGGTGATGGTTGAAGTATGAGTTGTGGGTTTTGGAGTGGTTGTGGTGGTTGTCTGGGTAGTTGATGCTGTAGTGGTTGGTGTTTGAGTTGATATTGTAGTAGAGGGTGTCTCCGTTGTGGTTGTTGTAGTTGTTTCTGGGGTGGTGGTTGCACTATGAGTGGTTGTTGGTATTGGAGTGGTTGTGCTTGTTGTCTGGGTAGTTGATGTTGTCGTGCTTGGTGTTTGGGCTGATATTGTAGTAGAGGGCGTCTCAGTTGTGGTTGTGGTTGTTGGAGTGATGGTTGAAGTATGAGTTGTTGTTGGTATTGGAGTGGTTGTGCTTGTTGTCTGGGTAGTTGATGTTGTAGTGCTTGGTGTTTGAGTTGATATTGTAGTAGAGGGTGTCTCGGTTGTGGTTGTTGTTGGAGTGGGGGTTGAAGTATGAGTTGTTGTTGGTATTGGAGTGGTTGTGGTTAGTTTGTGGGTAGTTGATGCTGTAGTGGTCGGTGTTTGAGTTGATATTGTAGTAGAGGGTGTCTCAGTGGTGGTTGTTGGAGTGGTGGTTGAAGTATGAGATGTTGTTGGTATTGGAGTGGTTGTGGTGGTTGACTGCGTAGTTGATGTTGTAGTGGTTGGTGTTTGAGTTGATATTGTAGTAGAGGGTGTCTCAGTTGTGGTTGTTGTAGTTGTTTCTGGGGTGATGGTTGAAGTATGAGTTGTTGGTTTTGGAGTGGTTGTGGTGGTTGTCTGGGTAGTTGATGCTGTAGTGGTTGGTGTTTGAGTTGATATTGTAGTAGAGGGTGTCTTTGTTGTGGTTGTTGTAGTTGTTTCTGGGGTGGTGGTTGCACTATGAGTGGTTGTTGGTATTGGAGTGGTTGTGCTTGTTGTCTGGGTAGTTGATGTTGTAGTGCTTGGTTTTTGAGTTGATATTGTAGTAGAGGGTGTCTCAGTTGTGGTTTTTGTTGGAGTCGTGGTTGAAGTATGAGTTGTTGTTGGTATTGCAGGGGTTGTGGTCGGTGTCTGGGTAGTTGATGTTGTAGTGGTTGGTGTTTGGGTCGATGTTGTAGTAGAGGGTGTCTCAGTTGTGGTTGTTGTAGTTGTTGTTGGAGTACTGGTTGAAGTATGAGTGGTTGCTGGTATTGGGGTCGCTGTGGTATTTGTCTGGGTAGTTGATGTTGTAGTGGTTGGTGTTTGGGTTGATGTTGCAGTAGAGGGTGTCTCAGTTGTGATTGTTGGAGTTGGAGTGCTGGTTGAACTACGAGTTGTTGTTGGTATTGAGGTGGTAGTGGTTTGTGTCTGGGTAGTTGATGTTTTAGTGGTTGGTGTTTGGGTTGATATTGTAGTAGAGGGTGTCTCAGTTGTGGTTGTTATGGTTGTTGTTGGAGTACTGGTTGAAGTATGAGTGGTTGCTGGTATTGGGGTGGGTGTGGTATTTGTCTGGGTAGTTGATGTTGTAGTGATTGGCGTTTGGGTTGATATTGTAGTAGGGGGTGTCTCAGTTGTGGTTGTTGTAGTTGTTTCTGGGGTGGTGGTTGCAGTATGAGTGGTTGTTGGTATAGGAGTGGTTGTGGTGGTTGTCTGGGTAGTTGATGCTGTAGTGGTTGGTGTTTGAGTTGATATTGTAGTAGAGGGTGTCTCCGTTGTGGTTGTTGTAGTTGTTTCTGGGGTGGTGGTTGCACTATGAGTGGTTGTTGGTATTGGAGTGGTTGTGCTTGTTGTCTGGGTAGTTGATGTTGACGTGCTTGGTGTTTGGACTGATATTGTAGTAGAGGGCGTCTCAGTTGTGGTTGTGGTTGTTGGAGTGATGGTTGAAGTATGAGTAGTTTTCACTGGATGGGTTGTGGTGGGTGTCTCGCTTGTCGTTGTGGTGGTTGGTGTTTGGGTTGAAATTGTTGTGGGAGTCCCAGTTGCTGTAGATGTATGGGGCGATGTCCTAGTTGAGGTCTCGATTGTGGTTGACATTGGTGTTGAATGTGTGGATTTTGATATGGTTGTTGTTTCTTTTGCAGTTGTAATCGGTGTCCTCTTTGTGGTAGGTGGTATCTCAGTGGTCATGATAACAGTTGGTGTCACTGTTCTGGTTGTTGGTGTTGTTGATGGTGCAAGGGATGATGTGGGTTCTCTGCTTGGTGTTTGTAAACTCGTTTTTGTCTCAGTTGTCGGAGTTGATTGTGTTGTAGTTGTTTTTGTAGCTGTTGGTGTCTCCGGCTGTGTTGTTAGTGGCTTTGTTGTGCTGGATGGCACGCTTGATGCTATGGGAAACAAAATATGAAGAATATACATTACATAGCGAAGGTGTTACCCCAGATTTTTCTAATCTATATATATATATATTTATAAAGCAGAAAATCTGTTAGTTTGTTCCTTATACAATTCCACAACGTTCAACCAGTCTGCACCACATTTTTCATAGTTACCTGTTAGGACCCTCTGGACATTACTGGCTGCATGGCATTTGGACACCCCACCACTTTCCCTCTATCATAGCCCCTACACACATGAGATGGTTGCCTGAAATCAGCGAAACATAAATGTGGTTGTAGAAGGACCTGACAAAGCCCATTTTAAGCGTAGTGACACAAGGGACAAAACTCCTTCAAAACCACATTTTAAGGCCCTAGGATGCACCATTTCCAGGCTATCTGTACAGGAGCACACCACGCCAGGGTGATGTGACAGCTGAGGAGAGTGCACAGAAGGTCCGAGTATGCTGCAGCACACCAACTCTCACCTTCCCGCCACGTCTGCTCTGAGGCATGCCAGCCACCAGCCACAAGTGCCCATTCTGAGTGCAGTTTGAGTCAGAGTGCAAAGCACATCATGCAGTAAGCAACTCGGAACATTGTCCTACAGGATCATTGATTTTCAACAATTGATGAGTGTGTTGTAATGTCTGTCTACTGAAACCACTTGGAGTATGGGTACGTTTTGCTAGCGTGTTAAATTAACAACTTTGAGTTAAACTATGAAGCCCAGCTTTGAACTCCTTGGATAAGAAGCAATGAGTCCAATGTAATTTACAGCCATTTAAAGAGGAAAAGCGAGTCAAAAGTCCTTGCTCAATACCAACTACATCTCAGATGTGCAGATATTAGATAGTTTCACTTTTTAATTTGCGAACCATTTAAAACTCATAATGCAGTGAAGAATGAAATACTACTACGTGTCGATTCCACACAACACGACATCATGATTTAATGATGCTGCAGACGTTGCAAAATATATTCGTGTTACCTTGTGATGTCTCCCATCTGTCCATTTGTTGATTTTCAATAAAGATGAACATTTCATTCCGAATGCCCTTCCCTTTCTAGAGGCCATTTTCAACAAAAAACACTTTGCACAGTAACTGCAAAGCACAATGATTTACATTACAGGGATTTAAGCCCACAACTTGGTGTTCTCTAGCCCCACCCAGTCTTTTGCATCTTTCCGTCACGGAGATTTTTAGCAGTACGGAGTGCCAACCATGCTTAGCTTCCACACCGGGCACTAGACCTTCTACCTCTCATGTGAGGTCGTCTTTTTCATCCTGGTGCCATAGGAGGCCAAAGACATAACGACTCGTAGGAAGGTCCCACCATTACGGGGAGGTTCCATTTTTCCTGCGATGATCCAGACCCTTTCAGGGACATTGAGCAGGTTGAGCTGCACCCTTTAACCTTGGATGTGAAGGCTGCGGGAAGGGTTGCACAGGGATCGTTGTGCTAATCTGATGGTTATGGTGGCTATGGTCCTTCTCTGTGTGATGGTTGTGATGCATTGATGTACCATTCTGTGCTGATCAATCACAAAGAATCATGCGTTTTGCAATGGAAACCCAGCGAGCATCATATGTTTCATTGTTTCATGACAGTGTACAGGAGTAGCGACCAGTGGGGAAAAAAAATCCCAGAGTTTTGCATTTATAACTGAATAAAAGAAGAGGCTATGTGACCCAGGAGGAACAATTATTTTTGGAATTTAAACAAATACTGGATGATATCTGTGTTCTCCTTTGAACCCGCCCCTTGCCCAATTTGAGGTGCACCTCTACTCACCTCCTCCTCCCCTTCCTCCCTCCTTTGCTAATCCCACAGTTGCTGAGATTGGCGACCAGGGCCCTTATGTGCTCTTCTGGGCCTTGGCCTCCCAGACCCAATCACCTTCAGCATCTGCCCACTCCAAGCACTTGCCTGTCACCCACTGGCCTATGCCACTGTAGGCCTGCACTTACCTATTTATTGGCAGCTGACCTCCCCCTAGCACTTCCTCCAATGGGCACTTACATTTGCTGCCCAATCACGAGCACGGGCACTTGTAGCACTTTATACCCCCCACCCCCCCAGGCCCCCTCACACTCCTTTCCTCCCCTCTCACTGCACTTGCACATTCTGAATGCTCACAAGGCCTAGTAGGTCCGTCGTTATCCTTCAGTGTTTTAATTTGTCTAAATCCCATATTCCCTCCCTGTTGCTCTGCAGGCGCTTTGAAACACATTTACTTTCCTGTATAAGAACCTTACAACTGCACAATAAATACATAAAAATAAAAATAAATTCAATGCCTTGCAAGGTGGTATGAATTGTGAAGTCAAAGAAAGAAAAGAGAGAGAGAAAACGAAAGAAAGAGGACTCGTGAGCTATGTGAGCCGCTGCAGTCCTACAATAGCAACTTGTGAGTAATGAGGAAGTGAGTATTAGTGTCTGTTTTCCTTTAAGGATATGCTAGATATTTCCATACTGTACTATTTTTTCCCCATATTGACTGAATAAATGGACTCATGATTTTGTTTTTTGTGGATGTTAGGGTTCACATTTAACATGGATTTATTTGGCAAGGCACATAGTCGTTTTGGTTGCATGTGTGCCTCTGTGTGTCCCACTGTCCCGCATATCTAAGCAGCGCTGCCACTGTTCTCTTTTGGTCAGTTGGCTTGGTTTCACCTTTTGGAGGTATTCAGTAAAAATGTTGCCAACAAAAATGTAGTCAGTGAAAAAGTTGTGGTAAAATACCTTTGCAGTGAAGAAGTTGCTTAGCAAAAAGTAGTCAAAAAATGCAGCTGAAAAGTAGCCAAAAATGTAGAGCTGCGTGGGTAATTGTTTGGGTTAAGGAGGGTTTATGGTCTTGTGATCACCACGTTTAGGGTTAGGAAAGAGTTTAGAGCAAGCGTAGGTGTCGGTGTTAGAGTAAAAATGTTGGGGTTTGGTTAGGGTAGATTAAGTGTCAGGGTATGGGTTTGGGTAAGTGTTAAAGAAAAGAATACAGAGTGCTGGCGTAGGATAGCGGTTAGGATAAACCTAGAGGTTAGGGTAAAGTGAGCAGTAGTGTACGTGGTAGAGATGCAGTTAGGGTATGGTTAGTATTACAGCAAGGGTTTGGGCTACGGCAGGGGCTATGTAATTTGTGGCGATTTGCTGATGGGGTTGGAGATAGGTTCACTGTTCATTTTCTATTTATTTTGCATTCAATAATATGCAAATGAGATGCTTTAGCGCACTGAAGGATTAGTGTTATGCGAGAGTTCATGGTAGAGCAAGGGTTGTAATTAGAGTTAGGGGAAGGTTTATGAATGGCGTGAGGGTGATTGTGGAGGTCTCATTAGAGGTTTGGGTCATATTTAGGGTTACAGTCTTGTACTTTTGTGTATTTAAAAATAGCTTTTTGGCGACCTTATTACTGGCAACATTTTCACACTTTGCATTGCTTGTGTTGAATGACTTTTTGCTGACTACATTTTCACATGGCCACCTTTTCCTGGGGGACATTTTCACACAGAACCCTGTTGGACATCCAGGTAGACCAGGTCTCAAGTGGAGGCACCTTACAACCGATGAGTGAGTAAAAGTGAGTATTGTGCAAACTGGTTTGTTATATGCAAGCCCAGTCAACAAATGCAGGGAAAACTTAGTAATAAGGTGGCAGAGAGCTTACCTCGTATGTGGTTGTATGCGCATACCACCCTTTTATGGGGTTTCTGGCAGTATGCATGTACCGTGTAAATGAGGGGTCTGCAACTTTTCTCTGTCCAGATGTTTTGGACTACAACTCTTATCAGTTTGAGCCAGAAGTTAATAGTGAGGGATCATGGGTGTCATACTTCAAAACATCTGGGGAGCCACAGGTTGCAGATTCCTGGCATACATCAAGAGTCTTTTATAAAAACTGGAAGCACCATTAGGACTCAAACCTATGATCTGTTGCTTCCCAGGGTGTCTGTGGCACTGCACTCATACTCAATACTTAATGCATACCGCGATGGTTCTTTAGCCACACTGAGTCCAATGGGAATGGGAATTAAAATTGCGGAAGCTATGCAGTTGCCTGACCTGGGATGATGCGACTAATTGATGAAGTTAAACAAAGGACATGGGTCTGAAGTGCTTACGTTTCAGATATCAGTGAGAGACAGGACAGACAGGAAGCCCACTCAGGCTCTACCCTGTCTACGCCCCTGTTACAATTTCGCTTTTCCCCCCAAAGACGCAAAAGCGGGAGGAGGGGGTGCTATTTGTTCCACATTGTACAAGATCATGCACCACTTTTGCTGAAGGCATGATCCCAACAAGTTCACAGTGTCCGACTTATCTGTCATTAGTTACTTCAAGCTCTGGCAACAAGTTACATTTGGATTCAAGTTGGGAGGACGCTGCTTCCCTTTGAAATTCTACATAAAATAAATAGCCCAGTGAAATGGAAACGCAGCCAGATTGTTCCTTTTGCAGCTTGGACCTGTCACCCTTAAGCAGGATTAAAGCTTTATGGGTTCAATAGAGGTCAAGAAGTGCATACCTTGTGGAGGCGTTTGCCAGGGCTGTGCCCCGGACTTGTTTGCTAGCACTGGCACTTATCTCAGTTCAGTTTTCATGAACAGATCTGCTTTGCATATTTTCTTTGCAACTTTGCTTACTAATTAACCGCGAACAAGGACCCCAGTGATGCACTGATGTGTAGTGAGCTTGTCCTTGCGGTGAGGGGTGAATTCACCATGGCATTCAGATCTAATGTTCCAAAGGGTTCTCTCAATTGGGCCTCAGATTGCTCATACATCAGAAGACTTAGCAAGTCCATCAAATATTTAGAGGGTATTTTAGAAACCCTGCCATGGTACTGCACACTCTCTTAGCCCAGACCTTCAATCCCACTCAGGAGTGAACTGCGTACTCCTTTTTCAGAGCTGGTCACTGAACAACTTCAGCGTGACTGGTTAAACTCCATGCAAAGTCACATGACTTTGCACGCCCAGATCCCACACAGACAGTGACAGAGGAACTGGTATCGCCATGAAAATGCTTTTTATTTAATTGGTTTTAAAAGCATTGTTCTTGTACCAACTTGAAGCCAATCAAACTGGCACCAGATTTATAAAATGGGATTTTTTGGAAGGGAATTTCCATAATATATCGTAGATTTCCAGTTTGTAAAAACATACGATCTTCCCATATATTTTTACCTTGGAAACTCTTCTTCTATAGTGGATCTCCAGCGATAAACCTCTGAATGAGGCCTCTTCGCTGTGTCTTCCACGTAATGCTCAGAGACTGGCTTGGTCTCCAATTTGTTGAATCTCGCAAGTATGAGTCTGAGGTATAATTTAGCAAGGCCCATACTTTGAGGGAAACAGTGGAAACCCAGACCCATTTACTTAGGCTTAGAGTTTTTACTAGATGGCTTCGTTCACCTGGTACTCATTCGAGCAGAGAAGCTGGGCCATTCACAAATAGCAGTGACCCAAAGACATCTTGTAAAATGGCTCATTGGACTCACCATGTCTTGAAACCTAGGGATGTAAAATGATGCCTTGTGGGCATCGATGTTCCGATTGATCTGACTTTTCATGCACCTGCTCCCACCTTTAATCGGTGTAAGGATTCTACTAGAGTTTGAGGTCCACATTTGCATCTAAAATGAATGAGACGAATGATCTTTCCATGCACCTACAGGTCATGAAGGATTTCGACTGATCATGACAGAGCTATAGTCAGTAGATGGGTGGGCCAACAATGCAAGAACTGTTTAGACACCAACAACTGTCCAAGAGCAGAATAATATCATCTTACTTGTTACAGGAGTCGTCACTGTAGCTGTTGTTACAGGAGTCGTAGGAGTCGTCACCGTTGCTGTTGTTACAGGAGTCGTCACTGGAGCTGTTGTTGATGTGCTTAGTGGTACTAGAATAAAAAAAGTGCAGAGTGTAAGCATTCATGAGTGATTAAGAATAGAAAACAATCATTCTAAAAATCTGAATCCATAATTGGAAGGATAGCTCGCTCAGAGGCAGCGCGTTTGTCTTGGAAGCAAGACAACGCCGCGCAACACAGGTTTGAATGCCGATTGCGCGCGTAGAAACCACTTGCTGGTATTATGCCCGTTATAAATTAACCATAAAATACAAATACATAAAATGCATTATTGTGGTTAACTGGCAAGTATAACAAGAGGTCTTTGCATTAAAGTCTTGTTAGACCACATCGTAGACTGTCTGCCATCATAGTGCCCAATACACAAGTTTCCTGCTGAAGCACTTGTCCCCTTTATGGGCTGGGTTCTTATCACCTAAGTGTTCAGTTGTCTTTAAAGATGTCATCTAGCGCCAGTGGTAGAAGGGTACCACACAAGGTAGTGGACCTGTGGTCTTGGCAGGGGAGAGGCTAGACGGAAGCATAGTGCAACATGTAACAAGGTGTTGCAGCCAGGGCATGGCAATGGTCGAAGCGGCTAGTAACTAAGGCTCTGATTATAACTTTAGACTTGCACAGGGACATGAATGGACACATCTTCTATATGGAATGCTGAATATGGTCGTAACAAGTAGAGACATGGTAGACCTAAACAGATCAACATAAAGTAGTGGAACACCGCTCCCCGCCGATCACTGCCTGGCACCTAAGAAACTAATCCTAGGATGGGGTAGGCAATTGTACAGTTGTCTGGTGATAAAAAGGGCCAGGTATTTACCTGGTGTTAGGAGACCCACCGTAGACTACAGTCATAAACTAACAAGGTCTGGATTATGCTTCTGGGATAAAGCAAGCAGAGGGCAACGGACTGGTCTGAATGTGACATTTCCCAGAAAGCGAGGTGAATCAGTCAACAACATGCCAGATTTGTAATCACTTTGCATTGAAAATACACTGAGCAGAATACCTGTGTACATGGTATATAGATGAACAATTATTAAAAAAGCCGATTATAGGTCTCAAAATAAGCACTTAAGGGAGGTTTTGGTGGGGCTGAAGGATTTTCAGATGCATTTTCTCTAGGGCGGGGTCTGAAAGAGGTTATTCAAATCTGTTCCTTAAAGGATCAATGTACACAACCAATGGGGAGGGCAGCACAGGGCCGCTAATGAGCAAATGCTGTCTGGCCTCTGGTCTGGTCATCCTCTTGAAGCCTTGTTCTGAAGGTGAGGTGGGGATAAGAAGACTGGGAAATTCAACCTTGGAAATCAATGTGAGTGGCAGGAGTAAGCTTTTCGAAAAAGTGCAAAGAGTTCCTTGGAATTTCCTGCAGCAGGATTTCAATCTTGTGGGCGCAATACAAATGAGTGCAGGCAGTCAATTCACATTGGAAGTTGCAATGCCTCGCCTTAGCTACTGTTGAAGGACCAGTCTGTCTAGCCTTGTGAGTAGGGTGCTGGGCAATCTGCATTATTTGCTGCAGTTCACTTACCACAAGGCACACACTTTCCTTCCTCTGGATTGTAGTATTGTTCAGGCGTACACTTGTAACATCCTGTGAGGGAGGCAAAGAAAAGGGAAGTTAAAAAAGCCAAAGCAGTTTTCAAAGCGGAAAGGACATTGCCTGAAAAGTTTTCCTAGCACGCTGTCTCGTGTCTCGCCTCTTCCCGCGATTTTCAAAGCGGAAAGGACATTGCCTGAAAAGCTCTCCTGGCACGCTGTCTCGTGCCTCGCCTCCTTCCGCGATATTAGTAATTAGGTCCTCCATTTTGAGGTTGGACGGGATTAAACTATTTGCATGCATACTTCATACCGTGGTATGGACCTGGTGTGGGGCCTCAGTGGGGGTAGCAGAAGCCAGCCGTAGGGCATGCGTCACAACTGCCGGGGTAATGCCCCCCACCCGCCCCGGCATCGTAGCAATGGCCACTCCACGCATGTACATTTTTAATTCGTCACCAAACAACAGAAAATTGAGAATATGCTCTAACATTTAGGCCCCGCTTGCCTTGTTCATTGGTGAAAACAGAGCCATGTTGCAATTTTCAGGCACGTGTGGCCTGGTTTATTTATCACCGGAAACTTTATTTTAGATATAGCTGTAATGGGTGTCTTAGTTACTCTTGACCAACATGAATAGCAATAAACGAAAATACGTCCCGGTTCTAAAGTAAATAATGTATGCCTGGCGGCTGGGGAAATAGACCCCCGGACCCCCAGTCCATGAGAATGTTTATTTTTAAGGAAGCGTTCTAATAGTCTCAGCACTTCTGGTTCTGTTAAAAACACCCTCCATTTTCGACAAAGAACTCTTTTGTGTTTGGGGAGCCGCTGGGTGTTTGCCAGAAAGCAAAATGTACCTAGTTATAACATAGTTGCCCCCAAAAACGTACCCTGTAAAGATGCATTAAATATCCCTGCTCCACCACGCAAAGCTGTTGCCCCCCAGTGTCACACTGGGATGCCCCCCAAGCAGCTTCCCCAGGATCACCATCAAATGCTACAAAGTCAAGGGATGTGTCCATTGCCGTGCCAGTGACTGCTACCCAGCCGGGCCAGATCCACTGATGATCAGTGCTGCACACCTGATGCTCACCAGTTCCATGAGACAAAGGACATCTATTGTACCTTATCTGGCCCATCAATGTCACATATCTTCCCCCTCTCTGTTACCCCCCCACCTGGACTCTTGCCTGAGGACCTTTCTGTTGCCAGAATTCTGGAGCTTATACTGAGGCTGCCAAGCCTCCTGCCGTCCCGCCTCATATGCGCTGCGCATTCAAGTCATTGCCTGTGTGAGGTGCCGCTTCTTTCCTGCTCTCCAAATGTCTGATGACTTGTGATGGATGAAAGACTGCCTGAGAAACGTGTGGCACCTGTGCCACCTCTGGTGCGGCATAGCAGTCCCTTGTCCTCAATGGGCACATAGGTGTCTTCTTTTGCTGTGCCCTAATCTTTCAGGAGAAGGCCATACAGTTCCCTATACCAACCCCTTATCCGGTATACATCACTTTGGCTAAATGACAACTTTGTGAATAGGTTTTTGCTGCATTTTCTTGCCGCCTGTATATCACAAAGTGACACCTGAGCAAGTGATTTTCCACACCAAAATAATGTAGAGGGCAATTTCAAATAAGTTTGCTTTTCAATTAACCTTAATTCTTCTGTGACATCGCTTTTCTCCTTTCCCCTTATCTCCCTCTTGCCTTTTGGAAACCTTGGGCCTCGTTATAGGTTTGGTGGTATCCTGCTGGTAAATCTGGTGGGATATCACCAAACAGATCTACTGTTACTGGCACCTGGTCTCCTAGCATTACCGGCAGATTACAGATGCCAGTAGGGATAGGTAATTCCCCATTCCATAGAGTTACACAGGACTCCATGGGCGGAATTGCTGGTATTATCGGCAACGGTAATACTGGAATTTTGTGGTGGTGGCGTGCCAGAATTACCAGCAGTTGGGAGTTGCAGGTAAATCCGGCCACCCCACCACCAAATTTGTAGTTGGAGATGCAGGAAAAGTGGCGGTAATGGATTTTTTCCTGCACCGCCAAACTTGTAATGAGGCTTTTTCCCAGCCTTGTCATTCTCCTACACGGACACACCCTTCTCCCAACTCCTAGCTCTGTCACCGCTCGTCTTTGTTATGTCGCTCTTAGATCCCTTGTCACTCCACCAGCCCACATCCCACCCCCAGGCCTTGTTCCTCACCCAAGCCAAGCCCCTTTTTACTAACCAATGTGCTTCCTTATACCCATGCTGCTTTCCCATGCATGGCCTATCCCAAATCTTCGACCTCTGCCAACCTTCATACATTATCCACCTTTTGTTTAGTTTCCAAACCATCTTTCTCTGCCACCCATCCCGCGATCACGTCGTATTTTGCGCTCACCCCAAAATAATATCCTATGTTCCAATGGTGCACTGTGACCGAATTCCCCTGCTTCTAGTGCCCAATTAAATGATACTAAATGCACGGAGTGAAGAAATATGAAGGGCTAAACATGTGGCGTAAGGATGCACACAGGTCTTTGCGGCAAGCATGTCACTCACGGAGCGATCCCATCAGCTGAATCATCCTTCACTACTTGCTCACATAGTCCTTGGATATCTCCCACACCCTTTCTCCTTAATGACAGATGTTGGGATGATTACTACCCTGAGCTATTTTCTCTCTTGTGGTCTATCATGGCATCCTCATTGAATAATAAACTGTTTGGGCATTTGGCAACTGCAAAAATATATAGACAAATCCACACTCATCCATAAGTTCAGGAGATGCTGCAGATGAGGTGACTATCAGGGTCAAGATAGAAACCCGTTCTCCTGTTGAATTGTTGGCCACCACCATTTGAAAGGGATTCGCTGACATTGGGGCACTAACAAACCTACATGGCACAGGCAAGCAAAAACATAACCCCATCACCATCTGCTCCCTACCTCCTATACATACACACACATGCACCATAGTGTGTGCACATGTACTCACACACGATTGAGCATTTGTGGATACCTACACATGCACATGTGTGTATATGCATACACGCACACACACACACACACACTTGAGCATTTGTGGATACCTACACATGCACATGAGTGTATATGCATACACACACACACACACACACATGATTGAGCATTTGTGGATACCTACACATGCACATGAGTGTATATGCATACACACACACACATACACGCTTGAGCATTTGTGGATACCTACAAATGCACATGAGTGTATATGCATACACACACACACACACACGATTGAGCATTTGTGGGTGAGGCGCTCACCTTCAGTGTTGGATAGTGGATAGCTGTGTGGGGTGAAAGGGCACTGGCAAGGTTGGTAATGCCAAGTACAGTTCACATCTCCGGAGTACACGTAGGTATTGCTGGTGCCAACCTGCGTGTGAGTGTTTTCATAGTCACAGTACACAGCTGAAAACAATGAAAGAAAATCATGATTATCTTTTACCATCAGCAGTCCAAAATATACAGAGAAGCAGTAGAAAATAAGTGACACAGGGCGGCATGCACAGGAGAAAGCAAGGAGGCGGGCATAGATACCTTTCGGTCTCCCTTCTCTGAGGAGACACTAAGGAAATGGATGGCAGGGGACTAAAGCCTAGCATGTTCATTATTACCACTATTTATTAAACTGACTATCTGTGTAGTGCACACCATCACCTAAATTCTCTCTTGCTGCGTTCATAAAAGGGGTTATTGTGATCTAACTCAATGGTACCTCCTTTATAGACAACGCTCAGTGTTGGCAGTGGTCAAATGCAGAACAATACAGTTTTTTAGAAATGTATTAAGCTAGGAATTTCTAGAAGGTTATGTCTCTTAAACGTCCTTCGTTATGAAAGGGCAGAAGCAGTGCCCTTGTCGATGAGCTATGTAACATCTATGATGTTCCATCTTAAGCCTGAAATAGACAACCCTCAGAACGAATCCACGTGATCCGACCGCGGTTGAATTTACCGCGGCCAGAATGTTCGCATGAGAAAGGTGCGAACTACCAAAGGTTTGCATCTTTCTCATGCGAACATACGTACATACCCACAACCCCACCCACACCCACAACACACCCATGTCACACCCCCACCCACACACTCCACACATCCCCACCCACACCCCCAACATAAACCCCACCTACCTTCTCTTCATGCTGGGTCCTTACAGCGCCAGTTCCCTTTCACTTCTGTGATCGGGAACTGGTGCTGCAGGGTCCTTTTCTCTTTTTATCTTTTACAGGAGGCTGCAGGGTTTTCCCCCCGCAATCCCCGCTCACTATAGTGTTAAGTATAGGGAACAGGGTGTTGCGGGGGACACCCTTGCAGCCCCAGTTTTCTTTGTTTTGTTTTTAAACTTACCTGCAATGCTAGCACCAAAAGTTCAAACTTTTGGTGTTCGAACTTTTGGTGCTAGCATTTGTAGAACCTTTTGTACATGCGACCATTTAGATACAGTCTTTTTGTACAAAACCCTCAGAACTCGTATCCCTGAAATGCATCTGGCAATACCTGTTTTTAGAATTGAATCCGTGATCATTTGTTTTTCAAACAAAGGTTTGCAAAGGTTCATCTTCATAGGACATTGGGGATCATATGACATACAGCATTTATCGTTCTTGATCTATGCCTTTCAAGTGAGACCGGCTCTTCACAAGGAGCAAATTATCTAGTGAGAACTGTCTAAATAATACATACAGTGACAATGGGGGATTCTGAAAACTGCATCACTAGTATCATTAATCAAAAGGAAACCTCACCTATTGGCTCACCTCTGTTCTACAGTGTCCGGCTTTGTAATCAGATCTTGGAGGGTAGCAAAAGTATTCAGGTATAGGAATTTCTATAAGGTTTTATCTATTAGATACTTTCTTCGATGCTAGGCAGTGGGAGCAGCGACTCTGGACAATGGTCAAAGTAACACGTAGATCAAATCCTGCGACAAACAACAACACCCAGCAATCATATCCCTGATATACAAACAGTTTGCAAGTCCTTGCCGCCACTCTCTGATTGGTCATCATTTGAGGAACTGAGCTTCTGTGAATAGCTAGAACCCTCAAATTAGGGACTTACGAGATAGAAACCACGAGGCACCCTGTCGGGAGCGGTCTGAATGAAGAGCTTTCTATTACGTTTGTTCCCCTCGAACGCAGGTGAGACATTGGATTAGATATTAGATGTCTTCTTGTTTTACCTTGCAAAAGCCTTTATTGATATTATACACACTCTTTTGAATGTTCTTGCTAGATAATCGAACCCTGATGAAGAATCTGATTGACTCAAAACACGTGCAGAAAATATTCAGAAATGCACATGGGGTCCCTCCCTTTTGAGGGAGGCTGATGGAAAGGGCCCTTCATTTAGGGCTGTTTTAGCATCAGGTTGCACAAAGCGGGCCACTTTGCTGCAAAAGACATAACATTACAAATATTTGACATACGTTTAATGGTTATGAAAGTAATGCCTTAATTGAATCAACTAAATACCGTCAGGAAAGCTCAGATCCTATCCTACTATCAAAGGTCATCAAGCCCCAACCCGGTCCATATTTCTGTCCTCATTCAACCCCAAGCTCTGGGAAAGCCTCGCCCCAGACTCGCTGACTGCATGGAGTTCAGGATACGTCTAAGCACTGAACCACTCACACCAGCCACAGTGAAACCTCCCGTGGCAACGAGGGCTGCCTCCGCCTCCCTTGATCATGTCTATGAAACTCTACTGATGTTGTCCTTA
This sequence comes from Ambystoma mexicanum, assembly GCF_040938575.1. Lineage (NCBI taxonomy): Eukaryota > Metazoa > Chordata > Amphibia > Caudata > Ambystomatidae > Ambystoma > Ambystoma mexicanum. Next base: position 917,931,174 of record NC_090934.1, on the reverse strand, counting down.
TTGCCTGCTGTTGTAGACTCTGGACTGCCGGCCACGGCAAAGCTATCACTGCATGTCACCCCCTCCTCCCCCTTTAGGCCCTACACTTCTCCCACATTCGTGTGCCTTCCTTCCCCAAACCCCAACACCCTTCTGCTGTGCACATTGGACTAACCAAGCATTTCCTGGAGCGCATTACTAAGAAATAAATAAACCGGAGGCCATTCAATGTGATGTAATGTTCACTGGCCTCTGGAGGTTCATTGGTAGAACGATGGCTGCATCGGTATAAAGAGGAAAACGCAAGCATGCCCTTGCGTATCTAAGACTAATGGTGAAAGTGTCTGCACTTAGAGAGAGGGTCAATGTCTCTAGAGTGTGGATGAAGGATGGAAACGTCTGTGTCAAAAGACATATTGATGGCTCTGGCCGAAGTCAAAATGGACGTGTATCTTAGACATGCTGTGCATTACCAATAGGAAGGATGGATGGGCCAGCGCAGAGAGGAAAGCTAGCCATGTATGTCCTGGGAAACGAGTCTGCAACATGCGAACCTCTAGATGTTTTGGACTACCACCCCCCTAATCCCTCACTGACTCTGCTGGCTATGGCGGGCGGGGTTTTATAGTTCAAAACATCTGAGGAGCCAAAGGTTTCAGGCCCCCTGCCCTAGGAGACAGGATAGGTGTGCTTGTATTTTGCGGAAGGATAGAGTCACCCTCCCATCCTTCCATATCTTTCCGTCATCCTAAAATGAAGAATGGATTTGCTCGGGGGAAGAAGAGGCATTGACGTGTCTGATTTACACGGGCCAGCTGATGCCTGAGAACTCAGTTGTAGGATGGCGGCATCTGTGCGAAGGAACATGATTGAGGCATCACTACTGGTAGAAACATTGAATACATCAGGACTCAATAGATCATACATATGAGTTGCTATGAAGGCTGTGTGTTGATGCGTGAGCTCGGTAGTAGGATATTTTTGGAAAAACCTATGTCTTAATGGCATTTGAAAGCTTCAGATGGTCCTCTATAGTCCCGATGAGAACAGGCAGAGTTCCAGGGTTTGGCTGCCTGACTGGAAAAGGCCATGCCAGAATGTTTGGTCTTTATAAATTGTGGGACACATTTGGTCAGTGGGGCCTCTTTGGCTTGTAGGGTTTGACCCTGGGTAGTACTTACGGCAGAAGTCAGGTCTCCTCCAGTCAATGCAGACCCCTTTGTCCAAGCATTTCTTGGCATACGCAGCGATGGCATCGCACAGGCACTCACAGTCCCCACCAGAGTCGCAGCCACAGGCATCGTGCAGGCACGCCTCATAATATGGCCCCTGGTACTCCTGAAAGAACCCAAAACAAGCCCCATTACACACTCAGTTGGCAGCAGCAAAAGGAGGAGCATCAGTATAGTAGGACTGCGGTCTGGAAAAGATCCCAGATATGGTCATGTCAGGAGTGTCGGGACGCGGGGCTAGCTAGCCTGCTGGCTGTAGCCCTTGAGCTTCTATCCGCGGTTACAACCATAAAACCCAGGGCTATAGCTCCCTAAGCCCACTCCTAGCAACGCCTGAGCAAGTAGGAGGGGCTTTGAAGGACAGGTATGACGCGTGGTCTGCTACTGCAGCCCTTTGGTAAGACCCTGGGAATTCTTGGATGCCACTTGGCGACACTAAGGCAGGTGATGTTGTGCATCTGGGAATCAAATGTAGCTTAGGTGACTCTGGACTTAGACAATGGACAGTGCATTTTAAATATTACTTTTAAATCAATAGGATTTCCCTAGCCAAAAAAAATAGTTCTCACTCATTTATCGTTTAATCCCTTCTTAATGTTCTGGGCTGCCAAGATTCCTCACAACGGCAGGTTAAATTCTCTACCTCGCGCCTCTTACGCAACACACTTGTTTACTTCTCTGGTAACCTATGCACTGCCTCCTTTTGTATTTTGAACTGTGATCCTGTGCCACCCATGCTATACCAAATGCTGCTCTCTGGCCTTCTTCTCATTGGCTCCTTTCAACGGGCCTTCCATAACATTGTGTGGGCTCCTTTGCTATGGGAAAATCTGTGGTGCAGGTGCAGTGGGAGCAGCTGAGCAAGGGTTGCAATGGCCTTTGCCATTTTTTTTCTGCCCACTTTGCACATTGTGCATGACGGATAGAACACAGAGAGTTGCCACATCCATGCAGTGTTGCTCAGGATGGTGGCTCTTTCTGTCAAGATTCACAGCACGCATGCGGTCAACTCACAGACTGCAGCCATGGCCGTGGATCCTCGGGAGAATACTCCAAATTCTTTGGGACCACTGGATGCAGTATCGCTCGGGCACACATGCGGGGTATTCGCTCATTCATCAGGTTGAGACTATATGTGTCACTATGCTCCTCTCCATATAGTAGGTAAAAGGCCTTACTGCTGTTAACACTATGGGTCACAGCATACCTTGTTCATCAGGGGTCAGTAATAGCTCACCAGCGCAAACTAGCATAGTCAATGATGATATAATATGATATTTATAATGCGCTTAATACCCAGAGGTTTCTAAGCACGGAACCGGGGATGGAACCTGTGTTGCTCCGTGTCGGCTTGCTTCTAAGGTGAGCACGTTTCCCTTGAGCTATACTCCCAAGACAGGATACTATGAGGGACCATGGGAGTCGTAGTCGAAAACCCCTGGAGAGGAGCAGCTTGCAGACCCCTGTTGTAAATCACATGGTGGAACGCTGCCCACATTGCAGTGCACCACCGTGAATCACTTTACTCTTTGTAGAGTATACTGTGGCACACTGTCCCCAATGAAGCCATGCATATAATGGGTGAATTTGCTTAATGTAATTGATATTGTGTGATACAGAGCATGATCTCCAGTAGCATGGCACGTGGGTCATACTCCCACCCAAAAGATACACCCTTAGTATTCCCCCATGTTCTGTTCAGCACTTCACTTTGTGTTCTCAATCTGCCACGAAAGATATACTTGGAAGCCATGTCTTGTCAAGGTGGCAAATGCATTGCAGCTTTGTGACACTTACCAGGCTGTGGCAGGGATCAAAAGTTTTGCTGTTGATGATGGCACAGTTCTTCTGCGCCCACACACTGCGGTATGGGTTCTTGCTGCAGGGGTCCACCACATAGTTCACATCGCCACACACGGGGTTCTCTTTCCAGCTATTGACAAAGCTTAGCATGTTGGGGGCCACATATTTGCTGCGGGTCTCATAGTCATCCTTCTGGTTTCCATTGTAGTTGCCGCAAAGTCCGCAGATGGCATCCTGAAAAGAAAAGGAAATGTCAGAGAGGCTCAGCAGTTGGGGATTGGGTGAAGGGACACTTGAGTGGGCCTACACAGGCTTTGGTACTAAATCGTCAGCTCTGAATATTATTTTATGCCCATCTCCTTCTTCACCTCACTCTGGCCTTCCTCCTTGGGCTCTCCCCCTGCGCCTTCAGCTCAAGCCAGAAACCTTGGAGTCATCTTCGACTCCTCGCTCTCCTTCCTTCTCACACTCAGGACATTGCCAAGAAGTCCTACTTTCAGCTATTCCTTCTCAAAGGAATTTTACCATTTTATCACTTTCCCTCAGAGGATCAATGTGACCCAAGCCCTAGTTCTCTCTGGCTTGACTACTGCAATAGCCCCCTCCTGAATCTACCATCTTCCACTCTACAACCCCTCCAGCTAATCCACAATAGGGCAGCAAGTCTTATCCTTGGCCTTAAGCCCAAGTACCGCATCTCTCCTGCACTAAAAAGTATTCACTGGCTTGCGGTTGCTGCACAGATTAAATTCAAATCCCTCTGCATCATCCACAAGGCTGTCTGGGCCCAGGGACCACACTATCTTCAACTTTATCTCACTAAATACTCTCCCTCTAGATCCCTACGTTCCTCTGGCACCAACTCTCTGTGTGTAAAGCGTTTTGTTAAACAGAGAGTAGGTGGATGTTCACTTTCCTCAGCGGGCTCCCTCCTCTGGAATAGCCTCCCCCTCCCTCTACGCCTTGAGCAGGATCTTCTCAGATTCCGGAAGCTCCTTAATACTCTCCTCTTTTCCTCCTTCTTCCCTTCTTCTCTCCTCTGCTAATCACACAGTTGCTTCGATCGGTGCCCTGGGCCCTTATGCATCCTCGGGGCTCTGACCTCCCACGCCAATCCTGTCCAGCTCCTGTCTATCCACAGCACTTGCATCTGCACACCCTCAGCCCTGAAGGTTTGCAGTTACACCCCTCGCAGCCACAGCCCGTGTAGCACTCAACATTCCTAGCACTTCATCTGTGGCTCACTCATGATCCCGGACTCTCCAGCACTTACCCCCTCTTCCCTCTTCCTTGCTGCACTTGCACTTTCTGAATACTCATAAGGCATAGTAGTAATACTCATAAGTCCCTTCTACCTTTTTCTCCCCTCTGCTCTTAAATATTGTGTATTTTATGTTTTTTTCACCACCCTTGCTCCTTTGAAACTCTATTTTCTTATTGTATAAGCGTCTAACCTAACAAGCAAACAATAAAATAAAAAATAATAAATCTTTGCTATGTGATCTTCGAGCCATCAAGTAAAGGATCTCCATTTCCTTACCTAGGAATGGTGGGGTAGGAACTTTTCTAGATTCAATAGTACTAATTTCAACAAGATTTTGGTAAATATATACGCTTCATGAAGATCTGTGGCTATTGTGGCCTTATTACATGGGATGAGAGGTCAATCCCCGCATCTTGGCAATTTGGAAGCCAAAGTATCGATTTGTTGGAAATGTGGGCAATAGAAGTATTTCGGAGACTGGGGGCAACTGTGCCAATTTCTAAGACATTTGGGGCAATTATCGACCTCCTTGGGGTATTACATAACGGTTTCATTTGATTAAGCTTTATAATCAATATCCACATCAGTGCGCTTTCTAGTTAATCACAGAACCTGAGATGCCCCTGCCTATGGGCTTCAAATTTAGAGAGTTGTCTTTTTGGGGGGGAGTGGGGGGCACCCACTTAACCCAGGCACCCACCCACTCTGTACATTAATATCTGCAGATCCACATCAGTGAGATTTCTAGTTAATCACAGAACCTTTGTTAAATACGGGGTTAAATACGGGGAGACCAGAGATGCCCCTGCCTATGGGCTTCAAAATTAGAGAGTTCTCTTTTTTTTCCGGGGGGCTGGCACCCACTTAACCCAGGCACGCACCCACTCTGTACATTAATAGCTGCAGGTCTGTCATGGGTATTACACTACCGGTAGTGACCTCTTTTTGCACAGCTGGGGCAGCTTGTTTGTATGGATTTCTGTTGTTGGTTGCATTTGTAGGGCTCTGTGTGTACGTAGGGCGTCTTCTTGTAGAACATGCCAAGTTGAGATCACTCTGAATCGCTGACGTGTCAACGTCACCAGGGAAAGAATCATGGTGATCTTCCCTACGGTTCTGCTCCAAGATACTTCAGACCCCCCTCTATTGGGAAAGAGGCTGCTACCAACCTGAGGATCTTTTAGTCCGGGAGCTCTTGGCGCATCTCATTAGCAAGCAGGCTGTTCAACAGCGGCGATTGCTGCCGCTGGGTCCATTGGCCAAGGACACCAACTAGTTTCTGTGCTGCCACCAGAAAGCAGCTAGAGGTCAGCAGCATTCCTTGTCCTTCATGGTTCAAGCAGCTCCCGGACTCTGAGGTGAAATGTGGATCAACTAAGAAAAAGGAGCAAGCTGAGAGGACCCCTTAACTCCATGGGCTGACCCGAAAATACCCCTGCCCTATATTCCTTCAATTGCTTTAGCTTTGAAGCATATAACTTGAGTTTTCAGTCAACTATTTTCTGTTGGAATCCAATGAACCACTCCATTGGTTATTAAATGATGTGACAATGCTCTTTTCTCCAGACTGTTGAGGGCCCTCAATGGTGGCACCAGAGGGGAGCGAGGAGCTCGTTTACCAATAGCAGCCGAGAAAGAAGCCTGTTGTATTTGCTGCATTTATATGTGCCCTGAGTGCACTTGCCGATGGAATGGGAAGGGTTTGCCGCTGCACCCCGGAAGGCCCTCCCTCCCCAGGAAGTGCCTCCATCTTGTTACCTGCTGGAGCTTGAAGAGCTTGATGAAGACGTTCATGTTCTTGTTCCAGAGCAGAGAGATGATGAACCTGCCCGGGATGGTGATGTCGAAAGTCATGAACAGGTTGTTTTTTGACACTCGGATGTTGGGGTCATGAACATTCGGGGTTATGGTGTAATCCTCCTCCGACAGCTGGAGAATCGTCGCCTGTGAAGGAGATGTGAGTCAGAGCGTCATTTCTTGAGCCACGATGAGTCAAGATTCTCCAATAAATGCGTTTGGAAAACTTGTCTAGAAGCTGAGCAATGGCACAAAACTAAACCAAAACCACATAATGTAGAGAATGACGCGCAAGTCAAGGTGAGATGGTGACTGCATGCATGATATATATGTAGACTGGTTCTATTGCCCACTCTTTGGTGTCAGAACGGTTGACTTGTGTTGCACTAGTGCCTGAGTGCTGACGCCATGTAGTCAGAATGCTGGCCTTGCGGCAGTGAACCCCTGATTTTCCGGTGTAGGAGCACTGGATGTGCATGGCTCTCTCTACCGAGATCTTAGATTTCTGGAGGTAGATGTTACCGTGAAGGCCTTGTACGCTACGGGATGGTCCTGGGCCAGGCATTGTGGTGCACAGATGTTCACTCCTGATGCTTTAGTGGGAGTGAGGCGGGACATGGTATAACTTCTGCTGTTCGACACATGCTCTGTGCCGTGTGGCAATCACATTGTTCTGGGGCCAGCACACAACTCCTGTTTCTCTGGTGTCTGTACATGACTCCAGCTGCTCTAGTGTCAGTGAGTGACTCCTGTTTCTCTGGTGTCTGTACATGACTTCAGCTGCTCTAGTGTCAGTGAGTGACTCCTGTTTCTCTGGTGTCTGTACATGACTCCAGCTGCTCTAGTGTCACTGAGTGACTGCTGCAGCAGCTCTCCTGCTGCTGTAATGCAAGTTCACAAATCCTGCTATTCGGGTTACAGGACACGAATCTTGCTGCTCTTTGTCTGTGCATAACTCCTGCTGCTTTAGTGCCAGTGATTCACTCCTGATGCCCTAGTGCCAGTGATTCACTCCTGATGCCCTGGCTCCTGTTGCTTTTGTGTCAATGCATGACGTCTGCTGCTGTAGTGCCACTGCCTGACTACTCCTGCTCTAGTTCCGCTGCATGTTTCCTGTTGTTCTGGTGTGAATGCCCGGCTCTTTCTGCTATGGTGCCACTGCCTGCCTCCTGCTTCTCTAGTGCCAGTACATGACTTCTGCTGCTGTCATGTGCCAGTGCATCGCTTTTGCTGGACTAGAGCCAGCGCATATGTCCTGCTACTCGTGTGTCAGTGCATGACTCCTGCAGCACGTGTGTCAGTGCATGAAGTCTACTGCTCCAGTACCACTGCCTGTATGCTGATGGTCTAGTGCCAGGGCATGACTCCTGGTGCCCTATTGTTGGCGCTTGGCTCCTGGTTCTCTGTTGTCAGTGCATGACTACTGCTGCTCTCATGGCAGTTCATGACTTCTGCTGCTCTAATTTCAGTGCATGATTCCTGCCGTTGTAGTGTCAGTGCCTGGCTCCTGATACTCTTGTGCCACTGCCCGACTCCTGCTGCTCTTGGCCCACTGCATGACTTCTGCTGCTCTAGTGCCAGTGCATGACTTCTGCTGCTCTAGTGCCAGTGCATGACTTCTGCTGCTCTAGTGCCAGTTCATGACTTCTGTTGCTATAGTGTCAGTGCCTGGCTCCTTCTACTCTAGTGCCAGTGGATGCCTTCCGCTGCTCTTGTGTCAGTGCCTGACTCCTGTTGCTCTTGTGTCAGTGCCTCCTTCCTGCTGTTCTTGTGTCAGTGCCTCCTTCCTGCTGTTCTTGTGTCAGTGGATGATTCCTGGTGCTCTAGTGCCAGTTCATGACTTCTGTTGCTATAGTGTGAGTGCCTGACTCCTGCTGCTCTTGTGCCAGTGCATGACTTCTGCTACTCTAGTGCCAGTGCATGACTTCTGCTGCTCTTGTGTCAGTGCCTGACTCCTGCTGCTCTTGTGTCAGTGCCTGACTCCTGCTGCTCTTGTGTCAGTGCCTGCTTCCTGCGGCTCTTGTGTCAGTGCATGACTGCTGATGCTCTATTATCAGGGCATGATTCCTGCTGCTCTTGTGGCAGTGCCTGCTTCCTGCTGTTCTAGTGTCAGTGCCTGGCTCCTGCTGCTCTTGTGCCACTGCCTGACTCCTGCTGCTCTAGTGCCAGCGCATGACTTCTGCTGCTCTAGTGTCACTGCCTGACCTCTGCTGCTCTAGTGCTGGTGCACAACTTCTGTTGCTATAGTGTCAGTGCCTGACTGGTGCTGCTCTAGTGCCACTGCCTGACTGTTGCTGCTCTAGTGCCAATGCATGACTTCTGCTCGTATAGTGCCAGTGCATGACTCCTGGTGCTCTATAATTACTGGTGCATGACTCCTGCTGCTCTAGTGCCACTGCCTGGCTGCTGCTGCTCTAATGGCAATGCATGCCAACTGCTGGTATAGTGCCAGTGCATGACTCCTGGTGGTCTATTATCAGTGCCTGCTTCCTGCTGTTCTAGTGTCAGTGCCCGGCAACTGCTGCTCTTGTGTCACTGTCTGACTCCTGCTGCTCTAGTGCCAGAGCATGACTTCTGCTGCTATAGTGTCAGTGTCTGGCTCATGCTGCTCTAGTGCCACTGTACGGCTCCTGCTGCTCTTGTGGCACTGCCTGACTTCTGCTGCTCTACTGCTGGTGCACGACTTCTGTTGCTGTGGTGTCAGTGCCTGGCTCCTTCTGCTCTAGTGTCAGTGCCTGACTCGTGCTGGTCTAGTACCAATGCATGACATCTGCTGGTATAGTGCCAGCACAATGCTTCTGGTGCTCTATTATTAGTGGTGCATGACTCCTGATGCTCTAGTGTCAGTGCTTGACCCCTGCTGCTCTAGTGCCACTGCCTGACTGATGCTGCCCTAATGCCAATGCATGACATCTGCTGGTATAATGCCAGTGCATGCCTCCTGGTGCTATATTATCAGTTCAAGACTCCTGCTGCTCTTGTGTCAGTGCCTGACTCCTGCTGCTCTAGTGCCACTGCCTGACTGCTGCTGCTCTAGTACCAATGCATGACATCTGCTGCTCTTGTGCCACTGCCTGACTCCTGCTGCTCTAGTGCCAGTGCATGACTTCTGCTGCTATAGTGTCAGTGTGTGGCTCATGCTGCTCTAGTGCCACTACCTGACTTCTTCTGATGCACGACTTCTGTTGCTATGGTGTCAGTGCCTGGCTCCTTCTGCTCTAGTGTCAGTGCCTGACTGCTACTGCTCTAGTGCCACTGCCTGACTGCTGCTGGTATAGTGTCAGTGCATACCTCCTGGTGCTATATTATCAGTGCAAGACTCCTGCTGCTCTTGTGGCAGTGCCTGCTTCCTGCTGTTCTAGTGTCAGTGCCTGACTCCTGCTGCTCTAGTGCCACTGCCTGACTGCTGCTGCTCTAGTGCCAATGCATGACATCTGCTCATATAGTGCCAGTGCATGACTCCTGGTGCTCTATAATTACTGGTGCATGACTCCTGCTGCTCTAGTGCCACTGCCTGGCTGCTGCTGCTCTAATGCCAATGCATGCCAACTGCATGTGCATGACTCCTGGTGCTCTATTATCAGTGCCTGCTTCCTGCTGTTCTAGTGTCAGTGCCCGGCAACTGCTGCTCTTGTGTCACTGTCTGACTCCTGCTGCTCTAGTGCCAGTGCATGACTTCTGCTGCTATAGAGTCAGTGTCTGGCTCATGCTGCTCTAGTGCCACTGTACGGCTCCTGCTGCTCTTGTGCCACTGCCTGACTTCTGCTGCTCTACTGCTGGTGCACGACTTCTGTTGCTATAGTGTCAGTGCCTGGCTCCTTCTGCTCTAGTGTCAGTGCCTGACTGCTGCTGCTCTAGTACCAATACATGACATCTGCTGGTATAGTGTCAGTGCATGCCTCCAGGTGCTATATTATCAGTGCAAGACTCCTGCTGCTCTTGTGTCAGTGCCTGCTTCCTGCTGCTCTTGTGTCAGTGCATGACTCCTGGTGCTCTATTATCAGTGCATGACTCCTGCTGCTCTTGTGTCAGTGCCTGCTTCCTGCTGCTCTTGTGTCATTGCATGACTCCTGCTGCTTTAGTGCCAGTGCATGACTTCTGCTGCTATAGTATCAGTGCCCGGCTCATGCTGCTCTAGTGCCACTGCCTGACTTCTGCTGCTCTAGTGCTGGTGCACAACTTCTGTTGCTATAGTGTCATTGCCTGGCTCCTTCTGCTCTAGTGTCAGTGCCTGACTCCTGCTGCTCCAGTGCCACTGCCTGACTGCTGCTGCTCTAATGCCAATGCATGCCATCTGCTGGTATAGTACCAGTGCATGGCTCCTGGTGCTATATTATCAGTGCAAGACTCCTGCTGCTTTTGTGTCAGTGCCTGACTCCTGCTGCCCTTGTGTCAGTGCCTGCTTCCTGCTGCTCTTGTGTCAGTGCATGACTCCTGGTGCTCTATTATCAGTCCATGACTCCTGCTGCTCTTGTGTCAGTGCCTGCTTGCTGCTGCTCTTGCTTGTGTCAGTGCATGACTCCTGGTGCTCTAGTGTCAGTGCGTGACGTCTGCTGATCTAGTCAGTGCATGACCGATGGTGCTCTACTGCCAGTGCATGTTTCCTGCTTCCTTAGTGCCACTGCATGACTCCTGCTGCTCTAGTGTCAGTGCATGTCTCCTGCTGTCAGTGCATGCTTCCTGTTGCTCTAGTGTCACTGCATGACTCCTGCTGCTATAGTGTCAGTGCATGCTTATGTTGCTCTAGTGTCAGTGCAAGACTCCTGCTGCTCTAGTAGCAGTGTGTGGAGCGTGTGCTGCTCTTTTGTTGAGGTACGGTAGCAGCAGTAGGAGAGTTGTACATCTGCACAGGGTGTTATCCCATCAAGGGACACCCGCGTCTATACCCTATGGTGAGCCGGGATTTCACAGTGAGTAGTAAGTAGAAAAGCAGTAGCGTGCTTACGCCGATGGAGATCCGGATTGCCCTCGAGCAGGTAACACCTAACCGCCCACAGACAACATTTTCCGTCACAATTTTGAAGGTAGAGAGAGAGTTGTTCACGCCACAGCCATCCTATTAAAGAGAGTCACAGATTATTGTTATGCTTTAAAAGATTTGCATATGAAGAACATGACAAAGGCATGTGAGCATGAATTTAAGGTTGACTGCAAAGCTTGATCTGCGTGCACCTCACTGTCCCATCTAGACTCAAGACATGGCAAACTCAATCTCATTCCAGGGAGAGGAAGACTGGCCTATGGGAGCTTTTCCATTAAGGGCAGTGCCTCTGAAATGTCCAATAGGACCTGAGGAGAGTCTTGCATATCAGGCTGTCTAAAACCACGTACCAGATGGTCGAGACCAAAATACCTGATGTTTTTATTGCACAGGATAACATCGGACTGGTGAAGATCTGCACGCGTCATTGGGGAAGAAGAGACACAAAGTCAAGAGCTGCTGCCTCTCCCACTTGAGGAAAGAAGAAACCCCAAATATCTTCCTGGGACACCACCCTTCCTTAGTCCTAAAGCCGACTTCAATTTATAAGGTGGAAGAGATGTGGGCGTATTACCATATCCTCTTGCCGCCATCATATATAGCCAGCAGTCTCTTTATTTAGGTACCCCTCTTAAAGGGTATGCCACATTTGGCTCCCCTGATGTTTTGAACTACAATTCCCATCAGTCCAAGACAGCATATTCAATGCTGAGGGGTCATGGGAGTGGTAGTCCAGTACATCTAGAGAGCCACAAGTTGCAGAACTTAAAAAGCAGTGTCAATTAATACAGCACCAAGCAATGCTGTCCTTAGTCTGACTTTCTCTGCTCCTTTCAACCCACTAGAGAATGCCCTCTCTCAGCCTCTTTCCCCTCCCCTGATACCGTTTAATAAATACTCTGAATTGAGAATTGAATACATCTGAGATGTGTTTGAGATGCGCTGTACTGTCCACCCCTCCATGCACCCCACAACACCTAAATTGTGTATGTTTTCAAGAGCAGATTGGCTCCATCCAGATAAAATGGCCGCCCCTATCAAAATGAGCTGTGGCCCTGGGATGACTGAATGGCCATATCCTCTCTGTGATCTCCCATCAAGCAGCAGCATAGATTGGAAACGCCTTCCTCACCGTGACCAGGGCATACTCGCAGTTGCCATCAAACACAAACTGCTGCCCATCGAAGGTGTTGACATGTCCCTCGCCATAGAGCACGCAGGTAGATGCACACTTGAGGTTCTCCGTGCACTTCCACTGCCCCCCTGTGCATAAACTGTTGGGAGAGAAGATGAAGGATAGTCAGGAGTCAGACCTTTACAAGCTAAGTCGAAACTGTAGTTGAGGAACAATGCCCACACAAACAGAGTTCCGCAAATACGTGCAACTTTAAATACCCTATTAAAACTTTACATCAACCAATAGTATCGGTCACATCTAGATTGCAGCATTTTTTTGCCTTGACCCCAGTTCACCAGTTGGCTTTAAGCCAAACTACACTTGACCACAGCTTATCTTCAAATCCTTCTGAGTTTATCCTCAAAATTCCTTGCATATTATGGCAATAATCCACCAAGCCAGTGGCCATCACCGCCTAAGTATTCCGGGGTTTGCAGTCTCGGGATACTAGTTTTCTGGAGTTTGCAGCCCCAGAACACTAATGTGCTGACAAAACGAAGCAGCATTTCTTTTGTCGTTTTGAGAAGGTGTTGCAGCAGTACGCGTTAGTTTTAGGAAAACTAGAACGCGCATACTGCTTTATCGGTACAGAGAAACAGGGCGCCATTTTGGGCCAATTTGGGTACTAACGAATGGGACGAAAATAACCATTAAACATGGCCACCTTGGAAAAGGGAGAAGGGACTACGTGTGGTCCCTACTCCCTTTCCATAGTCGCCTGAAAAAAATAAAAGAGTGTAACCGGCGTGCGATGCACGCAAGTGCGTCCACAGGATTACACTGTGGTATGGCTTGGAAACGAGCCAATCCATGTTAAGTGTATCCGCTGGGTACTAATAAATAATCATGTCATTCTCTATGTATAATGCTTAGTAGTGTTTTGCAAGATTCAAACTCTTTGACGGGGACGACTGATCAGAAGATGAAACGGCTAAAGGGCTAATTTCCATTTGCTCTTTGTTTTCTTACTTTCCATCTTTTTAAATAATAAATATTTCATGCAAATTGCGATTTGCAGGCAGCATTCATGGATTCCTGTGGACTGGCCTGCTTAGCAGGTGTCTATGGATTCCTGTGGACCGGCCTGCTTAGCAGGTCTAATCTAGGCACATTCCATAGGAATCCACTTGTTGTATGACTGCATGAACATCCAATGAAGGGTTAAAGGGCGCTCACAAGATGGTGGCGGTCAGCATGGCAGAACTCTTATCTAGGCTGTGTGCCCCTCCTTCGTTTTGCCACTCCTCCAACACAGGGAAGAGCAGGAAATGGAGGGGTACAATCTTGCGTCTTGCTGTTATGCTCTCATTTCCTGCACCACCCATTTAAAATCAGGCTTATGCTGTTTTAAGTTGGAAGTGCTGAATTTCTTTTTTATTTTTAACAATTTTTTGTTACAAGACAGACATCATAATAACACATTCAGCATGACATATCCCACAATGCACCTAGCACATACAGCAATTGGACCGTACGTAGTAATATTCCCGCAACACAATGTATATGCCAATTACACATCTCTGCCCTCAGGTGCCAGCAGAGTACCATCCCCCAGCTAAGGCAAGCTTGATTAATACACCCGAAGTGGATCCCAAGTATCCTTATGCCTGCAAGAGCGGGTCCCCGTGACCACATAAATCCTTTCCTTTTCATTAGCGTAGACTAGAGACGGCAGCCATACGGAGAATTGTGTTTCTTTTTTAAAACAAACAGAAGAATTATATAGCAGTGTCTGCTGTTCGTGGGATGTGTCTGATATACACAGGGTGCTCTTTTCTAATAAATATTAATTGCATGCAGGGGACCACCAACATTAGCCCTTACGTGCTGTCGTTTTGCCTGCATGTACATTTAAACATTGGCAAGGAGCAGGGTAAAAGGAAAGAGTAAAACCAGGCAAAGTCACCTTTACTTTTTACCTGTATTCTCTGTCTTGTTTAAAAATAAATGCAGCAAAACAAAAGAGGCATTGCTCTGGACAACCCTCTAGACCATCGTTCTTCGCCTGCCAAGCCATTACAAAAGGGGAAAGACCATATGCAAATTAGGCTTCGTCCCACCCCAAAAGGAGTAGTTCATACTGAACTGCTTGGCCACATCCCTGAAGAACGATGGTCTGTAGGGTTGCCCAGAGCAATGCCAGTGGTTGGGATTTATTCCAAACCTTCCAGCCATCACCTCTTTTGTTTTGCATAAGTCACCCTGAGTGGGACCAGTCTGCCGAGACGTGAATCCCAAGCCTGCTGGGCCTAGAGACTCAAGCTACTCCTCGCTGATGATACCCAATGAGGCCGAAACATGTTTGGGGATGCTAGTGGTCTCCTGCAGCATGGATGTGGCCTAGCAGTTTGGGCTGGACTGCCCCTTTGGGGTGGGACCAAGTTTTGCATATGGTCTTTCCCCTTCTGCAATGGCTTGGCAGACTGAAGAACGATGGTCCGGAGGGTTGCCCAGAGTAATGCCAGAGATTAGGATGTATTCCAAACCTTCCAGCCATCACCTCTTTTGTTTTGCATAAGTTGCCCCGAGTGGGGCGTGTCTGCCGAGACGTGAATCCCAAGCCTGCTGGGCCTAGAGACTCAAGCTACTCCTCGCTGATGATACCCAATGAGGCCGAAACATGTTTGGGGATGCTAGTGGTCTCCTGCAGCATGGATGTGGCCTAGCAGTTTGGGCTGGACTGCCCCTTTGGGGTGGGACCAAGTTTTGCATATGGTCTTTCCCCTTCTGCAATGGCTTGGCAGACTGAAGAACAATGGTCCGGAGGGTTGCCCAGAGTAATGCCAGAGATTAGGATGTATTCCAAACCTTCCAGCCACCACCTCTTTTGTTTTGCATAAAAATACATGCTGCCAACAAATTAGGGTTTGCAGGCAGCAATTATTGATAGATTTCTATTGAATTTGCCTGCTCTGGAGAAGGTGCAAAACCATGGTGGAGCCTATGTGAATCCATTTGTTTGACGCCTGCATGAAAATCTCATGCTAGCATAAAATGAAGTGCACAGACTTGATGGAGGAGGACGGCATGGGTGGAGCTGTTATCTCTGCTGCACACCCCACCTCCGCCTTGACCCTGCTGCAAAATGGGGCAGAGCAGGAAATGGAGGTGTAACGGCATTACACCTCGCTTTTACATTTCCACCACCTCAAGCTCGTACCTGTTTCAAATGAGAGTGACAGACTGTGCCGCTGTTAGAGGCATTCGCATGTAAACCAGCCAAAGCAATCGATTACTGATTTTACAACAAATGTCTTTACAGCAACTGATCACACATCTCGGATAGACCCTTGATCCTACCTCCCTTTTAGAGACAGAACCTTCAGATTGGTCCCTTATCAGGCCATCAATCACCTTCTGCACGTAGATCAAATGACGTGCACAGAGAGGTCAAAATCAAGTGAAAGAGCCTGACCAACCAATCAGCTAGGACATTCCTCGTGGCTTTCCCGGCCAACCGGAAGAAGCCTCGAGTGGCTGAAACAGTGAAGGCTGCTCTGTTCATCTAGTCGCCCCATTGCAGGGCTGCCGAGTTTCCCAGTTCCTTGTGTGACTTGTCGAGCCAGTCATGGTTTTTCCCATTGCGTGCAGGGGCTTGCAGTTTAGTTGTTCCCATTGAAAGTATAGGCCTACATGTCCCAGCATGGAAACAGGACTGGCTCGAGGTGTAACGGATGAAACTGGGAAACATAGCATCCATCTCTGCAACTGATTTAACTTTAAAGGTCATCGCAGCCTTGAACGCAGACCTTCAGGAATACTGCATGTCTTAACAAATGTCACTGCATGCTGCAATATGAGAGGTCCACTTGGATTATGAGTGAAACCCATATGCACATACGAGCATTCAATAGCACAAGCAGTATTTCAGGAATACCCCATGTTTGTGGTTAATTTAACAAGCATTGGCAATGCTAACAGTTTGGGCTTTTGTGTGGGCATGGTAAAGGCACTTCCCAGGCACAGCCGTAGTGGTATTAACAATCCATTGTTGGTTGCAGGTGCAAAATGGTCTGAATACCTGGACATCTAATAGCAGTGCCTGGCAAAAGCTTAAAACTTATCTAAAAGCCCAAAATATTGATTTTGCCAATGCTTGTTTTAAACAGGATTTCACTGAAGGAAATGCAGAATGCTTTTAAATCGAGTGGCTAAAGGCAGACCTGGTTTAGAAATTTTTATTACACCAGTGGTCTGTTTAAAGTTTAAAGAATGCAAAGTCTGATGGTAAGGCTTGAGAAAAGCGAGCTCAAAGAGTTCCCATGAGGAGGTGTTTTGGGCAGGCAGAGGCAGGAATGGGTGGCAATTGCCCTAGGGATTCGCATGGCCATGGGCAGTCAATGGGTGAGCACATAGCCAAACAACACCTACAGACTCTGTGTCATGCCTCCCTGAATGTACTCTAATGCAATAGTTACGCTTATAGGTGTCACAAGTGACACCTAATAGCCAAAACTGAAAATGCATTTTCATCTCTAATGGGTGGAAATGCAAATGACAGCAGCACTCCCAATCTATGCCGCTTCATGGGGGTAATTATAAACCCATGTGCACGTTCTGCATTTCTGTGCACACACCAGAGGCGTAGCCAGGCCTGTCTAACAAGTGGGGCCTGGACGTAATGTAGTTGGTCCCACTGTAGTGTCAAGGGCATTTAAAGATGTTGGGTGGGCCTTGCCTGCCCAGGCCCTACTCAGTCTACGCCTCACACACACGCTGGAAATGTGAGCATCGGAAACACTCATATTTTCACCAGCTTTGTGGCTCCCTGCATGCTCTTTTTAGGTTGGAAGTGACAGAACAAACACCTTTTATTAGTGGGATATGTATGGGTGGTACGCCAACCCATGACCTTTCCCTATTGACTGCATGCATTATCTGCTGCATGGCATACCAGACCATAACAGCAATGATGGCAGAAACAGGCAATATTTAAAACTGTTACCACCAGCCACAAAATGACTCACTTAGTCTCCAGCTGTGTCTTCACTTTTACACTATGACCATATCGCTCTTGTGTTGACCACAACTGTTTTTGAATTCCATTTCTGCTTTTTCCCCTCAGCCCCACTGCTAATCTTTGATTGTGGGGTGTTGGGGATGTCTTTCCACCTGCATCCCTTTTTTGCTTTAAGGGTGTAGCTGAGTGTGGTAAAATGGTGTGCCCCTGTGATGGAACAATGGAGGTTAATATGAATCTCTGAAGAGCATTTCATCGGAGTGCTGTTGTTTTGCAAATAGGGTTTGGTAATGACAATGTGCCTACACCCAACCTTTGGAGTAGGGATCCTTAGGGAAACCTTCAATATACCATGGAGTATCTTTTTCCACCATATGGCATTGACATTATTATAGTCATAGAGTAAATGATCCATGCACCAAATCACAGGCCACGTCCATGTATACTGTAACTGAACCGCTGAATCCAGGGGCGTTGCTGGGGGGGGGGCTAAGGGGGCTATAGCCCCTGATCTTTTGGTTGTAGCCCCGGATAGAATCTCAGGAGCTACAGCCAAAAGACTAGCTAGCCCCCAGTACCAACAGTTCCGACATCAGCTTAGCCCCGGGCCTTTTCCAGCCCTAGCAACTCCCCTGGCTGTATCTATAAGAGAGTGAAAACTATCTAAATACCCCTGGAGATCTTTCATCACATATGTACATCATTGAATGAGAATGGGCCTCGAGCAATAGTTTCCTGCCCTACTCACTAAGCAGCGGCCTTGAAAATGTGCTGTACACATTGATGAGTCCACCAGTGTAAACAGCTCCTCCGATTCCCTCCTTCTGGAAGGACTCACCCTGGGTTCCCTGGGAAAGGCAACTGCCCCCAGCTCTGAACAGATATTGCAGGGAGTCTCAGAAATAAAGGCCCAGGCAGAGTTGTCCAACTCCAGGCCTCAAGGGCCGGGAACCTGACGGGTTTTCAGGCTATCCCTCATTAATATTCATGAACAAAAATATTTGCATGCATTTGCTTGCTCATTAATCTCATGAATATTAACTAGGGTTATCCAGAAAATCTGACACGTTGGACTACACTGGCCTAGAGGCTGACTCTCGAATTTAATAGTTCTTGAGACTATTTCGTGCCTTGAAACACTTGTTTATAGGCGCGTTGTGAATGCCGTGTATTTTCAAGTGCCTCAATAGCTGCACACATATTCGGTGCACCCACGCACCTTATGACTCTCTCTCTCTCTACTGACTTGAACTACGGTTCCCGAGGGCGTTCAACCCACAAGCTCCTTGAGATCATACCAATGATACATAAGGAGCTATATAAATGCAAATTAACATAACAACACATCATATCATATCACAAATGCTGGGAGCGTGGGCAATGGCTGAGATGGGCACAACTCTCTGTGGGTTCACTGAGCTTAGCTTTTCACCTTCTATACAGGGTGATTTGAGTCATGGGTCCCTCTGTGTCAGGTAAGTTGGGCAGCCTATGTTCCCTCTTCAGCTGATGGAGCCACACACACGCTATCATTTGGTAGAGTTTCTCTATAAAATGGGTGTCCTAGAGAACACGATAGAACTGGATTAAAGTTGACACATTCATTTTACTTTTACATGTTATATTTTCGAGAACTTTCCAAACTCCCTCCCAGTCATTCCAGGAAGTAGTCATTTCTCAGTTTTGGCGGTACTGTTACACATTTCAATGTGAAAGACTTCTTACAATATGGGATTAAATCCCATATAATGTTTCCCAGTCTAATAAACATTGATCTTTCTGCATGCATAATTGATAAACATGTGCTCTCAGCCTCTGAGGCGATCATGAGATTGCATGAGTAATTCATGATACCCATGTGCACCCATATGATTTCCTCAGAGCATGGGAGCCGAGAGGAAGGCACCAGGGGAGAAGGAACCAAGACACTAGAATGCCTGTGAGCGAAAGAAAGTCTTGTGGGATCCTCAGAAGCGACCAAAGTTGTCTTTGTCGCAAAGCGGATAGGTGTTGCGATGGGCAAATGGGACAATCCGAACCTGACACCAGGTTACATGTTTGTTAAGTACAAGTGTATTGGGGTTACCGATACACGTGCAGGGAATAGACAGGGTTCTGCATTTAACTTATAACACAACTTTAATGGGGTGACTTTGTTGAAAGCACAGTCTTTCTTCTTTCTGCCTTAGGTTTGATCTCTCTGGTCTGAGTCCTGGCCTCTGTCTCGTGTCACTAATAGTGCTCTTTGGGTTGACCTTGATTGGTTCCATGTAATAATGTCCCCTCAAAAATGTCTCCTGACAAAAAGTCACAGTTTTTTGCGGAGGCATTCTTACATTTTTTACAATGGGAGCAAGGAACATCCCTGCTACCCATCCCCATACATAATGTCAGCATGTATAATGTCGCCAATGGCTTTTCCAACCGACATTATGGATGGGGACATTATTACCTGATATCCCTTGATTGTCAGGTTAGCTGATGTTCTCCACTTCAAATTACTCATGCCAGGAGTAAAACAGTGAACTCCTCCTTCCACGAGAAACAAAAAAAGGTAACCCCCTTAAGTGAAGGCAAAAGACAAAATGCTTTGCTCAGTCTTTGGGGAAGCTTGGAGGTCTTTCTGGGCTACTCACAGTCTCTAGGATTTCTGCTATTTTTCTCAGTTTTTCTGGTGTAGCTCTCGTTGTTTGAGTACAAAGCAAGAGAACTGCTCCTTCCCTCAATCCTAAAAGCACACATGGACAGTGCTCCGCCACCTCCTTGTAGCTCTTTGCCGAGAGGGCCCAGCGATTTCAAAAGAAGGCGGCCTCTTCAGTGCTTCTGCTGGCCCCTGACGAGAGCACTGACCAACTCCCTGCCTTAGGATCTTGGCACCTCCGCCCCCAAGCCTGCTCGCTCTCTCTCTTCCTTTCCACCCTGCAATGTGATTGTTCCTAAGGGGCATGGTTTAACCCCTTCTTTACTGCCGCCTCCCCCCTAGTCTCCATATGCACCTCCCTGATGCTTTGCCACATGCCCATTCCTTCACCTTTTCAAACTCAGGGATCAGCTGTCTGCTCCCCATTGTGTCTCTGGGTCCGAACTTGGCCCCGTCTTCAACCTCTTTTTCTTGCTTCCTGATGCTCCTCCTATTCTCCTCGCTAATTCCAGAAGCCTGCCCCTAAACGTTGCCCCTCCCCATATCCTGTGCCTCACGAGTAATGTTCCACCTCTCCTCTTCTCGGTCTCTGCCCTCTCCTCCTTCATGATGCCCCCCTCCTCCAAACTCCACTTCACAACCTCCTCACCTCCTTTGTTGTTCTTCTAGTCCTCCTCTACACTCCTCTCTAAAATGCCTTCTCCTCTCCTCTGTTGTTCCTGCGCTCACATTAGCACTCTTTTTTTACAAGCTTCTCCTTGTCTCCCGTGAAGCCCCTCCACCACACCTCTGCCCTCCTTTTCCCAACCTCCTCTGCTTTCCTCCTTTCCAGTCTGCTCTCTCTGCTCTTCACCTTTCCCATAATGGTCTGCTGTTCCAACTCCAAAATGCCATTCCAGTTGCCTCTCTGGGTCGCCTTTTGTGGGCGCTTGTTCTATCCCCTAGGTCTGGATGTTTCCAAGGGCTATGCATCTGGGTATAATGATCATTTCTCCCTGTGACGTGGGTATCTGTAAGTGCTTTTCTCTAAGAGTCGGTGTTCCGGGTCCGATCAGCATTTTCCTCCCGCTACATCGACTGAGCATCTAAAAAGCCAATTCCTCCACTACTGAATTGGCAGATCCTGCACATACAAGCTGGAGCGTGAGTGGTAAGCCTTAGGAACAGATTCGGTACAGCTTCTCTAGCTGTGAGATCTCTGATTACCCTTTGCACTACTGTGGGGAACTCATGCACTGGTTCTGTCATAGCAGTCAGCGTACCAAATCAGTGCAAAATATTCGAGAACCATTGGTCTAGTCTTAAAGGTCCCACAGGTCCTTTAGGGATCTAAGTATATTCTGATACAATCTATCTTTCATTTAGAGGTCCAGCCAGGACAGCGGTGGACATGTGGGATTGCCCTGCCCCTTCAGGTGTAGTGAAGATACAAGAGGATCCTCCCCATAAGCCTCCAGGCCCAGCATCACACTCAGGGTGGTCGCAGCCGGTCCCCTTGACTACCCTGCCACCCACCTTATGGGGCAGGTTGGTGGCTACATCACAAAATGTAGTGAGTTATGGCGGGTGGGAGCTTGAACGGCAAAATGGCAGCCTCGTAGACATTGCTTTGAGAACCTTGCTACATATAGGAGGGCAGAGCCTGAACATCTGATGCATTTTTTTAGGTCATTCGGTCCCCGTTCAGGGATATCTCTGTGGGTCAGGCAGAGACGTTTGAATTGGATAAAATCAGTGTTCTGTCTTTGCTCTAGATGGTTCTAAGTTTCACCAGGGAGGATTGGGGAGGGTGGAGTTGGCATAACCGATCCTGGCTCTGAGAAGTGAAGTCTGGAAGTGGAGCAGATGGAAGGCATAATGCTGCTGGTAAGCTTACATTACAGATGGCTGGATTTGATTCGCTGATTGATCTGGTTGTGCACGGTCAGACTGTCGGTAAGTGGAATCCCCAGCTGTGGACTGTGCTGGAGTGGGAAGGCATTGAACCCAGTGGAGTTCATCCATGTATCCATCCCTTTGAGACGGGTATGGAGGGATTTGAATGTGGAGCGTTGGAAAGTCGGGATATGGTAAAATGGGTTTCTATCTCTTGCCACACGCTGGATGTCCTTTGCATGCATCCCGTTCCTATGTCAGTCTGTGCTGTCCTGTCTGGTTTATGTTTCCACCTTTCCCTGAAACATCTTGTCTTCAAGTCACATTCCCTCACACCATTGTCAAGGACCCATATTTTCCACATTGTTATCAATGGTCAATTCTGCATGTGTTGTGTGCCACAAATGCATTGCTTTTCCTGTGATTTTTATAAATAAATCAAATCAAATAAAACATTTTTTTTTCAAAGATTAGGTTTAAATGCCTGCTTATGTAAAGGAATGGTTAAATGTAGGCATCGAAGAGGAGTGGGGAGAGTGATGAGACTTGTGAAACTCTGCTGTCTAGGTTGGTGCAATGTGACAGACAGATTGTAAGGAAGAGAGGTGATTTTTGTTTGGAAGCTCTGGATCGTGGAGGCAAAGAATTCCTGTAGGTGGCTACAAGGATTGTGCCAATGGAGGGACAGTGAGAGGCAGAGCTGGACCCAATGAGGTTATGGAAGATCCTTGGTTTCCAAGACTAGTATCCGAGCATTCCAACCACACAACAACAGATTTATGGGTTAACCACTAACTATATAAATAACTACCATGTGGACTCACTGTATTGAAATCTATTTTGTGTTTATATCCTCAAAAAATTAAGTGGATTTAACTGTTGATGAATGTACTTGAAAGCACCTGCTATAGACTTTGCCTGTGCTATTTAGAAGGCATGCCAACTGCTCTTTGCCTTTATACAGCTCTTGGCAGAGCTAGGTAACACAGAAGCTAAGCAACACAGACATTATATGGCATAACACAGTCGTATGTAATTGGATGCATATGCCTTGTGAGATTCTAAGTGACTTTTTAGTTAACTATCCATTAAGACTGGGAATAAAGCCTGAATGTTCTCCATTGAAATTCTCTGCATTATGATAGTGAAAAATGCACAAATCCTTACAATTAGTGTCTCAATGAGAATGTCATGTATGTTTCACAGGATGAAAGATGATTCGCAGACTTCCAGTTGATTAAATGCATAGGTTCCTATACTGTGCAGTCATGCTATACAACAATAGAATCCGGGCTTACCAACTCTGACAGTCCTTCTGCATCACATTGCCGGTCGGGTAAATGTTGCCACCATACTCGCAGGAGCAGTCATCTGGGTCAACACATTTTCCATCAAGGTCCTCGAGTAGTCCCGCGGGGCACACGCAACCAGCTTCACAACGGGTGGGAATCTGTCAGGGGATGTTAACACCACTAGTTCAGTATCATGCCAGCCTTTTGCTAAAGAAATTATATTTATACTAGGGGTTCTCTTCCCCCTGGTGCCTTTCAGGGCCCAACCCCATGAGGGTCCCGCTTTGCTCGCCCCCGCCCAGCGACTGCTGTGCATTAAACTCGGCGGCTTGTTTGCTTGTAGAGATAATTCATCAAGGGCTCGCTTTGTTCACACACCCCCTTTGTGTATTTGGAAAGTTGGAGAGAATCCCAGCAAAGTTGGAGAAACGTGGGACGGAAGGACAGTGGACCCATATCTATAGGGCATACAATGGCCCCAATTGAAAACGTTACAGTACCGTCACTTATCACTTACACAAGTTCATCACACTAATTCATCAGTTAATGTCAGTTAATAAACTTCAAACGCCTTAGGAATTGTAGATTTGGGCAGTATACCATCAAAGTTCGATGCAGGTGTAAAGGAATGCCACCAGACTCATATGAAATGTTACACAAAATCGTCACTTATACACAACTTCATCAGTGAATGAACTCCATTGAATGGACTTCAAATGCCTTAGGAATTGCAGTTTGCACAGTATACCATTAAAGTGGGCGAAATGTGGAATAGGCCCTTGTAGCTGTGTGTAACAACGAAGAGTGGTCAACTAATACCCAGCAGGACAGACTTTTAGAGGGGTCTTTAGTGTGGGCCTGATGGCTGCAGGAATGCGCTCCCCCTCCCCATTTACCCATTTGCTGCCATTAGAGTACTGAATCTGAGACCTAACACACATAGAGGGCTTGGCGTGATACAATATTTTCCACAGGTGTTTTCATGTGATTGATGGGACCATAACACGCCTAGCTTCAAAATGCAGGCAGGGAAATTGGCATAGTCTTTATGGGGGGCTCTTTTTGTCTGCTAAGAAAAAGCAGTCGTGAGTGTCCTCCGGCAGGCAATAAAATGGAGGGTTCACCCAAACTGGACATCAAAGTCCCTTAAGAATGTGTGGCATTGCTGACATTGTCTGGTGCATTATTTAAATAAAAGAGGGAAAGCTCAAATTAATGGGAGCATCTACGGCCAAGGCTAGGTTGTCTGTATCTGAAAAGGTCTTACCGGAATATTAAAGATCTGCAACTAAGGGGTATCGCTTTTTCAGGAGCAGTTGTGTCTAAGTGAAACACGTGTTGGCATATGAATACCGGTATTCAGTGTCTGATCTGTATTGTGAGAGTGTGAAGATATTGTGCGCCAAATAAGTAAAGGTTCAATAATTCGGTTCATATCATGATTTGTGGGTTTGGAATACATACTAACTGAAGGGCGCAATTAGGGCCTAATGGCAAAGTACTTCACAAGCCCTTCCTGTGGTTCTTTTTTCCCCCCACAGTGGGACAGGAAGAAAACAAGCAAAAAGACTCTTTATATCAAACAGTTTTCTACCAATTTCCACACCTCAGCTTCACCCAGAGAGACTTCCCGGCAGCGCCTTATGTTTTCTACGCACAATGTTTGCAGTCGAAGCTCTTATCTCATACTCCAGAGGATAAGGTTCAGTTAAGGGAGAGTGGGGTGTAGAGGTACAGAGATCAGCAACAGGCAATACCATACCAGTGAATAAACAAACAGGATCATCAACCATAAGAGGACGGGTACCCATAAGGCAGCCCATTAAGCCACACGCAGGGAAACTGGCCAGAAGAGTCAATAAAAAATATTATAATAATTGGTTATTTCTAAGCATGGACCCAGGGATCGAACCTGTGCTGCTCTGCGTCATCTTGCTTCCAAGGAGAGCTGCGTTGGCCCTAAGCTATCCTTCCAAGACAAGCTTCCAACAGACTCGAAAAACAGATAGGGGATTATAAAGTAAAATGCCAGACGGTCTAAACACTCGGCAAGGCAGAAGAAACACGCATAATATTGGAATAACTCTAGTCTCATGGGGCAGCCAGAAGAAAGAGCTCGAATATTGTAACATCTTGTTTCTTGGGGCCAATCAGGACATTATACAATGTCTTCGGGTTCTTCAGGCTATAGAAGCAAGAGAGGTTACAAACAGTTCCAGGTGAACACACATCTCCCCTGCTATAGAACACTGCATTGGTTACCCGTGAAGCCCCACATTTCCTCCAAGGCCATTATGTTATTCTCATTAGGCATTGTATGATAGCGCACCTCAATATCTAAGGAATATCATCGGTTGGCACGGCCCCAGGAGAAATCTATGCTCCAGGCGCACATCGTTGGTCAGCGCTACATGCTTCCCGGCCATGGGAAGGTCTTTTCAAGCTCTGCTGCCAGATTAATGGAGCCTCGTCCCTGAGAAGTGATACACGCCTGCCTTTTAGGAAGAGGATAATAAAAACTGTCCTCTTCTGAGAATACGTTTCTGAGCAACAATAACAGAAAGTATCTTTTACTTTGAGACTGGATATTTGATACTTAAGTAATATATAATTTGACAAGGTAGGTTGTATTTAATAGGTTCTTTTGACATGTTGTGATATGTATTCAGAAAAATGATTCTCTGTATTAAAATGAAAATTGACATGTGTATTATAATTTAATGATTGGACGAGTTAATCCTCAAATAGAGTGCTGGGGACACAGGGTGACATCTCACCTTGATGAACATAATTTTGCATTCATACTGCCCAGGTTGGAGAGGCGTTTTTGCCTCATAGAGCAGAAATAAACAGATTTGTTGTTGAATTTGTAAGAAATATATGGTGCGCCTGACACATCTTTATGCAGTGACTTAGTTAACTGTTCTAAGAGTTGGTCAGCACTGAGGTGCCCGTTGGGCTGTTGGTCTACGCAAATGACTCAATCAGATCAAATCAACCAATTTAAAGGGTAGCATGTCTTTGCTGCGCTGCCAGTGCAGCGCAGGTCTTTACTGTGCCACACCTGCAGTGTAGAAATGTGCCGCACATCAGGTGAGGTGTGGGAGGGTGTGTGGGGTAGTGGCAGGGTAGTTTGGCGGGAAGAAGGCATTTAGGGGAGCAGAGGAAGGAGGTTATACACTCTGTGCTTGCCGTGTACCAGGAAGCTGTGCTGGAACAAGGTAAGTGTGGGTGGTTGCGGAGGTGTTTTTTGTGATGGGGTCAAGAGTGTTGGTCCTCCTTTGTGGGTGTTGGAGACAGGGGTGTAGGGTGAGTAGGGAGCTGCCTTTGAGGAAAAGGGCTTGGGATAGGAACTGGTACAAAAAAAGAGGGAATTTGTAGTTTGTATTGTGCGTTCCAGTGCATGAGAGCAGACTTGTGACGCAGTAAGGGTGATCTACAATAAAATAACCGATAAAGTGAGATCAGCTAACAAGCAGGAGAATCAGCCATGAGACAGCATTGGTGTCCGGCTCAAAATGGAGTCCAAAGAATCAGAACATTCAGAAAGCAACCAGATAAAATGATGCTCAGGAAATAGGCAAGGGAAGAAGGGATGCGAACCCATCCGTCTAATTGGCTACAGTCAATATTCTTTGGCACTTGGTGTTTATGAAATGCAGAACACCATAAACAAAGCAGGTCGGGCTGAGAGAACCACGGTAAAGAGACAGAGATCTCCCCCCAACTACAAACATGCTGGTACTGACGACCTTGATTGCGAAATCAGAGGCGTAGCCAGGATTGTCTAGCAAATGGGGCCTGAAGCTAATGTAGTTGGGCCCACTGCACTGTCTAAAATATCGGTAAATGCCCACACAGCACTGCTGAGTGGGCATTTACAGATTTTGGGTGGGGCCTTGCCCCTCAGGCTCTACCCTGTCTACGGCTCTGTGTGAAATACAGACCCTGAAGCACGTTCGGGTGACCCAGGAAGCGGACTACACAAGCGGGCCACAAGGGTGCAGTAGACCCAGTACTCACGCAACGGATCCCAGTGGCTTTCATCTGGCAGGAGGGGGCACAGGCGGCTCCCCACTTCTGAGCTCCAGTGCCGCATGTCTTGTATTCCATGGGGGCATTGCAGACACCTAGGGGAGGACAGCAGACAGAAGCAGGGGGGTGATTGGAGGTACTGAGGGTATGATGAGATGCTGGGCAAGTGGAAGCAGAAAGGAGGAGATCTAGTCAGACACTGAGGCAGGCATGATGGCAGAAGTGCTCTTACCTGGACCTGTTGAGGGTTTGCCAAAGCAGTTCAGCTTCCCATTCATACAGTAGCTGAAAGGAAAAAAGAGATTGTTACTGCTAATAAACACAAAAAGACATACTACGCGCAATCCTGGCTTTTGCCTGTAATCAGAGCAACAGTAGATGGCGTGATCCCTTCAAACCATCTCCAAGCCACCTGTCTGAAAAAAGGACAGTTTGAGGGGTGAAGGCAAGCCTAGGAGCATGCTTAGATGTGCCAGCCTAGACCTCTTCCGTGAGCAATGTAGATGTCGGCGTGTGGGGGTGCTGCCGGTGCCGGGGCTAGTTCAGAGGGCGCCTAAGGTCTATGGACAAGTGTGTTCCTTGGTTAGATCTGCCGCTCATGGGGGTGGGGGCATTCTTTTAACCCCATTTGTTTAATTTGCCGCCTCACTCCAATGGTTTGCCCCTTTATGGAGGGATTGTAGACAGTGCTCCAGATAAGATTTGGAAGTGGGAGTATTTTACTCCTTCTTTTTTAAAGTTGGGAGTAAAATGATTTTTTAGGGAGTAAATATGTAAGTCCAATTCTCAATGTGAGTATTCTGTATGTGGGTAAAAATGTTTTAACTGGAAAACGGAAATGTTTTTGCAATAATTCTTTGCACCTAGTTATTCATGCACATAAAAGATGGATGTTCACTTCTTGCCCTCTGGCAGTTATAATGGTAGTTTCTTCCTGTGGTACTGTGTGCCCTTCTGGTCCAAACATATCCATAGAGCTTCGTGGGTGGAAGCTGTTTTGTTGTTTTACTCCCTATTTTTATTTTTTGGTGAGTATTTGCTTATTTATTTGGGAGTAAAAGTGGCTTATACACCCCTTATCTGTAGTCTGGTTGCAGATGAACCAGCGCAAGTTACAAATCTATATCCTGTGTCCCAGCAACACGTGTTTGCCTCCCATCTGCTTTGTTTTTAATCCTCACATAGATGGCAATGGCTAGAATAGGAGGGGAGACACCTTTATGTTTCAGCATTACACGCACTGTCGCTCTGTGCGCCCCCTCTTTACCTACCTACAACTATTTATTTATTTATTCATTTATGTATTTGTAGAGCGCCTTAGGCCCGGAGGTAAACAACACGGTAAAAGACAACCACAGCAGAAAAAGAACAACCGACCCATTAAAAACAGACAAGTATGAGACCAAGAAAGAACTAAAAACAATAAAACCAAATAAAAGATACAAAAAACGTAGTAGCATGATGAAACAATAAAATAAATATTCAAACCGGTGAAGAAAACAGTGTACAAGTCCATTAACGCAGCGAGTCCCCATGTCTGGTACACAGGCAGCCCTTGCACCCTTTACATTCTGAGGCAGTCCCATGGGTCAAAGGATATCCCTGCCTTTGAACCTTGATGCTTATTTTCATACTTTTGCCATACGATCCAGTCACGTCACAGATCGAGGCCACATTGGTTTCTCAGGAGATTCATCTTTTATGTTCTTTTGTTTTCTGTGTAGGAAGGTGATGACTCTTTCTAAATCAGAATGAGGTTCTAGAACCTCATTTCTATCAGGAGCTCCTCTAATGCTGTGCTAGACTGCCTGTGGTGCCCCTTGTACACATTTTGAATCCTTGAGCTGTGTTTGGGCAATACGGGATGAGCCGAGTGCCAGTCAGCTTCCTCCACTTTGCTCCCAAGCAGTACTGGAAATGGAAAAAATGCATTGGGGGAACTGTCACCTCTTTGGAGGGGCGGCGCTGTGGGAAGGAGGGGGCGGGTCAAGGGGCGTGCTCCCCGAGATTATCCATTCATAGAACCCAATCATAGCGATTTGCATAAAAGCAAAGAGTGTTATGGGAACATTATAATGTCTGCAATTTTAAATGTTAAACATATCTCATAGTGAGTCAGTAAGAAGCTCTTTTAAGTGAATAGTGGACTCTTCTGTTTTGATTGGTCACAATATTCACCCTAAAAAAGAGATGTCTGTGAATTGCAGGACATATGAGATATGTACTAGTGTGGACAGCTGCAACACTGCATGTGAGCATTTGTCAGTTTCTGCCTGAGTGCTGAGTCTTCTGAAAGCTCAGTTGAAAAACGGTTACTTGTGCCTGCAATCTAAGAATATTCAGAAGATTAGGCAGCGCTGCCTGGTCTGCTTGTTGAGGCAGCATAACCTGGAGGAGAAATGTTTTGCCGGAGCGCTGCTCCGTCTTGTTCCGGCTCACTCCATGCGCTGCTCCCAAGCCACCAGCAGGATGATCAATGATCAATTGAACGCTCGCAGCAGATGATCAGTCTCCAGGCTACTGTGGAGCGTTCAACTGACCATTGAGATTATGACCCAGAGGTCAACACGCTAAGTGCTCAGCCCTGAAGAAGGAGTTCCCTCCGAAATGCATAGGCTTATGTGCCCAAATTGATGAGGATGTGGTCTGCCTCTAGCCTTTTGTTGTTTAAACTATTTTTATGATGCAAAACGTTTTGGAACTTTGAAAACCACTTTCTCACGGAACGACTCTTTCACAAAATGTCTAACCTTGGGGGAAATTATGCTATAATACACCCTGAATTTATTCAGCAACTCTTTTGGGAGAGCAGTGTGTGGGCGTCTGGATAACTGGTTGGTTCCACCCAGTTTTCTTCTGTTACTTTGCACTTTATTAAGCAGCACATCAACCCACCTCTTCGAAGCAGGACAGGCTAAGTCATCCCCTTTGGGAAACAAACCTTTGACACCCAGAATGCACAAAGATTCCTGAAGCAGTAGAACACACATGCTTAAGCAATAGGGTACAACCAAGGCATTGCAGGACCGGGGCTACCATAAAGAAATGGCAACAATGGCCACTAGCAGAGGGGCACCCGAACCACCAGTTGTGGGCCTAGAAACCTAAAATGAGGCTCAATTGTAAAGGTGGGCCGTGAGCAGAATGAGAGTTGACTTGATGAGCAGATGCTTGCATCGGGCATGGAACCTTGGCGTACCCTGCATCCTCTAGGCAACCTCATCCCATCCCTTCTCCCTGTGGGTATCCTGTGGCCCACTAAAAGTCCAAAAGAGAGAGAGTGCCTTTCATGCGTCTGGGGTGGATGAAAGGAGTGACAAGTCGTGCTGTGCAACAGTAGGTCAGTTACTCACTCTGCATAGACACTGCGAGGAAAGTATTGTGAAGTTACCAGGAAAGGCATGGCTTTTAATATAATGCACTGGGGGAACCAACCTGAATTTAAGTCCAACGGTAAAGACTTGAAGCTGAAATGTTGGGTATCTAGTGTTTCCATCGAAAAGGTTTCCAACTATACCTTTTCCATCGAAACCTATCCATTGAAAATATATGCATAGAATGCATATATGTGATGGGTAAAGGGTTCATTTTCGTTGGGGTGGGTTTTTAAGGGTAAAAAAGAGGGGGTTGGGGCAGACCCCCAAAAAAAAGAATATAAAAATAGGCATTTGATGCAAATATTTTCGATGGTTGGGTTTTCGATGCAAAAACTTTCGTCGGAAAGTTTTAGATGGAAAGACCATAAACCAAATTTCGCTAAGATGTAAGCAGCAACGCTCTCTACCCACCTCACCTGGTGGCCTGTGTGTAAGTCCGTGTGTGCATTAATTTCTGGGTATTGACTGCTTAATACCTAAGCACCTCTTTGGGCACTGCCTTCTCGAGATTGCCATCAGGTGTGTTTGCAAGTACCTTCCGCCAGATAGGTTCAGGTGGTGCTGGGTGCAGGTGGGAATTCCCTTGAACAGCAGCGGTGCCAACAG
Source organism: Ambystoma mexicanum (assembly GCF_040938575.1). NCBI lineage: Eukaryota > Metazoa > Chordata > Amphibia > Caudata > Ambystomatidae > Ambystoma > Ambystoma mexicanum. Next base: position 917,900,155 of record NC_090934.1, on the reverse strand, counting down.
TGGCAGACTGGGAATTAAATGAGGCCATGGAAATATTTTTCAAAGTGGGCCCACATTACACATGTTCAGCAAGCCCACCCTTTTCCTATGGGAAAATGTGAAATGCCACACAAAGGAGACCCAGGCTGCTGAGGCCTACCGGGAGCTTGAATTCCAGACACAATCTAACAGAGTATTTGTTCCAAATATGAGGCGACCAGATCTGAGAGAAAGTGGCAGAACTAATCAAGAAAGGAATCGCCTGTAAGAGACAGACGTGGCGCCACAGTATTTCCCTAACTTACTGCGCAATTTTTCAAGAGTGCACCAAAACTCACAGTACTTTTTGGCTGTATTTTTATGAGCATGGAAAGAAGAGCGTCACCAAGAATGTGTGCACGTGACCGCATGTGTTTCAATGGAGCCACCCTAGGCCTGGTGACTACAGTTACTTGGTGAGGATTTAGGGGACTCCATGGGATGTAAAGGACAACACAAACATAACATGCCTAAAATGGAACAATTACAATAAGAGGTAAGATAGTTCAGTCGGTTAAGCACTCCTGTTATCTGCGTGCGATGTGCAAGTCGCAGGTTCGAATCCCGGAAAGGGGAAGTCGGCCATTCATCCTGCCGATGTCGTTAAACGAATACCAACTTAATTCAGGCAATATCTGAATATAGAAATGTTCCGTGTACAGTATTGTGGCAACGTCACTTCATAACTAGCAATTTATTATTATTTGCATTTACAGATTGTAGGATGTTCACCTGTAAAGAGAGGTGATGGGCGGGGAGGAGGTTCTGGGGGACAGCGTGATGTAGCAATATCGTTCGGGATTTCCTTCCTGGGAAAGGAGGTGGGCTTTTAGATCAGTCTTGGATTCCCATAAAGAGGGGATGGCAGTACTTACTTTGTAAAAAAAAAATAAGTGCCAGGGGTTAGACTACAGCTCGCACCTGCTCATTGTGGTTGATGGATGCGCTGCCTACCGCCACTTCATAATGAATGTGAGTCTGAGACAATAAGTGCCAGGGCTCAAATATAAGTGCCAGGGCTGAGCTTTGACAAACAATACCACAAATTGAGCACTGGGTGGTGGACTTAATGTCTTGGGGTTGGGAGTTCTGGTGGAGCAGGGAAAGCCGGACGTGGCGCGGGGAGGATGGGGGAACAGCGAGGTCACGGAACCCTTGATATTTCAGCAAACGGGAGGTGTGCAAGGAGACATAGTTGGCCAGCTAAGGAACGGGTCCACCAATGGATGGATTTGAAGAAAAGAAGGGGCAATTTAATGAGGGAGTGACCGTACATAGACTGCCGCTCTACAGGAATGTGGTGCTCAGAGGTAGACGAATATCAAGGAACTTTCCAGCGGGTACAGGCGGCAGAGTTTAGCACCTTGTCCAGTGAAGTAAAAGAGCACGAGGAAGCCCAATGAGGAGACTGGGGAAGTGGTTCCGTCCAGCCTGCTGACGAAGTGAGAGTCTTGGTGGAGTGAAAAGTGAGGCGGGGGAATCTTATGGATATTGGTAGGGTGAGCCGGCCAGGTGTTCGCAGAGATAATGCATTGTTGTGGTTTCCGAATGCTGGGAAAAAGAACCTCCATTTAGCTATGGGGAAGGGAGGACATCCAGGGGAAAGAATACTGGGGCGAGACGGAGGGTTGAAGCGCTGAAGACTGGGAATTAAATTGCATCAGTTTTAGAGGACGTAAGTGCCAGGTGGGGTGGTATCATCCGGACACATATGGCTAAAAGGCAGTGAATGATGCAGGAGGATAACTCAAGGACGAAAGGGGGGAATGAGGAGATATATGTGCAGTGGAGTAAATTTTTCTGAAAATTTTGGGGGGGGCATGACATCTGAAGAAAAGGTGCCCCAGCCAAATGAATGAGGACAAAATGGGGTGCTATGAAAGTTGGGGGGGACAAACACCCCTCCCCCCTAAAACTACGACCATGTATGTGTGTCATCAGTAAAGAGAGAGAACGAGAAGCAGAAGGAGGTGGTGAGTTTGCTGAAGTACCAGGTGTAGAGAGTGAATAAGAAGGGGGCCAAAACAGATGCTTGAGGGATCCGGACTTGAAGCGGAGTTGAAGAGGATGTTTCCATATTCCAGGCTACTGTGAGGCAGTAACGGCAGAGGCAATCCAGGCAAAGCAGTGAGTTGTGAGGAGAATTGAGTGTTGGCTGTTGATGTTGCTGAGATGTCAAGATGGAGGAGCATGGATCGTAGGTGTGATCGAAGAGCAAGTCATGTTGTGGTCCACCACCTTAATCAAATCCCCGCCATCTTGACCTCTACTTAGAGTGAAACTCACCAGGTGCGCCCATCGATGGTTGATTTATAGTTGGGCAAGAGGATGATGTTGTCGGGCAGGTAACAGGGGCACTGTGAGCTCTTCACACACTTGCTCAAGTGATCCAGGTAGTAGCCGTCGGGGCAGTTGCAACCATCAAGAGGGATGTCGGGAGTGTAGCATTCATACTGCCTGTTGCTCAGCGACTGACAGGTCCTACCACAGGCCTCTGTGTTGTAGCTGAATGTCTGGTTACCAGTGCAAGGAACCGCTGCAAGGAAAGAAGACGGCAGTGTGTCAGGGGCCTCAACATGGACGTCCCTGGCAAAGGGGATCTGGTTGGACAATAATGATTGCTAGAGGCTTGTGCTTGACAGCTCTGTCCAATGAAATACAACAAAAGCCTTTCGCTCTGGACCCTGGAGAGGGTAAAGTCACTTACTGCAATTGGTTGAGGTCCTCCAGTCGCCGATGAAGACTGCTTTGGAAGCACACATCCTTGCATAGGAACCCAGCGATTCGCAGATGAAGGCGTAGGTTTCTTGATAGTTGCAGCCGGCATAGACACACCTCTGAAACAGAAAACCGAGGAGGCACCAAAGAATGTTTAAAAGAGGCTTCATGCTTTGTCATAATTTCTCCCCTGTATATTTCTATGAGAAGCCTGTTCATCTCAAGCAAGCAGCCACCGGGGACTTCAAATCTCCAGCAAACGACCATGCTGCCCTTGCCGTTGGGCACCTGTCTAATTACCTCTCGGGTTGGGGTGAAGTCCACCAGCATCCACTGCCCTCTGGATGCAGAACCAACATCAGTTGTTGCTGTGAGTCATAATAGCACTGGGGTTTGCCTACGACTATGAAATAAATCACCTTTGGCCTTGTCCATTGTAGAGGATGGTAAGGCCTAGATTTCACTTCCCGTGATCTGGATAAGGGGCTTGTGGGCCCAGCATTCAGTAGTTCACTGCCTAACACTAAGCAGCCAAAGCGAGGAGACAGTAGGTAAGTCGTCTTCAACCTGTGGCTCTCCAGATGTTTTGGACTACAACTCCCATGATCCCCCAACATTGGCTGGGATATCTAGGGCTGATAGGAGTTGCAGTCCAAAACATTTGAAGAGCCAAAGGTTGCAAACCCCTGCATTGGGTTATAGGGCAGCTCCTATTGGCTAAAATCTGCGTTGGAATTTAGCTAATAACTTGAACATAACATAATATAAAACAGTACATACTAAGGGCCTAATTCACAGAAGCGTTTCATAATGGTAAAACCCCATTCGAAAACGTTCGGCGAATCAGGTCCTTAATGTCTTGTAGAGTCGCCATGGAACAAATCATGACTGGATGCTCTCTTCCAATAGTCAAAGCGCCAGGTGAAGTTAGACCACAAGTTCTGGATTAAAAGGGCTCATTGTCGCACCGTCCCTTCCTTGTTTGCCCAGAGTACCTAAACTGCAGGCCTTGCACTCTGCTGCCTCTTGTGGCTACAGAGAAAACAGGCAGGCCGTTACTACTGCAGGCGGCTTTCACTGGATTTTAGTCATCCTTCCCCACCGGCCATGTGGCACAACCAGCATTGGGCAAGGATTGCTGCTTGCCTTACATACCTTGTAATATGGCTCAGGGTCCACCATGCTGTGACACACCGCGAAGACTCCGGGTGCTCTGAGCAGCTCTGAGCAGTGCGTTTCCGCACAGAGTTCTGGGAAAAGAAACACAGAATTCAATCATGCTCGAGTAGGCCCAAGTGTAAAAGGAACCCTAACGTAGATTCCCTGGGTTGTGTGCATTTGTATCATTTTATCAATCCTGTGTTCTCCCGAGCTGGCATAGTGGCAGAAGGCATGAAAGGCGCCTCATTGTTATTAAATGAGCCTGTGGCAGTGGAGCGCATCTACACCAATAGGGTGCTGATGCACCCTATTCAGATCATTACCTCCGGAGCGAGGAGGTTAAAAAAAAGAAGAAAAATAAAGTGCCACATCCTGGCCCCGCTCCCCTCTGCCCCGCCCCCTGTTGACCAGGGGCGCGCGAGGGGAGAACGCCAATTCGCCCAGGGCGCTGCTGTCCCTAAGGCCGGCCCTGGCCACTTACCGCACCATAACTTTCTAACATTTCATTCCGTCTGAGTGTGATTTCAGTGCACCCGCAACTGCTTTGCAGAATTGCCTGTGCACCAGGAAAGTGTGGCGGTCTCACTAGAGCCCCACAGACGCAGGCACAGTGTTCCGGGATACAGAGCTACACTACGCTACTCTGGTACGGCTTTCCGGGGCTTTCCTCAAAAACACAACACATTTATGTGAGTGTAGAATGGGTGGGCAGAGTTGTGCAAAGTATAGACCACCTCCTGGATGGTCTATATTTACCGCCTTCTTTGAGTAATGTCTTGACCCGCTGCATGTTTTATAATGGAAAGTTTTGGTGGCCTAAAGGGGAATTTCCTGCTTTGGGTCACGTCGCTGTTTGCTTAGAGCAGAGGTCTGCAACCTGCCGCTCTCTAAATGCATTGGACTACTTCTTGGGTGATTACTTTGAGTCACGTGGCTGTTTGCTTAGAGCAGAGGTCTGCAAGCTGCCGCTCTCTAAATACATTGGACTACTACTTGGCTGACTACTTTGGGTCACGTCGCTGTTTCCTTAGAGCAGAGGCCTTCAAGCTGCGGCTCACTAAATTCATTGGACTACTTCTTGGGTGATTACTTTGAGTCACGTGGCTGTTTGCTTAGAGCAGATGTCTGCAAGCTGCCGCTCCCTAAATGCATTGGGCTATTACTTGGGTGACTACTTTGGGTCACGTGGCTGTTTGTTTAGAGCAGAGGTCTACAAGATGCCGCTCTCTAAATGCATTGGACTGCTACTTGGGTGACTACTTTGGGTCACACCACTGTTTGCTTAGAGCAGAGGTCTGCAAGCTTCCGCTCACTAAATACATTGGACTACTACTTTCATGATCCCTTTCCATTGACTATGCTGGCTAGGTTTTCTTACCGTTGTAGTACAAAACATCTGGCGAGACAAAGGTTGCAAACACTGCCTTAAAGTAAACTCTTTTTGTTGGATGGCTCCTTAGAGTTTCACAATATATCTGTCATATTGCTCACATCTAGTTCACAATTTTTCTCACTAATAGAGTACCATATTTTTCTCAGTTAAACCACCTATTGATTTGACCATATTTAGATGTTTCGTATCAATATGCTTCTTTTGCACACATTTGGATTACAATAGACCTGGCTGCCATAATGCCAACCATTAGGCCTTCATTGTAGTCGTCATCATCCCCCGATCCTCCACCATAGAACTTCCCCAAGGCGTTGCTCCGCATAAGACCTCCACCCATATTCTGCTGCAGCAGCGGAAACTGCAGCGTGACCAAAGTAGGATCTAGGCGATTTGAGAACTGAAGAAGCAGACGTCGGGCTTCTTCCAGCAATTCTCCCAGACTCTGGAATAACAGAGAGTGGTCTATCAGATTGGCCCTCTCTCGCTTGCATCTCATGAAGGAACTATAGACCCGGCTGTTCCAGGAACACACTGTCACCCATTGAATCCCTAATCACCTTGTTAACACTCTCGTCCCCTCTCTTTCTCTGTACTCTCCCCCTGTTTTGTACATTGCTCCCTTGCTTCCTATGGCGATTCAACCTATATACATCTCATACACATGGTAAGTACTGGGCTACTATTGGTCCCAATTATTTTTGTATTCAGTTTGATATATTTATGTTGCCAACTAGAAAATCAAAGACTTGGTATGAAGCAAACTGAAGAAGGAAGGTCACCCACAATGTTGGTACCTTTACAACAAAGCTCGGGCTCCACTGCCAGTTGACATAATTATGCATTTCATGTGTATTCCAGCATGGCCATTTCAGACATTTTCAAATGCTATCTAAGTACTACTTCAGGGCTGTCACCTCTTGTATTGGTAAAGTGTAGGTATTGAATTGTGAATCTATCTTGGAACATATACAGAATCATATAACTAGTCACAAAGTGGAAAACGATACCACTGTATTTCTTTTAAATGATTCCACTTATTTGTTAACCATAAGACCCTGGTACTATGCACCTAAAGACAGCCCACTTTCACAACAGTAGGCCACCTGTTTCTCGCCAGTCATCTGCCACATCGATCACAAAAAGACCCCTTGGCTGCTCACCGTTACACCATCCTATCCATCATAATGGGCACCATTGCCTAACACTGCCACATCCACCTGCTCCCAGTTACGCTGCCCCACATTTCAGCATCTGACCACCTCATCGTTCAGCGTTGGGCGTCCCCATTCCAGCCAGCAGGTCTCCTTTGTTCACCATGAGGTCACTGCCCGCTCTCCAGAAGACCTCTGCACTACTCCCCATTGCCTTAGTTATCAGAATAGGGCTGCCGCCTACCTTGCCCACATTAGACGGGCATGGTCATCCCTGTTGCCCAGTCCCATTGCTTACCGTTGGACACACTCATGGAACAAGGGTTGATGTCTTTATTCCGGGCAGCAGTGCAGAGATGAGGGTTGGGGCTTGCTCTCCAGGAGTCGACGAAGACCGTGACGGACCCTTCGGGGATCCCAGAACTGGACATGAAGTCATCGTTTGTATCCTTGTTGAAATTACCACACAGGCCTGGACACACAAAGAACACATTAGGGGACGGGATTCTAGGGGGGCCTTCGTGATACGAGTAAATACATCCGAAAGAATGATCAGCACAGTGGATTACACGTACCACGCATGTACAGAGCTCCAAAACGTCGTAACTATGCTCATGTTAACGGCGAGCGGAAGAATGAAAGGGTCTGCCATTTCTGGGGGGATTTGAACTTCTGATCCACCCTGCACTGTCCCCCATCAGATGCATCATTGATATATCAGTTATCAATGAAGTCCAACAGCACCTACCCAACAGCTACACGTTCAGTGCGCAGAACTGCACCAGGGGTGCACTGCAACTGCAGTGCAAAGTATGTCCCCCACAGTGGAGCTGCATGCTCACCCCCATCAGCGGAAGTATTGAATTGAATTGAATTGATATTTTATTTATATCGCGCTCATACACAGGTGTTTCAGAGCACGAAAGTATACTTAGTGGGTCATGCTGTTGACAGGCTATATACACTGCATATAGAATAAGAATAAATAATTTTTTTTTTTTTTTTTTATTACGCAGCAATGTATTTAGCATTACAGTACAATTCAAAAACAAATACATTTTTAGATATATAGCAACCTAACTTTCTATATTCTTATGCATGTAATTAACAAGAGGAGTATAAATGATAACATATACAATTTATTACTGAAAAATATAATCTGTAAAATGGAAATAAATGGTTGATGAAGTGACTTAGATAACCCCCCCTCCACACACACAGAACAACTAACTAAAAAGAAAGCAATATTTCCCTTTTATGTACAAATAAAGCACCGATCCACAGTGCATGCGACAGGAATTCACCATCTCAGACAAACCTTTTAAAGCCAATTAATGAATGAATAATTATACTTTGCTTACACAGCTGACTAAGAAATACCCAACTACACTGGGATATTCTGCAATGATTGCTGCATGGAATGTAACTGCACGATCACTTCCTGCTTGTACATTGTCCTAAACGTCAGTAGACCGGGGGCAGGGTCTAGACCTCTTGTAGACTTTACATTCATGGCACCAGTGCATAGGCACTACGAACTCTATGTTTGCTGCAAGGCAGACTGGTTAGTAAAAATGGCTATTCCACGGTAAGGCCGTAATCACCCAACCTCTAGCAGATGCAAAGATCAGTGTTTCGCACCTGAGGAAAGGCCCTCAGTTCCTGAGGAGGCGGGAGTCGCAGGCAGAAACTGCCAGTGTCCGCCCGCGTTCCCCCCAGCCACCCATGCCCCCACCCTGGGTGCTGCCATTTTATTTCGAGATCTAGGCCCCTGGTCTTCCCATAGCCCCTCTTCTAGAATCCCCTCGTGTACAGAGCAGAGCATTGTAAGGGGCGTTGAGGGCTAGGATCTGAATTTGCCAAACTACCTGTCACGCGCTCCCTCCAGAAGGGATGCGCATGGCAAAATCTGCTGTGCTGTTATGTCATGAAGGGCATTTTCCACATAGAAGAACATGTTTTAATACCCACAAGCATCTAACAAAGAATCACTACTATTACAAGATTATCGATACTTTTCTTTTTAGCTAAAAGGGTTGCTTTTTTAGAAGTTAAACGTTTTTAGGTGTTTTACAAAAGTTGAAATTGCAATTTATAAGTTATAGAAGTTATGTAGAGACTTAGTGAATGTTTTATATGTTAAATAAAAAGTTCTTGCTGTAATTTGGGATGCAATGGCATGCCATGATCTTTGATGACTAATTCTGGCTACGACGCAGACGTCTCAGTCTAATTTCACCCTTGGGCTGGGAATTTTTGGTGACACTTGTCGTTTATAGACATTCTGACTTTGTATGTTTGGTGCCAAAAATATTTCTGCCTTCGCTTCCTCACCTCCGGAGGCGTTCCGCGTGCGTAATTGCACGGCAGTGGCCTTATTAGATGCTTTAAAATAGACGTTGCTAAATAAGCTAGCACAGTTGTTTGATATCATCAAAATATCTAATAAAACACAGACGAAAACATAAAACAGTGTTCAATGTCACTTCCTGTTCCACGAGCAAAATCACAAATCCGCGAGAAAGAAAATCTGTGAAGAATAAAATAGCAGAAACATTGACTTTTTAGACAATTTTCCCACTAATTTGGGGACCTGTAGGGTAACAATTTCACAAAGTTTTGGACCAAATTTCAGGAATGTCTAAAAGGAAAAGTTATCCTAATCTCTGGTAAAAAAAAAAGCAATTCCCCAACTCTTTGTCTACATTTTTAACCTGATGAACCGCACATTCTCCCCAGGACTATTGTATGCTTTGCATCAAAGCGCAACACCTAAAACAGGCGCCTCAAAAGAAGGAGGCCTCTATTTCAGAAAAATGTTGTGCAGTGTCTTAGAAAATTGAATGAAGCCATGCTAACTACAACCCAAGAGAACTTCCTCAGTAGACTTGCTCATAGGCACAGCATAGACTAGACTGGAAACTGGAAGATGCCATCTTTCTAATGTCCTCCATTGGCGTCTTACCTTTTGTGGAACCACCGTAGCTAGACTGCACCGTCAAGTAGACGCTGAACACGGGAAACCTCTGCAACACCACCTCCAGCCCAAAGTCACTGTAGAGCACCGTGTGGGTAGAGGATGCTCGGAACACAATCAGGCCGTCTGAAAGGCAACGGATGCGCAGGTTTTATTGAAGAGGTACATCAAGTACGGCATCAGGACAGTGACAGATTTATAAGTCCGGCAATCCCGCACCCCAAAAAGGACAAGGCCCTGCCACCATAGGCTATGACTGAAGTGTGCATCTGCAGAGTATTTGAAAGGCCGCTGGTCCATCAGTCTCATACTTACCGGTGATGTACGGAAGAGGTGTGATTTCTGCGTTGACAATCAGATGGTCTTGACTTGAAAGTACAATTGTTTCTATTGGCTGGAGAGTGTCCTGTGAAAAGTAAATTCCCCTTGTTCACATGTTCCAAGAAGAAGATCTACATAGATAATTGAATCTGCTGTATGAGATAGAATGGAGCCTTATCTGCCGAGTAATATGTGAAAGATAATGTGTGGCATGTATTGTGTGAGATCTAGGACTTTGAAGGAAGCAAGCTCCTGTACAGGACAGTGGACTGGTGGGTGATATCAAAGGTCCAGTACCAGACCTGCCCCTCTTTTTGCCATCCGTCCAGTTTCCTGTACTTCGACAGTACATTGAAGCTGCAAAATCTGACATGGAAGTACCTGATGGGTCTCTAGGCATGACATGGAACTATGTAAGATACTTAAAATGCCTATATTTGTTGCAATACCAGCCATGTGCATGCTTACCCCAAAAATTGCATAAGTGAGGCTCGTCAAACAGGTTTCCGAGGAGGAAACGCCACAGCTTTCGAATTTTGCGAGCAGGGTTCCATTGTGTGGAAGTTTGTGGCTCTGCATAGTTGAAGAAAACAAAGAAAAGCTTCCATCATGACTTTTCAACTTTAGAAAGTAAGTATTCATGGATAATGGGCAACGGCAGCCACTAGAAACCCCAGTTGAATCTCTAAGCGCATGTCGGCCAATAGAATCTCTCCATCCAGCAGGTACAGGATAGGAAGCCGTTGTTTTGGTAGGTGGGTTCTATTGATGAAATAGGGCTATTTGCAATGACCTGGCAGAGGGTCCTTTGCTCCAGGGCATCTACCTTTGGGTTTGAGACTTGTTCCTCGGCCCACCTCTTTCCCTACTTCTGGGTAATTCTCTTCTCTGCCTCACCATATAACTTGCATGCACCCATGTGAGGCTTACCCTCCCAAAATACCTGATCCACACATCTGCCTCTCACCCCTCAAGACCCGTTCCCCGTCTTTCCCTCCCATCTTGCAGGCGGTTCTACGTTATTTAATCACAGGACTTTTCTTTGTGGGTTTTTTTTTACCACCCCAAACCCCCCATTCACTTTATTTTTTAAAATTTTTTAACCCCCCCCCCAATAAATTTGCGTAAAAACCCTGCGATGAAAAGTCCCGCGATCAAAGGACGGTATACCCTTGCAGTCGTGCCTGTGAGATTTTCAGGATGGTTACAAATACCAAGACACACTATAGGATTAAGAGGAGCCAGCTGCCTGTAACGTTCTGAAATAGTCTGTAGAACTTACATGTATGGTGAGTGGCAAGCGAAGGAAAGCTACAACTCTTCATCCTCTTAAGTAATCTGGCCATTAAACAGCAGTGAGTGCTCCAAGTATAATTTTGCCTTCCAGATGTTTTGGAATTCATCCACCATCTGCCCTAGCCAGCAAATTCTTTGGAGAAGGATCATGAGAGTTGCAGTCCAAAACATGTGGAGGGCCACAGAGCACCTTACCCTTGCTGTTTGGCGATTAGGTGAACCCATTACGGCCTACAGGAACCAAGAGAGTCTGAAGAGCCTGCCAAGTACTTACCGAAAGAAGGACATATTCACAGACTCCATGGAATTGAAAAATCTTGTTATCAAAGCTGGAGACCTCTGACCCTGAGTCGATGGAGCACCTCCCTGGACAGTTTTCATCACTGCACTTCCACTGGCCCATGAGACATTGACTGGGAAAAGAAAAGGGACAACCCAACCTTATCACTCCGCAGTGCACAGGCACGTCTCAATAAGAATTACATGACCATAGATAAAGAACATGCCAGTACATGTTCACTGATGCTAGATACCCTATGTATCAGCTTTAAGGAGCTACACAGTGCCTGGAAACTAGTACAGCAAAATATATTCCGAATATTTTATTGACATGTGGGAGAAACTACAGGAAAGTAGGAGAATGGACATCTGTCAATCACTGAACTTGAATCTGCTTCTGCCACATACACGCGGCCATTTTATGTTGTCTTAAATTAAGTTTCTCCTATGTTTCCTTGCCACAAGGGATCATGAGAGCTGGTGCTCTTTGGGGAAGCATCTGTCAGAAGCTAGGAATCTACCTCGTTCTTTAACAGAAGAATTAAGTTCGAGCCTTATTTAACCTCGTGGGAGTACAAGACCTACACGTCCACCCCTAAAATAATGAAGTAGTACATTGCTTTGCAAATAAAATATATCTTAACTTAAAATATGGGCCGAAAATTACGTCAATGGCAAAGCAAAAGCAATTCAATGACCAGGTGAGAGGTCAGGCTAAATCCTCATACTGACTGTGTTTCAACCCTGGGAACAAAGCAGAAGGATTGAGTATCCAATCAGAGAGTTGGATGTGTGAAGAAGGTAGGTCTCAATGATGCATTTAAGGGGAAAAATACTGCCTGAAATGTTGGAAAGTATCTGGCTTCTGCTTCATAATACCTGTATCTCATGGGGACAAGCAGTTATCTGCCCAATACTTGCTTGGTTGAGACATGATGTGTGCCTGTCAGACACCACACTATTGTGATGTGGAAATCCATGTTTTTTATTGTTTGTTTTTTTTCTATGGATTTGGAATGTAGCTACACCACTGGCTGGGGTTCACTCACACTCATTGTCCGCTGTGAGTTCCTGTGTTATCTGGCCTTTTGGGGTGGGACCAAGCCGGATTTGCACATGGTCTTTCCCCTTCTGTAAAGGCTTGGCAGGTGAAGAACGATGGCCTGGAGTGTTGTCCAGAGTAATGCCAGAGGTTAAGATGAATTCTAAACCTTCCAGCCATCACCTCTTGTGTTTTGCTATAGACACCCCGAGGGCAACAGGTGTGCCCAGATTTATGTCCCATGCCTCCTGGGCTTAGATACCCAAGCTACTCCTCACTGATGAGGCCCGACAAGGCCAAAACATGTCAACGGTTGCTTGTGGTCTCATGCAGAAGGGATGTGACCTAGCAGTTCAGGCTGGACTGCCCCCTTTAGGGTGGGGCCAAGCATAATTTGCATATGGTCTTTCCCCTTCTTTATTGGCTTGGCAGGCGAAGAACGATGGTCTGGAGGGTTGCCAGAGCAATGCCAGAGATTAAGATTAATTCTAAACCTTCCAGCCATCACCTATTTTGTTTTGCTGATCAGATGCTGGTGCAGGATCCTTGGCGCCATCTTTTCTTAGATCACCACAGGCCTTTGCTCCAACTTTGACGCTGAGTATATAGGCAGAGGGGACCTTACTCCCGTTTAGCCAAGATGGCAAGCACCATCTTCTTGTCCCCTGCCTAGAACAGGGATTGCTTCACAATAGGTACAAACCAGCAGGGAATTTGTAGGGGTAAATATTACCTTATATGGCTGAACACATTTTTATGAAGTTGGTGCAGTTCTCTATTCCTGTCAATATAACTGGCTAAGTATCCATATTCAAATTACAGGCAGCGATGACCTCTGAGGACCTGTACCTATATGCATATAATGAGCAGGAATGCCTTCTGAAGACCTTCACTTATGTCTAAATAAAAGGAAGAGGTGTGTACTTAGTACAGAAACTCATAGCTATATAATGAAGCAATTATATATGCTGTGTCGGGCTGGATTGGCCAGTAATGGCTCAGTCCCAAGTTACAGGCCTGAGTGTAGTGAGGGTCTTGATGCTGGGCCCCGGTCCCGTTACTGCTGATCCAGCCCACCATGCACTATTATGGGTATTACTCCTAAAAGCACCACAGGCACAGAAACAGAAGACTGGTGGAGCCCTTCATCTAGTCCTATGACCCAGGCTGTGGGACTGGCGGGGAATCGGAAGTGAAGGCCGGGGAAAAGGTAAGTGTGCGAGTAAGGAATGGGTGGACGGGTGGGGTAGGGAGATACAGGAAGGGAGGGAACGGGTCCTTGCTCTGGGACATGGCAGACTCAGCGAAAAAGGTACCTGCTTGATGATGGAACATGGGCTCATACCGTTAGTTTCATCCCGCTTTCCTGGCGTTCTTATTGGCTGGCACCTTATCTTTGGGAGCGGATTGGAAAATATGTCCTCTAAAGGCCTGCACTCGCACCTGTCCAAGAGATGCGCTCTGTGAAGCTGTGCTCATGTCGATATAAGGGGCAGAGATGCCGTCTGAAGATCTGCCTCATTGCCATGTAGCGGGCAGAGATGCAGGGCTGAAGTCGAGGGTACACACGGGGGGGCGGAGTCCACCCACTTTTTTCAGAGGGTGGACTGAGTCCCCCCAGCTAAAATGAGAAAACATTGATTGTCTTCTTTGAATTTATGAATTAAAGCCGACCTCAGGGATGAAACCTGCAGTCGTCAGGTTTGCAGGCCAGACACTTCACCACTGCACTTTATAACCTGATGACAAATAGGAAACTAAAGGTTAAATGTCCTATTTCGGTACTGCATGTTCCAGGGAGAACATTTGTATTGGTTATTGGAGTTTAAAACATGCACACCTTTTAACGTTTAACTATTAGAGGAAAATATCCTCTCTGTTGATTTTATGAAAGGAAAATGCCATTAGTCCTGTGCATTTAGGTGGTTATGCAAAGCCAATTGAATGAAATGTGCATATTTCACCTTGATATGCTAATTTCTGGCGAGAACCTATGCCATTGCATTTGTTGATGAGTCCCCCCACTGTTATTTTTACGACTTGACCCCTGCAGAGATGGACTCAACAAACAAGGAAACATTGACCGGTGCAGCACTGAGAGTCCATGCCAGTACTTGCAAGTCTTTTGGCTTGATTTAAATGTGGTCTTTATGCTGCCCTTCAACGACTTTAGGGCACTTTTGGGGCATTTGAGAATTAAACTAGCAAATAATAGAGTCACACAGTTAAGCAATGATGGAGACCACAACATGTGCATAGTTTGGAGCAAGTATCTTCCCCAGAGAGAGCGTTTGGCCATTCTGTGTGTACTAGGCCTCAAACTCCTTTTTGAACAGGACAGTTTTCGTATGCTCCCCGAATGGGCGCTCACACCTGGATTCACTCCCATGCCCTGGCAAAAAAAGACTTGGCTTTGGGAAGATCCTTGGTTTCTCAAAGCTTCAAGAGTTGCCTTTATCTTTTTTAGGAGCAGTGTGTGTGCAGGGTTTGTCTCAGGAGGATAGGTCAGGGGCAGCGTACTCGCCTTGGAAGCAAGATGTCACGGAGCAACACGGGTTCAATCCGAGGGTCCGCACTTAGACACCTCTGGGTATTAAGCATGTTATAAATAACTTATCATATCATATCATGGTGGACTCATCTCATTGTGCCGAGGTACCTTGTGTGCACCCAATTTCTGTGGTCACTAGCTACAATGCAACTCCCAGACAGCAAAGCTACTGTTGGTATAAAGGGTCCCTGGTGATTGCTAGCCCTGAAGGCCATGCCATGTGCAGGGAGCTGCCTGGCCATGCAGCTCCCATAGCCATTGTGGTTGAGGAAAAGCTTTTATGTACTCACACAGTGAGCATGAGCTTCCTCATTTTGGTGAGGGAATTTGCCTCCTGCACGGCAGAAGACACCGTCCTGTGTGCAACATATGAAGCTTTTAGGATCAAAGCTGAGAAAGATGGGAATTGCTGCCTAGCTGAGGGTAGAGGAGAATTAGAATTGATGTTGACTTCATTTGCACGCGATGAGCCTGTGTTCTTTGGATGGCCGAGGGCAGGCAGGACTCACCAGGTTTGGCACTCATTAGTTGTGGTCTCATTCTGGGAGTATATCTGCTCGTTGATCTTGCAGGGACACTCCTCTACAGGGATGCAGCTCCCGGTGCCGGAGACATCATCAAGAACAGTACCTGCCATTTTAAGAGACAAGGGAAAGTGGTTAGACCATCTGGCCTGCTGCCCATCCACATCCACATCCTGTCCCGCCCCCTTCATCGTATCCTCCCCCCTGGGAGCTCTTACGCATTTGGAAATGTATTCTGGTCTTGTTATGGATTCTAACCGTTCTGTCTTTTCGCTCAAAGTCACTTTGCCTTTCCATGCCAGCCCCTCTTCTATTTCGCCATCCTTCTGAGTGTCTTCTCTCCATAGAGTTCATAGATAATTGTCTTTTAATCAATGCACACCTCATTTTCTGCACCTTTGAATCGCTTTCAAGCCAGTACACTCTGTAATATTATTAATTTCTGTATTTTTCCGGTGTTTGCCCAAATACCCAGTGGCTTTGTGGACATGAATCAATTGAACGCCGTGGGCTTTGAATGTCTAATCAAAGAAAAGGTGGAACTTCACTCATAATATCACACATACTTTAAAATCCACCTTTTCACACGCATGTTTTCTTTAGGGTGTTACTGTTTTTAAAATGCAGTCAGATAAAATTAAACTGTCAATATGAATCGAAATTGCTGAATTTGTTTGGAAATATGTAATTCTATCATTGAAAAAAGGTGGATTTATTTTTTGTGTTCATTGCCACGTGTCTTGCTTCCAAGGCAAACACGTTGCCCCTGAGCTATCCTCCCTCCCCTGGATGCATGGATGCACATGAAAGCCTGGATATTGCAACAGTACTTTCCTCGCATCCTCCACAATTGCTTAACATGAGAGAATCAAGAAGAAAGGATCTCATCAGGCTTCACTAACAGTGAAACCTACTGACATGGCGGTGAGGTGTAGACCATGACTGTGAGCCGAGGTTTCTGTGGGTGTGGATGGTGAAGACCCTAATAATGATTTCAAAGTGCTACCTCAGGGTTCCTTCGAGCCGAGGTCTTATAGATAAGAGCCAAGAGACGTAGGGATTTGGAAAAGCAGATGTTTGGCAGATATCGCTATTCTATGCTTTGCCGTGTTATTGAGTTTTATACTGTGCACTGGTGCCATTTGCACGGTCTCCAGGTACTCTGGTGGATCTAAACAAGAAGGGAGTGGGCTAGGTGAGTGGGGAAAAAAGGAAAATGCAAGATAGCTTTGCTGTGGTCTGTTTCTAAGTGTCATGCGGCAAGAGCACAGAGACAGTTGTATAGAAAGGAGCCGGTATGTGGTATGTGATGTGTAAGTCGACTGTAGCGGTGCAGCATTCTGTTGTTTTCTGTCTGTTGGTAGGGTTTTCCTAGTGCCTCAAAGTGACTGTGATTCACAAGTGGCTCCTTATAAGTACTATAAATAAATATTCAATTGCCGAGTGCGAGTGGCTTAGTTGGTATTGCGCATAGCGTGTTTCGAGTCTAGAGTATGGGAATGTAGTGTGGGGAGGTTAGTGGAAGGCCTGGTGGGCAGCTTGGAGCATTTATCGAGTGTGGACATGGTCGACGTCTTGGCAGTGGTGCATCTTGCGTGGTGTCTCGGTAGTGGTACCTTTCAGGGACGGTACTAATGAAGATATGCCTTGAGACACTCTTGAGTGGGCTGGTGTCTCTGGCAGTGGACACTGGCAGGGGCTGGCCTGGACACGAGTGGGTGAACATGGGGGGTGGGGCAGTAGCAGCTCCAAAAAGAACTACTCATTGTATTTTGTGGATATGCTTGTGGGTATAACATGACTAATAGTGAGCATGGTCTTTGTTTCCTGTGCATTAGAATTTTACATTGTAGATTGATCATCCAGTGTTGTATGGAAATAATACAACATTGACCTTTGAGGCTAGTCAAAAACTGGAATAGTATTGGTATTTCACTCATGGCTGGAATAGAGTCCATCTTGAAGAACATCCCATTACTCCTTTCAGACCCAATCAACTTCTTACAAAGGTCACAATCATTGACTTCTGCAAATGAACCTCTACTACTTTGTGCAGATGTTACATGGATGGTTTATAGTGAAAAAACCGAATTACAAAATCTCGAAAACAAAAATCTCGAATTTTTTTTTGTAATACGTTTTTATTTCGAAATGGGGGGGTTCCCTCCAAACCCCCCTTTTTTCTTTTTTTTTATTTTACCCTTTTTTTATACTCACCTGAACCCACAAATACATATAAATAAATAAATAAATAATTCGAGATTTTTTTTTTTCGAGATTTTGGTGATTCGATATTTTGTTTTCAGTTTTTTGACCGACCACCTACATGGATATATGAGCGATCCTCTTGCAGACGACATAGAAGCAGTTGACTTAATTATAGAAGATGGTGTTGAAAGTTTGCATTTTTTAAATGTTTTCTGTAACATTACTTAATTATGACTTTTTAAAAAACGGGCTTTTCTGCAATCGACAGGAAAAGCCATTGGGATATGGATTTGTATTTTATATTGCCAAATCACTGGGCAATAATTACAAAAACATGGTACAACACATTTAGTGCAGCTGGCAGTGAATAAAACAGAGTGGGAACATAACATTTTTAAGAATCTTGAGAGCCAAGAGAAGACATGTGTTTAGGCGAGTATAGGAGATATGGAAGGAAGCGGTGGGACGAATAATAGAGAGTGTTTTGAGCTTTGTGTGGAGCCCAGCAGCTTGCCTGGTGGTGGGTGATTCTGCTGCCCCTGCCTGGGACAACAGAAAGACCTCTAAACCCGTCTCCCGCAGTTTGGCATAGATCGATGGCATGGGTTTTGGGTGCAACAAGGGGGCAAAATGTACTCATAGGAAAAGGCCTGGGGGGTGGGTGGGGTTCTATGTTTTATTCTCAGATACTTCGCTGTGATCCTTATGTAGGAAGGAAGGTATGCTCGCATCCATAGATCCACCTTCCATGTACCTGCTGCCCATTCAAGGACCTTCAGCACTGGCTGCTGAAACCAACACGAGGAGCCTATGGAATTCGCATCCAAGCCGAGGCCTCATTTCTTTTCAGAGTTTCTCCCACCCCTCTCATTTGGATTGACTCCACTTCTCCCGTACCCTCCCTTATGTGGCTCTTTCTCATTGCGTCTGAGTGGTCCCACCTCTTCTCCCCACACTCTCTATCATATCAATTCCTCTTTTTCTCTTGTTTTCCTTCCCTGTTTCCCTCTTGCAACTTCTCTCTCCTAACTTGTCCTCTTCTTACCATCCTCTCTTTGCCTCTCTTTCTCTATCCATTGTTTTTCATTTGACTCTCCCATGCCATTAGTCGTGTTCTACTATTTTCCCCTTTAATGTCTTCCTCTGTCTTGATAAACTCTCTTATTCTCCCACTCCATCTCCCCTGTTTTGAACACCATTGTTTTGCCAGCTTCGCAGTGCTATTTTTGGGGTAAAATGTGAACGCTGTACCTGCCTGCAATATGCTCTCTTGAGTATGTGTATGCGATCTCCATAACATCTCCTTTCAGGAGTTCTCGGTCCACGCTACACAAGCTCGCCGCTCAGATCGTGTGGTTGAATTTCCCCACAGAGCCCTCAGTACGGTTCTGCCATTAGCCAGTGCTTTGTGCCCAAGAGTCAAAGGGTGACATGTAGGCCCTACGCACCACCACTGAGCAATTACTCTTCTAGGTGCACCCTTATGATTCAGAAGTTCCATCTTAGCCACCTGCCACCTTCGTTTTATTTCACTGTTCAGAAACTGCCCCATATGCCGCACTAGGGAAGACTGTGTGAAGAAGAAGAGGCTTCTCCTTTGCGCTGCCCAGTGGTGGAACTTCCTAGATTCCAACATGGCGGTATTACTGAACACCTTGACTTGGAAGAGCAAGGAAAGCCTGGCTCTTATTGGAAAGGTGCCTGGCACAAGCAACAAGTTAACAGCAGACCCTACACCACCTTGAGGCCTCTGGGCGAATTGGCGCGTTATTAAGAATTAAAATAAACAAATAAATAAATACACCTTTACCAAAGTCCTACAACCAGGAAAGTGCTGCTCTTGGCACATTACTTGATATAAGATACCTTCTGGGCAGAAGCAGCCATACACGCCAGGCTGGTTGGGTGGGCAGGTGTACTGGGGGTTGGTGCAAGTGGCGATACAGGGCAATCCACTCTCGTTGTACATCTGGTTGCCGGGGCATTTGATGATGGCTGTAAGAAAGAGAGAAAAGCAACACACAAGTTACATCCGGGGAACAGCGTTTTGTAAACGTGACAAGGGTGTGATTCATTTATTTTAATAAAATGTATGTGCCATTTGCTACATCTACTTAATAATAAAAGGCTGGATGTGTATTTGTCTGATGCCGTCATGTGCAGTAGAGGCTGCCCGAAAGCACAGAATGTTCCAGTAGAGGGAGCTGTTGCCTTAAGCTAGCCAGTGGTCCAATTTGCATAGCTTCGCCTGTTGTGACCGCAAGAGAGAGCTGTAGGCTTACGATCTACAGTGGTCCTACTGTGTGAACGAAAACCTGCACTTTGGCCGTGTACGTTCCTCTACACAGTTTGACAAATAATGTGCAGAACTGGTGTATGGGCACCTATGTATTTTGAATGTGCATTCGTCAGTTTCCACTGTTGCAAGAGACTGACTACAGTTTAGTCTGCAAGCCTTTGTCATGTCAGAACTGCTGACCCGCCTTAGGATATTGTGCTCCTAACACCATCAAAATAACAATCAGCAGCATCTGGCAATCAAATTTGCGGTATTTTCACAAGCGTGACATACTGAAAATGGTTTTCAAAAACGAATTGAAAAATAGCTTCCTTTCAAGCACACACAAATCACAAAAGTTGCAACATTCAATGGCTTCAAGAACATATTTTGTGACTTTTCACGGAGTGGTGTTGCGGTTATCCAGGGGCAAAGCACTCTGGAAGTTTCCATGGAACCATATACCCTTGTGGCATCCCTTTCACTTCAATACGTTGCCCCCTTCTCCATCCTCACTCAAAATGTCTAAAAATATTCATAGGAGACGATATTGTTACTGGCCCAGCAAATGTGTCGCGCCATATTACTGTAGTACAAATGCAGGTTGCAAATGCCAAGAAATAGTTTTAGAAGACACTATATAAAGCTTACCGCACACAACCACAGAACCACAGAAATGTATCGCTAGCAACGTATGGGCTGATGTATGAAACAGCGGCAAATAACGTCGGGCCTTTGTAGTAAAGCGATGGTTGGTATTAACGCTGGAATGCACACCTAGCTAAGCCTCTTTCTAGCACAGTTGCAATTTTGTACCATTGGTTGTTTTCCATGTCAGTTACGTTTAGTTCAGTAAAATGTCTGCTCTTCCTACAGTTGGAGGAAGGGTCTGTTTCATAAAACATCTGACATTATTTTCATATCCGTGCACTTTTTTATTTGTGTTTATTGAGTGTATTAGAGCTATTTAATAACTTCACACTAATGTATACAAACATTTACTACAATCTTGATTGTTATGACATGTCACATGTGGCACCCATTCCGGACACTTACGGCAGAAGGAGGCGCTCCTCCAGTTCTTGACAGGCTGCATGCTGTAGGCACACTGGCTGGAGTACTGTGACAGCGTGGCGCACACACAGCTCCGCATGCCAGGCGTGCTGCAGTGGTACAGGTCTCTTTGGCACGGGCCGAAGAAGTTAGCCTTTGGCACTGTGCAAGATGTCGACACCAGGTCGAGAAGCTCCTTGCAGTTGGTGACCTGGAAGAGAACAGAGGAGGCCTGGGTCAATTCCGGGTGAGGGACTGGTCTCACGAGCGTGCAGGTCCTAGTGTGTGCAAACCGCCTGCTTTTATCAACAACCCATCATGCCGCAATCCTTTGGGTAAAGTGACTGGAAGTGAGATTTTCCTTCAGGCTGATGTCTCTGGGACGTTTGGGCGCAGCAAGTCACATGACTTGCTCCTTCGCTGGCCTGTAGAGAGATCTCCCTATTGCCCTGTAGGCCCGCCTGCCTCTTTGGCCCAACATTACTGTTTTATTTATTTATTTTACATTTGTACAGCGCACAAAGCAGCCCCTAGGCATCGCGCCGCTGTTACTTGTAGTTCCACTTAGTTACAGAAGGGAGTGAAATATATTACAGAACATATGTGAAACAGAACATTACATTATGCATTTAAGGTAAGGCAGGGGTAGGTTTGGAGTAGCTGAGGTGTGGGCGTGGTTAGGTGAAACTGTATTAGGGGTTCTCTCTTACTCCTCCCCTACCTAGTGCAATTCCTTCTCTATATTCTCTTGAGGATGCCAGGCTGCGGGCTCAGATCAGGGCATTATCAGCAGCACGCACTGTCAAATGAAAGGACTTGAACCCTGCAGGTTTGTGGCATTTGATGGGTGAGTGTCGACCTCTTTGTTCTTACATTTATGGGCCCTGCTGTGATCTATTTTGCAACCTCCTGCATTGTAGAATGCTTAGGCATGGCTGAAGGTTGTACATACAAGCCTCCGTCTACACACTGGATGACCATTGTACGCAATGTCGGAACACACCAGATGCCTATTGTATGTGTAGCTAAATGTTTTCTCTATTGTATGCAAAACCACCTCTGATGGAAAGAGTCCCTATTGTGCTACAATGGAGGGCACCAGTCTGTTCCAAGCGGATGGGTGTAAATTGTTATGTGACTCCCAGTACTGCCCAGCATGACTGCAATCTGCTTTTGAAGAGGAGGAGCTATTGGAGCTCTTTGGTGTGACTCCCCATTGAGGTCAGCTTGTGTCTAGGTTTTGAGGTTGGAATTTCTAGTTTTGAGTTCAAGGGCCTCACTCAAACTCTCTCCGATGCCTCTCGCCACATCCCAGTGCCCAAGGCAGCTCACTGATTGATGAGAAGCGTATGTAAACAGTCGCTGGTGGTATGCATCGACGTATGCAATAATCAGTAGATGTTACGTACATATCGCGTGCTGGGCGGATCCCTGCTGTCGCTCATCGTGAAGGGGCAGGTCACTCCTGGCCCATCAATCTGCTGGTTCACTGCATACTGATAAGGAAACAACAGTTTCCCACCTGTAGAGGGGACAATGTGTTAGAGAAATCATCAAGGCCCTTTCCAGACTATGCCGTAAAGCGGCAGTTCAAGCACGGTCACCCTGGAGAAGACACTACCTCATGGCCATTCAGCTGGGTTTGCACTATAAAAGATAACTTCAAATACAATTATAAAATGCCTGTCCACCAAGCAAAGCACGCTTGGAGACATGGGGCTCTTTCCTAGGGACCCAATGCTGATTTCTATTGACCACCTGGAACTCTCTAGTGATCAAGGGATCCTTTCTGGTGATCTAGACTTCTGTATTCCTCTGCAGCTGCATCCAGACCTGGTGCTTCTCCCAGTGACTTGGACCGGTGCCCAAATCTGTACAGGAGGCTCCTGCATGCCATGTCTACACTGGTGCACCCAGCCCATCCTAGCAGAGTACCCTCATCTCTGACTCGAATGATTTCATATTTTATTAGCATTGAGATCGACACAGCTCATCCATTGCACCTCATTTACAATCTTTAACCTCACCTTCCTGAGATGGAGACATGGAGACATGGAGACAACTACAACAAAAAATCTACTGGTGCACAACATCAGACACATGCTGCTTTCCACGTATTCCACGGCCTGCTCTTGCACCCCATCCTGTGGTTGTGTCGGCGAGCCCAACATGGGACGCACTTGATAGCATGAAATCCCTGCACGCTGCCAGGGCACACCTGTTGTACATCTGGGTCACATGCTGCTCTGACAGTGCACCTGAGACTGAGGCTACTGCTGCAGCAGCAGGCCCCCCGGGGTTGGTACTCACCATGTAGGTCGTGGCTAAAAATAACAGCATTTTTTATAGCAAACGGGTAGATGAGGGTTGGGATTAGGTATAAGGAAAGTGGGTTGGGTGTAGGTAAGGGGTCATCCCCCACATTTTGTGGTAAAAAAAACCAGTATTGTTCTAACATAGGACTGCAGCAGGCTGCTGATCTCCATGGCTGGGACTCAGATATGCCGTGCCCTGTGGCAAGGCCGTAATGGAAATCGCAGGTGCAGTTAGCGGCACTACTTCTGGACTAGGAAGCAGGTCTCCAACATAGGGCTGCGGCTTTAGATGCTATACCCAGCAGGGGTGGACTGGGAACCAAAAGAGGCCCTGGAAAGAATGTTCAAAGGTGGCCCATATTACACATTTTCAGCAATCTCAACCCTTTTCCTATGAGAAAATGTGGAAATGAAATAGATTACCACATATAAGAGGTCCAGGGTGCAGGGGCCTACTGGGAAATGTGGAGTCCCCTAGAGGCCGATCCACCCCTGATCCTGAGCAGGCTGTGAAGGAATGTGCAGAACTTCACAATAAGTGGGCTGAGTGAGGGTGGCTGAGTGAGGGTGGGCTGAGTGAAGTTTGGTTGTTCCAGACATGTCTTACCTTCCTCTTTGAACTCGTCCAGGTGCTCGCCATTAAAGTTCCCGCACATCCCACTGGTTTGGTTGGCATATTTTCTGTCAATTTCGACCTATGGATTTGAAAAAGGACAGTTAAACATCCAGGAAAAAAAACACGTCCCTTCACACAGTGCAGTTAACTTGCTTGCACCCTCTAAACCTTCCCCACACCGGCATTTTCGTTGGCTCCTTTTTACAACATATCCTTGAACTCAACTAACTGTCCTTCAGTTTCGGGATCTCCTCCCTTGGTAGGTGTCCGGGTTCACTAAAGAGCGGGCCAAAGCTGGCAAGGGCCACCTGATACCCCCTGCCCCTCAGCCACGAAAGGTCGACTATGCTACCAGTGGCGCTCACATCTATTGAGCGGGCAGCATTTCCCATGCGGTTGGCCAAAGAGGTGGGCATTGCAGCAGCCATGCTTATAAGGAGTGCATGGTGGGTGAGCTGATCTCCTCCCATATTGGCGTCTTGCGGGTGAGACCCTCTGCTGCTGTCACACCAGACTGGGTGCAAGGCAAGCGCTCAACGGGCACGCTGACGGTACTCACAGAGAGGCTGTAGGCATCCCAGAAGAGCGACACCTCGAAGTCCTGCTGCTTGGCGATCAGGCTGGTTTGGCTTCCGTACTTCATGATCTGGATTCCGTTGTTGCTGTACGGGATAGTTTTCATCCTGGAAAATAAAACCACGTGTGAGCAGAATTCGTAATGACCAACACGCCCAGCCACCTCCTATGGATTGAATAAACGAAGAACCATAGGCATTTGACGTTTCCGAAGGTTTTTCACTAGTTTGGCATGGGACCAGAAATAAGCACTGAGTGCCGGAGGAAGGGGAATGTATAGGAAAGATGGGAGATGCCTAATGAAGGGTTGTCCAACGCCAGGTCTCGAGGGCCAGAAACATGTCGGATTTTCAGGATACCCCTCATTAATATTCCTGAGATACATTTGCATATGATGATTCTAAATGTATGCACATTTCTTTTCATGAATATTAATGAGGGAAATCCTGAAAACTAGTCAGGATTCTAGCCCACGAGGCCTGGAGTTGGGCAACCCTGCGCCTAATTAATTTGTGCCAGAGAAAGGGGCCACTCACTTCCACTCATGGGCCAGATGAACCTAATATGGGATGAGCTCTCCCACCCATACCGTCTGTGCAGAATATTTATCGGACACCCGCCCCAGAAACACTAAAACCTGCCCCTTCGCGCATGCTTCTTCCACTGCCACTCCGACGAAAGGTTCCCTTTGTACCACAGTCATGGCAGACACTCACTGGCCATTAATGGTGATCAGAGGCCCTTGCACTACGATATTGTTGGGCCCTATCAGGATGGTGATGACTTTCATGGTGCCGTTCTCCATGCGCTGGTACTGCACGTTGAAGATCTCCGGCGGCGAGTCCTGGCCGATCCGGACAAAGATGTAGTTGCAGGTCCCGCGGAAGAAGTACATGTCCTGATCGAACGTAAGGATGTTCCCGCTTCCCCAGATGGAACAGCGTGCCTTGCCCAAACCTATAGAGAGAATGGGGCACAAAAGCAAAATAAGGGTCCTTTCAAGTCATGCCACCATAGTTTCATAGGGATCTACTTCATTTTGCTGTCTTTTTTAAGGAGCCGCATGCTACTCTTAAATCACGTATTTTGGAGAAAATCACCCCTCCCCCAATATTTCACACATAGTGTAGTTCCATTGTTCCCATGTTTCTGACGGTTAAATATCCAAGGGTTTGAATGGGAATTTTGAGAAACCGGAGGGGACACCAGTGGGCTATTATCTGGTTGATAGACAGTCTCACGTCTGGTGGCTGGACCTTGGCTGTTGCAGGAGGTCTGTTAATGGTGAATAGCACCTCGAGGGTGTGGCCTTGATCAATGGCATACGAATATTCACGGCCCCGCAACCCCCGAAGGCGGATACATACCGAACGTTGGGAGAGGGGGACACCGCCGCAACTCCAGCTCAACATGCTCGGTATGTATTAGACTAATTGTTTGGTTTAAGTCGATCAAATGTTACTGACCAAATTCGGTCAAATGTAACATTCGGTCAAATAACACAGAACCATTATACTAATACCTTTGATTTGCCAGCAAGTCCCAGTACTCTGAGAACTTTAACAAACATGGACATCTTGTTGGGCATGCCACAGTGACCAGATGGATCAGGGCCATTAGTAGACAATGGAATATTTCTACACCCAGGTATTCATTTAAAACACAAATGCACTCGGCAATGTATAAGCTTCCATTCCGTTTGGAGCGATTGGGCTGTAATCATGGAGTCCTGGCGACATGAAGGCAAAGCCTCACCATTGCCAACATCAAATCAATTGAGTTGGGAAGAACCATTTCACTGGGAGCAGGAAAGACTGTCCAGTGAGGCAATGAGGCTGATCTGATGGGTGCATGAAAGGAATGTCAGGGTTGTCCTAGCTTTCCACACTGACCTATCAGGGTTTGACCAATCGGTTACCAGGTCATGTGTTTCATAAGTGAATGGAGCGGCAGCAGCATGCATGCTAAGGTTTGAGGCCGCTGTTGCTCTAAGTAATTCCTACTCTTCCTTTTAGCAGAATCCCTGCTCCCTCCCACCCCTATTGCCTGCGGTACATGACAAGGGCTGCCCGCAGGAAGTCACCATATCTATTGCATGCGTTGAGGTAGCTGTTTCCTTTATCTACTGGTGCTCTGCAGTCTAGCAGAAGACCTTATCCCCCCATCACCTGTAGGACATAACAAGGGCTGCCTGCAGGAAGGCCCATATCTATTTCATTAGTTGAGGTAGCGGTTTCCTTTATCTACTGGTGCTCTACAATTTAGCAGAAGCCATTACCCCTCCTCCCCATCGCATCACCTGTAGGACATAACAAAGACTGCCTGCAGGAAAGCCCCATATCTATGACATTGGCTGAGATATCTGGTTCCTCTAACTACTGCTCTACCGTTTAGCAGAAGACCGTATCTCCCGCCTGCCCCTGCACCATCACCTGTAGGACATAACAAGGGCTGCCTGTAGGAGTTCATCATATCTATGACATGGGCTGAGGTAGCTGGTTCCTCTATCTACTGCCGTCCCGTTTAGCAGAAGACCATGCACACCTGCACCATCACCTGTAGAGCATATCAAGGGCTGCCTGCAGGAGTTCACTGTATCTATGACATGGGCTGAGGTAACTGGTTCCTCTATCTACTGCCCTCCCGTTTAGCAGAAGACCATGCACAACCACACCATCACCTGTAGATCATATCAAGGGCTGCCTGCAGGGGGGCACATATCTATGACATGTAGGGCTATACTGCAGACATCACCTGCAAGTGAAAATCACAAACAGCGGGAGTTGGGGGAGAGAAGGGGTCTTCTGGTGCACCACAACCCTAGCCAGCACGAAGACAAAACAACACCCACTTGCAGCAATGGCACAGCTCATT
Organism: Ambystoma mexicanum; assembly: GCF_040938575.1. NCBI lineage: Eukaryota > Metazoa > Chordata > Amphibia > Caudata > Ambystomatidae > Ambystoma > Ambystoma mexicanum. The sequence continues at coordinate 917,872,804 of NC_090934.1, read as the reverse complement.
TTGCTTAAAAGGTCTCCTGTTGCTTACTAACTGCCTTTAATTCACTGGTTCCTTCGAAATGTGGGGCAGTTGTTTATGGCGGGAATGCTTATTTGTAGCATAGACAGGTGATGATCACAGTGCTTGTCTATGAGATTCACGGAGCAGCCAAATCATTCTTGTGTACTTCTCGGACCGAGTGCTCCTGTTGAGGTGGACATTCCTCCCCACACATGTCCCTCATGAAGCTCTGACAAAGAGATGCTAGGCCTGCCCTTGGCCATACTCCCTTCCAGCCATTGGAGCAATTGGCCCTCCGTGTCCTGGTCTGTACTGGACAGATCGGCTGCAATGCTTTGAAGCCAACTATCATCGGAGTCAATGAGAAGGGACACCAATCAAATGAAACTGCTTCATGATTGGGTCCATGTGTACGAGTAGCCCTGAAGGCCACCTTTCCCCCTGTAGAGAATGGGGGAACTGCTCCTGCCTTTGGCCTAACAGGGGGAACTCTTTTAGTTGTTCTACTCCATTTTGGTAACTCTTAGCCCATAGCAACAGGCGCTTTCAGTGCAATCCCTGGCAGCCTAAAGGATCCCTATGGGTCCTAGCCCTGGGGGCCATGAGCGAGCTTCAGGATGTTGGCAGCTTGGCATGCAGCCAATGGGGATAGAGAGGTTCTAGAGAACCACTTAGGCACTGCTCCTCATCTTGGATCTCCTATCAGGCTGAGGGATGCAGGTGCTAGATAATGCTTGAGGAGAAGGCACGGAATGATAAGATCTGAGACCCGCAGCAGCCTCTAGGAGGAGCAGTGCCACGGTTGAACATTGCTTATGTGGTCGTCCACTCCAGGTGCCTCCACGGATCTCAAAACATCCTTCCGATGTCCATTCCAGTCTGTTCTCTGAGCACTCATGTGACATTCAAAGCCAATGATCTTCAAGATGAATGACACCAACATGCCCCACACCCCGCCCAATCCCCCACTTCGGATTTAAACCCGCTCTATCACACTGCGTTTTACATACCGCTGCTGCTGACGCCATTGACTCCACCCCATGAAGTGGGCTCATCTATGAACAAAGAAAGGAGAGGGGGGAGAGAGAGTTAGGAAGCCACCGGGGTAGAGAGTTGGACTATACAGCACTGCCTGGTCTTATGTGTAATGCTATTTGCTGTGAGAGTTGGGGAGCCCTGCTGGCTCCCCAATGCCAGCCTGATTGTACTGCAATATATTGGTAGGCATCATTATCGCCAGTGCTCTCTTGTTTGTTCTGACTATGCTTATGACGCAGCTCTGCCTTACATGGGGGCGTCTTAGCACACAACACACCATGTGGCTGTCTATTTTACCAGAGTCTAGGATCACTCCTTTAGATTATGGTTACTGTTTTTAGTTTTAAGATGGATAGTGAGGTGCAGGGGAGATAAACCAACCCTGACACAAGGTGGTACACATAATGAAACACAGCAGATGTCCACACCTTTGTGGAACTCTCCTGTCCCTTGCACACACAATTTATGTTGAAAAACACCCGAACCTTTGTTATTTATTGTATCACAGTTCATTTACTTTATCGAAACAAATTCAATCCAAAATCAAATAAAAAATCTTCTTTCTTTAAAAAAAATAGACTTGATAGAAATACAAGTAAACAATTGTTTTGCAAACACACTGCGCATAAACACAAATTTAGTCCAAGTGGTATAGTGAATTTAATTGTCACTGAGGTAGCCTGACACGTGTTTCGGGCACTTGCCCTTCAACTGAGGCTGTGAGTTAGGTGTGTTCAGTGTGAACCTGATTAGGGTAAATGAAAGAATAATTTAACATGCGCTCCACTGTCACTTGCAATTGCACTCAAGGGTTTATATAGAAGCGTTTCCGCTTATCAGCGTCTCCGCTGAATGGAACGAAATGGAAACTGCAATTGCAAGTGACAGTGGAGCGCATGTTAAATTATTCTTTCATTTACCCTAATCAGGTTCACACTGAACACACCTAACTCACAGCCTCAGTTGAAGGGCAAGTGCCCGAAACACGTGTCAGGCTACCTCAGTGACAATTAAATTCACTATACCACTTGGACTAAATTTGTGTTTATGCGCAGTGTGTTTGCAAAACAATTGTTTACTTGGTTCCTTACTTGGCGTTAGATTTGGCAAATCGCGCCTCCTGCATCCACCTGCAGCTTTACTCACTCCAACCAAATATATTAGATCCTTGCGCTGAACCTTAAACCCCCCCTCTTGCCACTCAATTTGGATTGATAGAAATACAGTTTCACTATTCTCACTCCAGAATATATAGTACAACCATTGGTCCAATTATTCCTATTTTCGATAAATTAACAACAAATAACATGGCTTTGGTCGTTTTTCAACATAAATTGGGCGTGCAAGGGACAGGAGAGTTCCACAAAGGTGTGGACATCGGCTGTGTTTCATATCACGTGACTGTGACCAGGGGTGGACTGGCCTTTAGGGAACTCTGGAGATTTCCCGGTGGGCCTCTGCACCCTGGGCCTCTTTTCTGTGGTATTTCCAAATTTTCTCATAGGAAAAGCATTGGATTTGCTGAAAATGTGTCATATGGGGCCACTTTGAACTTTATTTCCAGGGCCTCTCTTGGTCCCCAGTAATTATTTCCAGGGCCTCTTTTAGTTCCCAGTCTAGCCCTGACTGTGACAAATGGCTGCATTTTAAATGCGGACATTTTTTGTGAAGCTACCATTTATTCATACATACCTGTAAGGCTTTAATTTCCAGGAATGTAAATCGTTCACCCCAATAATGTGACTTTACAGGACCTTATACCACAGAGCCAAGTGAGGTTGCTTGAGGAAATTGGCTCTACTGAATAATGGAAGAAGGGGGACGCCCAAGCCAGAGGACAAAGGGGGGCTCATTTTACAAGCCGCGGTGCAGAGAAATAAGCATCTAATGGGCCATAAAAGCCGCACGCAAGACTTTACTCTGCTTTCCCCACTCCAGAGCATTTGGCGAAGCTTTTGCAGGTGGGGCGGAGTGCGGAGACGGAGACTAATTACGTTTCCTCCTCCCCTTCCCGACTCCACCTGCAAAGGCACACAATTTGACACCATACGACATTTTCATGCAGACATTAAAAAAAAGCATTTTAATGGATTACGCCTGCATTTTGCTGAATCCAGGCGGATTGCATAGAAATCCATTTTAAATGCTGTCTGTGAAGAATAATTTGCAGGCAGAATTTGCATCTGTAAAAAAAACAGAGAGTGAAATGACAGAGCAAAGGCGATTGTGCCTGTTTTTGCGCCTTCATTTTCCACTCCGTTTTGTGGATGGGGAAATGTGCAGGCAGGGGGCCCAACGTACGTGCTAAGGTTGGCAGTCCCCTCAATGCAGTAACTACTTTTGGTAAACGGAGTTCCATGCAACCTTGAGAATGCACACAGGAAAACTAGAAAATGAAGCATGTATGGAACTGCGTTTACCAAAAGTAGTTACTGCAGCGTTGGAGCCCCCACCGGCCAACTGCTGACCGGTGATGGGTGCCTTCCACCCTGGAGTTCATGAAGATTGTTTAGCGAAATCAGCGCAAAGGGGAACACTGCTTTTTTTGTCTGTGTTATATGCACCTGTGCGTTTACCCGGACAACCTCCAGGCAGATTTATGAAACTGCGGGCGACTTCGTCAAACTAGCAAACATGCGTCCTTGCTGCAGTGCTGACACCAGGCCACAGCATGCTGGGGGACTCAGGGGCATCTAGTAAAGAACGCAGAATATGGTCGGTTTCCACAGTACGTTTAACCCTCACTCGGGTGTGGCACTTACCCTTCCACGCCGTGTATTTGCTTGCAGGGTTCCCGAGCTCATTAATAGCGTCTGGAATGAAAACACATGTGATCAATCTATCGGAATGGCACTTTGCCATACAACCTCCCGCACAGCAGTGGTGCCCGTACAGCAGAACACCCCAACCAAAGACGCCCCTGCGGCACAGTGCCCAGGAGTGGTCCACACATCAGCAGACCAGAAGACATGCACACAGCAGCGTGACCAGGAGATGCTTGAGCAGCATCACGCCTAGGAGACATCCCAGTGGCACGGTGCCCATGCTCGAGCAGCATAAAGCCAAGGGGACATCCCTGTGGCACTGTGACCAAGTGATGCTCGAGCAGCACCACACCTAGGGGACATCGCTGTGGCTCTGTGCCCAGGCGATGCTCGAGCAGCACAAAGCCACGGGGACATCCCTGTGGCACTGTGCCCAGGTGATGCTCGAGCCGCAAAGCCACGGGGACATCCCTGTGGCACTGTGACCAAGTGATGCTCGAGCAGCACCACACCTAGGGGACATCCCTGTGGCACGGTGCCCATGCTCGAGCAGCACAAAGCCACGGGGACATCCCTGTGGCACTGTGCCCAGGCGATGCTCGAGCAGCACAAAGCCACGGGAATATCCCTGTGGCACTGTGCCTAGGAGATGCTCGAGAAGCACCATGCCTAGGGCACATCCCTGTGGCACGGTGCCCAGGAGATGCTCAAGAAGCACCACACCTATGGGACATCCCTGTGGCACGGTGCCCAGGTGATGCTCGAGAAGCACCACGCCTAGGGGACATCCTTGTGGCACTGTGCCCAGGAGATGCTCGAGAAGCTCCACGCCTAGGGGACATCCCTGTGGCATGGTGCCCCGGAGATGTTCGAGAAGCACCACACTTACGGGACATCCCTGTGGCACGGTGCCCAGGTGATGCTCGAGCAGCACCATGCCAAGGGGACATCCCTGTGGCACTGTGCCCAGGAGATGTTCGAGAAGCACCACGCCTAGGGGACATCCCTGTGGTACGGTGCCCTGGAGATGCTCGAGAAGCACCATGCCTACGGGACATCCCTGTGGCACGGTGCCCAGGTGATGCTCGAGCAGCACCACGCCAAGGGGACATCCCTGTAGCATTGTGCCCAGGAGATGCTCGAGAAGCACCACACCTATGGGACATCCCTTTGGCACGGTGCCCAGGTGATGCTCGAGCAGCACCACGCCAAGGGGACATCCCTGTAGCACTGTGCCCAGGAGATGCTCGAGAAGCACCACACCTATGGGACATCCCTGTAGCACGGTGCCCAGGTCATGCTCGAGCAGCACCACGCCAAGGGGACATCCCTGTGACACTGTTCCCTCGACAGGTCCCAGCAGCACCATTCCTAAGGCACATCCCTGTGGCACTGTGGCCAGGAGAGGTCATAGCAGTGCCATTCCTAGCGGACACCCCTCTGGCTCTGTGCCCAGGCGATGCTGGAGCAGCACCTTGCCTAGGGACGTCACTGTGGCACTGTGCCCAGGAGAGTTTCCAGCAGCACCATGCCTAGGAGACATCCCTGTGGCACTGTGCCCAGGAGATGCTTGAGCAGTACCACGTCCAGGGGACATCCTTGTGGCACTGTGCCCAGGAGAGGTCCCAGCAGAACAGGCCTAGGAGAGAGTGCTGTGCGACTGTGCCCAGGAGAAAATCCAGTGGTACCTTGTCTAGGAGACATCCCTATGGCACATTGCCTAGGAGATGCCTTAGCAACACTATGGCTTGTGGTCCTCCCTATGAATAGTCCCAGGAGGACTATGCCTTGGAAATGCCCCTAAGGGACTTTGCCCAGGAGAGTGCTACATGGCTAGGAGACGTCTCTATTCCACTACACCCAGGAGATGTCTTACCTGCACAGGGGCCCAAAAAGTTCCCTATAGCACTTTACCAAGAAAGGCCCTTTAAACCCTGGGCTCAGGGGAAGATCATGAGAGGCTCTTTAGGCTCAGCAGAGGCGCCAGTGGTGTATCAAACGGAGGGTGTGGGGGAAGCTTGCCCTTGCACACCCTCCACAGTGGAGAGCTTCAGGCAAATGTTGAGACCGACTGCAGGAGTTGATTTGAGCACTAGCTGCACGGACGAGGGGTAATGTGGGTATAATTAAGACAGGCCCATGTTTTCTTTTGGCACAAGCATCATGAAGATGTGTTTCACAGTGGCAATCCTGGCATGTATTGCTGAGGCCAGTCTCATTACCTTCTTTGGACACAATTGGTGTGTGTGGGGGGGAGGCAGACCTCATGATCTGATGTGGGAGAACCTGCTGGAAAGCAGAGCAAGGCTAGTATATATTGTTGAGGTGGGCCTCATGGTTTTTCTTTGGGGATAGCTAGCATCAACACATTTTTCAAAATGCTTCAGTGAACTGTTGGTGACGTGGCAACTATTCCCCTGAAACCTGGATAGAAATTATATGGATTGTAAACCCATTTTTTGGAAATGTTTGCTGAAAAATGCATGATTTCACCCAGTTATTTTAAAAAAAAGGTCTATGGAGAAGAATGGACCAAACCTTACTGGTATAGTTCAGGCGCACTTGCCCGGGTCAATTCAAGGAAAACCTTTACGCCTATCCACTTAACAAATTCACCCGCTGCCACTGCTCTAAATGGTAGTGGTATTGTCGAAGTGGGTCATGGAACCCCACAGAGATGCTTAGTTAGGTAATTAGAGGCATAGCCGGGATTCTGTAACAAGTGGGGCCTGAAGCTAATGTAGTTGGGCCCACCGCAGTGACATTAACATCTGTAAATTCCCTCACAGCGCTGCTGAGTTGGCATTTACACATTTTGGGTGGGCCTTGCCCGCTCAGGTCCTACCCTGTCGACACCACAGGTTAGGTTATGCTTCCTTCTCCAACTGCACATTAGGAGAATCCGATTCCCACATATATAAACAAAAAAGGGTCTTTTTCCATAGTACGTTCCACCACCCCTGAAACGCAGGGTACTGTCCAGCTCCAAACTCTGAACAGGTCTGTTCTGCACAGTGAGCAGGCAAAGTCCATGTAGGCTGTATACAGGGGAGGCCTCTACCACAGCTCTGCACCCAGGAGGTACAGGGAGGCCATGCAAACACCCCCATGCCTGCCACACTGTCTTTTCCTCACTAAGTGACCCCGTAATAAAATACTACTTACTCTCTGATGGCATCAGTTTAAAGTCATTCCCACCTGAAAGAAAAATAAGAAAAGAAAAGTCAGAATGTCGTTTCAGTAGCACTTCTTTTGTGCCCCTGACAGCCTTCTTTCTTTCTATAGCAGTGAAAGAGATTGTTGCATGGGAAAGTGGAACCTGCACTTAACCCAAGTACTCTCCAGCGATTTATATGCTAAGCGCAAGTATGTTCGTCCTGAAATCCCATAAGGATTCATCATAGGCTCCGCCCACTCCCACAGTTATCTTTATAAATCACCCTGAAATGCCATCCATGGAACGGAGGTAAGGCTTTAACAGCATAGGCCAAATCCCGACATACCTGGAAATCCAGCCGTGTCTTCCCTGGGCTCAGTGTTGCATGAAGTGATAAAGATGGTGACCATACTAGGCGATATGGCAGAGACAAGCACTACAGGGACCTTTATGCTTTAAAGAATGGCCGACTGCCGTTAACCAATGCCATACCCTTATCCTCAACTTGATATCACTGCCCCATCACCTCATGACCAGTCCCTTAGCCGTTAGGTTTCTGGCAATGCTGTCCCCTGGTTTTACTAGGGCTGCATGCACAGAAGTAGATGCTCTACTTCACACAGGCCACATCTTGTATAATGGCAGCACGAGCCAGCCATTTTGACTCCCCTCATCTCAATATCTCTCAATAGGCTCTACCTGTGATGTATCAAAACTATCCAAAATCTAATTGAAATCAATAGAGTGATCAAAGTAATATCATATACTAGGAAGGCATGTTCTTAAACCTCATGTAAAATAGTGAGAGGCCTCATGTCACATGTTACCCTCCCTGGTGGTCTAGTGGTTAGGATTCAGCGCTTTCAGCGCTGTTGCCCGGGTTCATTTCCCGGGCAGGGAAGGAACTCTTTTAGGCTGGGAGGATAGCTCAGGGGCAACGCGTTCGCCTTGTAACAAGACGATGTGGAGCAACACAGGTTTGATCCCTGGGTCCGTGCTTAGGAACCTCTGGGTATTAAGCAAGTTATAAATAACCAATTATAATTACAATCTTTTTGGAAAGTAGCTTCTAAACTTGGGCTCCTAGTTCTGTATGCCTGAAGCTTCACCACACATTACTGGAATATTAAAAGGAGGAGTCTCTGTTCTGTTAAAACAACTCTACATAGACGTGTGGGAAATTTAGCAGAATCGTTGCCGGCCTGACTGTCTATCCTTTTCTCACTCTCAATCTCAACCGCATGTATAGGACCCGATTGTGTTCGAAATCCGATTCTGCTTGGGAGTATACTTACTTATCTCGTGTTCAAAATCTGGAAAAGAGGGGAACAAGAAACACAATTAGGGTGCAACCCAAAAGGAAGAAAAACCTGATGAACAACCTGCAGTGTCTTCAGAAGTGTGACACGAGATGCAAGGCACTGAGTATCACGGACAATGCATTACAAAACTCGATCTATTTCAATATCACAACCTTTCCTCAGTGCTGGGACTTAAATGATTTAAATATGGAAAGGAGGTTGCATATGCACGCCTGAAGAGCAGTGAAGTAACTTGTAGGCCGGGTCCCATGTATAGCTCTTGTAGCTCTCAGTGGCCATGGGTCTGATTCCTAACCATGTATTCATCTTGTAAAACCTCCCTGTGGTAGCCCCCCTGACTCTGGTAGAGAAATAACAACACAACCACAAGACATCATCAAAATTCCAGTGACCGCAAGCATACGGTTAAAGAACTTGACAATTGCTATCTCTGAACCATACCAAATCTTGCAGCTCAGTGTGATGACCCACACCAACATCGGGTGAACACCACCTACCTGTACTATGAATTATGATACCCCTCAGCAAACTGTACCCAAACCTAGAGCTACCCTTTGACCAGTCAATGGGCCTCATTCAAAGTCTGGCAGTCTGGAAATAAGGGGGCCGGTAGCAACATACCGGCACCCTTTCCGGACTACCAGACTACGAGATTGCCTGCAGGGGGCGGATCTCCAGGCAGGTATGAACTGCCAGGAGTACCGGCCCGTGCACGCATGGTTTTTCCTGAAGCACATGAACCATTAGCAACAGTGCAGGTGCTTCCGTGTCCCCATTCCCGTGGAGTCCTATCGGTTACCGCCGATCTCGTAATTAGGCCCAATGTCTTAAAAGGTGCCGTGATGGTGGGCTTTGTGAGACATTGCTGGAGACACACATGCTTTGTTCACCTGCTCCGTATCATCAGCAGGTAGGTTGGGGCCATAAATAGGGGTTGAGGATGGGAGCTGGACCTCAAGCACCTGATAGCCCAGAGTCAGGAGGCAGGTAGTCTGCCTCAGAACACCCTCGTTCATGCCTTCCTTGAGGGGCGTGGCCTATTGTAAATGAGAGTTTCCTCCAAGATATTGTCAACAAAACCCTGTTCCAGAACAGTGCTTTACTCTCAGGGGCTGGAGGCACAGTCCCGTAGCTTCACAGTTCAGAACGAGAAATCCACCCAACCAATGGCAAGCTATTTTGGGAAAAGGATGTTTCTGTGGTGCCACAGATGTCACTGGTCCTACATTTGGCATAGGGAACCTAAAATGAGGGCCAGAATATACGCAAGGCAGTCTCTGCTATGGATTTTCTATTCCAAACTATTTCGAATGTAATGGCGGCCCAGAAAACAAAAGATGCCACAGCTAGCCAGCCTCTAGTGCCCACCTTCAATACCGAACTAGCCTGAACTTTGAAAGTTTGCATTTGGGCTTTGCCAACTCAGTACTTCAGCCTCCCGAGGTCAATATATTGAGTACTTTTAATTGGGTAACAGTAATATCTTTCTTAGAGTACTTAGCAGCAGAAGGAATTCATTATGAAGCGCAATATGAAAAAAATATTTAATTATAAGGTGCTTGTCCAGCTCATAACTGATGCTTTTGATACTCAATTTGCTACATGGCTCCTTAATGCAGTTTCTTTGTTACTCCCCCTATGCTATGCTATGCTATGCTATTTTACGTCAACCCTCCTCTACATTGCGCAACGCTACCATTGGTGTAATAGTAGCCTTGTGGCCTTTTTCACGTCTCAGGGTGTGCCCTGCTGCACAGTTCTGCGATGATCGCAGACTGTGGTCTCGGTGCGTGGTTGCAAGTCTGTGTGTTTGGGTATGTTCTCTGGGGGCATATAATAGCATGTGTTCAGCTTGGGGGCCAGGGATGTGCTCTGATCACAATGCTGCATTGTTTTCGCTATGATATATGTTGGCAGCGAGTGCCGGTTGCTGACGTATCGCCAAAACATTGTGTTTGGATCATGCTCTAATTTTTTGGCAAACCGGTGCAAGGTTGAAAGGGTGCATGGTTGGAGTTTGTCCTGACTGGACAGATAGTGGCGGATGTCTTTTATGAGTGTCGGATATGTACACTGATAATGGTGTCCCAGTCTAAAATGCCATATTAAAAAGCGATTTCAGAAATTAACGAATTAGAAATGCCGCTCAAAGACCGCTCTGTGCGGTCTTTCTAAATCGAACCGAATGCACACAGGGGCTGACAGGCACGGCGGAGCCGGAAGACGGAAGTGGCTGGGGCCTAGCTAGCTAAGTGTGTTGTGCGTGTGTCTATGTGTGTAGCTGTGTGTGTGAGCAATGCTTGGTGTTGGAAAGGGAGCAGCGCCGGAGTTTTCCCCACACACTGCTGGATTTCTATCCGGGCTGAGTTACTTGGGAACATTTGTGGCCAAGGGTTAGGGTGACCAGACATCCCGGGCTTTGCCTGGACTGTCCCTGACATTTCTCCTTATCTGCTTCATGACTTTAAAGTAAAGAATGTGTTGCAATCTTCCAAAATGTTATTCCTCACTCTTAACAAATGCCGAACACCCATTTTCTGTTTGCTACTTTTCATTCCCTTTCTGGGGACAAACATGTAACTGTATTTGGGTTTATATAGTGCACACCTACCTAGGAAGAAATGGTGCGCTGTAAAAGAAATGCTTTCCAATTGAATAGGTGGGCCTATAATTTAGTAATAGTGGGCCACTTTGAAAAACCTTTCCAGGGCCACTTTTGGTTGCCAGTCCCTCCACTGGTCCCTGCCACTATCAAGCGCATTCCTGGCTCTTCTTTACCCATCAGTCAGCCTGAAGTTTATCCTTCATCCCGCTGTTCCGTGCGCCAGGCTTCAAAGAGCCAGAGTGAGTACAAGAATTCCCTCCCAAAATGCTGCCAGCCTCTGCCATCGGGTAGCACTTTTAGGCAGATGGTAAGAGCCCGTTGTCCTCTAATGAACTCATCACAGACCCACTCCATTTCATGCCACTCATCGGCAGCATTCGGAGTTCTAATGCACAAAACCCAGTTGTCTAAGTAAAGTGCAGGCTATGCCCAGCTTATAGATCCATGCAATTTAAAGTAGCATGTTATAAATATACTCACCACTTTAGCTGTCACCATTATCGTGTTTGATTTACAGCATGTCCAGGAAGAAACTATGCATATTAACAAACCCATCATAATCTTAATAGGCAGCAGCGTAAGCAGGCACAGTACTCACTTCCTCGAAGGTAGGTGTCCACCAGAGTTTGATGTTCCAGGTTGTGTTCTGCAGCTAGAAGGGCAAACACAAGTTGTCCACATTAGTGCCTTTCCTTGAGTTTCCATTGAATTCAGCAAATCAAATATCCAATAACATAGCCTTATAGACCGAGGCGGGGGGGGTCATTATCCCGAGCGATAATGACTCCTCGCAAGGTCTATAAGGCTATTATCACATGACGGTAATAGCAGTAAAGGTTTTGGAGTTGTGGTGACATATATCATATGTTACATTTAAAAGTGAGTAAAGCATACTAAAGGTCTTTTTAAATGAAATGCAGTTTTATTTTCTAATATTTAAATATTTAAGTTGTCTTTATAAGGTAAGCACTTTAATTGCAAACTTTTTTTGAACTGTAATAGTTTTTAGAAGGAGATTGCAGTAGGTGCAATGTTAAAGTGAAAAAACTTTCTTTAAAAAAAAGTCAAAACATTGTTCCCTGTTTTAGCTTTCACTTGGTTGTGTTACGTTAGATTGGAATGTAATATTGAAAGACCTCTTGTTTGGAAATTGCACTGTGTTTCTTTTAAAGCAGACGAGCTTTCTGCTGATTTGTTGGTTGCCTCTGAAGTCGGAATGTCATTAATGCAGGCAATACCAGTAGTTATTGACTGCCATTGAAACATTCTGATTGGCTGAGAGGAGGTCAATAACGATTTCCGTGTGCTAATGATTCCTCATTTATTTTGGCAGATTATGTCACAGAGCAATATTTCCACAGCAAAGTGTGACTGGGTGGAATTGTAGCGTTTGATACACAGCACCCAAATGGCATCAGAGGAGAATTAGCTAGGTTTTCCTTTTAAATACTTTATGATATTTGACAGGATTGAAAGGGATGTTCAATAATATTATCACATACAAAAGTTAGCCATTGATAATACTGACCATTCTACGCCTGGCTATACCTTTTCATTTTATTTTAAACAGATAAAAGCAAAAGCTTGTATATTCATCAACCATATAATATCACCCTTAGGAACATGTATAAGGGTCTATACATTTAAAGCAAGTGTCTTATGGTGTAAATAGTTTTTTCAAGTAGTAATTCTTTACATAAGCGCTGTATAATGCCATCATTCGCATCTTCAATGTATAGTATAAGACCACATTCCCAATCAACCGGGACCCCCCTCATTGCTACTCTACAATAATGCACTCTTTTATTTATACTCGTTTGATGCACGATTTATGGGGAACTCAATGCCTAAGGAACTGACTTATGACCACCTAATAAATCCCGCCACCATGCCTGAGTAAGTACCAAAGATTACAAGTGCTGGTTAGAATGCTCCTTTTCTCCTACTTTTCTTGATCTTGTTTTCCCTTGCAACATGATATGATATGATAGGTTATTTATAACACGCTTAATTCCCAGAGGTTTCTAAGCGCGACACGCAATCAAACCTGTGTTGCTCCATGCCATCTCGCTTCCAAGGCGAGCACTTTGCCGCTGACCTGTAGGTTTCTCCTTCTCAGATCATAGTGCCCTCAAGCAGTCAATGACCTCAGTGATAACTCGCCACACTCTCAGTGTATCTAAAAGGAGCAGTACTTGTAATGCAGGTGTGAGTGAACCCCAAAATTACTGGCCGAGTGTTCCAAATCTCTGCTTTAGACTTTATTTTAGTTTAGAAAAACACTTTATTTATAAATACAGTTTTTGTATTTGATTGAATAAACATGACTCAGTCCACATCTATACTACTCGTTAGATATATCTGTGGTGTGCAGTTTTTGCTTGGAGGTTGCGGCTGTCTGTCACTGCTATTTTTTCTTTGTTAGTTGTATCACTGTCTCATGCTTGTGCAAAGGCATGCTTTGTTTGGTGTCCTTTTAGCGTTATAATGGCACGAGATGAGGAGAACCTTTTTCATCTGGGAAGCCATTAGATGGTTAAAGGTAATAAAATAAGACTTTTAGGGAGCATTTCATATCAGAGCAAGAGAAACAGTCCCAACAAAATGAAGAGAGACAAAGTTGTGAGAAACAGGAGAACGGGCACACGGAGTGGGTTTGGCAGTCCTAATCGGATGTTAGCACCTTTTGTGTATGCAGTAAACAGCAAACCTGGTGCGTAGTTCGACAACTCTCAGAGTAGGAAACAGCCAGGGTGTGTTGGCCAGGATGTCCATATTTGCCACCAATCTCAGTGCATCTGCTGTATGTCAACACACGCTAACTCATCAGACATTTTCATTTACGAATGTACAAAACAGTACTATAAACTAACTAAGGTAATACTTTTTAACTTCATCTAAGAGTAAATCACATCACAATTGCCGGAGAAGTAAAAAATATATTGTAATGTAAATTGGTTTTATAAAGCGCAACTTCTGCCATTTTACTGCCCTGGAAGGAGGACCCACTTTCCCTTCCGGTTCACCACAACCTCCTTCATCAGCAACAGGGCAAATTTCTCCATCCCTCGCCTGGATTGCTGACTTTTGCAGATTCTCTCCTAAGCAGCTGCCCTCGGACACCTATTCACATCTGCTGATAACATGAAGGTTATTTATACGACTAGTGAAGGAGCAAATCGCTCAGAGTCTGTTGCTGGTCCTGGACAACCGCATCAACTCTCTGACTTGCTCACTCAATGATGTGCTGTCTTTTGACTCCTATTTGGCGTACTCCCACATCAATACTGTCATAGTGTCGTAGTGTGATATATTTGCTTCGATTTATTCCACGGGATGGAAGGATAGTTCAGGGGCAACAGAAGGAAGGCAACGCAGCCCAACACAGGTTCGAATCCTGATCCCGTGCCCAGAAACCACTCGTTGGTATTAAGCCTGTTATCACTAATATGCAAATTCCTCCTCTATTGCCATTGTGGTGGATACATTTCTTAGCCTTGTGTAATATTGCACACTGATCACCTGTTAGATCAGTTTTTGTAATGGACATTTAGTTTGTGTTGCCATTAATGAGCGGGCCATTGATCACTGTGCTGTGTTTAGATATGGTGCAAATGCTGATGAGGAGGGGTTCATTCTGTGGTTACATTCTGTCTTGGTGGGTTGGGGGGTAGGGTGTGTGGGAAGTTCTTATGGCTTTTGGTATGGAAACTGCCTTCCTGTCTCCAACATATATTGGTATGAGGGCAGTTTTTAGTGATGAAGGGTGTAATCTAAAAATAATCTTACTGAGGGAGACGGTAAGTCACTGATACTGTCTTTGCATCCTGGGGTGCCAGTCTTCTAGGATGTGGTTGTGTTGTTCCAGGCCAGAATTGAAGCTCAAACTAGTTGAGTGCCCAAGGTTGGAATCTCTGCCCTTTCTTTCCCCTTGCTTGTGCAGGAAGGGTATGTTGCCACTTCTGGTTGTTGAAAACTTCCAATGCACTTTTAGAGGTATGTGGTTTGTGGTCTTGCCAGGGGTGCTGTAACTATCAGCAATGTTGTTTCTCATACATTGTTTGGTTGGAGTCCTCTAAAATCCCCACTGGGTTGGGCTGATTTCCTGATCACTGCTACTGCTCGGGTTCCTCAGTCTACATAGTTCTTTCTCAGGGTGTAGGCTGTTTGTGATGCTGTCCCTAAAGCTGTGTAGAACTGTTCTGAAAAGCAAACCTTAGAGAGATAATAAGTAGGGGACTAAAGGTGCCTAGAACTATCCTGAAAAGCAAAGTTTAGAGACATGACAAGCTGGGGACACACAACAGGTGGAACTCAAGCCTTTCATGGGAAAAAATCAGATCCACGTGCATTGGATAAGGCGTTGGATCACAGCTATCAATATATGGTCTGCAACCATTAGGCTTGGTGTGTATCTGTCATGGATCCGTATATCAGATTCAACCGTAGATATATTAACATTCATGGGGTAAATGGGACGCGGCAGTGGGTAGAGCAGCAGTTAATCTGAGAGTGGATTAATCAGAAGCAATATAGGTATTGCATCAATTCATCCAAGTGGTGCAATCAGTCAGGTTGCAGTGGATAGGGAACCAAAGTCTGCATACTAAGAATCAGTGCAGAAGGCTCAGTTCTTACTCAAATTGGAGCAAAACTCAAAGAGCAGCAACAGTCTATGGATGCAGCAATCAATCTATGTGGCGCTGAAATCCAGCACCGGCATACGGGCTACCACAATCAATCTATGCATCCAATAGCAGTCTACGGAAGCAACCAACAGCAAATGTGGTGCAACAACCAGGGTGCAGTAAATGGGATGAAAATCAGTCTATGGATGCAATAAGAAAATGATTGATGCAACAGTAATCTATGGGTGCAACAGACGTGCAACAATCCAGAAAATAGTACGTGGGGTGCAGATCAATCTATAATTGCAACCACAATCTATGGGTGCATGATCGATTTAAGAATGCAGTGACAGTGTATGGCTGCAACAATATGACAAGGATGGAAAAACAGGGAACCAATCTGCACCTCACTGATGAGGCCCAACAGGGCTGAAACATGTCTGGTGTTGCTTGTGGTTCCGTGCAGAGGGCACTTGCCCTAACAGTTCAGCCTGGGCTGCTCCTGTTCGTAGCAGTATCTGACTGAATTGCACATGGCTTTTCCCCTTGGCAATGGCACAGGCTAAAAACAGTGGTGTGGAAAGCTTGCCCAGAGCAGTTCCAGTGGTTCAGATTTATTCAGAACCTTCCATCCATCACTTTTTTGGTTATAGTCACCCTCTGCAGCTTGCCAACTGCAGACTTTGGGGTCACACATCATGTAGTAAGGAGGTGAGGTAAGGGCAGAGAGGAGGTGCCAATATCTCTCATACATGAAAAGAAAACCCCTTTTGCAAATGCAGCATCTGCCATTTTAATCATTTTTCTGATTCCTGTTTGGTCTCAGTGGGCTGTGTCACGATCAGTAGCCAGGACCTAACTCAGCTAAGAAATTATTTATGGCTGACTGTTGTGTCTAATGTATTTGCCAGGCTATACGAAATTCATGATGTAATTCATGGGTAGGCTATGGTACGCAACATTACCAAACCATGTCTATTTGTGTGTGGTAACTCCATCACTAGCACAGCTATAACCAAAGCAATGGTTTCTTCAGAGTTGCACTGTAGTACCACTATCACAATGCAGGCTACAACCCAACATGAAGCCAATCATGGTGGGACAGTAGTTCCACAATCACTAAAAGGAGGACCAGAAACCATAAGACATTTATTGATGGCGTGCCCCCAAATGAGCAAGGAGAGAGAGGCGTACTTAGTACCACTTTTTGTAAATCAAACCACCATGGACCAAGAAGTCTGCTGTAGTCATTTAATGGCTGGCGGAAATACCAGATGGCCTAATGTCGACTGTAAAACCTCTGGACCTGGCCCTAAAGAAGATTAATCAGCAAATTCCAGTGCCAGAAACCTTAGGACTGTAATCACTTGTATACTACTCTTCTAGTTTTCTTTGCTCTTTTACTGGATGGAGTACTTGATTGCTTAGACACTTCACTTATTTGTGATGTCTGTTCTAATGGACTATGGTTACACGAAGAAAGTGGTTTTCTAGGTACAAAAGAGATTCTTTTTTTTTAGTTCACGACACTTGTAAAAATCTTAAAGGATTAAACACAAGAATAATAATAATTTTAAAAAAAGGGACATTCTTAGGTGCACTGCATTGCCTCTATCCTAACCAGCCAATACGCATGCAAAAGGCTGTCGATAGATGGAACATGGTACCACCATCAGCAATCTGGCCATAATTCAACCAGGAGGCTATACATGGTTGGTCTGCACTGCCTCACTCACTAACCAGGCTATAAACATTCCATAAGGCTAATAATTAGTGGTCAATGGTACCACCATCGGCAGTCTGGCTATGATTCACCCATAGTTGGACTGCATTGCCTCCATTCATACCCAGTCTATAAACATACCAAATGGCTGTTAAAGGATGGGAAATTGTACCAGCAGCAGCAGTTTGGCCATGATTCAACCAAGCTGCTATTCAGAGGCGGGCTACATTGCCTTCTTCACTAGCCAGGCTATAAACGGAGGCTAGCAATAGGTGGAGCATGGTACCATGATTCAAAAAAGAGACTGTTCATAAGTGGGGTGCTCTACTTCTGTCGTAGACTAGCTATAACACAACCAACGGACTGTCATGGTTGGGCTGGAGGTATGTAATTTCTTTGAAAGAATTTCACCTAATGGAGATTTCACTGAAGCAGTTTCACCGAAAAACCAATTATACTTTTTACTTGTTCTACTTTAAAAAAATAAATAATGCTGGGGAGACCCCTCATACACCCCCCTTACCTCTCCCCACCCTGATTTATACTCTTATGCCACACCCCACTTATTATGCATTACACATGGCCCTCATTACAACTCAGGCGGTAAGGGGTTTACGGCGCCGTAAACAGCGCCGACCCTTACCGCCTGAGTACGAGGTCCCTTAGCGCCATGGCGGATTTAACACCTGCTTTTAGCAGGTGTTAAAATCCATGGCGCTAAGGGACCATGGAGTTAATTACGCCACCGTAATTTACGGTGGCGTAATTAACGCCTTCCCCACTCCCATTATGCCCTATGGGGCAAAAATGGGAATGGGGAAGGGTAAATGGGGATTGGGGACTTACCGCCCCGCCAACCTCGGAATGGGGCGGTAAGTCCGCCAACCACCATGGCGTAAACGTAGTTTACGCCATGGTGGTAAAGTCACGGCCCAGGCGGTAACTTACCGCCTGGGTCGTAATGAGGCCCTACCATTTCCCCTACCACTTTCGGTGAAATACATTTGGTGAAATATCATTAGGTTAAATGGTATTATAAGAGATCTACAGTAACGGTTGGGCTACCATACGCTCATAAGTGGATAGCAGGCTCTTTCGGTCACCAGCGCCTTGTGCGCAGGGTTACGTAGGGGCAGGTGATCAGAGTAAGGTGTGGGGGTCTCTGATAGCTATAGCCAGACCATACACACGAACCAGGAATGATCGATAGGCGACCACATGGATTCAGAAATATCTCAAGGCTTTGCTTGGCAGACTACAGTTGGGAAAAACATTTAGCAATCGGATTAGAAAGTGTATGCTTTGCTATTCAGAGGTGGCTATGATTCAGGAGACCACCGCTCGTTGCTTTACATCGCAACATGGGCAACAGGGAACCATTGGAAGCAACATTTGATTTAAGGTTAAAGAAAGCGACCGCTCCACATAGATGGCTTCCCATCACACATTCACCCGAGGTTACAGCAGAAATGAACTGGGGACATAGGTTTAAGATTACGCATTTGGTCTTCCTGTTAGGGTCGACTCCAGGCTTTCTGCAACTGGACAAATCCTAGAATTTCGTTCTGTCATTATTTGGGCTAAAATCCCCCACATATCCACACATGTGTTCAGAAAGTGGCATCTACCACCCCTGGCAGAAATCAAGTCTAGCAGAAGTACAATAATGTCCAGTTATGGGCTGTACATTTATGTGGCCCTTTTTTGAGAATTGACTATTTTGGCCCTTTATTCCTTTTCTGAGAATTAATTGCCTTGCCCTATTGTTAAAATGAGGTAGGGTGGGGGGAGGGGGTGATATGGCTTCACTGCCATACCCTCCTGTGGGACCCCTTTCTCACCTCCTTCTTTTTCCCAATTTTTCCCTTTTTTGCAAATCTTCCAGACCTATTCATATATTCTCTTTCCAGGCATTCTTTTTTCTCAATGGCGGGGTCAAAGAGAGGGTTCTCAGTGGGGATTTTTCGAATTGGTGACTGTACACGAGCATTGGCTGTCAATTGCATTGCTTTGAACTGATTAGAAATTAATATTCCTGATGGCGGCTTGAAATGATCTCTTTCGTTTTTTTAGCAATGCAAGCAAAATTATTTAGAGACAAATGAACTTTAGAAGATTGTACAACATAAAAGATATGGTTAAATGTGGGTATGAGACAGATAAATGCGGGCATGAGATGGGTAAATGTGGGCATGAGATTAATAAATGTGGGTATGAGACAGATAAATGCGGGCATGAGATGGGTAAATGTGGGCATGTGATTAATAAATGTGGGTATGAGACCTAAATGTGGGCATGAGATGGATACATGTGGGCATGAGACGAATACATCTGGGTATGAAATGGAACCATGTGGGCATGAGATGAATAAATGTGGGCATGAGATGTATACATGTGGGCATCAGATGGATAAATGTAGATAGGTGACAGATACATGTGGGCTTGGGATGGATACATGTGGGCTTGGGATGGATACATGTGGGCTTGGGATGGATACATGTGGGCATGAGGTGGATACATGTGAGCATGAGACGGATTAATGTGGGCATGAGATGAATAAATGTGGGTATGAGGTGTATAAGGGTGGGCATGAGACTGATAAATGTTTTCACGAGACGGATCCATGTGAGATGTGGGATCTGACCAATATGCTTGGAAAAGGATAAGACATATTGATATGATATGATATGGCATTTATAACGCACCTATACAAAGGTGTTTTAAGGCGCAATGAGGCAAGGGAGGGGGAACAGAGGGGAGACAGACAACGATCCTACTAGGCCAGGTGTCGTTCAGATCACGCAAGTGCATGGGAAGGGGAAAGGGGGAAAGTGTGGGGGAAATGGGGAGGGGACAGTGCAGTACATGGGATAATAGAATAAATAACAATAAGTAAATGTTCGGCCAGCAGGTGGCAAGTGCAAGGGTAAGTGCCGACATCAGGTGTCAAGTGCTGGTAGTGGGACTGTACGGATACAGAAACAGTCCCCACGTGCGTGGGTTTCCAGGAAGGCAGTGCAGGTGTGGGTGACTGGTGGGCGAGAACCTGGGCCAGAGATCAGAGGCTGGCCAGGTAACCAGAGCAGTTTCAGTTTCAGCCATGAGGTCAGCAGGGGAGAGGGGGAGAAAAAGCAGAAGCAAAGAGAAAGGTTTTGAGGTGCTTCCAGAACCGGAGATGATTCTCCTCAAGTTTCAGGGAGGCAGGGAGGCTGTTCCAGAGGGAGGCCTCAGCCGAAGAAAGAGATCTACCTTCAACTCGCTGCTTGGAGAAGCGACTGAACCTGAGGGAGTTGGAGGTAGATTAGCGAAGAGCTTGAGAAGGAAGATATTTAGGAAGAGCATTTTGGAGGTATTGAGGACCAAGGCCCCAGAAGGCCTTGTGGATAATGCAGAGAGTTTTGAACTTAATCCTTGCAGCCACTGGGAGCCAGTGCAGAGATTCCAGTCCTGGAGAGATACGATCCCTGGGCTTGAGGCCAAGGACAAGTCTCGCAGTCCTGTTCTGGATGAGTTGCAGAGGATGGAGAGTGGAAGCATGCAGATTTAGAAAGAGGCTGTTGCAATAGTCGAGCCTAGAGAGAACCAGAGCTCTGGAGACAGTGAGCTTCCGTGGGAAGGAGAGGAAAGGAAGAATACCTCTGAGGAGGTGCAGCTGGTAGTGTGACTTCTTGGAGACGTCAGAGATGTGAGGATAGAAGGAGAGTGTGGAGTCGAAGATGACCCAGAGGTTTTTAGCCTCACAGGTGGGAGCAGGAAGAGGGCCAAGAGAGACCGGCCAGAGAGTGACAGGAACGGAGGGAGCAGGTGTGCCGATGAGGAGAATCTCAGTCTTACTGGCATTAAGGCAGAGATCATTGGTGGCACATCACTCCTGGATACCAGACAGACAGTCAGAGATGAGAGAGGGAGACGAGGTTGCTGAGGGCAGCCTGAACATGAGCTGATTGTCATCCGTTATGGTTGAACAGCCAGATAGAGAGTTTAGAGCCCTGGGGAACACCACAGGTAGAGCTAGAGATAGAGGAGAGGAAGGACCCAAGTTGAACATGAGAGGGTCGATCAAAAGAGGAAAGAAGTCAGCCATGCCAGGGCCTAACCGGTGATCCCCATGTTATCACGGAGACGGTTGAGCAGGATGGCATGGTTGACTGTGTCAAAGGCAGAGGAGAGATCAAGTAAGATGAGGACACAGGGGATGTTGGAATCAAGGTTGGAGAGCAGGTCTTCACAGATGTTCAGGAGAGCAGTTTCTGTGCTTCTGGCAGCCCTGAAGCCAAACTGGTGATAACAGAGACAACCAACAAATTCAGTGTGAAGAATGAGCTGGGCGATGGCCAGCTTTTTCAAGAGTTTGCCCAGGAAAGGAGTGATGGAGATTGGGTGATAGTTCGCTGTGCAGAATGGGTCGGCAGAGGGTTTTTTAAGAAGAGAGTGCACAAGAGAGTGCTTCAGGTGGGAAGGGAAGACTGCAGTGGAGAAGGAGTGGTTGCAGAAGTCGGCCAGGGCAGGAGCCAGGGAGTGAATGTGGTCCTTGATGGTTTTGGAGGAACAGGGGTGAACCTGTTTTGACGAGACTTTCATAGATCGGTCTTGTCTAGAAACCTTGTCTGGGGAGAACAGGGAAAAGGCAGAGAAGGAGGGAGGAGAGGTGGCTGCAGAAGGGCCAGAGGAAGAGCAAATAGTAGAGGGAGGCGGGGGAGAGGAAGAGAGATAGGACAGGATGTCCTGAGTTTTAGAGATGAAGTGATAAGCCAGGGCCGCGCAGAGGGCCTTGGAGGGGACAGTAGAGGTAGAGAATGAAGAAGGATTGGCCAGCTCCTTGCAGATTTCAAAAAGTTCGTCTGAGTTGTTAGATGCTGCGGAGACGTGGGCTTAGATGTGGGCTCTCTTCTTGGTGCGGACAGAGGCCAATTTGTCAGAGGATGTACATGAAGCACGCCATTTCCTCTCAGCCACCCTGCACTTGCATTTAGGCTGACAAGGTCTGAGTCATACCAGGAGTTGCACTTGGCTTTGGGCTTCAGGCGGAAACTCATGACAGTGGCAAGAAAATCAGGAATATCAGATATAGCAGAGTTGAGCATGGAAAGGGCTGTGTCAGGGTGAGAGTCAGCCAAAGGAGGAGGGAGGGGGGTGAGAAAGTGGCGGAGAAAGCCTCAACTGACCTGTGCTTCAATGGTCGGATGACCGAGAAGGTGGATGGCAGTGATGGAGTTGGCTTGGCCAATGGGGTAAAGAACTAACCTTTGACCATATATCTTGATTCCACAATGCAGCGTGGACTAGCTGGTAATATGGAACGTTTGAGATATCAATGGGTCAACTAACGACGGCAAATTCTGATATTTCTAGAAAATATATTTTTTCTGAAGACCTCTGATTTATTATCGTGTGATTTCCTAGCGGCTTGGTAGGTGGAGGCGGTGTGGTATGCAGGAAGTGGTTTTATGAGACTGTTTGCAGTGGAAAGGATACAGCAATCAGGACTGAACATAGTACTCCAGATGATGCCTCCAGAGCTAATTACAGTACTGCAGATGAGGCCTCCAGAAGTGAACACCGTACTCCAGATGAGGCCTCCAGAGGTGATCACAGTACTCGTGTTGAGGCCTCTAGAGCTGGACACACTACTTCAGATACACATCCACATGTGCTGCCGCATTTGAATCAAATCTGTTAATCCCAAATGGGTGCAATTGTGAACCTTGCCAGCACTGCGAGCTAGGGAAACGCTCTTGCTGGTATCTGAGAGCCCGTTGCTTCCTGGAGGAGGCAGGGCCAGGGGCTCGAACGTCACGATCACGTGACTTACAACTTGTTGAAAGCGACGAGACAGTCGCCCGAGGGGCGTTCGCTGCCGCATTTTAATCAAATCTGTTAATCCCAAACGGGTGCAATTGTGAACCTTGCCAGCACTGCGAGCTAGGGAAACGCTCTTGCTGGTATCTGAGAGCCCGTTGCTTCCTGGAGGAGGCGGGACCAGGGGCTCGAACGTCACGATCACTTGACTTACAACTTGTTGAAAGCGACGAGACAGTCGCCCGATGGGCGTTCGCTGCCGCATTTGAATCAAATCTCTTAATCCCAAACGGGTGCAATTGTGAACCTTGCCAGCACTGCGAGCTAGGGAAACGCTCTTGCTGGTATCTGAGAGCCCGTTGCTTCCTGGAGGAGGCGGGGTCAGGGGCTCGAACGTCACGATCACGTGACTTACAACTTGTTGAAAGCGACGAGACAGTCAACCTCGCAGCGTTAAGCCCGACAGGTGTAAAGGGCACTGACTGTTTTGCGGCTGTTTGACGCGCTGTGCACGCAAGTATAAACGTTTAGTAAGTTACGGGTGGAAAAATTTGTATTTTGCCAGCACTGACCAGTTGTAAGCGACTCAGCTCATAAAGATATCGCCAAAATAACCACCTGGTGGGGGGGAGAGTCGGACTAAGGCCTGCTCCCTAAGCTGTCGGGCGTTCCCAAACCAGGTGGACTTGTGGAATCTGGAATTTGTATCCATATTTATTTTGAGAACATTGGCACATTTATTCTGCAAAACTGGTTGATAGTTATTTATTATCTGTTGAACTCAGTATGTTGATATTGTAACAGCGGCTTCGTTGCATAATATGAGTTTTAAATTGCTCGTTCTTTTTAATATTTTTAAGTGTTGATCAATTTTAACACTATTGTGATATTGCTTGAGGCACTCTGCTTAATATTTTATATTGGTTTTAGCCCATTGAGACTATTTTTTCTCTTTGCATCGTTATTCATAGTGAAAGGTGTGTATTGTGAATATTATTTTAATTTTGGTACTGGAGCTTGATTATACAGATCAGTGACATTCCAACTGACCTACTGCTGCTATTATTATGGCTCCAAGCCCACGCTCCCATAATCTTAGGTCCAAAAAGGGAAACAGAGCACACCTACAACTTCTATAACGGTAATAACCAAGAAGGTGGGGAAAAGAAAAAATAATAAGAAGGGAGAGAAGATAGAGCCTATTGGTGGAATTAAAGATGTACCTGACCAACCTAAAATACTTAGTTTTTTAACTATTAAAGAAAAAGTATTGGTACCTGATACTGAACAAACTCATTCACCCCCTACTAACAGCTCAATGATTGACAATAACTCCCTGCTGACATTAGTGCATAACCTTAGGCGACAATCAATGGGAACAGATAATGACCCTAATATCTCTGCAGTTGAGGATACTGACATGAACAATATTATTGGATCAAATTTGTCTGACACCCCAGATTTAAATAAATTCATACAAGGAGAAGATGATTGTAATGAGGGTGAGGTGTCATGGAACCCTACAGAGAATTCACTTAATAATTCTTTTAATAGAGACATGAGCGGGGTTAATGCAAACTCCCTTGAGGTTGGGGAAAAATGTGATGCTCTCACTACTATGATGGATGTTTTATTGACCATTTATACTAAGTTGCTCAAAGAACAAAGGGATATTAATGTACTGGTACAACAGAACATTGATAATACCAGATCCCTTGGGACTGGGATACAGGAATATTGGGGGGGGGGAAGTATCCAATGGAAATAAGTGATGATTTAGGAGATCTGAGCAAATTGGTCCCAGTGGCCGAAAATGAAAGCAAGAAAGAATATGCTCAGCTAAATCCACCCCCCAGGAGTCGCCCAACCTTAGGGATAATATATCTGTAGAAATTATCCCGAATGAGAGTATTGTTGAAGTAACAGTATCCCGAGGTTTGAAGAGACGAACTAGGCGAAAAAGGTAAAATAGAAAGCCCACTCGGAAAAGGGTGGCGATGGCTAAGGTCATAACTACTAAGAAAATTAAGAAGAATACTATGGCTCTAGCAGCTACGGCTTCTTCAGATTCTGAATGTGTCGAAGTGGGGAATCACTTTGAAATTATCGAACATCAGCAGACACCTGATCCAGGGAAAAAAATGGAAATAAAAAAAGGGGGTCTACAGAACTGGTTAAAAAGTAACAAACAGGTGATGGAGGAACCAGGACCCAAGGATATGGTACCTATGGGAAATAATTTTAAATATGTTACAATACCTAGGAATAGTACTGCTTTGTCTCTCACTAAAACAGAGCAGGAAATATATATTAGGGAGATGGAGCGTTTGGCCATGCATAGTAATCAAAAAATGGGCATGGCTAATTTTGCTGGAATCAATGAAGAGCCTCTGCTCTCAGTGGGAAAAACCATAAAGATTATAGAAAAAGGTACTACAGATGAAAGTCCCTTTTTAAATCGGGCATGGTTATTGAACAAATTGATATCCATACCGCAGTTACAAAATATTAACACATGGGACAAAGAATCCATCACCCTACCGAAAATTGGAAGCTGGGAAAATTGGGCTATTGTCCGATTCAGATCCGCGGTGTTTGTTGATCTTATACGGGAGAATTCAAATGGAATATGGGGGAATGAATATGAAATTGTGATATGCAAATCTCTCAAACATAAAAATCCTAGTGTAGTAAATAGGGGTTTGGAGGAGTTCCCCTCAACTGGCACTGAATACGGAAGTAACTCTAAGGAAATAACAACTTTGAAAGGAAATATCACATGCCCTAACTGAGATAGGGATGTATTAATGAATACACCCTTCTCTCTTGGAATTGTAGGGGTTTTAACTCTCTTTTACATGAGGATGGCATACAATTATTATTAGAGAGTGACATCTTTGCCCTCCAAGAAACTTGGATCACTGGGGAAATCTTATTGGATGGATATAATATATGGCATAAAACTTCCAAAGAAGGGGAGAAGGGTCGTCCCTATGGAGGGCTTTGTATTGGGATAAAAAATCACTTTAATTATAAACCATATGAGAAACATGGGAATTTTCGGAATGTCATGTGTGCATCTATAAATAGAGGAAGCTCCACAAGGAAATGTCTTCTTATAAATATCTACTCTCAACCTGGTGGGGAAAATATCCCGGAGATTGGGGAGAATCGCAATTTGACTCTTGAAAGTTGGTCTCTGGAATCACCTGATTCTGACATTTGTATAGTGGGAGATTTTAATGCCCACTGTGATTTAGCTGTAAAGGATATGAATAGGTGCAAAGAACTGTGGGAGGAAACAGTTATAACTGCGTCAATAGAATAACAGGACTGTATCGGGGTTGGGGGGAAAAACCAGCAAACCCTATTGGGCTGTCGATGGATGAATCTGATGACTGATTGGGGACTCATGTACTTGGAAACAAATATAGGTACAGGTGATGGGAATACTTGGTCCAATGGAAAGGCCTCTTATAGGTTGGACTACATGTTCGTAAATAATAATCAAAGATATTCTAACACCTCGTTCGAGCATGTAGATATCCTGTTGCGCGACCATATTCCCCTTAGGGGTAAATTTTATTATGACCCTGGGACCCAAAGACGGGGAGTGGACAAGGAGATGAATATACAATTCTCAGCAAGTGGAAATAGGATTATGTGGTCTGATAAAAATCTAGCCTCTTTCAATGGTCTGTTTGATCGCTTAATTATTGATGGTCAAGACATTGCCTGCAATGGGCTCAATTCTATTACCAACTTGTTGGGTATAATATGACATACAAACAGTAATGTTATTTTGAAAAATACAAAGGGGAAAAACTATTCACATAAGTTTGATCAAGCAATTTATGATAGGAAAAAAGAGATGATTCGTGACATCCGAAAACTTAAGCAGATGTGTGACTTAAATGACAAAGAGAGAAGTAAAAGAATTAGTAACATAAAGACGCATTATAAAAATTGGATAAAGGATTATAAATACAACACCAATAATGCAAATTGGAGATGCATATATAAGCTATGCAAAACCCATGACTCAAAAAAAATGTGGTACCTTTATCGACAATTCCTTATGGATGAAGACAATAGGGAAAATAATGATGTTGGCCAGGAGGCTTGGAAACAATATATTGCCAATCTCTTTTTCAAGACTAGTCTCATATCTGATATTATTAATATAAATCCATGTGGTATGGCCAATTTCCCCTTTGATATTACTGACATTCTTAAAGTGATCTCAAAAATGAATTCCTCTCGTGCCCCGGGGCCGGATGGGCTGGCAAACATTGCTATAAAACAAAACCCTAAGAAATGGGCAGGTATCTTTTTCCAACTATTCACGAATATATGGGAAACAGGTACTATACCAGAAAGTTGGAAGAAAGCCATTGTTGTCCCTATTTTTAAAAAAGGGGACAGAAAATTGCCGGATAATTACAGACTTCTGGCAATGGCGGATAGTAGCTGTAAGATCTTTTGTTCCTTGCTAGTGGATAGTTTGAATAAATGGATAGAGGATAATAGTCTTCTCTCTATTCAACAAACGGGCTTCCGAAAGGGATATAGTACCCTGGATAACTTGACTATGCTGAATTACATTATAGCTAGTTCTAAGGATAAGGGGGGAAAATTATATGTATGCTTTATAGACTATTCTAAAGCCTTTGACTGTGTCAATAGGGGACTTTTGTGGGAGAAATTGAGAGGGAAAAAGATTTGCCCAAAAATTCTCCATTTTTTGCAGGAAATGTATAGGGAAACCACGGTGACCGTCTGCTTGGGTAAAGGAAGGATGCTATCATCTGAGATTAGAACTAATACTGGACTCAAGCAGGGTTGTGTCACTTCTCCTATATTGTATAATCTATATGTATTAGACATGTGGGAGAGTTTTAAGAGCTTAAACAATTTTCCACCTATCGTGGCTAGGAAACCAATATGCGGACTCATGTACGCAGATGATGCTATCCTTATGGATAAAACGCCGATAGGATTGCAAAGAATGTTGAATGGTTTGTCTGTGTATTCAGAGGCAAATAACCTCAATATTAATATAAATAAAACTAAAATTATAGCATTTGGAGTTACTAAACAAGAAAAGAAAAAGCTTAACTGGCACATTAAAAATATTAAATTGGAGGTTGTTGATGCCTATCCCTATCTGGGGATGCCCATTTTGAGTAAACCATGTATTAATTTCTTGCAAGAGGTTGTTACTCTGAAAACTCTAAAGAAATGGAACGTGATAAGGAAATACATGGTTAGTAAGGGTCGCCACTCCATTGAAGGCTTTCTAGAAATATATAAGAGTTGTATTATCCCTGGAATTATGTATGCTATAGAAACAGTGGAAAGCAAATATCTGAGTAAATTAGACCAACTCGAAGGGAAGCTTTGGAGGCCAGCTCTTGGGTTACCTAAAGCTGTGCCTATACAAGCAATAAGATGCGAGCTGGAGACCACTTCCCTTTCCACGCTGTGGAAAATAGGATGTTGCAAACTCTATTTAAAATAATATTGGGGGAAGAGGTTAATGAAAACCTTCTTGGTCTCATAGGGAAAAATAAGAGTGAAGGCAGGTATCAAAACTCTTATATGGTTAGTTTACAACAAACAGTTCTACCCTTCCTTGAAACCTTAGGTTTTAATGAATTTACGGGGAAGGATAATATTGTACGTATCCTTAAAAGCCTCAAAGAAAAAGCATGTATTTGGGATTTGAGTGAAAATCAGTCTTATCTACATAATATTCTTCGATATGCAGTTTATGCTCTACAAGGTCTTAAACCAGCTACTCCTAAACAGTATCTGTTAAACACAGGAAATAGGACCCTGAGGAGATTTATTTTACAGTTACGAATGAATACTCTACCCTGTAATGAAATAATCGGGGCTTGGACTAATATACCCCGTGCAGAAAGATTGTGTAGACACTGTAAATTAGAGGTTGAGACAGCAAGACACCTTTTAACTATGTGAACCAAACTAAAGGAATGGTACTCTAAAGGGTACTCCAATTTTGTTGGGGATCTTCAAAGGATCGAATCTAATCAATTCTGGTCAGCTATTTTTGATGGAGAAATTAAGGTTTTTATGGGGCAGCTTTTTATATCTGGAAGCGAGCAATTTGTCTCTTTTAAAAATAATGTATTCTTTCTGCTTTTTATATATGAATAATATGAAATCAATGTATGTTTCTCTTTTGTTATTGATGTAATTGTTATTTGATAGTGTATAAGGTTTTAATTAACCAATACGCACTTTAAACTCAATAAAAAAAAAATAACTACACACAATACTCCAAATGAGGCCTGTAGAAGGAAACATAGTACTGCAGGTGAGGCCTCCAGAAGTGAACACAGTACTCCAGGTGAGGCCTCTAGAAGCTAATACAGTACTGCAGATGAGGCCTCTAGAAGGGAACACAGTACTCCAGATGTGCTCTCCAGATGTGATCACAGTACTGGAGTTGAGGCCTCTAGAGCTGGACAACTACTTCAGATGCACGTCCATAACTAAACAAAATACTCCAGATGGGGCCTGTAGAAGGGAACATAGTACTGCAGGTGAGGCCTCCAGAAGTGAACACAGTACTCCAGGTGAGGCCTCTAGAAGCGAACACAGTACTGGAGATGTGCTCTCCAGATGTGATCACGGTACTGGAGTTGAGGCCTCTAGAGCTGGACACACTACTTCAGATGCACGTCCATAACTAAAAACAATATTCCAGATGAGGCCTGTAGAAGGGAACACAGAACTGCAGGTGAGGCCTCCGGAAGTGAACACCGTACTCCAGGTGAGGCCTCTAGAAGCGAACACAGTACTGCATATGAGGCCTCTAGAAGGGAACACAGTAGTCCCAATGGGGCCGCCAGACCCACACACAAGTTAAGGCCCCCTTGGAGATGTTTACATGTGCAGTCCCACTGACTTTTAATTGCTTTCAATTCTTTTTCTTGTGCTACCCATCTTTTCCCTCACCCACTCCATGGCCACGTTGCATTATTTATTTAAACAATTTGAAAAAGCCACGTTGTGCATCTTAGTGTTACAACCAACTAATACCGAATTTACAAACCTTTAAGGTTTGACGTGTAACCATTATAACAGCTTACATAATTGGTAATTGGTAAACACAAAATGTCCTATGATGTTTTACAAATTGGAAAAACAAAGTAGTAGACCTTTGCTCACTGAAATGCAAGTTAAGAGAGCTCACTCACTGTGTGGGAGTTTATGGCAGAACCAGCCCTTCTTGGATTTAAGCCGTTCTAAAAGTAAGATTTCTTAGAACCTTTCTGCAGGGGTTTACAAGTCAAAGAGTTGCACAGGGAGAAGTACAACCTTCAGTATAACGCTAATCAATGGCGAGGTCTGAAGAACCACTGCACGGTGACTGAACCTTCTGCCCCGCTTGACCAGCCCGGTGGGTGGCAGCATGCAACCCTTACTTCAAAGACCAACTGGGCTTTAAGAGGGTCCAGTGTCTACAACCCCCAACTGTCAACTCTGACATTTTCTAGAACCTGAATGGCCGACAGGGGTAGACTGGGAACCAAAAGAGGCCCTGGAAATAATGTTCAAAGTGGCCCCATTTCACACATCTTCTGCAAGCCCACCCTTTTCCTATGAGAAAATGTGGAAATAAAATAGGTTACCACACAAAAGTAGCCCAAGATTCAGAGGCCCACCAGCAAATCTCCAGAGTTCCCTATAAGCCAGTCAACCTCTGATGGCCGATCGAAAGCAGTTTAAGCTTGGGTGAAGATGCGTGAAGGGCAGCCAAACCTTGCTCAGGAGGGGCGGCAATTGAATGCCAATGTGTTTACCCAGGGCAGCACCCAAAAGAGCAGCCATTCTATCTCCAGGGCTTGATTTTTAGATGTTGGCATTCAGCCAATGCGAATTCCCCACTGATAGAAATCTTGCTATTGGCACACAGATGCACCAGCTTCAAAATCAGTAGTCCCATTCTCAGTCAGTCAATGGATGAGACCTGATTGATCCCTGAGCACACCAAAGGGAGTTGGCATTTTTCATCCACATATGCCCAGGTGGCATCTGAAGTTGCCAATGAGCGACACGTTGTCTACGCTGTCGAGATCCGCCGACGGATCTAAGAAATTGACAAGTGGCGTTGCTGCATCCATTGTGCAATTGGAAACATGAAACAATGGAAAAGTGGCAGCATTTGCATTGAACAATTGAAAAGTGGCCGCATTTGCATTGAACAATGGAAAAGTGGCAGCATCTGTGCTGCAGCCACGGTGGAGGCGAGGTTGATTGCAAAGCAGAAGGCCATGATCCAAAATGTGTTTTCCCAAATGGACAGCAACACATCTCTCCACACCATTTAAGGAAACCTGCTATCAAAACCTCAAGTTCCCCTCCTCGTTGGTAACTTATGAAGCCTGACAACCTGGGGGCATGTTATTGGCTGTGATGGATGGCAGGTGCTGCCTCCCAAACGACACTTCTAGTGTTTTTTTAAGTGACTCCTTTTTCCCGCTCCCTTCGAGGCACAAACCTGGCAGCAGGAAAGAATGTCAGATAGCTGTTGATGTTCTGTCATTACAGACCTTGGCCAATTTTCAACCACTGACCCTGAGAGAAACTGCTCTCCCTCTGCCAGAAAGGTCCCCGGTTGCCATCAGTTTAATCAAATGTGTAGTCTATTGTTAAACAAGATTACATTTTAACTTACAAAAAAGTCACTTTAACTTACAAAACAAATCACTTTAACTCACAAAAATCAAGCCACTAGTTTAAGCATGTACTCTAAATAGAATTGTATCAGTTTCTCTGTTTTTTTTGTGGAAAACTGGGGAACCCCATGTGGGTGGAAGCTAAATCAGCATTAATGGAGATTGACACCTTTCCTTGGGGGGTTCGGAGGGGGGGCTGTCTCATCATGCCCACTCCCCTGTTCCTTTCCCCATCACATAGACCGCGGTCGTTCCTCGCCACCCCCGCAGTGCCACCTCCTCTCCTCTGCACCTGACTGGCACCAGCGAGCAGGTGACCTGCCCTTGCATTGGAATGAAAAAGGGAGCAAATATAAATTTGCACCAGATTTGCTGGTTGCATAACAGCAAATGCATTTTGATTGTGGTCACCTCCTTAATCATGAAATGCTTTTTCTAGAAGACACACGTTACACAAAGGCTCCTGTAGTGTGTTTGCTGCCTCATCTAATGGGAACATCAGAAAACACATTTTCTGCCTTTCATGTTTGAAAAACAGGCTGCGATTTCATTCTTTTTTTTGCCTTGTTTCTTGTACTTGTACCAAACAAATACCATTGCAGCATCAGCCCTTTGTTCAATGTTCTTGCTGCAGCAACAAAGGGCTATGTTAAAGGTCATGCGTGGACATTTGGTGTACATGGTACTTTCTCACAATGCATTCATGCAAGCAGAAGCAATGGGTGAGAACACCTTTGCTCCCTTCGTGCTTTCCCTAGTATCACATTCTGTATGGAAGAATGCGTTTCCTTTATTCCCTGTTACGTGAGCAGCAATGTGGGGGTGGCCTGCATTTGCCCCATTTTAAAAGCTGGTGCAAATGTTGTGTATCACAACCCCACCCCCTTCTTGATCTCTCCCCTAGCCTCTCTCTTCATTCCGGCCCCCGCCATGTGTCCCTCAGGCTTGCTTCTCATTTCCCCATCATGCACAGGCCAAACGACATTTTCTCCCTCTTTTTTTCGAGTTTCCTCTTCTTTCCAAATGCTCGCTCCTTCCTCCTCACTGACGTCATTTGCATGAAGATTTGTACTGGGGGAAAATGGAGCGGGTCCATTTTTCAAGACGTTTAACTGTTGGAGGAAGGAGGCTACTGTGAAGCACAGCACCTCGGCGCGCATGTTCTTACCTTTTAGCACGGGGCAATAACGGGGCAAATTCCCATTTGCGCCACTTTCCCTTTTATGGATATGGTAACTGGGAAAGAAGAGTTTTGCCTCACCTTTTTTTCGACGTGAAAGATGGGCCTATTAAGAAGACGAGGGGTTCCTGGGGGATGGGCCTATGTTTGAGGCATAATTTGATCACAACAGACAACATTCAGCATGGAGCCCTTAAAGTCCTCGAGACGTGTGGGGTTCACTAGCCTCCCAGGTGCTCCTTCTTATGAGGATGGCTGTAACATTTTGGCAGATAACAATCGCTTCTCCTCGTTTTCTGTTCTCCTTCATTCTGACACAGGGTATGGAGCCGCAAAGAGATAGGAAGGTCCTCGGATTTGGTCTTTTATGTCCTGACAGCTAGTACAACCTTTTGCGGTCATGGTGGTTCTTTGTCAATTTCAAGAATACATTTCTGGCAGAGATTTCTCCTTTCAAATTTAAATCCTTCACTATCCTAGGCAGCTATGCCCTCCTGCAGTTTGCTGAAGAACAGAGGAGGGATTGCACAGGGGCAATTGGAAGCAAGTCAATGCAGCAGAACCCAGGTTCGAATCCCAGTCCCGCGCTTAGAAAGCAATCTCTGTCGTTAAGCTTTTTTTTTTTTTTAAAAAAAAGAACAATTGCAATATAATAATAGAGTGGCCACTTTATGCCTGTTTTTTGTATTTTTTTTACTGTATGTTTTAAGTGCTGTTTGCGGCTTATGGCAGGTGATGGCAGCATACAACTGAACATTGATGTGAGGAGAGGAATCAAGAAATGTACCCAAGATCACACAATGTCAGGTGAAACAACTGAGGGTTCAGGGTCCAGGCTGAAGTTTTCAGACTGTATAACTTAAACCTTCTTTGTTTTATTTCTTATAATAACCGGCCCCTCTTTTTTCCTAAAAATGTCTGCCAGCTAACGGGGCATCCATCTGAATCGTGGGCCCTGCACTGTGCCAGCGGCTTGCTTACCTCCATAGTTCAGCAGACTGGCGCAGCAGCAGCTTAGAAAGAACACCCAAATCATGGCGAGGCCCCTCTCTCTCACTCGGACCTCTGTGCGGGTGTTGCTCCGCTCGGAGCTCCTTCAACCTGTTGGGCAGTACTGCTGCTGCCACCTGGACACCTGGAGCAACGCTGCCAACCCAACCCTTTATAAGCTGAGGCGTGTTGGGCCGACCTCCTGCCTAGGGTGCCCAGAGATCGAAAGCCTTGGCAGGTTGACCAAACAGGATCTGCGCTTTATCTGGCTCAACACACCCGAAAAGCCATTCAAGAAAGAAACACGCACAAGAGAAAACGCTGCTATCACACACGTTCCCTCAAAGCAGGATGCACTTCCAGATAGGGCCGCCACGTGTGTGCTGGACTCCTGTTTGTTCATTGGTAGTCACCCCTCAGTCACGAAAGCATAGCTATACGCACCCGTGAAGTGCGTCACCGTGTGCGTTTTTTAAATGTCCATGCTAGTGGCTTCACAAAGACAAAATAGCATACAGAGAAAATGGAAGCTCTCCTGAAAGACTGGTGCGTGAGAAAGGTTGGTAGGTCTCGAATAGAGTGATGCACGTGCAAAGTGCGCCTGACACACAGCACACAGTCATTCAGTCAGTTACTCACTAATTCACTCATACATTGACTTACGCATTCATTCACTTAATCACTCAATCACTCATTCCACAATCAAGCTGTAGATGTCCTCTGAGAAGCCTTTGTGACACAGGTTTTGGAAGCTCAAGTTTCGATCCACGTTGTCTGACTCTTACCCTTCACACTACTGTCAGATGCATGTGGTGAGGCCGAATTTCAATGTCACCCTTGTCACTATGGTGAGTACAGTGTACCCCTCCAGGCACCTAGATTTTGGAATTGGCTTTTATCTTGTCATTTTCCTACCCGTGCTCTCTCACTTAAAGCCCAACCTTGGCCTGCTCCTTCTATCCAGCTACCACCCAATCTCTAACACCCGCTTCATTGCCAAACTCTTAGACCTCACAGCGTGCACCCAGGTCTGCCTCTTCACAGAATATCATTGCCTACTAGGCCCTGCCCAGTCTGAATTCAGACCCCTCTGAGGAATGGAAACTTCCCTCATCTTCATCTAGGATAACATGAAAAGAACAACAGACTCAGAAGGCTGTGCTACACTTTTCCTCCTTGACGATTCTGCTGCCTTTAACACTATCACCACTCCATCCTCACAGACAGACTCCTCTCTCTAGGCATCAGGGATTCTGATCTAAGATGGATCTCCTCTTTCCTCACCAACCACTTACAAATCACACTCCTCCCACCCTTCTCCACCATGCCTCCAAAGGAGGAGGCCTCTGTGTCCCCTCTCCCATTTAACCTTTACCTAAAACCTCTCCCTGTACTCATCCGGCTACAACTACGCCAGTAACATGGAGATAATTAGCAAGATTCTCAAAACCCTGGCTCCCTCCCATCCTTACCACGCCTCTTGCCTCTCAGAAATTGACCACTGGATGACGGCTAACCACCTCCTCCTCCTTAATCCTGGTCAAACCAAAATCCAGATCTGTGGAAAAACTTCACACTTCCTGTGACAAATCAACCTCCGGGTCACCAGTGGTCCTGGGATGAATATCGGCTTCTAAACCATCAATCAGCCCCACACCTCTAGTACACTAGAAGGGATCCAAACAGATTAGAAACACAAGCAAATTATAGACCTCCTTGTCCAATTTTGGTAACGTGAACAGAACGGCAGGCTTATCTTTGCAAGGTTGTGGATCGTTGGTTAGTTGCAACACAGCGAAAATACAATTATAACCCAATGATAAAAGGGACTGTCCAGTCATGGCTGTATAAAAATATCTACTTTATTATTATTCAACAGACAGTTCTAGAACACTACAAAATACAACCCACCCTGTAAAGGAAAGCAAAGGGAGACAGTTCCAAGAATTAAAAGGGATACACTCTGGATACTAACAGGAGGATAGTTGGTAAAGAAATGAATCGCAATAGTTCAAGGATACTTGGTTTCAACACAAGGGGAGCAATGGGTCATAAAATGTCATTAGGGTCTTTTGGAGAAGGGCCAGGGGGACAGAACCACAATGTACCTTGTGCTTGTAGAGGTTCTTGGTGCTCGAAAGGGTTGAGTCAGTTTCAAGGTGCTTTGCAGCTCCTGCAACAGAGTTCAAGATGGCAGACAGCTGTGGCTATCAGGTGGCAGGTAGTTCAGCGTGTTAGGCTGGATGAATGGCTGCAGGCTGGCCTACACTGTGGCTCGGGGTCAGGAATCGATGTCTCAGTGCTGGTTGGCGGGTCTGATGCACTGATCGAGGTGTCTTGGATGGCATGAGCGACTGCGGCATGACAACAGTCACTGGTGCAGTCAGTTGCAGCTCGAGGAGCTCGACTGGCTCGAAAATGTCCTTTAAGACAGATGCTGGTTGATGCTTGTCGATGCACTCCTCCTATATTCTACACTGGGCTTGTGTTGTCCTTTAAGGCAGACGGCCCAAAGCTGAGGAGGGTGTTGCAGGCAACAGCCTTGTCCTTGGTTTGGTTCGGAGAGTCTCTGGCACTTCCCACCTAGGAATCTTGCTTGCAGAGCCTAGCAGGGCACGCTTTGTGCTGGCTGGGAACCCCTTCTGGAGCTGCTGTAGGGTCCCCTGAATTCAGTATCTCCCTCTGTTCCCTGGGAGATATTTAGGGGAGGGATCCTGCTTCCCTCTTTGGAAATTCTGGCCTTCCTTCACTGGTGGAAGATGTAAGGCAGACTGTACCTTCAACCAGGGTCCATTGCTGAGTTGTTCTTGTTACTCCTTGTGAAGTCTTCTGATGATCTGCCCAAAAGAGGGGCTCAACCTTCTTTTAAAGCCAAATGCACCCCACTGATTGGTGTAGGCTAAGCCTACCTTATTGAACCAATCCTGGGTCCCCACTTACAATCTCCCATATGCATGAGGTCATAACCAGAGTGCTTTGTAACAGAAAAGGTAAAGGGGTGAAAACATGTAATGGTAAATCCCACCCATCTTCCTGTCTGTGGTTGAACAAAGGGTCTCGCTAGTTAATTGAGCTCTCTGTGGTTTGTGATTAAAGCGGAAGGACTCCCTTGAAGTTGCAGCAGGACCAGACTTTAGGTCTCGGCCAAACCACATACTCATACCTTCTGAATGGGGTCACCCTGGAGGGATGACTACTGTAAATACATAGTTCCAGTCGTGACTGGTTACTGTCCTTGATACTGAGAGGCGGGCGGGAGCTGGCTTCAGGTTGACAGGGTGCATATCAAAGGTTGTTGGGTTTTTTCTGTCCTTTGTTAGTCCTGCGACCAGGCCTCCAATGGGCCTGCTTGAATTAACTCTGATTAGTATGCGAGGCTGCCACCAGCAGCTAACAAAGGAAAGGGCAGATCCATGGATCGGTTATGTTGTGTGGTTGGAGCTTAATGGAACTGTGAATCTCTGCACTAGCATAAGCACTTGAATGTATCCATCAAT
Organism: Ambystoma mexicanum; assembly: GCF_040938575.1. Lineage (NCBI taxonomy): Eukaryota > Metazoa > Chordata > Amphibia > Caudata > Ambystomatidae > Ambystoma > Ambystoma mexicanum. Next base: position 917,835,389 of record NC_090934.1, on the reverse strand, counting down.
TACGGATATTTATCTACTTTTTGTTGTCATTCCTGCTGCCTGTGTATAGCGTTCCAAGGGACATAGCTCCTGCAGTCCCAGTTTTTGAAATGTACACTTTTTGGGGGGTGGACCCTGTTGTACAGTGGCACTGGATCCGGTGTTCACCTATTTCAATTTCGAGTGCTCGAGGTTCATTCATCAATGATAGTTGACACCATTATTGGGTTTTGAAAACATGTTGTATTGTTTGACACCACTGTGCCACATAGTTATGACTATATGAACGCCCAATATGACCCATTTGCTCCAGAGGACTTTGACATCCTCATTATGGATGACACCAAAGCAGGTGAAGCACCACGGATAACAGTAGAAATTTGCAGCCAACTACTTCGATTCCTCATTGACTCAGGAGCCACCGTAAATATAATGGGAGAGAGAGAGTTCCTACAGATCCAAGACAAACCAAAGCTAACGCAGGCGACATCCAAGATCTTCCAATGGGGTGCCGATATCCCACTACACTCTGTAGGGATTTTCAGGCGTCGCCTCATCCATCAGAGCCTTGTCACGACAACAACCATCCACGTGATTAGAAGCCCAACCAAAGGGAGGTGCCTCCTAAGCTACAAAACAGCCTCAGATCTAGGACTGATAGACATTCATGTGCAGGAAAATGACACCATCCTCTCCACAGCTCCCCCGCCTGAACCAGGAAATCACGTCTGCTCCATGCAAACCTATGCACCCATTCCTTCCGCCATCACGAAAGAAACAATCCTAGCTGAATTCCCACTCCTATGCACAGGTCTTGGGAAAATGAGAGAACCACCAGTCAAATTACATATTTACACAACTATTCGCCCTGTTTCCCAACACCCACGTAGGGTTGGTTTTCATCTCCAGTCTGCTGTGTCAAATGAACTCAAACAACTACTACGGAATGACATCATTGAGCCAGCCAAGGGCCCAACCCCATTGGTCTCACCCCTCCTCATAGTCCCAAAGGAGGATGGTCGCCTAAAACTTTGCGTCGACATGAGGATGGCCAACACCGCTATCCAGAGAGAAAGACATCCCGGCCCAAAAATAGAGGACATGATTGTACAGCTCAACAAAGCTGTCCTCTTTTCCAAGCTCGAAATAAACCAGGGCTACCATCAAATGGAGCTTCACCCTGACTCCAAGGTCATCACCACTTTTGCCACGCACGATGGACTCTTTTGTTACAAACGCCTAAACTTTGGCATATCGTCGGTGGCAGAAATCTTTCATGAGGCCATACGTCAAATCATCCGACCAATAAAAGGTGCACTTAACTACAGTGATGACATCCTTGTATTTTGAAGGTCTGAGAATGAACATGACATCGCCCTAAGAGAAACGTGCTGGGCTATCCAAGAAGCAGGTCTCACACTCAACATAGAGAAGTGCAGATTTAGCAAATCTAAACTTAAATTCTTTGGCCACATATTCTCAGTCGACGGTATGACCCCGGATCCCGATAAAGTCTCGACCATTTTCAATCTTCATGAACCCTGCCAAGCGGCGGACGTTTGATCATTACTGGGCATGGCAGGCTACTGTGCCAGATACATTCCCCATTTTGCCACCATCACTGACCCACTGCAACATTTACTGCAGAAGGACACTCCGTTTACATTGTCCGATGACTGCCAAGCAACTTTCGATTGCATCAAGCAAGCACTAGCGGAAGCCAGGAGGCTTGCCTATTTTGACCCAGAATGGCATACAGAGATTGTGGTGGACACCAGCCCAGTGGGACTGGGAGCCATCTTAGCCCAGACCAGTGGCTCAGATGCCCACCCGCGACACATTGTGGCCTATGCCAGCAGGGCATTGGCCCCTCCGGAATCTGCGTACTCACAAGCGGAAAAAGAAAGCCTTGCAGCAGTTTGGCCGTGTGAACATTTCCATGACTTCATTATTGGAAAGAGGTTCACCCTCATCACGGACCACCAAGTCCTGCTGTCGCTCTTCGGAAATCCCAGGACAAAAATGCCCCGAGAATCGAACGATGGGGCATTAGGCTTCAAAAATACGACTTCCAAATTATTCATCGACCAGGGGGCGAGAGCAACCCAGCAGACTACCTGTTGCGGCACCCACTGGTCATGCCCATTTTGAGGAAAGGGGATACCAGATACATTAACTATGTCACGTCCAACGCCCTACCACCGGCGATATCCCTAGAACCAGTAGCGCTAGCATCAGCAGCAGACCCCTCCATGGCCCTAGCCATCAGTCTAACTGAAAACAACAAATGGAAAGACTTCCGTCACGCGATACTCCGTCATCCAGGAGTATGCAGGGAGGAACTCGAAAGACTAGCCAAGATCCACACGGAACTGGCCGTTCAAGACAAATCCATCCTCCTGCGAGGCTGCTGACTAGTCATCCCAGCGACATTAGGCTCTGAAGTTATCAAGACAGCCCATGAAGGGCATCGAGGTGCGGACAACAGCAAAAGACAATTGAGGTACCATGTATGGTTTCCATTCCTGGACGCTATGATGGACCGGTGGGTAAAGAACTGTATACCGTGCCAATGCACAGCCAGAGCGGAACCTCCAGTCACTCTTCAGCTGACTCAAATGCCAGATCATCCTTGGGAAAGAGTCGCCGTCGACTTCTATAGATCACTCGAGTCAGGTGACTATTTACTCCTCTTCATAGACAAACACTCCAGATTCCCCATCGTCAAGAGGGCAAAATCCACGGCGTTCACCCAAGTAACCGCCATATTTGATGAAGTCATCAGTGAATGGGGGATCCCTGAAATCATCAAATCAGACAATGGTCCTCCTTTCTATGGCCACGAATTCAGTGAGTTCACAAAACACATGGGATTCAAACATCAAAACATAACACCACGATGGCCTAAGGCCAATGGAATGGCAGAAAGGTTCATGGCATCCATCAAAAAGGTTTTACAAAGAGCAGAAGTGGAGGGCATCGACCCACACCAGGTGCACGAGAATAGTCAGTAACACAGGAAACCAACTGATAGCAGACCCAGAAGTTCTAATGAGAGACGCCAGAAGAAAGGAGAAGACAAGATTAGCAACAGATGTGTGCAGAGGAGCTCGACCGAAAGAGTTTCAGATAGGGGACGAGGTATGGGTCCAACAGACCATGCAGAGGAAAACTGATCCCCAGTTCGCACCAGCAGTCCTTCAAGTCACGGCAGTAAAACGGACAATGATAACCGCTTCCAACAATGAAAAGGAAATAACGAGGAATAGCTCCCAGTTTAAATATGTCAACAGAGGAGAAGAGGAAAGATCACCGACTATTGAACCAGAGCCAGAGGATCCCGAGTCAAGAGACGACACATGGATTCCTCCAGAGTCGCCAAGCCGACAGCCAGAGGAATTGTGTGATGCGTCTGATACACACATGATACCAGAGACTGCCCATAGACCACAAAGAAATGTGAGGAGGCCTCCTCGACTACTTGAAGAATGTTGACTGCACGTAAGGACATTTGTCTGGGGGTGTTGTCACGGCCCTCTATCTCTTTAAAGCAGAGATGAGGCCCTCAAGCAAAGTCACGTGACCCGTGATGAAGCGGGGAGGAGTTTTGGGGAAGGGAAAAAGTTAGTTACGTTGTGCCCATGAATAAAGAAGGACGCATCAATAAAGCTGGTGTGCGGTCCTTTATTTCAGAAGGCCGGCTAGGCCTAACAGGGTGCTCCTTGGACTCGGATCTAACACTCTCTCACCCAATGAACACCATATCCAGATCATGCCATTTTCACCTCTGCATCCTCATACAAATATTTCCTTATATCTCTGAGTCTCACCAATCTTGGCTATCATTCTCTCCTGCTTAGACTACTCGAATTCCATCTATGTGAGTGCCCTTGCCTATTAGCTCAGAAAGCTCCAATGGATCCAAAACTCTGCAGATAGGCTCCTCCTTACGCTCTCACCCAGTGGTTGAAGTGTATGAAAGAAGTAGTGGAACTATGTTCTCTGCTGGCCTGCACCCACTCCCCACAAGCCCCATCACCACATCGCCTCCCACACACAATACAAACCCCCAAACACATGCACCTGCTGTTTAAGGGAACATTCAGTGAAGTCCACTGAAAATGCAAGTTTCAACATCTTCCTACATTTTTATTTTAAAAGGAAACCATTCTGGAACGGTTCCTTTTTAAAATAAAAGTATAGGAGCTGTACAAGATAATTTAAAAAAGTAGAGGAGCACCGCTCCCACTCACTTAGAGCACTGCTCTCACCCAGCGAACACATCACTCCCGCCCTCAGCATGCTCCACTGGCTTCCTACCAGCTGAGGGGCGACTTTCAAGGCCATGTGCATTACCGACCATGCCTTGCACAAGACAGGCCCTGAATTCCTCCAACACAAGCTTACATGCTACCAACTGCTCAGAAACATTAGATCTGGCTCTGCACTCCTACTTGTCGCCCCCCTTTCAATTCCACCAGAATTGGAGGAACCTGGTTCTCCATCCAAACTCCCACCCTCTGAAACTCCCTTCCACTCAACATCTGCCGTGAAGAGGACCACCTCCCCTTCAGGAGGACCCTCGAAACCTGGCTCTTCCCACCAGCAACCTGACAAACCTTTCCCACTTCAAGCTTACTTCATGACACCTAGGCTATGAAACTGTTTGTGCTTCTACAGTATATTCATGAGCACAAGATAAAGTATACTTTTGGAGCATAACAGACACACCAAATCCACAGGCACAAAATTCAGCAAAGAAGCATGTGATGCTCATGGTATTTATTTTCGCACCATTTCGGTGGACTCTAGCCATATGCGCAGCCGCCTACCCACACGTATTTGCCTCCATACACCAGACTAAAACACAAAGCACAACATCTCTGCCATCAGAATACAGCTCAGTCCAATAACCAAAAAATGGTCTAGCTGGACACACAATGAGTCTCCTGCACTCGCGCACTCCCTTGACTACCTCTCAGCACCCATCAACATATCTGACAATCATGGATAGCTTAGTATGGTTCGGCCATCCCATCCAATTTCCAATTTGGCCAAATGCACAAACACATTCTAACACTTCTGAGAATGTTCCCATACCTTGGACTGGTTCCATGTGTTAATAACCCTGCAAAAATATCGCCATATTTTTGCGGCGATATTGAGCCATGGACCCTGTGGGGGACACCACCACAACCCCCACATTACTTTTAAATGTGCGGGGGACACCCCCACAATCCCCGCTCTGACAAATTATCCCCCCCAAAAATATCACCTATGGCGAGACAGACAACCAAATGTACAGCGATATTTCTGGTGGGGATAATATGTAGGGATACCCTTGGACTTCGGTCATTCAAGGGCGTTCCCCCCACAAGTGCATTGAGGCCAAACAAATGGGATAAAGGTGCTTTATAAATGACAAACTACTACTACTGCTGTTACTACTTGCAGCACCTTCAAAATGGAGAAGAGGGGTTACCTTCTTGGTATATGAGCAAGCTCACATCACCAGCTTCACTGGCTCCCGATTCAAGAAAGGATTAAGCTCAAGGCACGCACAGGGTCTTAGATCTTTGGGTCCTCTCCTTAGAGGCTGAATAAGCCATACTCCATATTCCAGTCCATCAGTCCTTACTGCAGATCATCACTAAAGAACAGAACCTTTAGGTTGCACACATGCTCGAATCGCCTGCTATGAGGCCTTTCCTATCATGGCTGCAATCCTCCCTTAGCCCATCTCTCATGCAGAGAGCTATCTCCAACTCAAGAATTGGGTGAAGTCCTGGTTGTTTCCCAAGTCTATCTCTATGTGACTCTTTCACACTGGTCTTGTTGGTCATGTCCAGGCATGGTTAATGTTGATTCCCAAAAGGCTTCTAGTGGTGCCACGTGTGCTTTTGCATTCCGAACGTAATGTAGCATAGCTGAGACTGGCTGGTAGGCTGACTGAGGCCTGTGGCTAAACGCGTCAGGCCTTCATCAGTGTGGAATTTGCAGCCATCAGAGGTGGTGTCTCCAGAGGTTGCTGAGAGGCCCTCAGTTATGGTGAGAGCTGCCTCTTTTGACAGGCAGATCTTTAGTTTGAAGGGCTGTGATGTTACTATCTCAGCCAGAAATTAAACCACAATGTTGTGGGGGAAGAAGGTATTGGCTCACTCCAGAGCAGGGAAGTAAGAGCATGCTCCAAACCAGAGCAGAGAGAGGAGTGCAGGAGCCACAGCGTCTTCCATTTGCCTGCTTTTCCACACAGGAGCAACCTGGTCCTAGGTAAATCAGAAACACTTCAGAGTGTCTTCACTCTGCCCCAGCCCTGGCAGCCTTTGGGAGGCACCAGCCTCTTGGGAATACTCTGTATGCCTCTGTAGGGTAGATCACCACCCCTGACAAACAAACAGAAACCTCTCAGACACATGAGCCTTCTGCGCCGCAGGAAGCCTATTGATCATGCTGCATGCTATTGTTCAGTTGGAGGCTTGCCATGCGACCGCGGCGCGTCTAAGGAGTGAGCGGCTGCGGTGCACCTAAGGCCATGATTATAAGAAGATGTCACCATTTGTGGCCTAGTGTGCTGCCGAGAAGGAGACCTGTGTGTTGAAAGTCTGTGACCTCTTTTAAGACAGTATACTTCAGGGTTATGCCGGGGGATGCAGCGGTAATGGATGTGTGCGGGACCACACATATGCTTTTGCTGTCTATATTGTGTTCTTTCATAGCTCATTTTAAGTAATTTTGTTTTGGCAAAATGTATCAATGTTAGCAATTAGGTTTTTCTTTTTAGGCTTTCAGTTTTACGTGCATGTCATATTTTGGGAAGGATTGTAGAATTTCTATCACCCACACTCTGGAACTCAATTCTTTAATTCTGAGGCATCCCAGTACAGTGAAAGACCACTTAATCTTCAGAAAAACCCTCAAAACCTGGCTTTTCATGAGAACGCAACTGACATACTAGCATGGCTCCCCATAGACCGGTCAAAATCTCAGAACCCTGGACCAGTCTCAGAATCAGATCCAATGGACCACTGGAAACAAGCACATACAAGGTCACACAAAGGCTACATTGTGCAGATTCTTTACAACATAAACACTACCTGCATGGACCCAAAACATCTGCTGGGGAAAAGAATGACAAGAAGAACAAATTCACAAACCAGACCAAAACGGAGATGGGACCCTCTCTGGTGATTCTCATCAACATCCCACATGCCTGGGCACAACACCCCAGTCAAGGAAAACAGGACGTCGGACTCAGTCAGTTCGACTCCCCTTGGCCTTCCCATGAAATGGAACCCAGAATAGTAAGAACTCTAGATCCGGCTGAACAACAGCATAAGCAAATTGCCACCAAAGATCAACAACAGGCTGGAACTCCGGTGGTTCAATCCTGTCTCAAACTGCCATGATTACAGTTCCAATGATCCTACTCCCCACTTCTACTGCCAAGTAACCAACTCACCTCTCCATCTCTTACCACCTTTAACTAAACCCAGAGACCACCTTTGCATGTGGCAACAATCTGCATACGCATACCAATTAACCTTGATGGAGAAATGCCACTGCTCAACTCTTCAACTTCATCACACCTACTGCATCATAGACTATCCTGGTCTCGCAGCGTCAGGTTTTAATTGATTGATCTCCTCCAGATAAAGCATACCGAAGTGTCTCAGTCACAAACCCCTTAGAGTCATAGCAACACTCAATATTCTGATATCCATGGCCTGCACGCAAGCACACCTCTAGATTTGCATCTGCCACTCACTTTCCCCACTAATCCCCCAAATCACCTTTTGTCACAGAGCCCTGAGCAACGAGTCTGCCAAGATGGCAGTGAAAGGCTATAAAAGACCCCTTTACACAATTTTGCATTGCATTACATTGTTAGTGACACACCTCATCTGTGGCGGGCAAGCTGTGTCTGCATTAGCCAATGTGTGTCCATCTGATGTTGTCATGGAGTCAGTTATTCAGTGGGACCTCCACTTTGTGTGCTGTAGGCATTTACTCTTGAGATAGTCAAGTTGGAATCCAACTTGCAATGTGCCCACAGCCATTTAATGATCTTCCACTTTTGGAATTAGAATGTCACCCGAGTCACTGATGAAAGGTTGTGGGCAAGCTGGCATGACTTCACCTGATGAGCACATCTTAAGATGGGTGTGGGTGTGACGAATCAACTTCTGGGGCACCTGTGGTTCAGGGATGAATATCGGTTTCTAAACCATCGATCAGCCCCACACTTCTAGGACAACAGAAGGGATCCGAACAGATTGGAAACCCAAGCAAATTATAAACCTCCTTGTCCAATTTTGGTAATGTGGACGAAACGGCATGCTTATCTCCGCAAGGAAATGGATCGTTGGTTATTTGCCACACAGTGAAAATACAATTATTATCCAAAGATAAAAGGTACTGCGACAGGGCTTTAAGTGGGGTAAGAAATCGAGGGGGGGCCCTCATTTGGGGGCGTGGCTTGTGGGAGGGGCGTGGCCTAAAAGTACGCAAATCGTAGGGTATACACACAAATATATATAAATGTTATATATTTGTGTGCGTACCTTACTATGGTTTGTGTACTATGCAAGCCATCTTTTCTAAACATAGAAATATGTAACATATTTATAAAAGATGGCTTGCATAGTACACAAACCATAGTAAGGTACGCACACAAATATATATAAACATTTCAGGTTTATAAAAGATGGCTTTGAAAGTACACAATTCACGCCATCTTTTATAAAGCTTTGACTACGGACAAAATTGTCCGTCGGCAAAGCTTTATAAAAGATGGCTTGAAATGTGTACTTTCAAAGCCATCTTTTATAAACCTCGAAATATGTCGAGGAATCCCCAGGTTCGCCGAGGGTTAAAGACGCCTCAGCGACCTGGGGAAACAAAGGGACAGTAACTGCCTCTGGTGACCTCTCGCGCGAGGGGTCACAAGATGCAGTTACTATGACCGACGGAAGTGGCAGCCAATCACAGCGTCGCTGTGTCTGGCTGCCACTTCTGTCAGCTTGCCTGACTTCATTGCAGGCACATCATCCCGTTGCGGCTGCGGCTGCGACGGGATAATACATCCTGCCAATGTTGTGGTAGGACGGAGGCCCCGGCAGGGCCCCGGCTCAGTCACACTTTTTGGAGACTGCCGGGGCCCGGCCCCGGCAGGCCCCGGCCCACTTTAAGCACTGGCGACAGAGTTCAAGACAGGAGACATTTGAGGTTATCAGGTGGTAGACAGTTTGGCGAGGGAGGCTGGGCAGACGGCTCTAGGCAGGCCTACACAGACTCTCAGAGTCAGGAATCGTTGTCTCACTGCTGGTGGGCGGGTCTGAAGCACTGATCGAGGCATCTCGGACGACTTTAGCGACTGCAGCGTGACAACAGTCAGCGGTGTAGTCGGTTGTAGCTCGAAGGGCTCGACTGGCTCGAAAATGTCCTTTAGGGCTGAGGCTGGTTGATGCTTGTTGATGCACTACTCCTAGCTTCTTTATTGGGCTCGTGTCATCCTTTAAGTCAGACGTTCCAAAGCTGAGGAGAGTGATGCCGGCAATGGCCTTGTTCTTGGTTTGGGTCAGAAACTCTCTGGCACTTCCCACCTAGGAAGCTTGCTTGCAGAGCCTAGCAGGGCATGCTGTTTGCTGGCTGGGTACCTGTTCTGGAGCTGCTAGAAGGTCCTCTGGATTCAGTTTCTCCCTCTGTTCCCTGGGTGCTGTTTAGGGAAGGTACATTGCTTCCCTCTTTGGAAATCCTGGCCTTCCTTCACTGGCAGAAACTGTAAGGCAGATTACCTTCAGCCAGGGTCCAAATGAGTTCTTCTTGTTACTCCTTACAAAGTTTTACGATAATCTCTCCAAAAGTGGGGCTCAGCCCTCTTTTTTTTTTTTACACTTAATTTATTTCGGTTACAGCGTTAACTATGCATTACATGAGTCATTGTGACTCCCTTTATAGTTAGTATGCATGCAGCATGCCCTTTACCCCCTCCCATTGGTCCCACCTCTGCCACCCCTTTAGTCTGTGGTGCTCTGATGGGCAGAAGACCCGCCAGGGTTTTGGGGCCCCAAAAAGTTCGCTATCAGGTGAGATTGGGATGTTAGCGCCGGGAATCAGGAGTGGTAGCCCAATACTGGTGCCCAGCAGTGGGTGAAGCGATGGAGAGCTCCTTCCTTCGCCGCTGTGACTTTCTCCGCCACCAGGATCTCCCAAACATTTATCCACCAGAGTGCCAGAAGAGGACCCCCTGAGCTTTCCACTTCCGTGCCACTGTAATTTTAGCTGCTAGCAGTAGGCGTGTGAGAAGTTTGGCAGATCGGCCTGTTTTGGGGTAGCAGTCTGGGCTCTCCACCCCGAGCAGGACCACCTCCGGGTCCACCGGCATTTTGCGTTGGGTGATGTCTTCCGCGATCTGCAGGACTTCCCTCCAGAAGGTCTGCAACATCGGGCATCCCCCCCAAAGATGGAAAAAGGATCCCCGCTTGCCGCAGCATCTCCAGCAGCTCGGGTGAATGTCAGGATTGCTATGGTGCAGGCGAACTTCGGAATAATACCAGTGGTGACAGAGCTTCAGGGTGGATTCCTTGTTTGTAACGCATCTGGACGTCGAGTTGATCCTGGACCATATCTCCACCCATGTCAGATCTTCTATGGCGTGTCCCAGGTCCGCTTCTCATCCCGACATGTATGGCGGTCTAACTCTTAGCATGTCCTCCTGGAGGAGGCGGTACAGTTTGGTAATCTGACCTCAGCCTGTGCTTTCCTCTGTTGCCAATTCAAGAGGGTGGAGGTCTCGGGTAGCTCCCCAACGGACTGCGGGCTGTGAGATCCAGTGGAGGAGTTGGATGTAGGTGAACCTCTCTCCTTCTGTCAGCTGAAAGCGGGCTTTGCATTCCTCAAAGCTGAGTGGGTTGTTAGCCTCCTAGAGTTGGGAGAGGGTTCAAAGGCCTCCTTTGGTCCATCGGCTGAAGCGAGCTGCCTTCATTCCTGGCCTGAAGTCGGGGTTCCATATGACCGTGGAGAACGGACTTGGGTCCCAGGGCACCTTCCTCCTCCGACGGGCCCATGCCCATGCCTCAAGAGTCGCTTTGGTGGCTGATAGCATCTGCGGTCCATGGCTTTGGAAAGGCCTCGGGATATATAGCAGGGAGTGTAGTTGCGGCTGGCATCTGAATTGCTCTATGCGGGACCATTTGGGGGGGGGCTCTGGGTTCACCCAGGCCGCTGCGCTCACTAGTTGGCCCGCCAGAAAGTAGTTAATCAGGTTGGGGAGTCCGAAGCCGCCTCATTTTGTGGCCCCTGTCATGTCCCTCCTAGGTATCCTGGCTCTGCGTCCCCTCCACACGAATTTCGCTAGCTTCCTCTGTAGTTGTTCCAGGGCCTGTTTTGGGGGGGAGACCAGGAGAGCGGAGCACAGGTACAGCAGTCTGGGAAGGAGGTTCATTTTACAAGCTGTGACCCATCCCAGCAGTGAGATCTCTTGGTTGTCCCAACGTCGGAGGCCTTCCTCATATTCCTTGAGGAGCGGGGGAAAGTTGGCAGTGTAGAGCTGTTTCGGATCTGCTGTGAGGCATACTCCAAGGTAGGCCATTGAAGAGGTGCTCCATGCTAGAGTGCCTGGAGGTTGGCTACGAGGGGAGCACTCAGGTTGACGCTCAGTGCCTCTGATTTGGAGTAGTTCACCTGGAATCCAGCCACTCTTTCGAACGCCTCTAGCTCAGTTAGGGTAGCGGGCAAGGAGGATTGACAGTTGGTGATGGAGATCACATCGTCGGCGTATAGGGAGATCTTGAATTGTTCGCCGTTTATCTTTAGCCCAGTGATGTTCTCGTTTAGCTCTTGTCCTTTGGGCGAAGAGCTCCATGACCATAGAAAAGATCAGCGGGGAGAGCCGGCAGCCTTGTCTCGTCCCGCACGAAAGCCGGATCGGGGGTGAGGTCTTCTGATTTAGGCGGAGTGATGTTCTTGGGGCTTTGTAGTTTGCTAGCACCATTTTCTGGAATATCGGGCCAAACCGGAATGCCTCCATGGTGAGGCGCATGAAGTTCCAGTCCACCCCGTCGAATGCCTTGGTGGCATCCAAAGTCAAGACCGCCAGGCCCTGACGCTCTTGGGTTGGGATTTCAATGAGATTGAGCGCTCGGCGGATGTTGTCCGCGGTGCTTCTCCCTCTGATAAACCCTGCCTGGTCCTGGTCTATGATAGTTGGCAGGATATGCGCCAACCTGTTCGCCAGTACCTTTGAGTATGTGTTAGCGTCCACATTGAGCAGAGATATCAGCCTATACGAAAAGCACCCCTTTGGGTACTTGCCGGGTTTCAATAGCAGGATTGTGGTAGACTCTTGCATAGAGGGCGCGGCGCGATAGTGCCCGAGTTCCGAAATGAGTTAAATAGCTCTGTCATTGGGTGTAGCAACATGGGGTGAAAGAGTTTGTAAAACCTTGGTGGGAAGCCATCTGGGCCTGGGGCCCTGAGTTTCAGATTTTCGAGTACTTCCTACACCTCCTCGGCTGTTATTGGGGCTTCCAGGGCAGCTATGTTCGCCTCTGAGATGTGTGGGATCTGGGCATCTGCTATATATTGTTCCTGGAGGGTCTGTGGGCGGGGGGCTGAGGTCAGGGTATCGGCTATATGGGCTGCTGCTACCCGTAGTTTCTCCCCTTCTCCCTATAGGGTTCTACCTTTCGGTTCCCTTAGTGCGGTAATGTGGTTGCGTCGGCGGGTTTTGGCTAGTTTGTTCACCAGGTATTTATTAGCTTTGTAGCCGTTCATGTAATAGCTCTGTTTGGTCCGGAACAAGGTCTGGGCTTTGTCCTCGGCGTAGTGGGCTTCCAGCTTCGTACGGGCTAGTCTAACCATCTTGGCGGCTTTGGGCAACCACTTCTTTTTTAGGGCCGTGTCTGCCTCCCTCATGTCCTTCTCTAGTTGGTTTCTGTTCATGGTTCGCCTCCTCGTATATGCGGCAGCCTGAGCTATCAGTTCCCCTCTGATTACGGCCTTCATGGCTTCCCATCTCGTTGCTGTATAGGTGTGGTCGGGGGGTTTTCTTTAAAGTAATTGCTGATCGCCTTGGCTATGGCATCGCGCACCACCATGTCATGCAGCAATGGTTCATATAGGGACCATCTACGGCGCTCTGGGGGATCCGGGTCAAAGACCCTTGCAGTAAGGAGGATTGGGGCGTGATCTGACAGTACCCTTGTGCCGATTTCCACATCATCTGTGAACTGCAGAAGCTGCGGGCTTGCCAGAATAAGATCAATTCTGGATGAGGAGCGGTGGACGTGGGAGAAGAAAGAGTAGTCCACGGTGTCTGGGTGGAGGACCCTCCAGGTGTCTACCAGGCCCAGTGTCTTGAACAAGTGACAGAGGCCCAAAGCCAACCTGAAGTCCCTGTTGGATGGGGGGCCCGACCTGTCCAGTGAGGGGTTGGGTACCCCATTGAAGTCCCCGCCCAGGACCACCTGTCCTTCGAGGAAGGGGAGAAGAGTGGATTCCAGGGTAGTGTAGAAGGCCGCCTGGCATTCGTTTGGTGCGTAGACTGCGATCAGTGTGTGGAGCTGCCCACAGAGATCTCCCTTAACTGCCACAAATCTGCCGTCTAAGCTGTGCAGGTTCTCCTTCTCTTTAAAGGGGATACCTTTCGCTAACCAAATGCCGCCTTTTTTGTTGGGGCCAGCAGCCAGGTATTGTGTTGGGTATGCTCGGCATTGCAGTCTGATGAAGTCCTCTGCTAAGAGATGGGTCTCCTGAAGGAACCCTACCGAGGCCTGAAGGTCCTGCAGGTGTTGGAGGATGGACTTACGTTTTGTGGGAGAGTTCAGGCTCCCAACGTTTAGTGAAATGTAGCAGAGTTTGGTATGCGTCGGAGGGGAGGTCGGCGGGGCACTACTAGGATTCAAGTGGGTAATCCTGTGCTCAGGGAGGTCCCCTGGGGGACCGATGTCGGCACGATTCAGCTGCAACTGAGTTTTAACTTTGTCCAGCTTAGGGCCAACCGGGCCCCAGTAACCAAGGGGGCTGTGGGAGAACCCAGCCCAACTAAAGGAAAGGAAGGAACTAAGATTAACAAACTGGCCCATATGGGCCTCGAGCCAGAGTGACTGTCCATCCACTTGGCTGGGGCATTGCGTGGGACACCCGGGTGCCAAGAGTGCAGGTTCCGGCATGGAGAGCTGAAGGTTAGTTACTGGTCCTGTGCGGCAGAGTTTTCCCTCCTTTTGGAACTTTCATCCAGCGGCTATGCTGGGGCTTTGGTGTTGAGCTGCGTGGTTTATCCGTCAGGGAGGTAGATGTATCTTCCTCAGGTGTCGAGGGCTCGCACCCCATAATGCTGCCTGCCTCCTCTAGGGCATGGATTACCCTCATTTGGCCCTCAAGAGAGAACTGAAGCGAGGCCGGGTAGAGCCACCGATATTTGATTTTCCGTTCCTGCAGAAAGGTTGTTAGAGGTCGAAGGGCTCTCCGCCGATGGACTGTGGGAGCGGCTATGTCCTGGAACAGCTGTATGGCTGCTCCCTGGTATGTCAGGTTGCCTTGCGAGTGGCTCGCTGTCATGATCTAATGTTTCGTTGAGAAAAAATGGACTCTGGTGATTACGTCAGGGCTAGCCGCCGATGGGTAGTTCCTGCGGCCTTGCAGTCTATGAGTGCGATCAAGTAGGAGTAGTGACTTTTCGCAGTCTGGGAGGAGAGTCTGGAAGAAGTCTCTGATGTAGGCAGGGAGGGCCTGGTCTGGGATCGAGGCGGGAACCCCTTTGATACAGATGTTGTTTCTGCGGGTCCTGTTTTCCAGGTCCTCCTGCTTGCGATGCATAGTTTCGGCGTTGTCCTCTAGCGTCTGAATTTTCTGTTGCAGCTGCGCAATCTGCGCTGAGTGCTCCAGGACTTAGTCTTCCGTGTCCCCGACCCTATGCTCCACCTCCTCCACGCGGTTGTCCAGGCCATCTATCTTGGTTGTGACCTCTGCCATGCAGTTGTGCAATTCCGTTTTGATATCGACTAGGAGGCCCTGGATATCGTCCTTTGTAGCCCACTGGCTTTGGGCTCTTGTGGGTGAGGAAGGCTGGGTCGGGGGGTCCGGCTGCTTGGGTTTCTCCTTCAGGTGGAGTAAATTGGCTATGTACGCTGACTTCAGGCCCTTCTGCTTAGACATCTTGGTGTCCGGGTCGTCGTTTACGCAGGTGCATGTTATCCGCAGGCTGGTGTTAGGGGGAGGGTGATTCCAAGTGTGACCCCCTCCCCGTCTCAGCTGGGTGCGCATATCTCTGACGGTGTGTGTCAGGTTACCCTCTGTCAGGTTGCCAGGTGAACGCTGGGGTCCAGCTCCTCTTCACTCTTCCGGGTCCGGTTGGTCCAGGCTGGGGCGCCGGATTAGAGCTGGGACCACACAACTGCCAATATCTGCTGGCGTCCAATAGGGAAACAGGGTGCCCGATGCAGGGCAGCCAAAGAGAGTTGTTGGCGCCAAGAGTGGGGTCCCGGGGTGGGCGTTTGCTGCCGCTTATTGCAATGACTGGGAGTTTTCAGCTGCTTTGCCAGCTTCGTCTGGCCTGCTGGATGCCTGTTGTTCTCAATGTTGCACTGTCTGTGGTATGATGGGGCTGTCTAGGCGGATCCTCCAGTGTTGTTTATGTTGGCGAGGGACCACCTATGTCAGGTGTGTGGTCGGGACGCTTCTGCCAGGCAGCTGAGGATGGGCTGACGCTGTATCTCCGCAGCCCTCAGGTGTTGTGTGGAAAAGGGGAGGAGGCCCCCAAGGCAGTCCGTCTGGCCCTCGGAGCTCAAGGTGAAGAGGACCCGAGGGGCTGCTTTCTTGGGCGGAAGGGGGCCAAGGAGGAGGAAGTGTCTCGGGCCTCCCCCAGGCCAATGTCAGGGCCCTTTGGCTTGTTGCGGGGCTATGGGCGTGATGCAGTTCAGATCCATTGGTGGGTCAGCTCCGACTGGTGCTGGGCCTGTGCTGGGGGGGGCGCGCCGGCCGCGGACCTCCAGCAGCTTCCTGGGGACCCTGGGATGACACGGCAGGTCCACAAGGTATTCTTAAGGCAGCGCGCAGCAGGCAGTCTTCTGGCTGGTCTCACTAGGAGAGGATATGTCCCACGGCTTATGTGAGCTGGAGTACCCAGTTGCAATAGCTATTGGCGTAGAGGGACCAGGCAGAGTCCATGCCGCAACCCGGAGTGATGCTCTCCAGGATCACGGATTAGAACGCACAGGGTGCCCCAGCACGTAGGCCTGCGCATGTGTCTTGCTCCAGGTGCATTTCCTTGCTGTGGTTGGTGTCCAGTCCCAGGCAGACGGCGACCCAGACACGCCGATGCAGTGAGTCTCGGCGTGGAGAAGGCCCCCAATGCAGCAGGTGGAGGAATCCACCTGGCGCTCCCCCACATCAGGCGCGGTGCGGGCGGCATGGCACGGCAGGTCAGCTCGGCCGCAGGAGGGTCTGGACCGGGGTCTACCTCCTAATGGTAGCAGTCTTCCGGTATCCCGTGTCGCACCAGCAGCAAAATCCTGGTTGGCCGGGGCCAACCAGCTTGAAGGGTTAAGCTTGTGGCAGCAGCTTCAACGGGCCTCACCTCACGAAGCCCAATCCTGTCGGCAGTCAAGAAGCCCAGCTCCTCCGTTCACCGGTCCTGCCGCAAGGTTTGCGCAGCAGGAAGATATGCAGTAGCCTCGAGGTTAAGAGCAGCGCTGGTGGGCAGCGCCAGGACCCGGAATCAGAGGGGCACCCGCTGCTTCAATGCTCAGGTTGTTGGGGTCCCACCTCACAGTGCCATGCAGTCACCCATCTGGCTCCAATTCGTCAGGGGGGAGAGGTGGCAGGCGGACCCTCGGTGCAGGCACGCCGTGGCAGGCGCAAGAATCAGGGTGCCCACAGTGGTCCGCTGAAGGCCATGTATAGTAGGAAGCTGCCACGATGGTGGGCCCCGGATTGCAGGGTTGTCACATAGGGCGCTCTTCGCCGGGGCCGCCGAATGATTCAAAACTGGGCGCGCAGACGCTCTGTCCCGTTGGCAGTGTACACCACCGTTCCCGGGTGTCGAGATGGATAGAATGCAGTGGCTGTTTCCTCGGCTGTCCGTCGGCTGCGGGAGCTGCGGTCTGCCCAGCTGTGTGTCGGGCGGGAGGCCGGTGAGGCTAGGCAGAGGCTGCACTGACCAACCTCACTCCCCCAGCTTGGTGTTGCCATGCGGTCGCCATCTTGGGCATCAGAGCTCGGCCCTGACACGGATCCAGCCACTCAAGCAATTTTTGACTTCCCCGCTCTGATTTTCTTTCAAACTTGGACAGCATCTTCAGGAGACGTTCCGCTGTCTTCTCTTATGTCTCCATGCTGGGAATTGTGTTTATAGAGCGGGTATATGGTGGGAAGGCCCGGGCGTCCCACAGAGCTTTCAATGAGGCGTCTGCATTGCCGGAGCCTCAAGCCATGCCCCCAGGCTCAGCCCCCTTTTAAAGCCAAATGAGCCACAGTGATTGGTGTAGGCTAAGCCTACCTTCATGAAACAATCCTGGGTCAACACCAACCATTTCCTGTATGCCTGAGGTCATAATCAGTGTTCTTTACAACAGACAAGGTAAAGGGGTGAAAACATGTAATGCTAAGTCCCACCCATCTTCCTGTATGTTGTGGATCAAAGGATCTCTCTGGTTAATTGCGCTCTCTGTGATTCCTGATGAAAGCGCCAGGTCTCCTTGAAGCTGTGGTGAGAGCAGACTTTCTGTCACCATCAAATCACATACTACTACCCTCTGAATGGGGTCCCCCTGTGGGGCTTGCCTACTGTAAACACATGTAAAAGACATGACAGGTCACTGCCCTTAAAAATGAGAGGCGGGAGCTGGTTTCAGGTTGACACAGTGCATATCAAAGGTTGTTGGGGTTTTCCTTTGCCTTTTTTAGTCCTGCGACTAGACTCCCATGGGCCTGTTTGAATTAACTCTGATTAGCATGCCAAGCTGTCACCAGCAGGGATAACAAAGGATAGGGGCAGATCTATGGAGCCTTTGTTAGTTAATTAGGCTGGCCATGGCAGGAGGAGGGTTTTGCCTCCCCCTTCAGGGATGCCTTGATGTACTCTTGGCTGTCATATTCCAACTAAATATGACAGGGGGACGGCGCCTGTAGGCTGTGTCCACCCATACTAGAGAGCTCTATGTGTATGTCATGCAGTGAGCATTGGAAAATGTGTATGGATTAGCCCCACACATTTTCCGGAGGTTGATCTACCATCAATCAATTTCATTTAAAATTTCAAAAAAGCCCAGGTGAGCGCCCACCCACCGTGCAGATGTTCAAATTCCTCACAGTGAGTGATGTGGAATCATGCCATACTTTTGCTTGTTTAAGCGCACCTGGTTGATGTATGGGGCACTGAAAATCTTTGCTGCAACATAATGTTTTAATAGATGCTTTCAATTTTGCTCCAAATCTCCACACTTTTCTTGAATGACAATGAGTGCCTTGCATACTACGTGCATATTTTCTTGTTTCAATTATACCATGTGGCTCACTTGCATTCAATTAGGGTACCTATAACTGTCAAAGTTGGAATGGGGGTTTTGGGCACTCACATTATTTATATCCATGATTTTGCATGACTACATTTGTGTTTGGAAAAAGAGGTCACAGGACTCAATGTTTTATATGCATGAGAAAAGAAAATGTGACCGAACGACTGACTGAGTCTTACAACAATATTCAATCTATTCAACCTCTCCAAATAACTGCCCTTGAACGTTGTCCTTTGCCCACTGGTGGCAGTAGAAAAGAGTGGTAGTGTGCCACCTGCTGCCCAGCCCACGTGGCAGATATGCTGTGTTCTCTCCAACCTAGACTCTTGGAGTATGGCAAATTATTCATCCGTGTGGCAGACCTCACAGTGTGTGCTCAATGTTGGTGGGATGGGGGACTTCCTCCGCTCTCCCTTCCCTCACTTGCCACTAAGAAACTATACCTTCGGTGTGTGAATACATGCCCTCTTTCTAAAATTCAGTGTAAAGTCCTGCAGCAAAAAGAATCAAGGGTGCCTGGAATGGTCTTGATCATCCAGGCTACAACAGCAATCATATACACACAAAAGGGGATAAAGGCCAATGATGTCGCACAGAGCAACTCTACAGTCTTTTCAGTCACACAATTTCAATTATCCATTGAATAAAAAAACAGTTAACGATACCATACATTTCTTTTATTCAATCATTTTATGCTGTTATCAAAATGGACACATCTAGCCAATCAGTAAAAAACAATCACACATTAATTACACCTATCCCAATACAGTTAGTCCATGAACACAAAACTCTAATTACAAAATAACACAGTACAACACCAAAAAGACACAATCACGGGTAGTACACCCGCCCCTTGTGTGCATCAGTACTGCAGCCAGACCTTACTTCTGAGAGCGAATGACTGTGCTGGTGCTTTCGGGAAATGGGTGGAGTGGCAGCAGGGCTTGGTGCCACTACCAGCCTCATGGTACCGGAGGCAGTAGATGGAGTTTCCACAGACCACTTCACCTCTCTCCAGGGCTACAGGGGAGAGTTATCAGACACATGCCCAATCATGCCTGCTCCTTTAGGTGCAAGCCATGGCCACACAGCACATCAAATCCCTTATCGAAATAAATGAACAATTATAATTATAATAATCAAGATATTCAGTTGCAATTTATTTATTTATTTATTTTGCCCTTTGCTAAGTGCACTTAGCCCAGAGAAATCTAGGCGCTGGCTACAGAAGCATAGTGGTTAGAGATACTTTCTTATGTTGCTTAAGGTCACAGTGTTACAGGGATTTGCAGTGGATATCTTAAGGTATACTGTTACACTGGTCGTACTTCGGGTTCCTAAGTTGCTTGTAGTTACAGTCATACAATGCTTTTCAAAGGAAATGGAAGCCACCAAGGGTGAGAGATCAGTCTGTCTGTCTTACTGAGCATTTGGGGGTGGGGCAAACATAAACAGCAACGTTCTTTGTAGAACAGGCATGGCAGGAACCCAACATGGGTCGTTACATAAGGAAAGTGCACATGGGATTGGTAAAGGTTAGACAATGAAGTCCCCTATGGTACACAAGCCTAAAGAATGTTCGGTCCACGCACCACGCAGTGCAGTATCCTCTGGTTAGCCAATGGTGAAAAAAATCTGCAAATCCAGCTACATCAATAGACATTCTACACCAATCATCATTCACAGGCGCAGTAGAGGAGGTGATTGGCACCAAAGAGAGATGGAGGTATGGGAGGGACACAGATGATGCTGAGCTGGAGCCGAAGGAGGAGGTGATGAAAGGAAAGGGACAAGAAGAGAGGATTTGAGATTAGAGGTTAGAGGCGAGAGAAGGGAGGTGGGGAGGATCCAATAGAAGTGCATTAGATGCTGTCAAGAGTTGGATGATTGGAGAGAAAGCATGAGAGGAGTTTGTAGGAGAGAGAAGAGAGAAAGGAGTTATGAGAAAACGCTAGAAGAATATCAGTGAAAGCATTAAAGGGAGAGAGTAGGTGGATGAGAAATGTCGGAGGGAGTTTGGAGCAGATGCTGAACCAAGGAGAGAGGCTGGAGAGGAGCATCAGGCAGAGACAGAAAGAGAGAGGAGAGGCTGTCACTAGCCAGCAGCAGGAGGTCAGAGGAAATATAAGTAACAGGGAGGATGGTAAAATGTGACTCCAAGATGAGGTGGAAGGAGGCATAGCAGAAAAGAAGGTGGATGTTTTATTTTGCTTTTTTTCTGATTTGGCTCTGACCTGTAACTAGCTCCAATAAACCTGCACTTGGCTCTAACTTCTTGTGTCTGCTTTGTGTTGATCGTCGTTGTGTTCGTGGCAGGCCGTATATGTCTAGGGTTACCCTGCATGGGATGCCCAGGGGCAGGGAAAGACTAGTTCTGGCTAGGGTGACTCTGCTGTTGTCTCGAAGTTAGAATCAGTCCACATCCTGAAGCACCCTTTTCTGTAAAAGCCCACACGGATTGAATGAGTTGACCACCTTGAGGATACAATGATGTGATTGGGAGCTTGGGCGTGTTTTAATTATTGTCTAAATTTATCATGTGTGAATGAATAAATAACAATTCATGAGTGTGTGTGTGTGGTACGAATGACGATGAGTGGGAGAGTAATTAACTGAAATATGACTATGTATTATTACACTGCATAAGCCACTTAACCATCTAGGCCTCCAATGTTGGGAGTTACCTTTGGAATTACTTTGCATTAGTTCTGTGCAGTGATGTTTTCTTCAACAACACAAAAAATCATTACCCCTCTCTTGATTAGCTCTATTGGAGGGTATTTGTACTGTTTATGCATTTAATTTGTGTAATGTATTTGTCATTATTAATATTAATTAAAATATGCAAATGTTTTAGATCTATCAACAATGTTGTCCGTCATCTTTGATGAACTTGATATGATTTGAGGATGTGAGATAGTTTTGCCCGTTACCCCACGAAAGCGGTTATTTTCGGAGTCATAAGCCGTATTGTTGTTGTAACAAGGGTTCTACCCTTTATGTGAGGGTTTGCTTGTGACTTCATTTCGTCCCTCAACCTTCCTGTGTTTTTTTGGAGCTTTGACTTTCCCCCTAATTTCAATTTCCCACAGACATGGAGGGCAGCTCCAGCTACTTGTTGTTGTGTGGGAAAAGAAGCAGACCTTCAGCCCTAATGCCGAATCCTGCTGAAGAAGCTGCACAGGTCCTCCAAGACTCTCAGATGGCAAAGCTTTGCCTGGAACACTTGGGAACTGGACTGCCTATCTTGTCGAAAGAAAGGGAGTCCTTGGCTCAGTGCTCACTTGCCCAGTCTCCGTCGAGTATCACGAGTTGCACTCTTTCTTGCTTGCCAGCCTCAGCTAGTCTAGTGACCTTACTGATGGCAGGGATGACAAGTCAAAAGCAGACATCATACACTGTCTAACAGTGTGAAGGAACTACAGTTGTTAAACCAAGGACAAGTTTGAGGCTGTCAAGACTCAAAGAAACAGTTCCCTCGGTGTCCCTGCAACACAAGTTTACTTTTCAGACAAGGTCAAACCTCTCTGTGGTGCCTACACTGTGCTGGAGTTCTTCTTCCACTGTTCTTTTTTGCTGTGAGTCATCTGCACCTCCTCCAGTACCACCACACTGGGAACTGTGTGTCTGCCAGAACGTAAGGTCTCCACTGCACCCCAACATCAGTGAAGGGAACTCCAGTGATTTTCCAACTGCTCCGAGGATACGTCAGCCGACTCCATGAAGCCTTCAACACTGAAGCTGCAATGAAGCCTGATGCCACCAGAGTCAATGGAACCTGCAACATGACTATGGTAACCCCATCTCTGAACTCTGAAGAGCCACATTTGTACCCACCATGAGCTGACAGTAGCCGGAGAACCCTAACATGAGGGACCATCCACATAATTTGTGGATTTTGGATGAAACTTGGCTTCTATGCATATCTTTTGACCTTGAATCCTAATAATTCATGGGGTTCATAAATAGCATGGTTGGAAGGTCAATCCCTTTGAGCATCACATGATAGCTGAAAAGGACTACTCCGTAACCCACCAATGAAGCCAAAGTTAAAGCGATTCAGTGCAAGTGGTGCCAGCTGCATCATTCAATCATCGTGCATTTGCTTCACCTAAGCGAACCCTAAAGAACAGTATTCCACAATGGTGCTATTGATGGACCAACTAATACTATTGATAATATATTTTTTTTATTTTTTATTTTTTTTCATTTCATTTGTTTGGTTAATAGAATCAACCTTTCCAATATTTTCTCCATATAAAACTACAATATTACAAAATAGTGCAATTATACTTAAAATTACATTTCATAGATGTTTACAGATAGAATTGTGCAGAAACAACAACCGCAGTAAGTGGATTCAACAATATAAAATTATCTATGGCAGCACTTTTTAGATTCCAACAAAACTTTTCTGACGCTAATAACATTCATCTGGAAACACAGCATCCAAAAATTGTACAGTGGCTATCTTTATAAATAGCTTGGATGATGAGAAAATATACTGCCACAAATCCTTATGTATATACATGTTTTGTTCTTCAAGGTGATGTTTAAAATACAATTTACGAGTGGTTTTCAGTTGAGGACAATACACCATACAATGTTCTAGAGTCTCTTTCTGATCGAGGATTTTACAAAATCGATAGCAATTGTCAGCCTTTGGAATTATGTTTCTACGAGAAAGGACATCTAAAGTTGGCCACAGATTCAGACGGAAGGGAACAAGCTTCTGTCGTAGTTTTGGGCATGGGAATTTGATCAGATAGTCAGCTATGATTCTGTAACGCTTGTGACCAAATAAATTCCGTTTGAAGTCCTTTAAACATCGATTTTGGTTAATACACCAGTCATACTGTTGGATTTTCTTTTTTGCACTGCCTTCATTTGATAAAAGAAGCTCCAACGAGATTGATGCATCAGCTAGTGCATTTAGAGTTAAATCGCACCATTTTTGAGAAAATATTCGGTTTCTACTTAACAAATGGGAGGCCACTTTGCCTAGAATATCTGTAAGATTAAGGGAGAGAAGACATTTTTGAAAGAATGCTCAATATTTCCATGTGACAAAAGAAGACATAGAAAGAGAGCCCAATTCAAAGCGAATCAATGGTAATGGAGTACATGACGGTAGACGTAAGACTTGCTTCCAAAAGGACGATTCTAATCTGTCCCACCAAAGTTCTTTTTTTGGGGATTGTGCTTCCGACCCATAGGTTAGGATTGGAACGACCTTCTGCATAGAGAAAGTTAGCACATGTTTTATTGTGAATTTTCCAATTTTGCCCATTAGTAATTTAGCCTGGGCAACTAAAGATTGTAATTTGCCCTTAATCTCTGTATCTTGACCTGGGTTTGCAAGAGTATCAGTGATCAACATACCCAGGTATTTATAAGTAGGTACCTTGACAAGGGCAATGTTGTGCAATTTCCATGTAAAAGGTTTAACTTTGGCTCCTTAGTGCCATTTGCAGACCATTGTTTGCATTTTATTTGTGTTTATATTTAGATGATTTTTATCCACATAATACTCCAGACCGTCTAAAAGCTTTTGTAGCCCACTTTGGGTTTTTGAAATGAGAATCAAGTCATCTGCATAAAAAAGATATGGAATTTTAAATGAACCCATAGTAGGAGAATCGCTGCTTATCAGCTTTAAAGCAATGCCCAGATCAAAAATAAAAAAATTGAATATGGAGGAAGCTAGAAGGCACCCTTGTTTCAACCCTCTATATGTTTTAAATTTCGCTGTCATGTCACCCCCCAAAGCAAGTCATATCTGCATGGTGGTATTCGTGTGAAGCAAAACTATTAAAGATGTCAACGAAGATGGACAATTATGTTTAGTTAATTTGGTGTATAAAAGAGATCTGTCAACAGAATCGAAGGCGACTTTGAAGTCAACAAAGGCCAAGAACAAGGTCTGTCTTTGAACAGCATACTCAGAAATGAGTGTATTTAAAGTAATGATATTAGGGATGGTACCTACTTGTGCCACAAAGCCTGCTTGATATGGGTCATTAAGTTGAGCCTGCGTTGTCCATTTTTGAAACTCTCTCAAAATCAAGCAAGAAAAAATCTTACCGGGGGCGTCCAGTAACGCTATTGGTCTATAACAGGTTGAGTCTTTCCTGTTCCCTTTTTTAAAAATGGGTACAATTATTGAATGTGTCCAAGATGGTGGGAGAGTTTGCATTTTAATGATAATGGTGAAAATTTGAAACAAAATTTGCAACCATATTTCTGGATGATCTTTCAACATTTTGTTGGATAGTCCATCTGGGCCACAGGCATCAGATCGGCTAGCCTTCTTGATAAACAGGCGAATGTCATCCAGATCAAAATTTAGGTGGAAGTTCATCCGGCAATTGGTGGGAGTTAATTCAGACCCTCCATCTGGGACACTATATAGGGCTGAAAAGTAGGTAATCCAATCAGCCTCAGAAACTTCATTAGCTTGTACTATTGCTTGTGGCCCGGTGATGGCTTGATTGAGAAGTGACCAGGTGTTAGCAATGTTCTGGCTTTGAATAGTGGCCAAAAGCAATTGACTATCGGTGTGAAATAGTTTGGCACGTCTGGTTTTAGTCCAATTTCTATACTTGGTTTTAACTCTTTACAGCTGGCTATATCGTGTGCTAAGAGGTAGGTTCATCGCTTCCCTCTTTTGAAATCTGAATAAGATCTTTCGATTTCTAACTTCAAGATCGAAAATATGAAGTGAGGGGGTACGACTCTTGTATTTAGACGAGGCACTAGATAATGAGGGGCAAATAGATTGAATCATGTCAGAATAGCAGATGTTAGAATTGCCTGAGTTGAGATGTTGTTTGTAGTGCTTCAAGTACACATGTATGGGCAGTTAACAATCTTGTTAGCCTCCAGACTTACTGTGATCCTTTGGTTGACCTCAAGATTATGGAAAGGCTGTTTTTAATACTTGTGGCTTTCACTAAAGAACACTTCTTTCATTACTGTTGAAATGAAGTAAATTAGATAGCGCTAATACATTTAAAAAACCTCTGCATGAATTTCCATGTTTTCACTGTTATAGAGTCAGGAGGATAGCTCAGGGGCAACGTGCTCGCCTTGGAAGCAAGACCACACGTAGCAACACAGGTTTGATCCCTGGGTCCACGCTTAGAAACCTCTGGCTATTAAGCACCTTATAAATAACCAATCATATCATATGTTACCATGTATTTTGAGCCACTCCATTCAAATCAACTCCTACGAGCTTGGCCTCTAATACTCAACAACATCTGTGAAGGTGTGAACAAAGCACCACCAGCAAAGCCCTATTGGTTTGTATTAAGAACAGTACCCAGCTGCCCTATTGGTCTGTTTTAAGAACAATACACAGCTGCCCTATTGGTCTATTTGAAGAACAGTACACAGTCTCCTCCATTGATCCTGGAGAAAACGCCTGACATTGAAAACGAGAAGTAGATCTTTTGGGGCAGGGCACTTTTTGAAAAAAGTTGTTAGAGGGCTAGGCTACCATTCATGACATGAGTTACTAAATTTAGTTTTATGTATGTAGTTTATATTTCACTGTATTCTTTCCTTAGCCAGGCCTGGGATTATGCCACATTTTATCAGCTTGATATTAGCAATAATTTACATCACCCCGCCCGTTAATGTAATTTCTTTCAGCTGTCAATGAAGGGCAATAGGGAAGCCTCTGGCCCATGTCACAAAAGACCACTATGGGCTCTCTGTTCAGCAAAGGATCTTCCACAAACATAGGTGTACATTTTTTTTTCATCAAGCAAGTGCGATGGGTGGGGGATGGGACAAAGCATTTGGCATACCCGGTGCAGTGAACTATTTCCCCTCTGCCAAGTTGTCCTTTTGGTGCCCTCCCTAAAACCCCTTGTTCCGGGGCCAATTTGCATCTTGCTAGAGCGTTCTGGGCCATATTCCAGTGTAGGCTCCAGGAATCATATTAAATGGGGGGTGCAGGGGCAGATAGGGAGCCACAAGAAAAGGTAGTGGGGCACCTATAAAGGGCAGTTACAACGACACACCCATCTGTTTGCATTCACATACTTAATATATACCAAAAAAAAGATGGATAGTAAAAACGAGATTCATGCATTTCTCATGGAAGCTAATCAAGTGCTTGCAATGTGATATGTATACTGGCATGTCTGAAGTTGAGAAAGACTGGTTAAGTTTATGAATGGACCAGCAAAGTGATGATAGAGCCATCGCACACACTGCTGGGAAACTATGCAGTAACGCGTGTACGAGCGCACTTTGATAACTAAAGCGCAGCATCACACTGTGATACCAGGCTGATCATGAGACTAGTAAAAATGAGGACAGGATGGCCAGTTCAAGCATGACACAGGGAAACATGAAATCACTGAAATGAATATTGATACATTTAATTAAAAACAACTAATAAAGCGGATTGCCTTATGTGATGCTGGAAATGCATCAGAGGGACAGGGCCTCTGAATCCTTGTCCTTTATTGCTTTTTATCATGTGTTCTGTCTTGTTTTCCGCGCAGGCGTTCATGTGGGATGCCTGGCAGAGCGCCTCTTCTTGTTTTTGGTTTGGTGAACAGACCCTTGGGAATCCCTTATGGCACCCATGGGTGGGAGTACGACCCTGTACTCCTAGTTTATGTTCTTGGGCACCTGTGTGTGGCCCACAGAGCAGGTTATGGGCTGGTGGCAGCTCTGTGCTGAATTGACAGGTGCCCTGAGTGTCCTCCATTTTGGGATGCCCAGGCCCTGTCATTGGAATCAGTGGATTCCTGATAGGAAACAAGATGGCCACTGTGACCTCTTGCTTTCTATCGCCTATTACCTTACTTTTCCTGAAGTCCCGGGAAGCCCTGACTTTGTCCCTTCCCCCTGACTGGCTGTTGGGTGGAAGTCCAGGCCAGACTAGCTGAAGCTTTCCCAATGACTGCATGTTGTGGGTACGCCCTTGGGGTGGGACCTGGGTGAATGGAGTGTGTGACGAATACGCATTCTGTGTTATGGGTGTCTAGTATCTGGTGGTTGACACAATGACTGAGACAGCCCTGCCCGAAACTGATATGAATGCAATGTGTAGTGCTGAATGGCAGAGTGCTTGTCCGAATCCACATTCTGTGTTACGAGTGTCTGGATGGAGAAGAATGGCCTGAATGCACTGTGCGCCTGATTGACTGCCTGAGTGCCTGAATGCCCTTCTGAGTGATTGGTTGCCTGAGTGTGACCCAGCAAAGTGAATGGGAGATCAACAGTATATCTGGGGGCCTCTTACTGCTAGAAATCGTTCAGAAGCTGAAGTAGAAACTGACATTGAAACTGATGCTTAACGTTGAAGCTCACTGGAAGAAGAAGAACCACTGCTGCTGTCCTTCGCTAATCTGAAAGCTGCTTTGCCTTCAAGGAACTGATCCAAGAGAGAACCTGGCTAGCAGACCTCTTCCCGAGCTACGAGGGACCATCGTGCACCAGCTGATATTTGCCAAGCTCCCTGGTAGACAGACCTATGAAAGGCTGCTGACCAGAGAAGGGGAGCGCCGAGGAGAACGAAGAGAAGCACCAGACAGCCGTCCACCATCGATGACCGCCGTCGCTGACCGGAGCCGCAGTGCTCCCTTTGCCTAAGAACATTTGATCCAAGGACTCCCTTGTTCGATTTCGTCTACCACTTTCGTCCTGTCGGAGAAAGTCAAGGCCGCGGACGACCGAGGGGAATCTGCCGGTTGGTTTATCGCCAACCGAAGGCCTCAGAAACGTTGATGAAGCTACTGAAGCCAGCCGTGGTCACGTCCCATTCGCCGACGCCAGACGCCGACGACCTGATGCCCTTGCTGGGCCAAAGTTCTTCACTGACTCTTTGCAGAAACGAACCATCGTCGTCGAGGTGTACCGCACGCCTCCCATGTTGCAGGAAATTTTCGACCATTCGTCAATGAGCACTGCAAGGACCAAAGCTGCTGCCTCAATGACAACGTTCCCCTTTCCTTCATCTCGCAAGTTCGACGACCCGTGGCTCCTGCCTGAAAGGGAGTGCACTAAAGAAGGGCCCATCGATTCCCTGACGAAGAACTCTCCAACACAAGGTACATTTGGATTGCAGAACTATAGAAGAAGATAAGACTTTAATAGACAATATATGGACTGGGCTTGTAGTGCAGCTTCATTTACAGGTTGCCCAGGCAGGAGGGATCCTCATACAGAACTGTGCCTAGGGGTAGGGGCCCAGTATTCTACCAATTGTCTAACCAACTTGTTTTCCTCCTAAATCTATGGTTGATATCGTTTTGCTGTGTTGATTCGTATGCTATTTCAACTAAGTACAGTAGAGGCATTTTAATGGAATCAGAGTAATCGTGGTACCACCTAAAACTGTATATATTTACCATTTTAGAATTGTCGGAGCACAAAGTGTATTATCATGATTGTGTATATAACCTTGAACCTTATTTATATAAAGACTGTGTTTTAACTAATACAGTGTGTGGCCATTCCTTTGTGGGTGCTTGGGGACTACACTGTGCATAAGAACCAGCCCGCATCACCTCCTGAGAAGCTAGGCCTTGATTGCATGTCCCCATTTACCAAATAGAGAATTTTGGCGGAGGTCCTCTGTTCCTCTCCTCTGCCGTATAGCGAGCAGGAGTACAGACATCCACCTCCAGTCTTTACACCTTGACAACCACTTTCAAGAGTTAGCCCTAATTTTATGTTAGTTTCCCTCTCCCGGTTTTTTTCTTTTAAAATCTGGTCACCCTACATATTGGGCAATCCGTACAGATTATTTTAAGGCAATCGTGTTCAATGCGATAATATATTTTCTCTTCTTTTACTCATGACAGTGCAACAAGCTCTCGTGGTCTGCAGCGCCTAAATAGGCAAAGAATTTGGCCCCCAAACGCTGTCTCCAGCCTGTTCACAAATATGTGGATGCTAAGAGCAAAGCAGCCCTGCAGAAGATCGATAACCTTGCCTTTCAAAGGCTGTAGCCAGGGCTGGCTGAAGTTGAGCCACTGACCATTTTTTAATTACGCAGGAGGGCCCTGTGATGTCGAGTGCACATGCATGCAGTTCCTCACACGTCCCACCGTTGCCATACATGCTGAAAATAGTAACTGAATCCCAATAAATTCAGACACCAAGTGTGTGAGTAGAATCAGTGAACAGAAGTAATAAAAGCAATTTTTGCGTGGCCTAGCACCAGGGGGTCTGTAGAAAACATGCTGCTGTGGGCACCCAATGCCAAAAAGTAGAAGGTGTTTTAATTTGTAAATATATATACAATTAGAACTCATTTGTCATGACCTATTGTAATGTATCATTCATTTTGTTACGCTGTTAGGATTTGTACCACACACCACTGCTGTGTGTATGCTCTACAGGCACTTTGATGGATCTGGTAGAGAGTGGGTGGGTTTGGTTGGCCGGGTGGAGTGAGAAAGGTTAGATTGTAGGGCTTTTGTCTTGAGGTTGCAGATTTGAAGTACCCTGAGCTGTGCATGCTTCCACCGTTCTAGGTGTGAAGCGTAGGAGGCATCCACAAGTTTTTGTGCACGGGTGCGGACCCATGCCTGTAGTGTGTGTGTGTGTGTGTGTGTGTGTGCCAGGAGGTGATCATTTCATTTGTAGTTTGAGGAGTACGTTTGTGATGTTTGAAGGCTGGGGCGAGGGCCTGCTTTATTTAAAAGCCGGGTGCAAGGGGCTGTTTTGTGTTTGTGTACGGTGAGGGAGTTGGAGATAAATTGAGGGCGTGTCAAAAGGTGGGGAGTGTTGCTTGGATTTGCATAGGGCATTTAAATGATTGGTCTTGCTGTCGGTTGTGTTATTATGCTTCAGGGCTTGCTGCGTGAAGATGTCCTGTGTTGTGGTTTAGATATTCTGGGAGACTGGGAAGGCATTCTCGTCGGATTTTAGCAGTGCATTGATGTGATGCCTTCCAGCTGTTTTAGTTTCCTGAGTGTTCTGTGATGTGTTCTAGGCATGGTATTAGGTTCTCTTAGGATGTGTGTTCACATAAAAATCAAACTATTGAGAAGTATTGTTTTCGTTGCTCGATGGTGAAGGTTAAAGTGTCATTCGTTTAAGAATTGAAGAGGCAGGTATTTAGACTTTTCCTGAATTTCAAGTGGTTCTTTGGGGTGTCGATTTCCATTGCCGCCATATTGCAAAGGGCGTAGCCTCTGTATTTTTCACTGCAAAATCTACTGATTTCGAAAAGTATGTCATTTCTTGATCTTAGGTCTCTGGTTGGTTGGTCGAGCAAGATTTTGTTTTGGATGAATTCTGCTCATGATCTGCAAGTGCTCTCTGGGTGATGCAGAAGACCTTAAACTGGACTCTTGATGTCTGCTGTGGGGGGGGAACATGACTCAAAGTGATGATGCATGAGTGAGCAAAGACAAATCAACAGTGAGCCCTATGAATGGTTACTGTAATGACATTCTTTTTCCTTTGCTTTCAGCCACCCTCCCACCTTTTCTCTGCAACTCAGGTTGAAGCCTTGTCGTGGCCTTGCAGTCTGTAAATCACATATTCGGGCCAATTCAATTTATAATGAGATAAAGTTAAACAATGTATGAGTCAGTCTTTATTTCTAGAACATAATGAATTGATCAGCTGCTGGGTGATTCAAGTTTCGGTAGTTAAGGAAAAAGAGGGCACAGTGAGGTCACTTGATTTGCTGAGGGGCACACAATGCTGAAGAGGCGTTTTAAACCCTGGTTTCCTGGATCCACAGTTTACAATTTGAAGATTACAGAAGACTGCTTTACCTTCAGTTTTAAAACTAAAATGCAATGATGTACCTTTGTCTTTCACAGGCTAAATCAGGACTCTCTTCAATAAGCCTGACTAGCAAAACACAAACTCATGTTATAAATTAAACAGTTAATATATAATCCCAATAGAAATAGGTTTGCTAAAACAAGTAAGATTCACTTCTTCAGAAAGAAAAAAGAACCGGACTCTGCGGGCCCCACAAGGATTAAAAAAACTGCTTTTCTGCACAGGTTACCTCCAGATCTCAGTAACAGTCACAAAAACGTGCTGAGCTCACTAATAATGAAAGAGCAGTTGTGTGCATAGCAACATCATTGAGGTTGAACCTTGGATGGGGCAGTCACACGTGGCATCCAGTCTTAGCTCAAGCGGTGTCCAGGTAGCAGCAGAATGTCCAGGCAGGCAGCAGGGGTGTGCACATTCTCTTCTGTATGGGGCCAGCTAGGCCCCCTGTAAAACGTATGCCTCCATAGACTTCTATCTTCTGCCATATGATAAGGATTGTTTTGATGCATCAGATTCAGCTTGCCACCTTGACATCTAGGACTGGATTACGGGCAGAGCCGTTGCTGGGGGGGCGGAGGTTAAGGGGGCAATAGCTCTGGGACTTTTGGTTGTAGCCCCGGATAGAAGCTCAACCAAAAGGCTAGGTAGCCCCGAGGCCCGACAGTCCCAACATTAGCGTAACCCTGGATCTTTTCCAGACCTAGCAAAATCCCTGATTGTGGGGGACTGGCAGGGGCAGAGAGGAGCCAGACATTATGAAGGGCGGGTCAGGGCCCCAGGGCCCCACCCTAGAGACGGCACTGCCTTTATTCCGCTGCTACTGGTGACATAGACATCTCCTTGCTGTAGAATCAGCCCTGCCTTTGGGATTTATACAATGTTCCAGTGAAATTAAGACATGTTTGCTTCTGCTAATAGCCGCAACTATTTGGGAAGCTAGTGTTGTCTGCTTGGCCCAAATAATTCCTTTCTTCTAGACTCATTCACATATTTCGTAAGCGGAATAAGTGGAATTCGTGTCTGTAATGTTTACCTTTCTTCCATAATCAGTCTCTAACTCTAGACTGTTTTTTTAAGGGCTAGCAATTGTTAAGAACACCAAGTGTTATGTTTCCCTAATCACTGGTTAAGCCGATTTTGGCTGATATTTAGAGCCTCTACTAAAATTGAACTGAAGATAGTGACGCAATTGTCAGAATGTGCAAAAAAGAACGAGGGCCGTATGCTCCCATGGTATCACCTTACTTATTGTACTTGCACCTTGGCAATAAATTACATTTAAGGCGCTCTGCCTGCGTATCAGTCACCCAAGGACAGCCCATTTCTCCTCCCCGAACCTCTTGACTGCCACCCCCCTTGACTTTACACCAACCTGGGCAGGAGCGTTGGACTTGGATGTGCCCAGAAACCCTGCCTTATTCCCCTCCACACAGCTTTTGTGAACGCCTTTGCACTCTGTACTGGCACAGAAAAATGAGACTTCAACCCCCATTGCTAAAATGCCACGTATTGTTTTGCTAAGTGCACCGTGAGGACTATGGTGCAAAAAATGCGGCAAACGTTCAATACCTTTAGTAAAGATGCCACCCACAATGTTAGCGTATTGCTACTGAAATTGATTTAGCAATACATGAAATAATTGTCACTTTGTTTACTAACTCACCGATATGCATACCACAATGTACTTTATTATGCATACCCTCCGTGCTACGGCACATGTCCATTTATGTGAATATGTCTTTGTGTTAGTGTGAATTAAAACTTTCTTTTGATAATATTTTACTGTCTCACAGTGATCCCTTTTTGAGCTAGAAGCCATCTAGCTCCGCTGCCACTGCTCGGTGACCTCCTCTTACGTCCATGACTAAGGTAGCCTTTGACTCTCATCCCCTTACTTGTTTATCCTCGCTAACCCTCTAGAGTCAGGCCCTGTCACAAAAAAGAGGGTTTCAGGTTATACTGGGCCACAAATCTGCCAAGTTTTCAGGGTAAAGTTTTTGGTAAAATGCTGGAGGTGCTTTCTCCACTTTACCCCCAAACCTGTAGTATGGCGGTGCAGTAGTGCAGTGGTGAAGTGATGCTAAGAGAATTACCAGCACTTTACCACAATTTTTACCTCAGCACGATAATGAGGCCCAGAAACCCTAGAAATAACCCTTACAATAACTCTAGCAATAACCCTAGCTATAACCCTAGAAATAACTCTACCAATAACCCTAGCAATAAACCTACCAATAACCCTAGCTATAACCCTGGCAATAACCCTAGCTATAACCCTGGCAATAACCCTAGAAATAACCCTAGCAATAACCCTTTAACTTAGAGAGCTATTAGACCTACAGTAGTCCATGAACCACTTAAATGTGGCCAGCTAGCGACCAGTCATTTGTTTTCAAGGAGGGCTGTAGTTACACCCCACCCTCTCTACAACCTACTGGATTCTGCTCCTATCTAGAAGTAGGATCATGTGTAGAGCTTGTTGTAAACTTTGCCATTTTCTCTCTCTCCTCTTAGCATTTTGAAGCAGACCTAGGATGGGAGATAACAGCATCAAATGATGAGGTGCAGGCAGTGCACAAGGGGCTATGCAACTGATTGGTCAGCAATATGTCCTAGCATCTATGCGAATTGTGAAAACAGGCAGCTGTAGGCAAGGAACTATTGTAACATCTCATATTGATGGCAACGCAGCGAAAGCATTACAGGAATTGTAGGCAACACAATGCAGTTGTGAAGGTACTGGGAAAAGCCTCTGCTTACTCCATTGCCCGGGAATCATGGCAGCAGCCATTACAGGACTCAAGGTAGGTTATGCCAGCCGCCTACAATATGATTATCGGGGATTCATTTAAAAACTTAAGTGTGAAACACACCAACGTTTGAAAATTCAATCCTAAAAATAAAAGTTTGTAAATACACCTTTTTTGCATTCTTTGCCAACCTATGCATGCAAGTTCGAAAATGTAAATTTGGAACTATGTATTTTCTTGGTGTGTTTCATTTGTTAGTAACTTGTCTTTCCCTCTGTTGTCCTCCTGGCATCCCCTCCTGTACTTCCTCCTATCTTCTGATTCACATCCTCCACATAGTAGTCATGCATCTTTTAAAATTTGCTACAGATGCTCAGAATTCCCTCTGACCATTAAAGACAGTTCACAGGTTTTTATTCTTTTCTTGAGGGGGCTTACGGTCACCCCCCTGTCTCCCCTCTTGTTAAAATGTGCCCCCTACCCAAGACGTCCATAACCCCTCATTATTGCTTCCGAATATTGAACCCTACTGGCTAATCGCTGTCTTGAGCTGCAGGTGATAAACTAAGACCCTGGCTGTCTAATCTCCTAACTGCCCTTACTCTGTCGGAGGGTTATTGTTCTAATGGGAAATTGGGATGGTGCCTTGCACTTACTCGGTTGGAATCAGGCTCATTTAAGCATGCCCATGCTGATCCCTTCGCTTCTACTCTTGCTACCACACCCATTTACTTGCTCCTTCCATCAGTCTTAAATCCCTCTGATGTTTCACTCCAAGATCTCGCCTCCACCGCTTAGAATTACTTCTCAGTACTACTTGTCTCTGTTACAATACCCCTTCTTCACCCTACTACTCCCCTCCTCCACACAACTACTCCCCTCCTTCTAACTACTACTCTCCTCCTTCTCTTTCCCGCAGCCTTCTACTATTACTCTTCACCTCACATCTACTACTACTCTCGTTCTCCTACTGTTCTCCTCTTCCCCACTATTCTCCCCTTCCTCCCATTGCTATTCTTCCCCTCTGCCTACTACTGCTTTCCTTGAACCAACTACTGAAATACACACCTTTCACCCTGTACCATTACATTCACGTTCACTACTTATCCTAATCTTTCTCCTCCTGCTGGTCTCTTGGCTGTCCTCCAACTCCACCACTGACCTCACCCGAAAAACCCACACTTCCTGTTTCCTGTCCCCTGCTTAATCCATTTTCCCCTGTGAGGATTGTATGCTTGAGGGAAAATGCAGATGGCAGCTCACGATAGCCAGTGTCCATGTTTGTGTTCCAGGGCCCTGGTTCTTTGGATCTCCTGGTAAGTCTCTTAGGTTATAAGGGGTTTTCTTCCCTTCTCTTTCCCTGAAGGACTAAGGGAAAGAGAAGGGAGTTTTGGTGAGCTGGTTCTTTCTGGCAGCTCCGTGAGGTTATCTGAGAGGTCACGTAGGACCGCAGCATCCCTCCCTTCTGCTCCCAGAGTGCCAGTGTCTCTGCTGTATGTGCGCCAGCGCTTCTGTTCCTCTTCTCGGCAGCAGATCTCCCTCTCTCCACAGCTGATCTTTGAAGCACTCAGGCAATGTTACATCAGTCTGCTGGGCTATTTCTGCTAGAGAAGTTCTGCAAGGGACATAAAAAGGCTGGCAAGTATCTGTCTACATGCCAAGCAGGAGATAAGGTTATGCAAACGGTTCCATGTAATAATGTCGCCACAAAAAATCTCGCCATGCAAAAATATCGCCGAAAAATTGCAGTTTTTTGTGGCGACATTATTGCATGGAATATGCGACCATATATATGGGGATAATATTACCTGATACCATGCAAACAAGCATATTGGCACAGGGACGGGGGGGGTAGGACTTTGGGTCTTCTTTTCTAGTGTCACTAAAGTTAGGACTGCCTCTGGGCACTACCTTATATCTCCCACCCTTAGCTGAGAGGGGCTCATGCCCCTCTTGACAAGGCTAAGCGACTTGCCAAGTCACACATGGTAAGAATTAATCCGGGGTCCTCCGATCTCACCATATAAAAATCGTGATAAAAAAGGAGGACACACCAGGCAATAAACTGTTTATTACAGCTGGGCGAACACAAATCAAACAGAACAGTGGACTGGAACTGATTGATGAGAGCTGACATCTGGGCATACAGTGAAGATTAGTTTTATACTACAACTACAATGGTCTAGGTATTGGAAACAGTTGCAGCTCATGATGTTCATATTTTCCATGTTTCCCAAGAAAGTCAATGGCTAAACTATGTCATAGCCTTAGAGTTTAACGTATGTTAGTGAAATGTGATTGGAGCAAACAGGTCAACAGTATCCCAACTTATTGCCTCCCCATGTGGCCCCACATCCCTTCTCATCCCTCCGGGGAACAGTTTGCTATTAGTAAAATAGCATTTGTGCTGACCGGCTGAACTTTATTATTTTGCCATTGGTCAGCACCATTGCCAAAGAAACACGAGACACTGTGCTTCTGGTGGGACGTGAGACATTCACACAGTACAGGCTGGATAACGGCTTTCACAAACCTTGTAGTGGATACTCTGAAGGCTGACCACCTCCCAGGGACATAGAACCTTACCCTTTGATTGATCCTCCCAGTAACACCACTCTGTTCAGTTTCCCATTCCCATAACCACCTGCCGCCAGGCAATCATAGACATGTGGAAGGTTCTCTGGGTCAGGTCCACTTCCCCTCTACCCGCGAGTGCCCGCAGGATTGGCTTGCCGCCCGGTCATTACATCACCCAGTGTTGTTTTAGCTGCTTCGGTCTGCCTGTAACGCACAGCTTGAGCTTCGTCTCCCTCCTCCCTAACCCATGGTGCGGTGACCATATGTTCAGAGCAGATGAACTGGGTGAGACCCAACCTGGGGGCTTCCCTGCTGAGTGTGTTTCTCTGGGATTATTCGCTTACTTGTAATAGTATACAAAAGCTTTCTGGGCCGGTGGCATACACAGTGCATACTTACCCCCGCATTTCCATGCAAAGCCTTTTTTCATGATGTAACTGCAGTTTGTTTGTGTACCCATGTTTTTCCCCCTGTAGTGTTGGGACTTCAAAGAACCCAGCATGTGATGGAGAGCGAGCGTATGCACGAGATGGTAGAGCGTGGTAAAGGAAGAAGGGTTCCAGTCTAGAATGCGAGAAGAGAGACCGTTGGAGAGAAGAGGGAGAGAAGGAAGATGCTCGTCGTTCATGTCCCCTTATTATAACCCTTTATCTTTGTTAATCTACAAACGTGTAATGATATAAGTCTGGTAGCAATAAATATACATAAATATATTCTCCTGTGTACCCCTTACTTCATTGGTGATGAGGATTCTTCAATCCATCCGGCCGTTGAAAGGGATCTCCGGCTGGCAGAGAGGTAGGAGCGATGCTGCTTTCCTCCTGCCCCATGATTCGCTCCGCCTCCGCATCCCTGCGCTGCCCTGCTACGCCGTCGATTCTCCCGACAGAGGTGCATCGTCCTCACCCTCCATTTCAGGCATTTCAAGAGCCGCGCCGTGCACACGTCGCTGCAGCCAGCTGCCTGAGCTGCCGGAGGCGTCCCCTCGCCTGACAGGGACTCGCACTGGTCCCGTGTGTGAGAGGACGTGTCAGCAAGGACTCCCATTGGTCCTCCAGAAAAAGAAAAGGAGAGCGATCCTGCGTGTCTGGACGGGACCATCCGTAATACACTGCAGCACGGCTCTGAAGAGAGCTTTCCCATTTGTCGGCCAGAAATACATGAACAACAGGAAGTAAACAATCCTCACTACAAAAAAAAAAGCCACAGTCTCTCGTCAGCGTTTCCCGACTTATGTGAATAATCCATCAGTGGCTGAGTGAACCCTGACTACAATTTAAGGAAAGCCACCACTATTCAGTAGACACTCACGTGTGGACACACTCATCTGGTCATGCGTCTTTCAAACGAATATTAGTGCACCCCTCCAGCTCTTACCAGCACAATCCTCATTCCTCCGCTCATACTCCTCACAGTGGATTTGCAAAATAGAAAATAATAAATGAAGCCAATTCAAAGAGAATCACAACATACTAGTGTCAACTTAAGTTCTAGGCTCTACAACGACTTGCCACCCAGCACTACAGCAATTCGCAACCAAAAATAAACTTACATTAATATCAATCTCTCCACCAGCAGCATGGCAATGCAGGGAGTCCAGCCTCCCCACATGTTCCTACCAGAAGTGGGAGAATCAATCCTACTTTGGAAACGTTGGCTTAAGTCTTTTGAGCATTATGCGCATGTAGTCTGCGGGACAACCTATAGCATTGAAAGAAAAAAGTCTCTGCTGTTGCACTGTTTGGGACCTGCAGGACAGGAAACATATGAGGATCTCCCTGATCTGCCAGATGAGGAAATAGGGGACATGAACGAATATGAGATTGCCATCTCAAAACTTAACAGACACTATGAGAAGAAAGTCAGTACAGTACTGGAAAGATATAAGTTTGGGAAGAGGATCCAAGAACAAGATGAGACAGTAGAACAATATGTCACTGCCATGAGAAATTTAGCCCGCAATTGCAAATTCAATCAGCAACTGGAAGAGAGGATCAGGGACCAATTCATGCTCGAATGCAGAAGTAGTAAAGTCAGAGAGAGACTCTGGTCCGAGGACGATCCCTCACTTGACGATGTCTTGAGACTAGCCAAAGAAGTTGAACACACGGAGATGTGTGTACTAACCTTAGGGAGTAGGGTGAAAGAAGTATCGATCAAACCATCAGTCAGCACAATACAGTCAGAACAAGACAAAGTGGTAGGAGCCGTAAGAGGTGGAAATAAGAGAATAATACCCAGAATCAACACTTTTCAACAGAGAGATGTGAATACAGGAGTGCCTGAGAATGATGAGAGATGCGGATCTGGGAGAAGAGGTAATAGACTTGAGTCCAATAGG
This sequence comes from Ambystoma mexicanum, assembly GCF_040938575.1. Taxonomy (NCBI): domain Eukaryota; kingdom Metazoa; phylum Chordata; class Amphibia; order Caudata; family Ambystomatidae; genus Ambystoma; species Ambystoma mexicanum. The sequence goes on along the minus strand of NC_090934.1, from coordinate 917,796,456 downwards.
ATGTCCACACAAGATGGAGATCATCGATACAACGGACAAAACTTTCAGAGAGGAAGGGGAAGAACCAAGCAAAGAGGATGCTACAGGTGTGGTAGTCCATCCAATTGGGCAAACAGTAATATGTGTCCCGCATTGAAAATAATCTGCAGGAAGTGTGGTGGCAAAGGACACTTGGCTAAGTGCTGTAAGAGTGATCATCGAGACAATTCTACCCTTGATTGAATTGGTGATAAGGATGGAGACGAAGAATTTGTATTCATGGTCTCCGATGAAGGTGCACAAATTGAAAGTCCCAGAGCTAATATAACGGAAAATGGCTGCCCCATTGTGATGATGGTGGACTCAGGTGCCAAATATACCCTTATTCCAGAAGAGGTTTGGAGAACATGTGGACCGGAATATCTATGTGAAGTTGATGTGAGGCCCAAAGCGTATGGTGGAGCTAAGATATATTTGATTGGGTGCTTCATGGCCACTATAGAGTTCAAAAACAGACAGGCATGTGGTCGCAACTATGTCCCAAAGAACGGTGAGACCTCTTTGCTCAGTTGGACCCATCAGAAGCTGCTGAAGGTACGGCTGGACCCCAACGCCAATAATTCGGTGTATCAAATTGAGGGAACTGGAGGTGAGAATATTCAGAAGATTAAGGATGACATATTCAAAGAGAATGTCATAGGCTGCTTGAAAGGCTTTTCACATCGTATCCTGCTCAAATCGGGCTGTAGACCCGTCGCTCAGAAACTTCACAATGTGCAGTTGGCTCTCAGAGATGAAGTCAGGAAAGAATTGCAGAAACTGGAGAATCAGGGCATAATAGAAAGGATAGATGCAGCAGAGTGGGTTTCACCAATGGTAGTGGTAAGGAAGAGCTTGCGGAAGGTGAGATTATGTGTGGACATGAGGGAGTTAAACAAGTGTATAATCCCTGATAGGCACCTCTTGCCTAACATCCAAGAATTTATATCAACTCTGGGACCTGCCAAGATATTCTCCACTTTGGACCTCACAGCTGCCTACCACTAGGTGAAATTGCATGATGACTCAAAACACCTAACAGCCTTTATAACACCAGAAGGCCTTTACCAATATAAAAGGATGCCATTTGGCCTGATCTCTGCAGCTTCCACATTCCAGAAAGTTATGCATAGAATCCTAGGAGAAGAAGAAGGGGTAGTATTTTTCCAAGATGACGTACTTATTTATCCTAACGATCAAGATGAACATGACACGAGACTGAATAAGATACTCAGAAAATAACATAAAGCTGGAATGGTACTCAGTAAGGACAAGTCAAAAGTCGATAGAAGAGAAATTGAGTACCTGGGACATGTAATTTCAGGTGACGGAATCACACCGAAGAAAGATCTGACCGACTCCATTAGACTCATGATCACGCCAGGAAACAAGGAACAACTCAGAACCTTTTTAGGCATGGCAGAATACTATGCTAAATTAATTGCGAACTACTCTAGTCACACTGTAGAGTTGAGTAATCTGTTGAAAATGAATAAGAAATATATTTGGAATGATGGGTGTGAAAAGGAATTTCACTTCATCAAGGAAGCTCTGGCTAGAGCCCCCGCTCTTCAAAGCTACGTGAGAGGAAGGAAAACCACAATTACAACAGATGAAAGTTGGTTTTGGAGCATCTCTGTCACAATATCATGATGGACGAGAATCAGTGATTGCTTTTGCCTCTAGACTGCTCAAAGGAGCGGAGAAGAATTATGCGACCATTGAGAAGGAGGCGCTGGCTATAAAGTGGGCCACAGAGAGGTTTAGAAGCTTTGTATGGGGAGTGCAGTTTAGCATTCATACAGATCACAAACCATTGGTGGAAGTCTTTAACACAAAGGGTCTCGACAAGGTCTCCAGTAGGATCAGAAGATGGGTATCTAGGCTTCAGGAATTCAATTTCAGAGTGGTGTATATTCCTGGATCAGAAAATCACTCAGCAGACTGCCTGTCATGTTTGACTGATCTCAATGATGTCGATGATGATTCGGAAGAACAAGAAGTGGTTTGTGGGATATCAGAGCAGTCCATATCTAGACAAGAATGGGATGAGGAGATGAGCAAGGATGCAATTCTGTTGGAAGTTGTGAATTGTATAGAAGAAGGAAAATGGAACAGAAGTAAGATTACTCATAAAGGAGCCAGTGCATTCTGGGAGGTCAGAGATGAACTATATTTACAGAGCGGCTATCTAATGAGAGGCGACAAGATGGTGCCCCCTATTAGTCTCAAAGAAAAAATAATGCAGCTGGGTCACGAAGGCCACCAAGGGATCGTAAAAATGAAAAGAAGGATAAGGAACACATATTGGTGGCCCGGGTGTGACCGTCAGGTAGAGGAACAGATCAGGAAATCCATCCTTTGTTCAAGAAGTGACAAAGTGTGTATGGGTGCGAGTTATCCCATGGTGTTGAGAGATATACCTGAGGCCCCATGGAATAACATTGCACTGGATGTGGTTGGTCCGATATGGAGTGGGGGATGTTCCATGTTTTGTTTGGTTGTCATCGATATGTTGACTAAATGGATGGAAGTTGCTTTCATGCCTCAGGTTACTACTCAGAGAATAATTGGGTTCATGGAGGAACTGTGTGAAAGAGAGGGTTATCCAGAAGAAGTACTAACGGATAATGGTTCGCAGTTCAAGTCCAAAGTGATGGAGAAGTATTTGAGTGAGCGATCCATAACGCATAAGTGTTGTGCAATATATCATCCACAATCCAACGGCATTGTGGAACGATTCAATCGCGTGATTAAGGATGCTATCAAATTAGCCTGGGCTAATGGAAAAGATTGGAAAGTTGTGGTAAGAGAAACATTGTTAGCCCACAGATTTACACCTCACACCACCACAGGAGTTTCTCAGTTTGAATTAAGTAGGGGCAGGAAGGCGAATACCAAATTGTTCCCTGGTTGGATGAATGTGATGGCTGGATGAGTGTGGATTTAGGAGGAGTGGGAGAGAGCATTGAACAGAAACAAATGACCAAGAAGAGCCTACATGATAATAGAAGCTTCAGGAAGAGCTTAGGACCACAAGTTGGGTGTTTGGTGAGAATTAAACTTCCGGTACCATTATGGGAGAATGGTTGTCACTGGTCCAAACCGGTCAGAGTGGTGGAGGTGTACTCTCATGCTGTGAAAACAAATGATGGCAGGGTATGGAACAATGAGAGAGTGATGGTGTTAGGAGATGAAGGTTGGGGAAGGAGTGCTGCTGAGATGACAAGTGTGAGGAAGAAGCGGAGTGATGGATGTATGGAAGGAAGCAGAGACTGTGATGTTGTGAGGAGAGATGATGGAAGAAGTTCTGGCGTAACCAGGTTGTGTGAAAGTCACAATGCTGCGAGCACTTTGTCCTTGCCAAATTATCCAGATAACCGTTCAGGAGGATTCAGGAGGAAGTCCAGATCTGGAAGACATTATAGACAGCCAAAACATCTTTTGGATTATGTGAAATAGTGAAGCTCATTTAAAGTGCCACAAGGAAGGGGGATGTGTAGTGTTGGGACTTCAAAGAACCCAGCACGTGATGGACAGAGAGCATATCCACGAGATGGTAGATCGTGGTAAAGGAAGAAGGGTTCCAGTCTAGAATGCAAGGAGAGAGACCGTTGGAGAGAAGGAAGATGCTCGTTGTTCATGTCCCCTTATTATAACCCTTTATCTTTGTTAATCTACAAACGTGTAATGATACAAGTCTGGTAGCAATAAATATACATAAATATATTCTCCTGTGTACCCCTTACTTCACCCCCTTAGGGGTGCCCCCTCCCCTCTCGCTTACTCCCGTAGGTGATAGGTGCACCTCCCTATCTGGTGCTAAATTAGCACCTTTAATTCAGTAACAAGGGGATACCCCTACTTTCTCCTTCTACAATCCTGAACCTGCCTTCTGTTTTCTATGAAACTGTGTCCTTGTATTTGTTTTTATTTTTTTATTTTTTTTATTGAAAACTTTAGTTCAAAATAGAGGAATTAACTTTTGTTTCAAACATACATCCGGTCAATTATTTAGTCTATTATGACCACAAAGAGAGAAAAAGAAGAAAGAAAAAAATGACATCTTCGTCCTCGTCTGGATCCTATTAATTTGATGTTTCTGAATCATTCATTTTTTAAGATAAGTTTTTAGAAGACAGATTATGGGCCTCATTACGAGTTTGGAGGTAGCCATGGTGCTACTAGCACTATGGTTGCCTACAAACCGGGCTCCATTACCGGGTTCCTGCAATGGGGACTTACCGGGTCATTCCGACATAGGAGGACCCGGTAAATCCTCCTTGCAGGAACCATTCCCCATTCCCATTTGAGCCCCCATAGGGCTCAATGGGAATGGGGAGGGCGGTAACAAAGGGCACATTACAAGTATCCTGTTGTTACCTCCCTCTTACCCTCGCGGGACCTGGAAAAGACGTCTGGTTTTAGCAGACATCTGATCCGGGTCCCGCAAAGGGAACCTTGTAATCAGCCCTGACGGAATGAAGGGGGCCGGTCCCGTACCGGCCCCCTTCATTCCGTCAGCGCCAGGGTCGTAATGAGGCCCTAAGTGTCTGATTCATGGAATTGTTAGCACGGTGCAAAGGGACTTTGCACAAAGTTGCTGCAAAAATACACATTACACAGTGAATTAGGCCCATTTAGCATGGTGCAAAGAGTACTTTTGCGCTTTGCAATGCAGAAATACACTTTGCACCGCTCTGTGGATCAAGGTGCTTGTTGTCAGTGCAAAGTCACTTTGCTTCAGTGCAAAGTCACTTTGCACAGCGCAAAAAATTACATGAATCAGGCCCTAAGAGCCTTATTTACTGAATGTTAAGCACGAGCAAAGTGGCTTTGTAATGCAAACATTCAATTTGCACCGGGTCTACTTCGCACAATGGAGCAAGGTGAATTGGCAAAGCAAAGGTTCTCTTTGCACTGTGCTAAATTGGCCTAATTCACACAAAAATCAGTACGTCTGTGCTAGTGGCACAGACTTAGTGCTTTTTTGCCTGAAAAAAACCTAGTTTTACGTGTGAATGGGATATTCATGCAGGCGTACAATTAACGGATTCCTGTGGAAACAGCACGCATGGAGCACCTGCTAAAAGCAGACAGGTAAGTGGTGTCTGCAAAGTGTAATCTGCAAGCACCATTCACATTTTGTACAAAAATGGGAGTAAAAGGAAAGAGTAAAGGTGATTTCATCTGCATTTCCTCCTTCCCGTCCCACTCTGCTTCGTGAAAGTGGAAAATGACATGCAGGGGGGCCAGCAGCACATCATTGATAACGTTTCGGTTCTAATGTCATCTCTTTGAAGATGACACACACATCTTTTTCTCTTTCCCTTCCTTCTCCCCAGGGGTAAGAGAGGTCTCCAAGCGTCGCCACTGCCTCACCTCTTGTTGACCTCCGTTGATCACTGGATGGCAATTCTCAGTTGGATGCTTACCTCCTCCAACAATTACATCATGTTCTAGCTGGCTCTTAAAGCCTCACCCTCCGCCCCCTTATCTTTATCCCTGACTCCCTCACTCTATACATCGTAGATCACAACCTGGGGGGTTTCTGGGGTTATCATAATCATTTGCACTACTGCTGTATCTGCTAGTTTTGAAATCATCAACATCTGCAAAACCAGGCCCTTTGTCAATTGTCCCTCCACCAGAACGCCTGTCCCCATCCTTCTCCTTAGCACGCTAGGCTAGAGCTCCATCCTCCTCAAGTAGTCTCCTCTTTACTGTTTTAGGCCTTTCCTCAAGGTACTTCATTTTGTTAACCAGACCATCTGCAACATCCCCCAATCCTCGCCTTGCCCTCTGCACTGTCTGCAGGCGGCATGGCTGTTGCTATGCAATCTCTCCCCCCTCAATTTTCATCATCACATACACAAATCAATTGATAGGGTTGGCCCGCAGAACTGGCTAATGCCATCTCTCGCTACTCATCCCATTAAACTCTGCAATCTGAAAGCTTCCTCTCTAGTTATCTACCCTCGAAGGAGCACCTGTGCTGTCTGATGGCATCACTCCTCACCCACTGATCAACCACCCTCTGCTTTCACCTGTGCATAGCTGCAAATACTGCAAATGATCGTCTTATAAATAATACATGCATGTAGCACACATTGTTAATCCTGTATTATGAGACCTTGCAACCATATTCCAGTCCCATCCCTTCTTACTGTCCGAATTCCTCCCTTGAAAGCCTGGTTATTGTATGTGCCATCTGTCCCTGCATGTCGTCTACCAGTGTAAGACACCCATCCAGCAAAGCCTGCTCATTTGCAGAGTTTCTTGCCAAATCTGTCCTCTGTGTTCAAATAAATACAACCAACAAAAATACTTATGTCAGCCTAAAGGTCAACAATGTTGATGGCATCCTTCATATGAACGCCTGACCGTCCCTCTTACAGGCCCAGATACCAAGTGCCCGAAGAGAATGTTCATCACACAAATGTCCTCCTCTGCACGCCATCCAGCCTAGCTGACATGCATGGAGCTTGGTGGAGTCACTGCCCTGCTCACACCTAGTACTCTTTCCCATCTCAAGAAAAGGCTCGTACAGGTCACCCGTCTACACATGGCCAAGTACTTCATCCAGACCAGACTGCAGAACCGTTCCCCAGTGCCTGCTCCTCAACCATGTACATGGCAGCAATGCCCTCCCCACAGTTGTGAGTTGGGGTCGTCTTAGTGCATTTGGTGTTTTGCACTTGTTTTCTTGTACAATGCTTCACATAATGATGTTCTGTTTTTTTCCAAATATCTACATCATTTACTTGTAAAGGTGTGTTTCCTTCCTGGTCTGCACACGGATCCTGGTGTAAGGTTAATACGGGGAGGGTAGGACGTGACTCCACTTTTATTTTGATGTTGATTTTCTTCTGTGGTTTAAGCTTTATAATTACCAGGGAGATACCCCACATTTCTCATCCCTTGTTGGTTTTAAAGATTGTTGTCAGTGCAGCAAGAGCTTTGTCTCGGTGTCGATGAAGCCGGTCAGGTGTGCCGTGCACACATTGCTGTTTGTCTAATAAACTCTGGCCTGCCCTCCCGTCATCGCATTTTCATGGTGCAATGTCAGAACCCAAATGCTGCAGAAAGCTTGCATGCGAAAAGCAAGATGATTCAATAGCCCAAGTATGTTCGGCCTCTCTCCTGACCCAGCTTGAAAGTGGATGCAATGTCCCATCTCATCAACACAGCAAAGAATGTCAATCACATCACACCGCATTTGTGGGCTGCTTTGGGACCTCTTCCAGGCCCTCATCACCTTCAAGGCTGCCTGAATCAAACACAAGAGTGTGACGAGCAACCACGCCCTCAACCCTACCACAAAACTCTTAAAAATAAGAGCCAGCACGTTCTCCTCTTCACCGCCCGCTCTTGTGCTGCTCTCCGCTGCTCTGCAGTTAGGTTTGCGCAGTAGGAATCCCACACAGACATACCCTTTCTCTTTCATCTGGCCCTTCCACCAGATCTGCCTTCTTGGAAATTATAGTGGGCCGTAAATACTTTATCAGCCACCTGGATGTTTCTTCCTCATTTCAGATTATATTGATGCCCAAGGTTTCGACTCTCATATGCCCTATCCACTATTTTTCAGAGATGGTCTTCTTGAGGCAATGGCTAGTGGCTTTATTCTTTATTATTTTAGTGCTAATGCTTGGAGAGGTCAACAATTACCTGCTTTGTTTCAGTGCACTGCACTCCTCTTTGTATTCAAACTCTTCAGTCTGGGCTTCCTTTGCCATCTTAAGTGTCCATTCATCTCTGCAAATGTGTCCGGCCCTGGCCTGACACATCCTGTTCTTTACATTATTGTGACCTGTAGACACTCTGGTTGCTGCTAAGAGACTTGTTCTATCACAGCAGCACACTAAACATCACAGAGTCTCCAGTGCACCCATCTCCAGCCCTTTCTGTGTTGCTATGCACCCCCAATCTGCCAACATCCACACACTGCAATATTACTGTGCTGCCGAAGCCTTTGGAGCCATCTGGAACTCTCGAACATCTAGCTTCTGAGGGTCACCTATATAAACTGCAAATTCGGGACCCTTGGGTCCTGAGCATTGCCACCTCCACATACATTGTCAAGTAGCAACAGAGCAATAAACAGAACCCGTTAGACGAGGCGATTTGGTTGCCCTGCATCAGATCCTGTAACTCAGACAAGTAAGGACTATGCTAAAACTTGGTGTGAAAAAAATAACTGACAGGCTGTTCCAATGGTTTGGTGAACGATTTATTAGTAAAGATCTGTGTGCAAGACAAAATAAATCAACGACAGTACGAGACTTTAATGCAAGTGAGAGCCGACCTCCTTCCAAGCAGCATTTTCTTATGCCCCAAAAAACACATGCATTTCAGTGGAGGGGGAGGTCCAAACATGGCAAGGAATCATACTGAAAGAATGTTACAAACAAGGAACAAAGCCCCCGTAACCAAGTCTTTGATGCCAGCTGTTTTCTTAAATGTAGGAATGTGTTATCAGAAAGGCCAACATAAAGTGATTCATTTCGTAAAGCTGAATACACTCCTCAAAGGTTCACACACGGTCCGAGGCAGGTAAACATGCTTATACTATGATGACTTCCGTCTATTAAAGCCACTTTTCCTAGGAAATCGCGAGCCTAAAATACGCTTACATTTGCCAAAAGGGAAACATGTCAGAAGCGAGAGATGTGAAGGCAAGCATCGCTACACACTAAGCGAAGATCCTTTGTTGCAAAGACATGAGCAGTAAACCCTCAAGCCTTGCCTCGCACAAGCAAGAAACAGTTGTTTGAACATGGCAGTTTGCAGTAACTACTTGATATGGTTATGGGTGAAAGGATCGAATACAAAGGGTCGAAATGCAATACATTCGAGTCAAAAGGACCGAAAAAAAAGACTGAATGCCTTTTTTTTTTGTTGACTGTCCCCCCCACCCAAACCCATGTTTTTTGGCCAAAGACCATTAATTTTAGCTATACCAAACCCCTACCAAAAAAAAGACATTAAAAAAAAGGTATTCAGTCTTTTTTTTCGGTCCTTTTGACCCAAATGTATTGCATTCGATCCTTTTGTTTTCGGATTAATGCCTGGACACCACTTGATATTATAATGCAGCAGTATATTAGGGGAGTACATACAATTTTCAATTCCAGACTTTCCCCCCACAATATGCACCAGACCAAGGTCTGAAATAGGACCATAACCCTGTGAAGTCCTATTTCGGACTGTATGGACCCTATGCGCAGATTCACTTTGTTTACCAATTAAAAATTAAAAAAGACAACAACTCCAGGTCCTTGCTCAACCAACAGCTTGAAAAAATGTATACACCTACTGTATGCTGGTCCTGAGAATGTATATGCTGGAGACTCTAGAAACCATGTAGGAGAGTTTGTTGTTAAGCTATAGGCCTAGCCCATGATATGAAGAGAACAAAGTGGATTTAAAATATTTGTTTGCATTGATTTTAAAAACAGAAGTGTATTAGCTAGTATGACGAGTGACCACACGTTTGAATACACTTTCAAGCTTTTCCTTAGTCAACAATCACGGGTTAAAACAAAATTAAGCATGACTTTCGTTCCTCATTACATGTCCACAGGTCTGTTCCATATTTCATTCAGTTTCTGTGGGCAGCACACGTTTTTTTGTTATTTCCTTACCAGCATTTGAAGCTAAATAAAGGCATGCACAACATATCTGTGCAGTATGTGTAGAAAACCTCAGCAGTCACATGGAAAAGTCATATGATCAAATATTGCAATAAGGCCAACAGCAGACTTAAAATACAATTAGGTAAGGTGACAGGCACGTTTCAGTAACCTTTTGGGAGAGCACCATGGGGAAGACAGCAGTCTGTCAAAACAGATCACAACCGCTACCATTTCAGCCCACCCCATACTTATAAACAATGCTTTGGAGTGGCCCAATGGGCAACAAAGGTAAAACCTAGAGCAACTACCAAGCAAAAATAAAATTAGGCGCATAATACTAACAGTCGTTGTAACGACCCCAGGTTTCTCAAGACAAACAAGTTATTCCAGTAGATTACATTTGTAGCACGGCTTGTTTTTATTTTTTCCACAAATTTCCACTGCTTGCCTGAACATAAGGTTATTACCCTTGTGGACAACCCTAAACCTTACAGGTTATCTTATTGAGGTCTGCACTTGAAGATCGGATCGAAACCTGTCCACCACTTGTCCATCCTTTCACTTGAGATCCACTTAAGCGACACATCTGGGAACAGCAAAATTCGCTTTTCACGGCTCCTCGTGTCCTTTTTTGCTCACTGCTCTGAGATTTTATTTGCACCTCTTGTCCACCTTGAATGCTGTTAGGGCCATCCCCTGACCAGTTCTTGTTCTGGGTGGGCAAGAGGATGGCCCTTTTATTTTTAACACACAGAGAACCCACCTTCTGGTTAAGCAGTTGCCATTTAACCCTGCAGGTCCTCATCCTCTTGCATCACAGGAATACCCAGCGCCTGCAGGGTTGCAGCACCGTTTCAGTTCTCCAGCTTCTCCAACATAGTCTCCAGACAGAGGATAAAACTAGCTGTGCAGTGTTGTCCTACTGCTTCCCCTGTTCTTACTCTATTACATGCACACTGTTGCTAAATTCCCTTTTGACACCCTCATTAGCAGTCACTTGGCCCTCTATTGCTGTAACTCTGGATCCTATGGGCTTTGAGTTGTGGAGGATGTTTCAGGAAGGCGAGGGGGGTGCAGTGAGAGGTCAGTGGATGCTCAGTCAACAGGGGGTGCAGCGGCCCGTATCCCCACCCTCCGCTACCCCACCTGCTCCTGCAAGCGAGAACTCCAAGGACATAGACGATGAGCAAGGGACGTACCCAGCACAAGAGCTAAAAGCAGCAGAGGGGTATTCAAACCTGATATATAAACCACCACCATATACCAAGGAAGAGGGACAGAAGGGTACAGGGCAGCAAACCAGCACGAGGGTAGTGAGAATTGAGGCGCAAATGGGCTTGAAGGAGGGGCTAGGGATCATAGTCACGAACGAGTGGGTCGGTGGACAGATCCTCCTGGAGCTGGATGGAAAGACAAATGGAGAGACAGAGGGAGCAACAAGGGCAATAGAAGGCCTAAGGAGAGCAGCGAAGCAGCAGATTGGGCTGAGATAATGGAGGAAATGGAACGAAGGGAGAGAGAAAGAGAGGAGAGACTAGAAAGGGAGTGCAGAGAGAGGATGAGGGAGGAAGAGAAAGAACAGGAGCAGAGGGAAAGAGAAGAGAGAGACTAGAGGGAGTGCAGAGAGAGGACGAGGGAGGAAGAGAAAGAACAGGAGCCGAGGGAAAGAGAAGAGAGAGACTAGAGGGAGCGCAGAGAGAGGAAGAGGGAGGAAGAGAAGGAGCTGAGCAATGAGAGAGGAGGAGAAAGGGGCAAGAGGAGCTTGAGAAACTAAGGGAAGCAGATGAGAAGGAAAAATGAATGTTGATAGACAGGGAATGGAGGAAGTGGCAGATAGAGCGAATAGCACGAGAGCGCACACGAAAACAGGAGGAGGAGCGCGCGCTTAAGGAAATAGGAGCACGATGGGCACTAGGCACGGGAGACAGCATGAGCACAGGGGAGGAGGCAGGCACACAGAACTAGACAGTACAACCCTGCCAATCAGAGCCACAGCAGAAGGCATGGGCATGGGCTCTTATGGAGATAAGGATGGCAGAGACTTGATTGACCCAAAAGGGAAGGGTGCGGAAGACACAACCTCTAGGAGACTGAGCTTTGTGGACTACTTCTGCAGCAATATGGAGACAGAGTCAGAAGATGACTCAAGGGGAAGTGGGGATAAGAAAAGAGGGCAACCAAAATATAGGATTTTGGGGGACAGTGCAGAAAGAACAATGACATGGGAAGTGGACAGAAATATGGGGATGATGAAGGACGACCGGGACGGTCAGACACCATGAAACAGACCAGCATTACACAACTCAGACAGTGTACACCCATATGGTGAGAGACTTACAGACCTCCCAGAATGAAGGAAGGGGGAGACAGCTATAGCATGTTCTAGAGAGAGCGTCACAGGGGGATCTGACAACTGTGCTTGAATACCCATAAGAGAACCAATAGATGTGTACACCAACAAGCAGATCAGACTGACTAGAGGAGCAAGTGGCAAGGTAGGCTTCCCACAAATGCCCCTACTCGAAAAGGGGGAGATGACCTCAATATATACCATGGAAGCATCTGACAAGGAAAACATGAGATGTAAGTTACCTTCGTTAACCGCGGGTGCAGGGAAATGGATATATGAGATGGAAAGGATGACAGCGGGACAGAGACTAGCAGTATGGGATGTAAAAGGACTGTTAGTGGCAATCCACAGAGAAGCCACTGATGATGTATGGAAAAAGGCAGGGTTTCACAGAGTGACCAGCCAGGACACAGCGCACAATGGTTTGCTTTTTGCAAATTGCAGAGCTGCCGCATGACAAGCCTTAAGGACACAATACCCCAACACGTCAGACATTGGTGCAATTATGGATGGCACAATGGGGCTAGACGAAGACCCTTTACACTATATCCAGGTGATCAAGAGATTTGGCGCCTTGAAACGCGAGAACCGTGGGACAAAAGAGTAGCAGTGTTTTACCATATATTATGCCAGGGACTGCCAGAACCAGTTCAGAAACAGCAGAAGAATTTAGTAGGCATGGAGGCAAAACCTTGGCCAGAAATACAGTTTATGATAGTACACCACTGTAGGCTATTGCAGGAGAACATTCGGTAGAAGGCTGAAGAAAGAAAGCTGGAGGAAGCAAAATTAGTACAGAAGAAACTATCAAAGTGTGCATTGGAAGGGGCAGTAGTGAAAGGCGTGGGCACACAAGGAACACAGCAGCAGCATTATACACCGCTGCCCGCAAGGGGAGGATTTATGGTGCAGGGGAACATGCATCACAGGTTTTGAGGAAGAAGGGGGCATCCATAGAGTGTGGGTATGGGCCACAGATATATCACAACCAAGTGGGACCCCCAGGAGGATTTAGGGGATACAGGCCACAGGTGCAGCAGGGCCCAGGGGACAAAGCTGGGGGTTTCCAAGGGCAGGGGAGGGAGCCACCACACTGCTGGTTGTGCAGACAAATGGGGCACATTTCAAGAGTGTGCAGAAACAGGGGGATGCATCCAAATTGGGGAGCACAATACCAGCAAGCATTTCAGGGGGACCAAGATGCCTATTACACACAGGACTATCCACAGCAATAGCAAGGACAGGCACAGAGTGCACATCTGCAGGCACACCAGCCCATGACACAGATACCACAGATACAAACACCCATACCACAGTATTTGCAATCACTCTAGACTCGAGGCAGAACGAAGCAGGTGCCACAGATACAGAAAAGCATGCAGCCACACAACCACACAGTGTCACACATAGACCCCATAGCAATGACCCCCGTTAGAAACCTGGGGAGTCACCATGGTGGGCAACAGTTCATTATCTGGGAATGGGATGTCCTTATGCCCTCAACAGGACAGCCCACAGATGGACGTGATGTGTTACATCCTGTAGATCACACCCAACCCTGTCTAGGAACCTTAAGTAGGGGTGGCAACAGGTGAAAAAACGGTTTCCTTTCTTGTAGCCACAGGGGCGACTAGGTCCTGCATTTGAGAGGGAACATTTAGGTTGTCAGGCGATGCCATGAATACTCAAGGATTCTCTGGGGCTAGGGAAGTGGATCCTTTTACAGACAATGTGGCTCATGCCACAAGTCCCTATTATGTGAGGCTTTTGTAAGGGGTGGGGGAGTGAAGATAAAGCTGAAACCAGGAGGAATTGTACCCCAGAGTCAATAAGTACCCACTATCAAAAGAGGCAGATGAGGGCATTTATGAGACGATTGCAGCACTAGAGGAGAGAGGCATTTTAATACCATCAGAATAACATGCAACACTGCGGTGTACACAGCTAAGAAAGCAAAAGGGGGGTCATGGTGTTTCATTAAGGACTTGAGCCCCCTTAATCACATTGTGGAAGCAGAGCATCCTCTGGTTCAAAATACAGTGACAATTGTGTGTAGCATTGTGGCAGAAGCTACATGTTTCATGGTCATAGACCTGAAGAATGCCTTCTTCCCCATACCACTACACCCAGACTCACAAGACTCGACTTCCTTTATATATAGAAACCAGAAGTGGAAACATACAAGACTTCCTCAAGGGTACTGTGAGTCACCCTCCATATTCAATAGGGTCCTCCAGATGGACCTAGGCAATATACAAATGGAGAGCATGGTCATACAGTATGTAGACAACATTTTGATTTGCAACACGATGGAAGACCAGTGTAGAAATGACAGTGTCAGCTGACAAGGGATACTGTTCTGACTTGAGTGTCGTGTAGACCGATGAGACCTCCGTCCCCAAGTGACGCACAGGGGAACGAAATAGAAACCCGCTGTGCGACCCTTGAGGCCACAGGTGAGAGATGTCTTCCCAGATCCACGGAGCCTCTGGAACACCGATGCTGCTGTCAAGAAGGAAGGAGGTTAAGCACCAGGCAATCACAATACAGGCAGGTAAACAAAAGAATCTAAAGTGTCTTACCTATCTGGTGTAAGGGAGACCCAGGTAACCAAGTAGGGAGGTTCGAGGCTCATTAGATGCGGCGGTCCCTGGAATAGTAGAACCGCAGGTTAGCGTGGATGAAGGGTAGCCACCTGTGGGAGTCAGGGCTTGACTTGAATCCCCAGTAGGGAAAAGGCGTAGAAGATCAGCAAGGTACCAAGGGATGCTCCGAAGACAAGTCGAGGTGCAGTCCAAATATCCGGCAACAGGTAAACAGTTCCAAGCAAAAGTACCAAGGGGTGTCCAAGGGAGTCCGA